>NC_060068.1:131877423-132513384 GCF_922984935.1 Meles meles
CAGACCGAAACCTGGAGAGACAGCGTTGCCTTTCTGCTCCCCTCGCCCCCCCCCCTCCTTCTATAAATAATCCGGACTAGCGGGTCAGGCACGTCACACGGCAAGAAACCGGGACCCCGAGGTTTTCTTCTCTGGGAATAGGGGGCAAAGGGTGAGGAGGAGGAGAAAGAAACCGCTCGTGAGTAGTGAAGAAAAGCTTGCTCCTTGACTCCTAGAAGAGACCAGACATCATTTTATTTTTCCTTTCTTTTTTTTCTTTCTATTTCTATTTTTCCATTTCTTTCTTATTCTCTACTCCCCTACCCGCCCCCCCCCCCCGCCCCAAATCCGACAGATTGCTCAGCACTTCTCCCATTGGTTTCTTTCTTCCCTCCCCCTTGGACTGCTGCACTCACCGTCCCTTCCCCCCTCCCCACTCCCCACCGCACAACCCCCATCTCCAACACAAATCTCGCCCCACGCAAGGGATGCTATTCGCCAGGAAATAAAGTTCAAACTCCCCTCCTCTTAGGCTTGCTGATACCAGAAGTGGGCTCCCAGGCAACCCATTTCCACTAGCTGTCCACACCTGCTGTCTTTTAAATTCCCTGTCTGGTTTTGCATATTTAAGAGGAAACACACAAACACGCCCCAAAAACCCGTGAGGTACAAAACTGCCTCCAGGAACTACCAAAAACTTACCAGAGGCTCTAGTTGTTTTGTCTTAACGAAAGGAAAACAAAGATTTTACTCTGGGTCCTCCTTGGGGTGACTTTCTTATATTATTCAAATATGTATATGTTATATATATATATGTTTTTCCTTTTTTCCCCTTTAATTTTTTTTTTTTTTTTTCTTAGCAAGAAAATCTGCTTGGTCCCAGGCAGCCGCCGCTGCCCCTTTGATGTTTTGGTACACCGTGCGCATGCGCCTCACATTAGAATTACTGCACTGGGCAGACTAAGTTGGATCTCCTCTCTTCAGTGAAACCCTCAATCCCATCAAAAACTAAAGGGATGTGGAGAGTCCGGAAAAAGGGCTACTTTGGGATTTGGTCATTCCCCTTAATAATCGCCGCTGTCTGTGCGCAGAGGTAAGTGTGCCCAGCATTTCTCTTTTTCATTTCACTTCGAAGGGCTCTCTCTGCATACCTCGGTGAGCAGGGATCTGTAGTGAGGATCAGATAAATGCTGAAGACGATGTGCCTGCTGCCTTATTGATGCCTGTTTATTGTCTTTTCTTTCTTTAGTGTCAATGACCCTAGTAATATGTCGCTGGTTAAAGAGACAGTGGATAGACTCCTGAAAGGCTATGACATTCGTCTGAGACCAGATTTTGGAGGTAATGGGGTTGCCTTGGAAATAAGAAACAGCCCAGCTATAGCCTAAGCGGTCTTGTGAGCTTTGTGCGTGCTGTGTCTTCCCTCTTCCTCATTGTTGGCTGCATGTGGTATAGCGAATGTGTCTCTCTGTTACCATATTGAGAAAGTGATCCAAACTTAAGCCGATTTGTTGCTATCCAGCACTTAGATGGTCTTTCAGTGAGACCCTGTTAGAGTGTAGAGGTGGCTGCTGTTCTTAAGCTTCACTGCTGAAATCTTTTGCTTCGCTGTCTTTGCTTCATTGAGATACAAACCTCTTAAGTTTAGTTAATTGTGTGCCCAGAGAACCTGGTTTACTGGAGGCCATCATGAACATTTTTGAGAACAAAATGTGCAGGCAATTGGTTGAAAAGTGACATTAATCCCCTGTGCCCGCCTACTTTGGAAGAGTTCTGGCAATGGTTTAAAGTGGCTGGTATCTGGATATTATCCGGACCTGGAAGCCCCACAGTTCCGGGCGGAGGGTGAGGGGGTGGGGAGGAAAGGGGTTGGGGAGGGCTAAAAGGCAGGGAGGGTAAGTGGAGAAGGGCTAGGGACCTCTTGCTGCAGCCTTAGATACACTGATATGCCCATTTAATTTTGCTTTAGATTCTTCCGAAACTCAAAGAGTTAAAACCTGCGCACCGAAGTGGGGCGGGAAAGAATGAGGAGGAGGGGGTTTTAGTGCAATCTATAAAAATTCCCTCAGGCTAGACAGTTCCTCTGACTTCTGCGAGTTGTGTGTTTTCTCATACTGAGACATCTACATATGTAGATAGAATTGGAATCCCTCTTACACGAGGGCACGTGTGTACACGTTCCATAGAGCATTTCCTAGAGGAGTGCCTGACACTCTTTTTTAAAAGGAGCAGAAAAGTGAAGAATATAAGGGTGAGCAATGGGGGAGGCATTTGGGGGAGAATACCCCATGCCCAGGGACAGCTCTTGCTGAGAATGAATGAAGTTCTCAGAAATCACGTGGCTGGCTATCTTGGTTCACAGGTCCCCCTGTGGCTGTGGGAATGAACATTGACATCGCCAGCATTGATATGGTTTCCGAAGTTAATATGGTGAGTACTGAGGTTTATGGTTGTATCTCAGCAGATCTTCATTTGGGGACAGGAAGTGGAAAGGAGCCGGTTGGTGGGGATGGCATATGCATGAGTATGTGTATGAAGTGGGGCTGAGGGCTGGAGATTTTGCTTTGGAACCCACTGTGTTTGAGGTTTCAAAGCCATCCTTTTTGGTCCCTAAGAATTTTTCCAACCTGTTTTGGATACCTGGGAATTGTTAGAGAGCAAGTAAAATACATCATAATTCACGTGCCAAACACAGCCACATGCAGAAGATCCCTTGCAGAAGCCACATTTCTTAAGGTTTAGTGGGAAACGAGATTCATCGAAGATTTTCTGAGTTTGGGGTGGGGTCAGGAAAAGAGGGAAGGGTTTTGATTTGATATTTCACAGGGAATATAACTATAAACTAAACTGTCACAAAGAGGCTGAATAAATGACCCTGGGATACTGATGTCCACTTGTTGCTTTCAGAGATGGTTTCTTTACAGCTGATGGCAATCTCCTCCTCCCACAATTGTTCACCAGCTCTTTTAAAGTCTGCTGCCCACCAAAATAAATTACAAAGATTGGTCACCCTGTTTTCTAAAGGCAAGCTCAGACCCATGTGCCCTAGCTAGTCACTTCTGCAATGTTATTCACTGCATGTCCTAAGGTCGTACATTTTATGGACAACTGCACTTTTCATGGGCTACCTCGTTGGACTTGGGGCAAATGCTAAGAGAAAAAGCCTCCGTGTTCCCAACCAGGGACACTTGTGGGGGGTTTGCTTCATGCAGGAGCGCCCCCTGCTGCCTACCTTGGGTCACTGCAGACGTACAAAACAATGACAAGTGTCCCAGATACCCCAGATTACTTGGGCTGCTACTTGTTTTTCCAGTGACTTTTCTACTCTGTGTCTTTGAAGTTTTCTCCTTTGGAAAAGTCTCTCTAGAAAGGCCACATTTGAATGGAAGATGCGAGTGTTACTTTCAATCCTGAAAGTACACAGCACATTTCAGAAGATCGTGTTGTGGCATGGTTCTTCCTAGAAATGAAATGCACTATTTAAATAAGAGGATGTCCTGTGTAAAGTTTTATGCAAAAACACTTCTAAGCTAGCCATCGGGACTTGAAAGTTAGGACACTTATTAATTAACTCAAGAGAGCCAAAGTACTAGGTAGGGGATAGGCTCTCAACATTATGCAAATTTTCATATTCTCAGAATTCAAATAGAGAGCAAGCTCAAATCACCAGCCTTATCCCTATACACTCTCCAAAGACAGTTGATAATCCTGAGGTATCACAAGATTATAGAACATTTCACGACTACTCCAGGGAATATTCAACAGTTTCAGCCGTGTTTTAATGTCCTGTGTGTCTTCTTATATTCTACTTATTGGGAAGGTTTTTGATATATAGTATACAAACACAGACTGAGACAGTATTGGGTGATTCAGAACCACAGATTTCCCACACATTATGAAAATCCCCTGTTGTCTAGAGAATATGTCCTCTTTGGGAAACTAATCTCTCAAATACACAAATATTCACTTTTGTGGGATTATGGAGGTCTTTCATTGGTTTAAATTTGGAGTTTTACCATAACCATTACCATTTGCCAACAAGAGTGAAACAAACAAAAAAAAAGAGTAAAGCAAAAAAATGTCCTAAAGTGGGTACTTCCCATGTCCCAAACATTTGAATCTAAATTGTGTTGCTAGAAACAAAGTGATTAGAAATCAGGTATTGTTCTGTGTGTCCTACATATAGTCAAATTAGACTCCCTTCTTTTGCCTTTTGATTTATGTTGTTTTTTTTTTTACATAACAACATCACAAAATGGTATTCTATGGAAAAATTAGGAAACAGAGTCCAAACAGACAATGATGAGAAGATTAGAAGTTGCTGTGATAGGTCAGCTAGGAACTTAGATGTGTTATATCCCCCAAATGTTTAGAGTAGTGTTTTTTTTTTGTTTGTTTGTTTGTTTTTTCTTAAGTTTTGTTCACCTTTAACCTGCATGCAGCCTTTTGGAAAGGCATCGGAGCTGGACACAATGCCAAGACCTGCTAGTCAAAATATAGACACCAGCTAAGGCAAGGTGTCATCTCTTAAAGCTATTTACTGTTGCTGAAAAATCATGGGATGTTGAAAGTGCAAAAACAAATGTCAGGTTGTAAATAGGCCAGTACTGCAGCATTAATGATTAGAACCAAGTGTCAAAAATCCCATACCAGATTCCTTTCTTAGCCTACTGCTAACACATGTAGACTTGTCCAGACGTATTTTTACTTGTTGAAAAATTAACACATTTCAGCTAACAGTCAGAGTGACTTTAAATTAATCCTTCAAAGAAAAATTTTGCAGGATATTTCATTTTTAGATATGCTTATTTGATATGAAGCAACAGATGGGAAATTTCATCACTGGTGTGTAAAAAAAAAAAAAAGAAGAAGATGTTCATGGCATATTGTCCCCTGTATATAGGTTTAAAAGTATTAGTATATTTTGACCATTTTTGTTCTGAAAGAATGACTGATTATTTAAATGAAACCTCAAAATTAATTAACATATATGTTGTGTTTTGTGACTTGCAACCTCTGGTAATTGAAACTTTCTTTTACTATAGCAAATCTTCCTTTGAGGGATGGTAGACACTGGGCCATATAGATTGTCAAAGACTCATTTGTACTGAAGGAAAAGACCATGTCAATTTGATGCTCCTAGTAAATCACAATAATAGTAATATCTGAATCAAGTCAGGAGTTTTGAATACTCGTTCTGCTTCTGCTGTTCAGTCATCCTGAGGGAATTCAAAGACAGATGAAGCTCAGTTTCCTCACCTGTTTGAGGGGAGGAATCGTCCCATTTTACTTAGTGGCAATTAGAATTAATTAAACAACATATGTGAAGGTATTGATGTTCTATGAACATAGCTTATGTGGAAGACAGAATAACAGGCTATCACTCAAGAAACTCTGTCTACTCTAACTGTGCCTTAAATGTACTTGGGTCAATAATTTATATTAGCAGGTCTCAATTTTCTTTATGTTTGAAATGAGAGGGGACATGTTAAATTGACTTCCAACCCACAATTATATGTGTTGTTGGTTTGGTTTAGTATAATAGCTCTGTTGAGTACAAAGAAGTTCCTGGAAAACTTGGAAATCCAGCATAAATGTAAGGAAAATGCAGAATTCCTAAATATCATGCTGTTACGAGTTCCTACTCACGAAAGTGAGGATGGTAGCTTACTCCGGTGACTATTGGCCCAATGCTAGGTCTTTGGAAGAATGCGATTTCAATTAGAGTGCTCCTGAGCAGAAAGCTTGGCTTTAGAATGAAATATTTTTAGATGTCTTGGTTACATTGGCAGGAATCTTTTTGTTAAGACTCTTTGATGAAAAGTGCATTTTAAGATCCAAAATTGGCTCTGAGAATTAAGGACTAAAATAGCTTTCTCTTCATTTAAAGCAGATACTTCTCCATCTTGAAACAACACATTTGCCAACCAAAGAGTGAAGCAATATTTCACTTTTGAGGAAATAGTTCTAGTAAACACACATACAAATTACCTTTTTATGGAATGGCGAAAGAGAAAAGTGCTGCCTTTTTTTTTTTTTTAACAGATGTTTTCTTGCATCACCAGATGCACAGTTTAAAATTCAATTCAATTCAACACAAATGCTTAGTTAGCAGCTACTATGATCCAACCATGTTAGGCTTTAGAAACATAACAGTGAACAAGATCGATTTGTCCCCTGACCTCATGAGACTTAGCATCTAGGTGTTCACTATTCTTAATTCTTCTGCAGATTCTTACTGTACTTATATTTATCTTTTTTTCTAAAACTTTTTTTTTTATGAGCCGTCAATTGAGTACCTAGTGGTCTGTACCTCCCATGTGTTCTTTTGTCACTTGTTGGTTTCACCATTTGTTTGGTATTTGCCATTTCAAATCGCCACATATGCTACATATTCATTCTAGCTTCCTGATTCATGTTTATAAACTGCATATAGACAGAATTACAGTGTACCTCCCCTGTGTATCTATACACAGAATTACAGTGTGTAGATCTCGCTCTGTACACAATGGTTGGCTGGATGTTTGACTCCTGGTGAATGCCACCGATATTGGGTGAACTATTTGTTTTCATAACAGCAATTTGTTATTATTCACTAGAACACCATGCCATATATGTGAAGAAACAGAACACAGACTCATAGGCCTTAAACTATGGCATTCAAGTTTAACTTGAACTCAGGGCATTCACAGTTTAACCAATGTAGAAAGAATCACAATGCAGGATTATAAATGCTTTGAAGGAGGAAATACACAGGGTATACTGGGAATGCAGAATCAGGTAGTACATAGAAATTACTAGGTGAGGATGGGATTAGAGGGCTGTGGATAGATGTCCCAAGCAAAAATAATGGCACATAGGAAAAAAAAAAAAGCACTGGAGAGATAAATGGGGTTAGAGATTTGCAAGTAGCTTTAAATGGCTGGAGTTGGGAGTGGGAGTGAGGAGGTGATAAGAGCTGGTATGGAGATCACAGGCAGTGATCAACCTATAAAGACCATTTATGCAGCTTGCTGAAGAATTTAAATTTTGTTTGAAGACTGCAGGGACCCATGAAAGGATATGAATAGGAGAATTGCATGAACAGATTCACACTTCAGGAAGATGCTTCTGAAATACAGTTAAGCAAAATGTAAAGTTGGGAGAGAAGATGAAAATTCATTGCAAAAATCCGGGAAGAATTGATGAATTGAGGCAGGGATATAAAAGAAAAGATAAAAAACTGGGGCATTTACAAGGTAGAAGCAAAAGGACTTGGTGAATCCCAATTTCTGATGGCACAATTAATTGATATGGAGGACATGAAAAGGGCAGCCAAGTTGGAGATGGGGTGGGGAATTAGGCATAGGGACAGACAGCAAGCTCAGCTTGGGATATGTTTTCTACAGACATGAAATCTCCCATGGGAGATTGGAAAATATAGGTCTAGAGCCATGTAAGAAGTCATGACTAGAGAAATGAACTTGGACATTGTCAGCATATAAGTAGTACTTATAACAGTATGAATGGGTACAATTAAATAGGGAAAGTGACAGGACAGCCACAAATGGAGATATGGCGAGAACTGTAATTTAAATGGAGGAATACTGAAAAGGAGTCCACAAAGATTAATAAGTATCTAAGCAGTAATCAGAGAGTTAGGAAGAGAACCTGCAGATAAGAGTATTTCAGAAACTGAGGTGCAAGAGAGGTTCAAAAAGAAGAAAGTGGGGCGCCTGGGTGGCTCAGTGGGTTAAGCCGCTGCCTTCAGCTCAGGTCATGATCTCAGGGTCCTGGGATCGAGTCCCACATCGGGCTCTCTGCTCAACGGAGAGCCTGCTTCCCTTCCTCTCTCTCTGCCTCTCTTGTGATTTCTCTCTGTCAAATAAATAAATAAAATCTTAAAAAAAAAAAAAAGAAGAAGAAGAAAGTGGGGCACCTGAATGGCTCAGTTGGTTAAGCCTCTTGACTCTTGGTTTTGGCTCAGGTCATGATCTCAGGGTTGTGGGATAAGGCTGCCTCAGACTCCTTGTTTGCTTATTTGGCAGGGACTTTGCTTGAGATTCTCTTTCTTCTCCTCTGCCCCTCCCCACCCATGTTCTCAGCCTGTCTTTGTCTCTCTCAAATAAATAAATCAATCTTAACAAAAAAAGAAGAAAGTGGTTAGCAGTGTCACATGCCACACTGATCAACTGAAATAAGTTCTGAGACATAGCTCCCAACTAGAGTAGTAAAAAGAGCTCTCTGGTAAACATAGAGGAGCTTTCGTAGTTGGAAACCATACTTTGGAAAAAATTGGATCTGGACTGAAGTAGAGAAGGAGCAATTGCTAAAAGGAATGAATTATAATTTGGAAAATTTTCCTTTAGAAGGGAGTAGGTTGCAGATACAATGCAAGGGATAGGTAGAGTGGCAGGACAGGAAGCCAGAGGCTTGCTTGATGGGACCTCTCTCTTCTCTCTGACATGGGAGACAGTTTCTGTTGAGAATAGAGGAGGTTAAAACGACTCTGGAGAATGGGTAAGTAGGTGAGGTTAGCTGGGACACACAGAAGGATGGCTATGAAGCATGAAGCATGGCGAAGGTTATGGCATACTTAATTCTAAACACATTATGCTTAGAAACACTCCTACCCAACTTTTGGCAAGCACGTTACATTCTTTCCTTTTTCTTCTTCTCCTTCCCACTCTCCTGCCATTCTCCCTCTCTTGTACAGTAGCCAACATTTTTCATTGTCATCATAACACTAATATAATAAAATATAGTTAATGTTTATTGAGTTAACTCATGTAACTATCCTGTTGATTTACATTATCTCAACCAATCTTCCTATAAAAACAGTGAGATGGCTACTACCAACCTACTTGCAAAGGAGGAACCTGAGGCGCAGAGAGGTTAAGTGACTTGTTCAAGGTCATACAGCTAGCAAATGACTGATTTCATATTCCTTAATCTTAGCCATATGATTATACTGCAGTTTTAAGTGTAACAAGGCTTCGTTTAAAAAAAAAATCATTTTCATCCTTTGTGGACACTGTTTTGTTTCAGGATTTGTTTTCATTCTTTTTTTTTTTTTTTGAAACAGTGGATAGACCAGATAAACTAAGCTATCCTTCATAAGATGATATTCCTCACTCTATCCACCTTAAAAAAAATCTTAATTTTTATTAAAGTGATTCCAAGTAGGTGCTTTATTCAGGGTATATTAAATAAAAGAGATGGTCGCCATCCTTGAGAAACTAATACATTAAATTACATCTATTGTACATAATTTAAACCATGCAATAAAGGAAGATTTACATAAGATCTTGAAAAATCTAGAATATTTCTTGATTCATAATTTATTTCATTATCAATGGGTACTGTTTTTAACTTATCTAATAATTTTCTTGTTGCTCCAAAAGAATCTGTCAGATAACCATTAAGGCCAATAAATGCCAGAAAATACTGACTAGTGTGTTTAAGAAACATAAACTCAGTTGTTATGCCTGTGGGTGGACAATATGTGAAAAGACCACACCCTTTCCCTTATTTTCTTATTATAAAGACCTCATTTTTAATTGAACTTTTTTCCATTGAGAACACATTTTTCTGATTTCTGATAAATTGTTCCAGCAAATAATTCTCTTAAAGGCGGTTGAACTTTTTTTCTTTTCTTCCCAGATCTTTCCTTCCTCCATCCCACGTAGTATCAATGAGACTCATTATAAAGATTATATCTCTAGAAGACTTGCCTATTTTTAAACATCTATGCCACTTTATATTACAGCTGATAAATCTATTTTTTTCTTGGTTGACTCTTAGGACAAATTTTTTTGCTGTTACTTTATGGATACCCTGAATAATGCTCTTGCTTAACTATGACATGAAATAGAGATAGGATTATGGGCTTACTCTGCAAGAGATAGCAGGCTAAGGAAGTATCTCAGGTTTCATATTATAGTGCATCATGGGTACTTCTAAGCACTCCTCTCAACCCCCACTCAAATAATTAAATGATTGTGGGAATTCCTTTAAGAATGGAAGTCAGACAAAGTGTTTTTCGTAGCTACAAAAGGGAGGGGCATGTGTGTATATTAATTTTGGGGAACGGCACTGATTTGTTTTGTGATCATTCTATAACAAGATTTCTTACCCTCAGCATTATTGTCACTTTGGACCAGAAACTTCTTTATTGTTAGGGGGCTGTCATGTGCCTTGTAAGATGTTGAACAGCATCCTCGCCTCTACCTACTAGCTGCCAGAAGTACTTCTGCTGTTGTGAAAGCCAAAAATGTCTCCAGAAATTGCTAAATGTGTCATGTACGGTGAGAGGATTGTCCCCAGTTGAGAACCATTGGTGTAAAGAATGGTATTGTGGTTTTATCTCCAACCAAAGAGAAAAGAGGAGATTTGTGGTTGAGATTTTTCTCAATAATCTTTTGCTTAATCACTACGTACATTTATGTTTGGAGGTACATTGTGACAAAACCAATTTTAAAATGCCAGCAAGCATAGAAAGCAAAAATTATCCACATCCCCATTACTTCATTAAAACTGTATTTTAATTGGTCTATATTACCTTCTAGTTCTCATCTCTTTGTTTATTCATATTTGACACATTGCAGTTATTTTGTAGAGAAAATTTTATAATCTACATTTTCACTTAGTACATCATGAATATTTTTATAGACTTATGCTTCATAAAAAATACACATCTCTACTACCACCTAAGTGAACTGATGTGTATTTTTCCATGATCTTACAAACATACATATGAATATACTGACATTTTATTTTTTGTTCATCCTGTATTTTTTCAAAAAGCAATTTAAAAATACATTTTATAGATTATTAGTCATAATTCTAGCTATTGATTATTTGAAAATAAACACATTTTCTTTTACTTATGCACCATTAACAATAATATACAAATCATATATAAAATAGAGAACTGGATTTAAGTAGCATATAAATGGAAAATTTTTAAAAGTTTTTAAATCAACTTGACTCATGTTTATACAGCTATTCTTTACACTGTTTCTATTCTGATATTACTTCGCTTTTCCAAAATCAACTTACATTTTTCAGATGACAAAAACACTTAGAAACAGCTAGAAGAGGAATAAGAGGAAGGATGGTTTTTGAGTTTTTAAAAGACACAAACATAAGATTTTTTAAAAGTATTTACTTATTTATTTATTTTTGTGTGTGTGAGCGAGAGAGAGAGAGAGAGAGAGAGAAGGAGCATGAGCAGGGGGGAGCAGCAAAGGGAGGGAGAAGCAGTCTCCCTGATGAGCAGAGAGCCTGACATGGGATGGGATCCCAAAACCCCAGGATCATTACCAGAGCTGAAGGCAAACACTTTACTGGCTGAGCGACCCAGGTGCCCACAAACACAAGATTTATATGTTGCTTCTAGTTGTGCATTTTATTTACAAAATACATATTTTATTAAACAAGGAGAAAAATGGGTTTATATTATCCTGTTCCTATTTATACGGAAAAATATAGGAATGTCTTCAGCCCATTGGCTTTTGCTGGTGCTCACTTTAACATTCTATCGGCATTTTTATTGCCAAGTCTCATTTTTCCTTGCTCTATAATTTGGCACTTACCACCCACTTACTTGCCAAGAGGTCTTAACTTAGAAGTAATTGGCAATTGAGGATAAAATAACTTCTCTCCAAACTCAATAGCAACAATTAATGAATTTTAAAGGTGAATCTACGTATATCTTAGAAAAATGATACACAAAAATAAGCCGTAGAAGATCAGAGATGCATAGACAGTACCTACAACAATGCCTGACAATAGGTGCTCAACAGATATGGATTGGATGAATTTGTTGAAGGGATAATTAAAGGACTACAGGACATCAAACTACAAGGAAATATTTATTGAGTGCTAACTTAAGTAGCACTCTGTTAATTAAGCTGGATCGTGGAAGGACGTGAAATGGTTCTTACACAGGGGCTAAGTAAGTCTAGAGTCAAGAAACCTTAATCTTATTGCCTGAAGAGGAAAAGGGTAGATGGAAAAAAGAATATTTCAGATGGTGGGAGAAGAGAGTGGGTATCTTCCAGGTAGAAGAATCAAAATAAAAATTTGAGAACCAAATTTTTACGGTGATTCTCAGACTTTCCTCTGCAGTAGGATCATCTGAGTCTAGTATTCATATTCATATTTTTAGGTCCATATCCAGAGTCTGACTCAGTAGGACTGGGATGAAGTTCAGGAATCGGCATGTTAAAAACTCTCTATGTGATTGACACAGGTACTATCTGAAGGGCACTGTTTGAGGAACACTGATTTTATAGTGAAGTTGGAAGCTAATATAATCACTAGTTAAAGGAATTTTACAACAACTGACTGGCCTCTAGTTATAACGTGGGTTTTGTGACAATAAAGAGCTAAATGGTCAGAGTGGGTGGGATTTGTAGAAGACGACGTCATGAAGGAGACAGTTGAACTAAACAAACAGGATCAGTGCTATTTGAATAGATGGAAAATAAGAACAGTTCTGTGGGAAAGGGTAATAGGATATAGACAACATGAAGAAAGTTATTGTATGTTAGCAATAATAATATTACAAAAATATAAATTTAAGGTGTATATGACTATCTCATTTAATGTTCACAAAAATGCAAAGAGCTAGGTAATTGTATTATCACTTTCTTTTACAAATGCAGAAACTAAGAACTAGACAGATTTTACAGTTAATGTGAGTGGATTGGAATAGTAGGGTGCAGTGTAGGGTATGAATATGCAGGGTGTGAACACATAAGTTGAGGCTTAATTGCACAGGAACTTGGCAGCTATGCAGAAGAGACTGGAAATTCTTGAGTGGGTGCTCTGACATGATGAGAGAATCTGAAGCATTTTCACAAAGAGGAATAGAAGACAGGTGACGCTAAAGGAAGTATGAAGATGTTGAAAAACATTTTCTAACTCTGGCTTTTATTTTTATAAAATGTCCTTTGGAGCTGCCATACCAGTTTTATTGAACCAGATGATGAAAATATTGTGAAAGAACAAAAGTTGAAACAAAGATTTTGAAATGGGGGAGGGATGAGCACCTACCACAATGTTTGATACTATGAATAAATTAATAAGAGCTACATCAATTATTTAGTTTTAAGATGTCTGAAAAAAATCAGAAATACTTATATTTTAATATACATTTCAGGGTAATATGATTTAGCTATTCCTTGGTTCGAAGGTAGCGATTTAATTGGAGGCTAGTAATACTAGTATCGCACATTTACATATAGAGACAATCCCACTGAATAGCTTCCTGTAAATTATTTATGGATGCCTCATTATAATTCTGGAAGTATGCTTAATCCTAAGGCCTCAGTGATTAAGCATCTTGAGATTGCTTCTCTAAAGATCAATAATTCAGTGCCTAATTGGTACAAGACCATCGAATCAAAAACATTTTTAAAAATATTTATCTATAGACTTTTCCATGAAGTTTTTTTAAATTAAATAGGTAGTTTTTAAAAGCCATGATTCACTCAGCTATTTTATTTTTTATTTTAAATCTTAATGATGATTCCTCATGAGAATTTAATCCATCTACTTGACTTGCTCAAGAAATGTGTATTTATTTATCTATCCACTAATATATAATGTATACTACCAAACATACTAGAAGTAGGGATTTATTTTTTAAGATTTTAATTAATTAATTAATTAATTTGCGAGAGAGAGCACAAAGAGGAAGGAAGAGGGAAGAGGAAAGCATCTCAGGCAGACTCCATGTGGAGCACAGAAAGCCTGAAGCTGACCACCACCCCACCACCTAGAGGTCATGACCTGAGCCAAAACCAAGAGTTGGAGGCTTAATCCACTGGCCCACCCAAATGCCCTCAAAATAGAGATTTAAAGAGAATTTAATAAAATACATAGGAAGTTATATTTTTATCTCATGCTCATCTAACACTGGGTTAGTGTTTTCATTTTCCATGAAAATAGAAATAGAGTCAATGATAATGGAAATTAAAGGCTGTTTTATTCTGCATTATTATTCTGCTGAGAGGAAATATTGGATAGTATGGCTTGTAATATACATAATTCAAAGATGACCTTTTTTGTGGAAACAGTCCCATTTATTCCTACCTTCTAATTTCTAAAGCATCAACATCAGGCAAGTAGTTTTTTAGAGTGTGCTGTTCATCTCTCCCAGAATGAAACCTTTGTTTTATTTTATTTTTTAAAAATATTTTATTTATTTATTTGACAGACAGAGATCGCAAGTAGGCAGAGAGGCAGGCAGAGAGAGAGGAGGAAGCAGGCTCCTTGCTGAGCAGAGAGCCCAATATGGGGCTCCATCCCAGGACCCTGAGATCATGACCTGAGCTGAAGGCAGAGGCTTAATCCACTGAGCCACCCAGGTGCCCCAAAGCCTTTATTTTAAAATAATTACTGAATGTTCCTGCTACTTAGTATTATAAGTTAACTGGATTTCACAAAGGACAGTATAGTCACACAGTCAACTTTTAAACAATTCTGCATAGATAATGTTTAAAAATTGTCCATTTCTTTTTTTTTTTTTTAAATTGTTTTTTCTTTTTTTTTTTTTAAGATTTATTTATTTGACAGATAGAGATCACAAGTAGGCAGAGAGGCAGGCAGAGAGAGAGAGAGGGGAGGAAGCAGGCTCCCAGCCAAGCAGAGAGCCCGATGCGGGGCTCGATCCCAGGACGCTGGGATCATGACCTGAGCTGAAGGCAGAGGCTTTTTTTACCCGCTGAGCCACCCAGGCTTTTTTTAAGGGTGTTAATATTTCTTCAACTGTAGCTTTCTCAAGAAACATTTTTTAACATTAATCTTTAAAGAAATGACGAATAGGCCATTTTAAGGAATATCATAAAACAAGCAAAGATGTAAAGAGTTTTAAATACAAGTGAGTAGGTGCCAATTATTGGGTTGTAAAAATCTAATCACCATTCTGTAAATTTAACCACTGTTGAATATATTGTGCTCTAAAAAAATGAAATTTAAGTACTTTATCTGTTTGCTTTCTTTGACCTACAGAGAAACTTCAAGACTTATTTTGTAAATATATATTTCTATTTCTTTTTCCAAATCAATGCTTGAGTTAATAGACTGAAGATCTCTTGAAGCATTCTCCCATCAATCAGTTGTGTAAACCATTCCTCTTTCAAGCACTGTTAAACCAACACTCTCTTTTGACACTGGTGGGGTGATCTGTTAGGCTGTGTAAATTTGCATCTGGCTTTTGTGTTGGAAGAATGCGTTTAAGTGTTTACTTGAATCACATTAGCATGACTGTATGGCAAACCATTTTTCTAACTGAATTCCTTAGAGAATGATACCTTTGTTACTCTGAAAGTCATAATATTTTAAGTACTTGCCAAATTTACAGGTGAAAGATCTATAGAATTACAGAGCATATGAAAACCACAACTTATCTCATTTCCTTCAGATTTTTTGGATGATTTATTTTAAACTTTAGGTGTTGGAGGCCAAGTTCTGTTCCATAAGAAATTTGAATAAGAGCATTTTGCCAATTGCTTTTTTTTTTTTAACACTACAAAGTAATATTTTCTGACAAATACATTATTTTCTGGTTACACAGAAAGATCTACTCTCATTTTCATATCTTATTTACACATTTTCTAACAGATGAGAAAATTCTTCCTCTCTGTTTAATAAATCAGCTTTGAGAGCCACATTTTAAAATGGCTTTATTTATTAGTTTACCAAACCGACTCTGATCATCATCACCACCACTTAGGTGGAAATTTGTTTTTTTTTTTTTTTAATATTTTATTTATTTATTTGACAGAGAGAGAGATCACAAATAGGCAGAGAGAGAGGAGGAAGCAGGCTCCCCGCGGAGCAGAGAGCCCTATGCGGGGCTCAATCCCAGGACCCTGAGATCATGACCTGAGCTGAAGGCAGCAGCTTAATCCACTGAGCCACCCAGGTGCCCCTGGAAATTTGTTTTTAATGGAACTTTCTTAGGTTACTTGAGTCCCCAAGTGGCAATGCTATAGATGTGTTCTAGTTTTAAAATTCCCAGATTTGGACAAAATGTCTCTTAATTAAAAATAGCAGCAATCCTGAAGCTCTGGGTTTTCTATTCTGTTGTTGCTGTTGTTGTGCCATTGTAATCATGACAGGAATAAAACCTGATTAAATCAAATGCTACTTAAGTATTTGAGCTTTAAAGAGAGAGAGAGAGAGACAAAGATAGAGAGACCCAGAGAAGGAGATGAAAAGAAGGCTAGACATATGTGCTCCTCTTCTCTTGAGGAGTGTGTAGTGTGTTTTCAATAGTTGAGAAATAGCGCCTGGGTGGTTCAGTGTTTAAGCAGCTGCTGGCTCAGGTCAGCTCATCATCCCAAGGTCCTGGGATCCAGCCCTGCCTCGGGCTCCCTGCTCAGTGGGAAGTCTGCTTCTCCCTCTCCCACTCCCCCTGCTTGTGTTCCCTCTCTCGCTGTGTCTCTCTCTCTGTCAAATAAATAAAATCTTTAAAAAATATATAGTTGAGAAATAGCAGAAGGCCTTTCTTCTATAGTTGCTGGGTCCTGTTTATATAAATAAATATTTACATATGTAAAGTATGTAACAAAGATGTAGCATGTAAGAATGAATATGTAATTAAGGACCATCTTTTTGAATGATATGAAATCAGTGATATCAAAGTGCATGTGGATTCTCTGTTCTTTTAAGCATTTGATAGTTAATAAATATTCTAATTTAAAAAGGTCAGTAAAAAACAGGAGTTGAAAAATTGCAGTATATCTTCGACATGTAACTGGGATATATTTATTTGATTAATGACCCTACTAAAAGTCACTACCATTTTTTGAGAAACCTTAATTTTTAAATGTTTTTACATTTAATTCTCAAAAATTCTATGAATTAAGAAGTATTATCATATTTTACAGATGAATAAACTGTGTTTTAGAAGATTTTTGTGAGTTAGAGCCTATTAGGACCAAGACAATACAGCCCTCCTTATGTTATAGCTGGAAAAGTGCTGGAACTGGAATTTGAGCCTGATTTGTTCCCTATCCCATTTATTTTGTGTTTTTCTGAAGTTAACGGAAAAGGAAGTTGAAAAATTGAATGGGCCTGCTTCTATCATAATCTCCTTGGATGATCATTAATCGTCCATATTCCAGATTCCCAGATGACTTTTGGGAAACCTACAAAAATGAAATAAATAGAACATAAGGAATAAAATCTGTAATACACAAAAGTAGGCAGTCTAATTCATTGAGAGATCAATTAAATTACTAATTTTCTATGTCAGCATCATTAGCGTTTGTGGGTAAATTGAAGATTATTATTTACCTTTTTCTTGGATATTATAAATTATCATTCATCACTGGAGAATGAATTCAATTCTTGCTTGAAACAAAAATCTACTTGAAAAAAGGATATGGTAATCTTGAGAATTAAGAACAAAATTAAATTGTGATTAACTTTTATGACTTTTAGAACCAAGAAAATATCAGTCTTTGATATCTTAACTTATTATTTTAATGAGTTGTTATTTAATGAGTTAACTTATTATTTTAATGAATTATTATTATTTTAATGAGTTTTATTTTAATGAGTACCTATGTCAGGATCTGAGCATCTCAGAATATTTAGTAAAATGATGATTAGCATTTGTGTGAGATAATATTTGTGTTGTATTTCAAAGTCAATCTAAAAGACTTCAGTTTGAATATATTTTTGTTCTTAAAGGTTGAGAAAAATATGTGGCTTAAAATGTTTCTAATTTCTTTTTTTCTACCTTATCAAATATACAATGGGGTTGATAAAAATTAAGAATAAAATTAAGTTGCATATATTTTATATATCTAATTTTATACACACACATATAAATGTGTGTATATGTATATACATATATATAAAATTATTAAGTTCTAGATTTCCTTTGAAAGTAAGTGATCCTTGGGCTAAAATATGCTATTGCATTTTTTAAAGAGATTATTTCTATAGTTATTATGAAAAACTCAGTACTTACATTAAAAGCAGTGACTAAGAAGCTCTGGATTTGTCCTGAATTTGTCACTGATGATAAAACCTCCTATAGAATTCTTGTTCGGTTTCTATATTTGGAAATCAAGGAAATCAAATAAAAGGTATAAAGTAACTTCCAGCTGTTATGTTCATTTTGCAAAGTGGACAAATTTGTTATATAATTTTAATATTCTCCCATTTAAAAAAATATTTCCCTTTTTAACCTGAATTGTTTTATTACTTGTTCCTGTCCATTATAGAAAAATTAGTAAACTATAATTAAAAGTGAAGATGCCTATTAGTGTCATCACCCAGATAGAAATACTGCTAGCAAAATGGTCACTGAAACTCCAGACTTCTTGAGATGTACATAAAATAGAATCAGATAGTATCAGACATCATGTTATATTGTTTCTGCCCCTAATAGTTTGTGATCATGTTTTGATGACATCTAAAATTTTTGTACAACATAGTACCCATGGGTTGCTAAATTTCATTGATTTTATTAAATCAATCCTATTGATAGACATTATGATTATTTGGGGGATTTTTACTATTGTAAATGAAACTACATTAAACCATCATATGTGGTCATATTTGATGCCGTTGTAAAAGTATCTACCCTGGTAAATTCTTAGAAATGAGATTACTGGAAGCCAGAACTTGTAGATTTTAGGTATTGCTACATATAACAAAACTGTGTTTCCTTTAGGTGCTAATTTAGGTTCACACCACCAGTGTATGAGAGTTCCATGTGCACATACTTAGACCATTCCTGGGTATCTCCCTCAGTGTGTTCATTCTTTCGACCTTTGCCAGCCTAATAGGTGACACTGGTAATTTCCTTGACTAATTAATTTTTTTGTGTGTGCAAAATAACTATCTCTACTTTTTTTTAATAGGTTGCATTTCTTCTCTGAATTGACTTTTCCTGTCATTTATTGATATCTTTTTTCTATTAGAGAATTCATTTTTTCTTATTGATTTGTTGGAGCTTCTTATATATTAAGGGTATTAACACCTTCTTACACATTATAAACATACCTCCTTATGTAATCACTTTGTGAATAATATATTTTAATATCCAGAAGATTTATATTCATATTTACTAAGATATATTATGGTTTTTGGTCTTTGTTTTCAGACTTTGAAAAGTTTTGTCTACCCCAAGATTTGAAAGGAATATTCAAATGATCTTTCAGTATCTTATGTGATTTTTCATTTCAAGATTTTATGTAAATATTGACTCCATTTAAAATGTGTTTTCATATAAGTTCTGAAATGGGACTATCCATAGGATAGAGAGATAGATAGCTGGATACATAGCTGTGACAGTAAAATTTAATGAAATAATCTGTTCTTGCCCTAGAATTCGAAATGTTGTTTTTATCATATAGGAAATCTCATGTGTCCTTAGGTCTATGTTTTTACTTGGTAATTTGCATTATTAATTTTTTTCTCTCTCTTTTTGTGCTGGCATCATGTGTTTTTAATTATTCTGACCTTAAATATCAAGGCAGATCTCCCCTCACTATGTTTCAGTTTATACTTAAACACTGAAGTAGTTTTTTTTTTTTTTTTTTGGACGCTGAGGTAGTTATACTTTCATACAATCTTTATATTTTGGCAAGTTTAAAAATGCAATCAATATTTTGGTTGTACTTGCTTTGAAATTTGGAAGAAAATTTACTTCTCAACAATACTGATTTCTTTCTAATGAAAAACATACTGTGTTTCACCATTTGTATATATTCTATTATGTCCATCTGTAAAGTTTTATAGTTTTCCACATGTCTTACACATTTCTTGTTAAATTTATTCTCATAGACCTTCTATAATTCTTATTAAATTTATTCTTCAATACTTTACAGTTTTTATGGTTATTGTGAATAGGATTTTTATATCCAATGATTATTTTTGATCCTTGGCCAAAAGAATAAATGCCATATAGCCATCTGAGAAAGGTGGTTTTTTGTTTTTTGTGTTTTTTTTGTCAACAATGTTTTTTTTCCCCTCTCCCAACCCCACCTCTCCCCAGCAACCCCCAGTTTGTTTTGTGAGATTAAGAGTCACTTATGGTTTGTCTCCCTCCCAATCCCATTTTGTTTAATTTATTTTTCTCCTATCCCCCTAACCCCCAGGTTGCATCTCCATGTCCTCCTATCAGGGAGGTCATATGATAGTTGTCTTTCTCTAATTGACTTATTTCACTAAGCATGATACCCTCTAGTTCCATCCACGTTGTCACAAATGGCAAGATTTCATTTCTTTTGATGGCTGCATAGTATTCCATTGTGTATATATACCACATCTTCTTTATCCATTCATCTGTTGATGAACATCTAGGTTCTTTCCATAGTTTGGCTATTGTAGACATTGCTGCTATAAACATTCGGGTGCCCTTTGGATCACTACGTTTGTATCTTTAGGGTAAATACCTAGTAGTGCAATTGCTGGGTCATAGGGTAGTTCAATTTTCAACATTTTGAGGAACCTCCATGCTGGAGAAAGGTGTTTTTATCTTTACAACTCAGAGTACCATTTCTATTTCAGTTTATGCATGAGGTGTCTTAAGTGTCACTAACCTGTTTGAAATATATGTGTGTGTGTGTGTGTGTGTGTGTGTGTATATATATAGAAAGAGAGAGAGAGGAAATATATGTATATGTATATATTTTGGTTGTATATATATATATGTGGGGAGAGAGAGAGAGAGAGAAACATTATGTACTTTTTGCAGTTTATTTTTCATAACCAACATAAACATTTAAAATGATTGTTTTATTTCAATTTTAATCTCCAACATAGGATTCACTTACTTGTCACCATAAAGCCAAGATGAATTACCACTGAATCCATAGTCTTAAAGATTCCTTCTATTCCTTTAACCTTATTGAGGTTAAATCTAAAATTTAGATTTAAAGCAGAATTCTCTGCTTAACATATCACATTTTTATCTTGCACATTATGAACCATATGAAAATAAGAAAGCTTTTTTGATGTAGTAGGCCAAATCATCATCACATGCTACATTCAAGCTCTGATATCCATTATTTGAAGTATGATGATTTAATTACAGATAGTTGAAAAGGGTATATTTTATATCTAGAGCAGTTACAACCAGAGAAAAAAACAATGTAATTGACACAATATGTGCATACTGCTTCAAATATCTGCTTCAGAGTAAAGACTTCTCTGGATTTAATACTAAACCTAATCATGACCTTTATCCACAGACTTGATCATCAAAGATTGAGGACAATAAAGGCTCCCCCATTGTGGTAGTCTAAATTCATAAATAATTTGATCATTTTAAATACATTGACTGAAGAGTTTTCGTTTTCATCCTTCAGCTAAGAATGGTTTAATTGTGCATGAAGTTTGAGATCTCTAGAAAATATCCCAATAGATGTTACAGAAGTTTAGGGAAAGCGTTAGAATACCATATACATTTTAGGGGATTTTAGTGACTCCTTAGTTGAATTGTAACTTTTGTATTGGTTAAGTCAGAAGCTCCTTTAAGGAAAAGCAAAAGCTCAGATGGAGGAGAAAAGGCTTTCTATGAACTAGGCCAGCATTGTCATTGTCATATAGTATTTGGCCCTCATACACACACACACACACGCACACAGATATAAAATTGAGTATAAGTTTTTTTCTGTTTAATAAAAAATTACCAGTTTCTGGGTGAGTTATTTAATATTGGAAAACTTAAATTAGATGCATGAGTAGATGGGGATATAATATGAAACAATAATGCCACATGCATAAGTTGGAAAAGATAGTATACCTTTGTACAGGAAAATGTGTTACTTGTAATTAAATAGCAAACTGAGAGAGAAATTCCATGCTATTTTCCATGAGTTCAAATATATGTTTTTCCTTGCACAATGTCTATACTGGATGAATGTTTTTCAATATTAAAGTATTGATGTGTACACATTAATGAATTTAGACTTCTGACTGATGTATCAAGGAAGGCTTGATATTTGACAACTGTTGTTTTGGTTCTGTTTATTTTCATAAAAAATATAGTTACAGTACTATCATAAATAGAATGTTAGTACAATTGAAAGGGAATTTCAAAAAAAGGGAATTTGATTTTTAATCTCTATAGATTTATTTTCCCTTCTAAAAGATAATTATAAAATTTATCTTCAAAGATATGTTATAGAATATTTTATTTTTTAACCTGGATTTTAGTGAGATGTGCTTTTGATAATCATGCTCATCTTTATTCAGCTAGTGTTGGCCAAAAGATTGTTGATATTTTTGAGCAAGGGTCAACCAAATATGGCCAAAATTTGCCTATTTTTTTTAAAAGAATTTATTTATTTATTTGACAGACAGAGATTACAAGTAGGCAGAGAGGCAGGCAGAGAGAGAGGAGGAAGCAAGCTCCCTGCTGAGCAGAGAGCCTGATGCAGGGCTAGATCCCAGGACCCTGGGATCATGACCTGAGCTGAAGGCAGAGGTTTTAACCCACTGAGCCACCCAGATGCCCCCAAAATTTGCATATTTTTATAAGTAAACTTTTATTAGAATGCACTAAAGCCCATTAAGTTACATATTATCCATACCAGCTTTTGCACTTTATTTTTTATTTTTTTAAAGATTTTATTTATTTATTTGACAGACAGAGATCACAAGTAGGCAGAGAGGCAGGCAGAGAGAGAGAGAGGAAGCAGGCTCCTGCTGAGCAGAGAGCCCGATGCGGGGCTCGATCCCAGGACCCTAGAATCATGACCTGAGCCGAAGGCAGAGGCTTTAACCCGCTGAGCCACCCAGGCGCCCCATCTTTTCACTTTAAAGACAGAATTGAGTAGTTCCCACAGAGACCATAGGACCTACAAAGTCTTCAAAATATTTACTCTGTGGTCATTATAGAAGAAAAGTTTCTGACTTGTGTTTTAGAGCAATTAGTATAGAATGAATATAAAATACTCTGGATATATAAACCAGAAGAGGAAGCACATGAAATTGAACATCATTGTTCTTGCTTATATATCTGCTTGGACTTTACTTGAATGAAAGAATGTTCAAATTAAATAAGAATGTATTGAAAAATGTGATTTCACACAAAAGTACATTTTTGTTAATTGAGATATGGAAAGGGTAAAAAGGAAAACCTCTTTAGTACTAAAATTAGGAGAATTATAGAAAATAATGTGAAGCTTTTTGTCTCATAACACTTATTCTTAGATTTGCTCCTTAATACCATAGATAGTTTTAAAAAAAGAATGATAGTAACTTACATTGAGATTTGCTCTGTAGCAATTGTGAATTTGTGTGACCTAAAAAATGTATGGATGGTTCTTAGAAGATTAACATATTCATATAAGAATTAAAATCAAGAGGATCTTTTCTACTCATAGTCCTTAACAGTTTCTCTCTACTGAGAAATAATCTCATAGCCATTTAAACTATGCTTCATGAAGTCAGGACCATTTCTGATTTTTTGACTATTTTAACTACTGTCCCTAGCTCAAAATGGTCTGACTCGTGGAAATTGCCTAAGAAGTGATTTAAATTAGTGGTAGAATAATCTATAATCCCTTTTATTAGTGCTTTTTGCTCCTAAGAGGTTATAGCACAGCAAAATCATAGTTTTGTTCAGAAATTTTTATCATAGCTCACTTTCAATCTGCAGTTTTTATTCAAGAATGTTTTGGTTGATTTTCAGAATTTGTTCAGGAAGTCATTGTACAGAGCTGTCACAATAGTCTTACAGTTATGTAAGGATCTGCATATCAATGGTGGTGACAATAGAATCCACAGAACTCAAATGGTTCCCAACCTGACAACTTTAGGCAGTTTCTCCTTCCTTTCTGAAGTTTGTGCACTAGAATTATGGATGGAATTAAAACTAAACCCAAGAGCAGAGATAACAGGAGTACCAGACTGTACCTAAGAAGAGGTATAATTGTTGTGACTTAACAGCTAATAAATATGCCATCGTATTTCAGATGTAAGAAGAGCAGGGATTTCAGCAATGAACTAATTTAGCCTACCAGACAAAGAAAGCTTTAAGCTCAGTCCTTGAAACTGTTTATTAATGTTGAAAGTCTTTGAAATTGGCTGAAATGTATTTAAAGAACAAAATTAAACAATCTGCTTTTTATTGCTTGATTAGAACTAAATACATTTGTTAGTTATGTCTCCAACTACAAGAAGAAATTGTTTTCTTTCTTAAGACTGATAAAGGCAGTTTTGTTTATGAAAATTTCTGAGTTGTGTGGTTTTTTTTTGATGGTTTTATAAACGTTGGTAGAATTTCATAGTAGTTGAAGATCTGGTTTTTGGAATCTTGGCTCTTCTTACTAGCTGTGTAATATGGTCCAAGTAACCTAATGTCATAATGCATCACTTTTCTCATCTATAGAATAGGAATAATGATATCCAGCCTCAGAAGATAATTCCAAAAATTAAGTGATTTAGGGGTACCTGGGTGGCTTAGTCATTTAGTGTCTGCATTCGGCTCAGGTCATGATCCCAGGGCCCTGGGATTGAGCCCTGCATTGGGCTCCCTCCTAGGTGTGAAGTCAACTTTTCTCTCTCTCACTACCCCCTGCTCGTGTTCGCTCTCTCACTGTGTCTCTGTCAAATAGATAAAATATTTAAAATAAATAAATAAGTAAAATAAAATAAATAAATAAGTAAAATAAAAATTAAATGATTTAATATACATAAAGGGCTTAGTAAAGTTCTTTGCACATCATAAATCTCAATAAATTATATCTGTTAATAACATTACACACATACAAAATTAACTTTGTATGGTGTTATAAGACCTCTGACATACTCCTGATTTCAGTTTATGCAGAATGGACACCAGATCAAGGGTAATGATATCTTGAAAAAAACATGATCATATGTTGGTCAAAAAAGCTTTGTGCTAGAAAGAAATTCTAAGACATTAGGCTAGTATTAAGGAGACCTAAGTTCTAACTCCAATTCACCTACACACTAGTGTGTGATCTCAAGTATGTTATTTTTCCCCCCTCTCTGGACCATAGTTATATTTCTGTGTGTGATATGGTGGTGGTATGGGGGCAGGGTGGTGTTGAGGGTAATGACAGGATTGATACAGTCTTCTAGTTTTGAAATCCTGAAAAAATCTTTGAGTTAAAAAAAGAAGCAGTTTAAAAAAAATTTATTTCTAAATTGTTAAATTTGGAATCAAAGTTGGAAAGAACTAGGGGGAAAAAAAGACAACATTGCTTATTAGGCCAGAAAAAAAGCTGACAAATGGTTAGTTGTGTTGTTTATCAGAAAGTGTGCTTCTTTGCAATGGAATATTTTGCAGTTGTTTTGCAGAATAAGCACTTTGCTAATTCTTTAGAGCTTTAGGGGTATAATCCTCTCAAGGTGTTCTGTCTGTAGCAATCTGCTATGAAGTCAGATGCTAATACTTCTGGATGCTAATATCTGTTCATATTTCTAAAAAGAATTTTATTGAGAAGCCAAAATGCAAGTAAGACACAACTCTACTCTCTTTCCCAAGGTAGTTTTCTTTCTGAATCACATGTGTCTAATCTTAAATGTGTGAAAACAACTAGGGGGCTATTAATTGTACGAATGTAATGAGAGCTTTATGTTCAATGGATGAAGATCCAAGGTTCATATACGGAAAATGACACCCTTCTTATTGAACATAGCATGGGATTTCACCTTGGGAAATGCAGGTCCCCTACAACATGGCTTTATAGCTACTATTTGCCTTCTGTGAAGGAAGAAAAGAAAAGAGCTGATTATACAGCTTAGTAATGCTAGAAAGGCAACTCTGTCTTCTCTGATTCATTTGGAAGTTATTGCCAAAGTCATTCCCAAAGAGTGAAGACTCAAAATAAAATGCAAATGTTCAGAATATAAATCCCTTCCTACCTTCAAAGTTTGGTTTACCTGCTTTGCTGAGACAAGACCGAAAACCGTGATTTGTCATCACACAGTAGCTCAGATTGCTACCTCCGTAGCTTGGTTTAGATACGGCCCTTCAACAACACATCATGGTCCATTATTTTTTTTGAATTTTATTATGTGCTACCAAGGCTATTAGTTGAGTGTAAATACTTACAACAATGATAATACCAATACTGAAATTTTTATTACATTTTAGGATTTTATTTCATTTTATTATTTATTTATTTATTTTTAAAGATTTTATTTATTTATTTGACAGAAAAAGATCACAAGTAGGCAGAGAGGCAAGCAGAGAGAGAGAGGAGGAAGCAGGTTCCCCGCCAAGGAGAGAGCCTGGTGCGGGGCTCCATCCCAGGACTCTGGGACCATGACCTGAGCTAGAGGCAGAGGCTTTAACCCTCTGAGCTACCCAGGCACCCCACATTTTAGGATTTTAAAAGTGCTTTAGTATAATCTACTTCATTTGATCTTCCCACCATTCCTGGGAGATAAATATAAGTTGTTTTTATTTTTTTCCTCCCTTCCTCCATTTTTGTCTTCCTCTCTTCTTCCCTGCCTCCTCTTCTCTCTTTGTCTTTTTCAAAAATAAAATCCAGCAACATTAAGTGACTTATTAATACTTGGTCATATTACTAACTAACTATATAGTAGAATTTGAACTAGAATCCTGATTTTACAAACTCAAATCTGGTTCTATTTACTTATTCAGGAAGCAAGATATTAGAAATATGATTGAGGAAAAGATTTTTAAAAATCTTAAAGTGTGATAGAGGTTTTGGTGACCATAGGTAAAGTACTTGGAGCAAACATCAAATACATTCCTTTAAAGAGTCAATAAACATAATACTTAATCCAAAAGGAGCAGCTTGGATTTGCTAAGCATCATTTCATTTTAATGCCTTGGGTAATCTCAGGAAACCACTAAAACCATGGAAACCACTAAAACTCATGTCCCCATGAGATTTGTCTACATTTGAAGGATTGGCACACTTAATCAAGCGTCATAAATTATACACGTTCCAAGTCACAGCCAACAAAGTAGACCTCTTGCAGAAAACCTCCCCAAATCCATAAATATGATTTTCAATACCTGTTTTCTGAGGCAGTGTATTATAGCAGCAATTGATTATTTGGAAAGTTTTACTGATCATTGAGATCTAATGTGGCAAGCTGTGACGAGAAATTTACCCGTGCTTCTTTTTTGTTCATTTCAGAAAGGCAAATATGCTTTTTTGAGGGCCTATGGCCCATACCAAAACAACAGAGCTTCTCCTCTGGGATGGCCAGGAGCCAGCTGTCATAGGACAGATTTCTTGTGAATGGTTTCATAGTACACAGTCTGGACACAGAGAGACTTCATTAACATCTCACGCACGTGTAAATTAGGCGGGTTACTTAATTTCGGAGCCTCAGTTTCTTCACCTGTCCAATGAAGTAAATCTCATGGAGTTTATTGGAGATTAAATACGATAATTTCTTTAATGTTTTTAGGATACTTCTGGTACAAAGAAAGCATTCATTAGAAATTAGCTTTGACGGGTGCCTGGGTGGTATAGCTGGTTAAGTGTCCAACTCTTGATTTTTGGCTTAGGTCCCGATTTTAGTATCATAAGATCAAGCCCCACATCAGGCTCCAAGCTCAGCATGGAGTACACTTGAAATTCTCTCTCCCTACCCTCTGCACCTCCCACTAATGCTCACTCTCAAATAAATAAATCTTTTTTAAAAAATTATCTTTGTTACATATAGATGTTGGCTATCACATTATGTCTAAAGGGATACTATTCCCAGAGAACCTATGTAAAAGAGATGAAACACTGGACAGCTGGGAACTGAATATTAAGAATTTGAATAGGTTAAAATAATAAAAGATTTATTTTAAATTTTGTAACCATATAGATTCATGAAGATTTGCTTTTCAATAAATTAAAATTTAAAAGTAAAAATTAGCAAAGCAGAAAGGCATTTTGCAATTCAAATCTCTATTTTCAAATCCAGTTTTTCAAATTCAAATCTCTTTATTTTATGACGAAATAGCTGAGTATCTGGTAAGTGTTCAAGGTTATAGGTGACTTAAAATGACTACTCTTGACATCTAGCTTTTATTTTTATTTTCATTTATTTTTTTAAGGATTTTATTTATTTATTTGAAAGAGGGAGAAAGAGCAAGAGAGAGAGCATGAGGGGGGCAAGTTCAGAGGGAGAAGCAGACTCTGCTGAGCGGGGAGCCAGTGGATATAGGACTCAATTGCCGGACTCCAGGATCATGACCACAGCCGAAGGCAGTCACTTAACCAACTGAACCACCCAGGCACCTGCCATCTAGCTTTTATAAGCGACTCCTACATACTAGCAGAGCCATAGAAATATTTCCTAATTATACAATTCATATAACCTCATGGTCAGGTGGAAGGTGTGGTTATTTTTTTTTTAAAGTTGCTAAGAACTTCTTTTACCTTTAATGCTCTTATAATTCACTTGGTAGTAAATTATCCTAAAAGCAAGCTGCTATGGTTCATTTTATGCTCCATTTTAATGCAAAATCTAATATCAACTTTGGCTAGAGAGGGGAAAACAACATTGGAAAAGAGAACTATAAAAGAAAATATCATCATGGTGTTAGATGCCATTTAAATAATCAAATATAGGGGCACCTGAGTGGCTTAATAGGTTAAGCCTCTGCCTTCGGCTCAGGTCATGATCCTAGGGTCCTGGGTTTGAGCCCCTCATTGGGCTCTTTGCTCAGCAGGGAGCTGCTCCCCTCCTCTCTCTTTCTGCTTTCCTCTATGCCTACTTGTGATCTCTGTCAAATAAATAAGTAAAATCTTTAGAAATAAATAAATAAATAATCAAATGTATTTTTTATTATACCTTGACCTTTCTTTGCTTATTGACAAGATTTCTTAGACATAACTTTTATATCACAAGGTTCATAGTTTTAGAAACAAAAACTGCAGAATGACTTGCAAAATTCCATCTTTTTTCACCTTTGTTCACTTTTATTTTATTATTATTATTTTCTGTCTCATTAAATTGGGATATTATTTTTTATTTTAGTTTCATTCTGCATTTTCTTTAGTAATTTCAAACTATCTCTTGATAGTCTTTTGCTTTATTTCATTAATGCCTCAATCTTTGATGAAACTTACATGTAGAATATGCTTTAAAAAGTCAATTTTTCTAACATGAAAATGTTTTTACTGTAACTACCTTTGTTGAATCCTAAAGGTTTCATCGTGATGCTTCATTGATTTTTCCTGTCTACAGTAGAGACTGAGTGGCAACCATTAGTGGTAGAATGATTCTCAGAAGAGTTGGTACCTAGAGGAGAGCTCCAGAAGCCTCCTGTGTAAATTAATGCGTGTGTTTCTGCAAAAACTATTCCTGTTCAAACAAAGGGTGATGCCTTAGTGTAGGACAAATATAATCACGGTATCTGAAGCAAAGCAGACTTAAATTGCAAGATAATTGAACATATGGTGAGCCCACTCGGAGTCTAGATGTGTGCATGGATCAAATTCTAGTCTCTTTTCAAAGTGTTTCCAGTTCTGCTGTGGCTCATGGTCTCCAGAAGGGAACCCCTGACCTGCCTCTTCATCTCTTTTCTGGTGTGTGTTAAAGGCCATAGTGGTTTTCGAAATAACTTAACATCCAAATTTAACCTTTCTTTAGATACTCTGGATGGCCGTCTGAACATGCTCATTACCACTTCATAAATTCTGCCCTGAAGCTACATATGATTCTTTGTTAACCTTATAAAATTCAAAGGTAGTTGTTTTTAGGTTGGTGCCTAAACTGCCACTACTGCTTTCCACAGTAATTTGTTTTAAGAGTTAGTAAATTCCTTTACAAACTAAAATGTGATGGTGGAGTTTAGGTCAAGAACTTGTGTTATAGGTATGACACAAAGAATTCTGATTTCATTTATAAGTTGTAGTGTGTAATATGGCTTTTTTTTTCACAATTGAAAATAATGTATAAGCTTTAAAATGTCTTCTCAAAATACCAGTGAC
Source organism: Meles meles (assembly GCF_922984935.1). Classification (NCBI taxonomy): domain Eukaryota; kingdom Metazoa; phylum Chordata; class Mammalia; order Carnivora; family Mustelidae; genus Meles; species Meles meles. The sequence goes on from NC_060068.1 coordinate 131,907,306, forward strand.
TTTATCAGTGTCCTTTTTTATCACTATCATGCATTAATCAGAGTATCTCTCTGTTACGTGGATGTATTTTGAGCAAGCTGTAGAAATCATTGGCTTCTGTGGGATGCAGTGTTTATGAATGTTGTGCTCTCAGTAATCAAGAAAAATTTTGTAGTCAAGTAGCATCACCTATAAAAGACTGTTTCATGGTGGGATCATAGATAATATTTAATATATTTTCACTTTTTACAATCAGATGTACTTTTGACTATAAACTATTGCAAAAGTTAGGGAACTCCATTTGGACTTTTAACTGACTGCTAAAGATTTTGAAGTCTATCCCTTCAGCAATGGGATGGTAATGTCTATAGCTGATAATATCTATATGAGGCCCCCTTTCTAGAATGGATTAAAACTTGGTCTTCATTTTCCTTTAAGCTCATTGTTTACATCACTGAAATTTTTCTAGATCAAGAACTTGATTTTTCAAAGGAATTCTTTCTGTTCATACTTTTTATTTCATATGGCATAATTAGAAAACAATAAGCTTTTCCCATGTGGTACAGAAGGGAGGGTTGGCGAAGCGCTTTACTTCAGATGTACCTCAGTGTTCTCTCATGAGCAAATCAGAAACTTTCAGTTGTGTTTTATCATCAGTGGCTTGTGTCAGTCACACTTCCCTCTCACCAAAATTTAGGTAAGATGTGTTCATTAGAGTCAGCCCTATAAACAGTTCCTGTGGCACTAACACGTCATTCTATAACTTATTATGAGCCATTTTGTGCAGCCTGAATATAGACAGTGATGTAGTTAGTGGTCACTGCAGCTGTTTTAATGTTCCACCAAATAACACCAGGTACCTAAAGAAGCAGTTTACATCAGTTTGCTCTCTAGGTTTTCTTCCAGGCCCTATGAGGACGATGAGTATTACTGACATAAAAATGTCTACGGGCAGAAGCACCTGGGTGGCTCAGTGGGTTAAAGCCTCTGCCTTCAGCTCAGGACATGATCCCAGGGTACTGGGATTGAGCCCTGCATCTAGCTCTCTGCTCAGCAGGGAGCCTGCTTCCCTTCCTCTCTCTGCCTGCCTCTCTGCCTACTTGTGACCTCTGTCTATCAAATAAGTTAAAAAAAAAAAAAGTCTATGGGCAGCCAAATATTACCCCAACTGAGTTCAACCTAAGTCACTGGGAAAAACAGTGATTATCCACCATACTTATAAGTTGAGATGGAAGTTAACCCTTTTAAATCTAACTCATGCTCCACAAATAAGTGAAACCACATGGAGGACATTGGGAGCTGGAGAGGAGAAGGAAGTTGAGGGAAATTGGAAGGGGAGGTGAACCATAAGAGACTATGGACTCTGAAAACAACCTGAGGGTTTTGAAGGGGCGGGGGTGGGAGGTTGGGGGAACCAGGTGGTGGGTAGTAGGGAGGGAACGTATTGCATGGAGCACTGGGTGTTGTGCAAAAACAATGAATACTGTTTTGCTGAAAAAATAACTAATTAAAAAAAATCTAACTCATATTCTTTCTTTAATGGCTTCACCCTTTGCTGCACAAATTTACTCTCAGAAACTCAAATCTGAGTTAATCCCAGCCATAAGATCCAGTGTTATATATCCTATCAGACAGAGGTCTTTATGTTGCCTTTGGCATGGCCATATTACTTCTCCCAGAATGATGTGAGATCTTTAATCAGGGTCAATAATCTAACCCCACGAATGATGGAAGAAGGAAATTTTCATTCCTCTCAAGTATACCATTACTATGGTATACTTGGTATACCATACTTGGTATGGTATACATATATGGTAACTGTGTATACCTGATACTGTTTATCTTGTCCAAATTCCACTTACATGCCAGCTGTCTTTGTGAAAAGTTTGGACACAAATATCCTCATATCATATCCCCCAGCATGCCAGTTTCTGTCCTATTAATTTATATATTCACATCAGGAATTTTCTAACCTATCAAGTTCAGTCACAGAGCAGAAAAGAGCCTAGCAAAATATCTGAAAAAAAAAAAAAAAAAAGGTGCTGCTTTATACACAAAAAAGGTGAGATAAAAGTCGAAGTGAGAGAGGTGAAATGTTCCCTTAAGTCAAGTATTCATTATTGCTAGAAAAAAAAAGAAGAGACATATCAAAGACTGGGAACTAGTGAAATATTTTTCAACTCTTTGGGTCAGAGCTTCATTTTTGTTTTTGTTACCTGGGCTACTAGTAGCAATGTTTTGTGCCTTTTTGTTTTGGTTATTTGAGCATAGATTAAGCAAAAACACTTTTTGAAAGTTTGTAATTTCTTAATAAGAATATTCCATGAAATGTGCTAAACATTATGTAAAATCCATTGTGTTTAAATCTTCCTCAAAAACAAGAATCAGGTCTTTTCTTACTTTGCAAACCCTGAAGCACATATAGAGTGTGGCATATCAGAAATAACATTACCCTTAAATATAAATAAAATATCTGAGTTCAAGTTTAGTTGGTCCCTTATTAATTATATGTATGTGTGGGGAGGCTTCCTTGTATTTCTTATCATCACTTTCCTTTTCCATAATTTGGACACAGAAATGATTACCTCTGGTTGCTATGATGAAATCACATATGTCTTTTGCAGAAATCATGGTACCTGTAATGGTTAAGAGGGGTCCTTGGAAATCATACAAAGCAGATATAATAATATTTACTTCACAGTGTTGTGAGGATTAAGTGAAAGATTGTATAAAACCCTTAATACAGTTTCAGGCATATACTAAATACTCAATAAATATTAAAATATTAAGCAATATAAATGGGAAAAAGATAAGAGTAGTCAACAACAATGAAAGATTTTTTATTTATTTGTCTTATTATACACAAGTTATGCTAATAAGTTTGGTTTTTTTTTTTTTTTTGCAGATAAGGAAAGTAAGAATGAGAGATTAAACTATAACACACTCAACTAGCAAATGCTAGGGTTGAAAGTCAAAGTCTTGCAAATGACCCGGCTTAGTCTGTGCTTGTTTTCTATAGCAGCTGCCTCAGGACAAACCTCCATGAAGTGGCAGGCAGAAAAGCTACCATAGTATTGGGCCAATGCCAGTTTAGTCAGACAGCTGACTTGCACCTTTCTAGTGTGGCATGTTGTTTGTACTTTTGTTCTACCTAAATTATAATGTCTGTTTTTGATACATGTTGTTCAGTCCGTACACTGAAACTAAAAATGTTTCCTTACCTATAAAACAAATATGCTGATGGGTTGTTTGGAGTTAATTGAGAATTACATTTTTAGTATGTTGGAAATAATCTTAAAGAATTACAACTACAGAGTAGGAATTCACAATTTTGTTGTTGTTGTTATTAACAAGAAAAGGGGAAATTCCTTTATCAGCTCTCTAGCGTGTGCTTCTAACCTTTAAGTCTAAGAAGCTTAGTTAATGTATTTGCATGGTAATTAAAAATCAGTGACGTTTAAAGAACTTAAACCTAGTGTGGAATTAATGGGATATGTGAAGCATACCAGAAGTTAAATATTTTGTTTGGATAATTAAGTCGCTTAGAAAAAATAAAAACAGGAAGATCTCTAGTAAAATTGAATTTCTCACAACTATACTTGTAGGCAATTCATTCATTTTCCAAATTAAAAGATCTGTTTTGCAAATTGTCTCCTGAGTAGAGTGGTGCATATTTTCCAATAATAGATTCATATTGCTGAAAACAAAAGATTCTTTTACTTTTGGGTTTTTTTTTTTTTTTTTTGCATTTTAATTTCCTTTTCATTCACATTTAGTCAAAATGTTAAATAGAGTTTCAGAGAAATCTGTTGAAGATTTTAGTGTAGAACTGATTGTAGGGATATTTTTAATGAAAAAAAATGATAACATTCAAAGAGGTTGACTATATAGACTGAGTTTATTTTGCCTAACATGGTCATTTTCCTTATATAAACTGTATTTCAAGTGAACTCAGTAGCTATTGAAATAACTGATCTGAATGAATAGACTATTATTACATACAGCAGCATCAACAAATAAGGACCAAAAATATTGTAATGGTTAATTTAATTTGTCAACTTGACCCTGACTAATACACTTATTATAACTACTCCTTAATGAGCACTTGCTCTGGTAAGGCTTTGGGTTAACATACAATTTTTTAATAAAAAGTAATTAGTGATTATGAGACTAAAGTATATTTAATGTGAAGAAACTAGAGATTGGAAAGAGTAAACAACTTCTAAACTCGCGCATCTCATAAATGAAGAAAACCAGTTTAACTCAAAATTCAAGCTAAGTTTTGAGATGACTAGAATGCAGAGTTGTACGTGGATGTCAGCCTTGGCTGGGGAATCTGGAATACCTCAGCACTGTAGGATTGTCCAAAAGGCCATTGTTCTAGTGTGAGTGGATCCACTGTGCATGACATTCATAATCAGTGCACATTTCTCATGCCTACGGAGGACCATTTCGGGGCAGTGATAGCATATAAGAATGACTCGATTAAAAATGTATATACTTTATGGGCCACCTGGGTGGCTCAATCCATTAGTCATCTGCCTTCAGCTCAGGTCATAATCTCAGGGTCATGGGATTGAGCCCTCCGGCTCAATGCTCAGCAGAGAGAGAGTCTGCTTCTCCCTCTCCCTCTGCCTCTCACCCCCACTCATGCACTCATTCTCTCTCTCAAATAAATTTAAATAAAATCCAAAAAAATGCATATACTTTAATGATAAAGAGAAGGCCAGAGAATTTACTTTCTCTTTCTTATTTTCATTTATCCAACAAATATTCATTAAGCATTCATTCTAGGATAGATACTCTATGAAACTGTGTCTCATATTAAGGAGATAAGAAAAATGAATGAAACAGACCAGATCTTTCATCTTATGTACTTTTTCTACAAGAGACCAACAATAATCAAGTGAACATGCAAATAAGAATATTATACATTCTATGCAGGAAATAAACAGAATATGGAAATGAAGGGTATGATGAGAGAGTAGCTTAGGGGAGGAATGACTGTTTTAGAACAAGTGGTTGTATTTTGAAAGAGACTGAATTTAAGCCTGTGATAAAGGATGAGAGGAAGCCACCCTTGGGACGAAATGAGGGAAGAGTATCCAAAACTCTGGTTAGATAATCAGCAAACACATTTGCAACTGTTTAAGGAAAAGTATCAGGTAAGGAGCACATCACTGGGCTGTGATTGTAAAGTTCTGGAATGAAATCACACTTGGCTAATATTTGTGGCATGGGAAGAGTGTAAGTGTACAAAAAATATTTGCTTTCTTGCTCCAGATAAAATGGAGTCAAAATCATGTGACTTTAAAAGGAATTTGTCTTTGAAAAAGCAATCAAATGATGAAGAAGCCAGAATTTGGTAATGTATATAGGTCATTTTCAGCTTCATTGTAGTTAGGATTTCCAGTGTGATTTTTTTGTAGCAATTTCTTTCCATTGATAGTCAGTTTTAGTTGGGATCTATGGGTACATGTAACAGATGATTATAGTGGAGTCTGTCTAAACCTTAGTATGTTACTATTAAATCCTGTTTGAAATTTAATTTGTTTGGTTTGGTGATATTAATCGTAATTTTTCAAAATACGTATGTAGAAAACTAATGGTTAAATAGTGTTTGGGTATATTTCTTGTGTTAAAATATTATTATTTTGCATTTGTGGCTTTATTTAAATCTATCGCTTTTCTTTGAAACTGAATGACAGCAAATTTGTTTTGTTTTAATTAGTAGCTTTAGTAAGAATAACTTATGTAATATGTACCTGGGTGGTGAGCATTAGGAATGTTTCAATTTTGTATACTTCTCCATATTTTTAAAGCTTTTTTCCAAAGACTGTGTATTCTGCAGTCAGAAAAGGATATACTTTGGAATGTAAAATAAAATAGTTTCATACAATATATAATTCTTTGTGCATAAAAAAAGAGCAAGATTTTCCAATTGTATTGATTTGTCTTGTTAAGTTCCATATACCTTTGGTTTTGATGTGGATTAGTACAGGAATCTGAGTCATCAGACCAATTTTTCAGGAGAAAGAGTCTTATCATGTATTTAGTATGTATGTGAAGTTGTTACTTTCTCAATCATTGTGGACTTGCCCTTTTGTTTTACTCTGAAACTAATTATGGTGTGGTAAAATAACACAGTCAAAATACTGATAGCATTGCGATTGTTTCCTTAACCTGACTGTCTTTATCCTGACTACTGTGATATGGGAAGAATATGGTTGTGAGCCTCTAGCAATTATGGGTATGTCCTTAAAAGACCAAAGAAGTAAAACAGAAGCTAAAAAAAAAAACAAAAAGCAAAAACCCAAAAAACCTTGGAGCTATTCAAATCATCATAAGAAATGAATTTTTTTGCTCCTTGCCTTCTTTCCATAAAGCTTTTTTTTTTTTTTTTTTTTCATAAATGAAGTCTAAGTGGTAGACCGAACATTGGGTTCTTTGGTACATTAGTAGATATGTAAGGGAAAAAAAAAAAACTACATTATCCTTTAGACTAGAGTATAAATATAAGCTTAAATAATTAAAATTCACAAATACTATGTAACAAAATAACTTTTTAAAGAGTTCATGGGAGAATTTTATTCTTTTCATTTATTTTAAAAATAATTTTCTGAGGTGAAAGTCAAGCTAGATCTTAAGGAGTAAAAATAAATTTGTTTTATAAAAAAAGATCATGCTGGTCAAAATGTGAAGAGAGGATTTAAGGGAATGAAACTGAAACTAGAAAGTCTCTAGGAAGGAATGCAGAAGGCTAGGCAGAGGTGATGGCAGTCTTCTTTAGGACAGAGGTAGTAGGGTGTAGAGGAGGGGTTTATAGTCCTCCCCTAGAACTGTTTTAGTTCGATAATGTCAGTGTTCTGATTGCTCAGTTTACATACCCTACTAGGTGTAATATCTTAACTGTGGTGCATGGGTGGAAGAGATATGAAGTGAGGACTGAGAAAGAGAAGTCAGGGAGAAAAGGATAGTCTGTAAACAAATAATATAATACAGTGTATTACATTACTACACTATGCGTGTAGTAATTGACATGGGTATAAATAAGATGGAGCTCATGCCGAGGAGAGAGTGATTCGCTCTCTGAGGATGTCAGAGAAGACTTTTTAGAGAATGTGATGCCCAAGCTGATTTCTTCATGTAAAAGAATGGCATAAAGCCTTTTCAGGCAAAAGAAACAGCATATGTCAAATTTGCAAAGTAATAAAACTGAATGTGATATTCAGGGACATATACATGGATTGATATTGCTAGACTGTAGTACACAAAATGAGAAGTGTGACAAAGATATTACTGGAAAGCTATTTTATCCTGCAAGACATTGGAATGGATGGAAATCATTGATGTTCACTCAGCAAATCATATTTAATATATGCTTTGTATCTGATATTATACTGGTTGTCGGGGCACTTTAATCAAAGAGTGAATTGTCCATGCCATGTTTTACGTCTATTATTTTGAGACTAATGCAAAGCAAATGAAATAAGAGAGATCTAGTACCTCATTTATGAAGTGTTGCCTCATTTCATTATATAGCTATCTATAATGGAGTTAAGTATTGCTAGTTCGAAAAGAAACCACAAAACCTCTCCAAGGAGAATAGCTTAGAGAAAATTAGGTTGTTCTGGCAAATTAATTCTACCTTACTTATACAACAGTGGTTTAAAGATTTCCATGCCTTCTTTTTATGATAGTAGCAGAAAACATGATGATTCTGTGATCATGTACAAAGATGATCATAAATATGATGTGTGAAGCCAATTAAGATTAAGAGATAGAATAGTTTGGCCTACACCATTATGAATTGGAGTCAGGGCAAGATATGGTGCACTTATCCTTTTACTTACTAAGTACATCTTCAGGTTTCTGCACAATTGCCTCCTTCTGGTAGAAACCATCGGTCCAGTCTTATTTTCTCTTTAGAAACCTGGGAAGTTTATTTTCCTTATAAATTTGATTAAATCTTACCTATCATAGTTGTTTTAATGTCCCTCTCCTTGGTCAAGTGAGAACAACTTGAAAGGTGGGGTGATGTCTAAAGAAACAGGGAGTATGCTATGCTCTTTGGCATGATCGTGTGGTACTCAGGGAGTCTGCGTTTTGGGTCAGAGAAATTAGATTCAAATCCCAGCCACCATCTCTGAAACCCCATCTATAACATAGTTTATATTTATCAACTGTCTCCCCCTTGTAGAGTTTAAGCTTTAAGAGAACAAAGAACTTGGGGTGCCTGGGTGGCTCAGCCAGTTGAGTGACTGATTCTTGATTTTTGGCTCAGGTCATGATCTCAGGGTTGTGGGATCAAGCCCTGTGTAGGGCTCCATGCTCAGCAGGGAGCCTGCTTGAGGTTCTCTCCCTCTTTCTCTTCCTCTGCCCTACCTCCTGCTTGCATGCTTGGGCACACACTCTCTCTCTCTCTCTCTCATTCTCTAAAATAAATAAATAAATCTTTTTAAAAAGTGAGAGAGAACAAAGATCTTGACATCTAGTTTGTATGTGTGCAGTGCCTAGAACATTGCTTTGCACAATATAGGTTTTTAATGAATGTTTGAAGAACATATGTATTAGTAGACAACATAGGGAGCTACATAAGGTTTTTTTGTGAGGGCTAAGGAAGTCTGAATCTATAACGTTTTTAGCATAGTACCTCTCACAGAAGAGTCATTTAGTAATATATTTTTTTTACTTAATAACTAGTATTAAAACAATGCTTATTTTAAAATGGTATTTGAACATTACTGTTCAGATCTTTTTGTATATATGTGTTTCCATTTTTCTTGTATAAATACCCAATACTAAGTTGGATTAGTAGGATTAGGAAACTGCCCAACTCTTTTCCAAAGTGGTTATTTCATTTTACACTTCCACCAGCAGTGTATGAAAATTTGGGTTGCTCTATATCCTTGCCAGACGTTGGTGTTGTTCCTTATAAATTTAGCCATTCTAGTGGGGGTGTAGTGGTATCTCATTGTGGTTTTAATTTGCATTTTCTCTGATGACTAATGCTGTTGAGCAATTTTTCATATACTTATTGGCCAGTTTGCATATCTTCTTTTGTAAAATATCTGTTTTAGTCTTGTTCATTTTTAGTTGAGTTGTTTGTCATTTTATTATTGAGTTGTAGCGCTTTTGTACACATTCTGGGTACAGTCCCTTACAAGATTATCTCTGTCTTTGTCTCTATCTCTATCCATCTCTCTCTCTCTATCTCTACATACAGTTTTTCTGCCTGGCCTATGGTTTGCCTATTCATTTTCATAACAACCTTTTCCCCCTCAGAAATTTTATTTCAAAATAATTTTAGATTTACAGAGGAGTTGCAAAGATAGTACAGAGAGTTCCCAAATACCCTCCCCCTAGCTTTCTCTATTGTTAACATCTTACATAACATTTACTAAAACCAAGAAATTAACATTGGTAAGATACTATTAAATAACCTACAAACTATAAATTTTCCTAGTTTTTCCACTATGTCCTTTTTCTGGCTCAGAATCCAATCCAGGATACCATATACATTTAGTTTTCATTTCTCCTCCAATCTGTGATAGTTTCCTGGACAGGTCCTGTCTTTTATGACCTTAGAAATATTGAAAAGTCCAGTCATTTATTTATTTAGAATATGCTTCAGTTTGTGTTTAACGGTTTTTTGATGAGCAGAATGTTTAAAATTTTCTTTGGAGTTCAATATACCAATGTTTCCTTACCTAATTTATGCTTTCATATCCTAGTCAAAAAATCTCTGAGTATCCAAGTTTACAAAGATATTCTATGTTTCTTAGAAGTTTTGTAGTTGTTGCTTTTGTGTTTAGGTCTGTGATCCAACCCGAGTTAATTTTTCTCTCTGGTTTGAGATAAAAAATTTTAAAAATTGACCCTTTTTCTTTGTATTGCTTTGAAGCCATTGTCAAAAGTTAAAATATGCAGGTATGGGCCTATTGCCGGTTCTAGTCTGTTTCATTGCTCTATTTGTCTCTTATGCCAATTTGTAGCTTTCCTTAAAGGGGAAAGTAGTATTTTAGATTTGCAGGGCATAAGATCTCTCTTAAAATTACTCTGCTCTGTTATAGCATAGATAATATGCAAATAAATTGCTGTGGCTATATTTCACTAAAATTTATAAAAACAAGCCAGCCTGTGGACAGTAGTTTGTTGATCCCTATTTCAGAGCAAGACTCGAAAATCAGGTAATGTAAGTCCTCCCAACTTGGTTTTTCTTTTCCTTAATTGTTGTGTTTATTCTGGTCTTTTGTAGGTTTATGGGAAGTAAGCAATTATTTTTGAAATATTTATTTTGATTGCATTGAATTTATAGATCAATTTGAGGAGAATTTACATTTTTTTAAAATTTATTTGAGAGAGAGAATGTGAGCACCAATGTGGGGGAAGAACAGAGGGGAAGGGAGAAGCAGCCATGCAGGGCTCCATCCCAGGACCTTAGGATCATGACCTGAACTTAAGGCAGATGCTTAATTGACTGAGTCACCCACGCACCCTGAGAAGTGACATCTTAACAATATTTTGTCTTCCAATTCATGAGCATGAGGTATTTCTTTCACTGATTATGTCTTCTCTAATTTATCTCATAAATGTTTGTGTAGCGATAGTGTACATGATTTGTTAAAATGTTTCCTAAGTATTCTGTGGTTTTGATGTTTTTATAAACAGTATGAATTAATTTATTTTGCAATTTCACTATTATTTTTCTTAAAGATTTTATTTATTTATTTGACAGACAGAGATCACAAGCAGACAAAGAGGCAGGCAGAGAGAGAGAGGGAAGCAGGTTCCCGGCTGAGCAGAGAGCCTGATGCCTGGCTGGATCCCAGGACCCTGGGATCATGACCTGAGCCAAAGGCAGAGGCTTTAACCTACTGAGCCATCCAGGTGCCCCCAGTTTCACTATTATTAACCTTGCATTCTGTGAGCTCCCTAAATTCCTTAGTAATCCTAGTACTTTTGTTTGTAGTTTCCTTAAAAAAATCATCTCATCTGTGGATAAAGACAGCTATAGGTCTTCCTTTCTAATCTTTATGATTTTATTTATTTTACTTATTTATTATAGGGGCTTTCATTTCCAACAGTGATGGTGGCAGGGAATCTAGCTTTTTCTGATCCCAGAGGAAATAAGTTTCTTAATATTAAGTATGAATTATTTGTAAATTCTTCAGAGATGTCTTTTATTGGAATAAGGATCTTCCCTTCAATTTCTAATTGCTGTGGGTTTTTTTAAAAAATTACAAAAGGGTATTAAATTTTGCCATATACTTTTTCTGAATCTAATAATATGATCAAATTATTATTCTTTTATATTATGTTAATAAGCAGGAGAAATATATTGGTTTATTTTAAAACATGAACACATGTTGATATGCCTAAGATAAACTCCACTTGATCATTCTGTATTGTCTTTTTTTTTAAAGATTTTATTTATTTATTTGACAGACAGAGATCACAGGTAGGCAGAGAGGCAGACAGAGAGGGAGGAAGGGAAGCAGGCTCCCTGCTGAGCAGAGATCCTGATGTGGGGCTAGATCCCAAGACCCTGAGATCATGACCTGAGCTGAAGGCAGAGGCTTTAACCCACTGAGCCACCCAGGCGCCCCTGTATTATCTTTTTACTATATTACTAGATTTGCTAATTTTTTAAGGATTTTGGTGTCTGTGTTCATGTGGAGTGGAAAATAGGTATCTAATTTTCTTTTGTTGTAATATCATTTTCTTATTTTATGTATCAAGTTTATGTTGGCTTCAGGACTACACTTGGGAATGTTGATCTTATCATTTTGTTAAGTTGTATAAAATTAGTAACATTTCTTCTTTAAATTTGATAGCACTCACTAGTGAAGCCATCTGGGATTGTAAATCTTTGTATGCAAAAATTTCATTATGAATCATTTTTATTTTATAGTTATTAGGCAATTTATATTTACTATTTCTTCTTGTATCATTTTTGTGAGTTGTCTCTGTCAATGAATTTGCAATCTAATTTGGAAAATGTGTGCACATAAAGTTGTTCATCATATTTCATTTTTTTCTTTTTAATGCCTTGAAGCTTTATACTGATAGTTCCTTTTGCATTTTAGATATCAGTTTGTATTCTCTTTGCATCTTTTATCTCTCTTTCTCCCCCTCATTAATGTGGCTGAAAGTTTATCAATTTAATTGATATTTTTGAAGAATCTGCTTTTGTTCTAATTACTTTTTCTCTTATATTTATTAATTTCTTCCTTCTACTTTGTGCTTGATTTGTACTTGTTTTCATAATTCCTTACAGTAAACCTTACATTATTAAATTTAACTTTTCTTCTTTTTAAATATAAGCATATAAAGAGCTATTGATTTCTCTCTAAACATTGGTTTGGCTGCATCCCACAAATTTTTAAACTTTGCTTTTGTTATTTAATTCAAAATATTTAAATATTCCTCATGATTGTTTAAGTCATTCATGAGTTACTTAAAATAATTTTGTTTAATTTCTAAATATTGTGTGGTTTCCAAGGTTTTCTTTGTTGTCATTTTTATTGAAATATAGATTGATTCTAGTGTTGTCAGAGAACATGCTATATGTATGTCCTCGGTCCTTATAAATTTTTGACCTATTGAATGCCCTGGCATATGGTTTATCTTAGTGAATATTCCCTGTACACTAGACAATTCTGTGTATTCTTCTGTCTGGATGTAGTGTTCTATAAGTATTAACTTGGTTTTTTGGTATGTAGAGTCAGTCACATCTTCAATGTCCTTCTTGATTTTTTGGTCTACTTTATCCATCAACTAGGGGAAGAGGGTTATTAAAATTTCCAGCCATAATTGTGGATTTCATCTGTTTCTCCAGTTAGGTCTGTCAGTTTTGCTTCATGTTTTCAAAATTCTGGAATGAGATGTATATGCATTTCATGTTATGTCTTTTGATGAATTTATGCTTTTATTATGGCATTCCCTCTTGATAATCAGTCATGTTTCTTGTCTAGGAGTCTTGTCTGTTTTTAATGTTTCCACTCTAGTTATCATGTGATTGAGTTTCGTATGACCAAGTGTTTACTCCATTTATATCTTCCTTTAATGTACCCATTGAAATATTTGGGAGGGTAAATAAACCATATTGCTATTTCCATTCCATTTGTCCCATTTGCTTTTTCTGTTGTTGTTGTTCATTTTTTCACTCTTTCCTGACAGCTTGGATTTATTGAAGATTTTTTAGTTACATTTTTTTCTTCTCTTTTTCAATTTTAAGATCTTTGATTAAAAAAAATTAGTTTCTATACCTCTGCTGGGGTTTTCTATGTTTCGTTATTGTACACAGCTTTTCCTTTGAGTCCATGAAAATATTTACAAAAGACTTTTTAAGGTCCCTATCTAAAAAAGCAAAATACTGCCCCCACAAACAAACAAACAAAAAATAGCAACAAATAAAAACAAACCTTCTTCTTCTTTTATTGGCTATTTTCTCTTGTTTATTAGTCACATCTTCTTTTTTCTTTTAGTCTAGTAATTTTTGAATGTATGACGAATTTTTTAATGCTGCATTACCAATAGTTTATTGTTTTCTTTATTTAAAATTTGTTGAGTGTTGTGATAGGTAGTTACTTTACTAGCAGGTTAGTTGGATCTTGTTAAGACTTGTTTTTAGGGGGTGCCTGAGGACTGTGTTGTGTCTGCGTTCAGCTCAGATCATGACCCTGGAGTCCTGGGATGGAGCCACCCATCCAGCTCTTTTCTCAGCAGACACCCTGCTTCTCTCTCTCCCTCTGACTCCATCCCCCACTTTTCCTACTCCCCTCCGCCACTGCCCCGCTCATGTTCTGTCTCAAATAAATAAATAAAATCTTTAAAAATAAATTAAAAAATAAAATGAAAGACTTGGTTTTAGGCTTTTTTTTTTTTTCCTTGCTACAGTAGCCTGACTCCTAAGAAATGGCCTTTTTGAGTCTCAACTGAATGACTGGAGTGTTCCTCTGAAGTCTTTGTTCTCTGGCTTGTTGGAAGTCCAGTGTTGCTGTCACTGTATGACCTATAAAATTTCCAGATTCTCTGCTCACAGATCCCCATAAATTATTTTCTTCAGGGCCTTACAGAGTTTTGCCCTATTCTTGCATTGCTTAGCATTTGGCCAACTCTCACTGGAAAACTCCTGTGGAGATTGCTAGAGTTTCTTCTCTGTGTAACTGTCTCCTCTCCAGTACGCTGCTTGGTTCCTTGTCCCACAAATTCCAGTTGCTTTACCAGCCCCAAATCTTGATATCCATTTCTTCTATTACCAGACTATTGCTCCCTGTTTAAGATGTACTTCCTTCTGTTGTGCTTTGAACAGTGCTTCCAGGCAGGAGGTTGTGCTGCTTGTGAACCTCACTACCTGTTTTCTTTCTTCCAAGGGTCACAGCCCTCTGTATATTATGTTCAGTTTTTGAACACAGTTGACTCAGTTGATTTATATATATTATCTGGTTTTACAGTTATTTACAGCAAGCACTAAAGGGAGGAGAGACATGAGTTATGGAAATGTAAGTCTAATATCCATCAGGCTTCATAATCAGAACCAAAAGTTAGAAATAGGTTTTAATCTTATGTTGCTTATCAAGATAGTTTTTGATTTGTAGATCATTCGGTTCATTCATTTGGACACACATGTATGCATTTCATGTCTATTCTAATAAACAACTTGTCTCTTTCATGGTGACTTTATTAAATAATGAAGACACTGATATTTTAAACAATCTGAATATTTTTGCTTATTATCATCATTTGCATTGGGATATATGTACATTTATAAAGTGAAGTGTATATATCAAAAATACTTTATTTTTTATTCTTTTTTATATTCTATTTAGATCCTATTTTTGCCATCAATATAATGAAACTATACCAAGGTTTCCATAAAACAATGGAAATATAAATAATATTACACATTTATAAAATATGAGATATTTTATATTAAGTATGCAGACATGTTTGTGTATAAGAATACAATAATATAAAGTATAAATATAAAATAACTATAAATGTAATAATTTATATATAATCATTTATATATTATAGATGCATTTTATTCACATATATAAAGAAGTTTAACAATAATATATTTAATTAAGGTATTCAATATATATTAATTATTTAACATGTCATTCCAGCTTTCTTTCTTTTTTTTTTTTTTAAGAATTATTTATTTATTTGAGAGAAAGCTTGAGCACAAACAGGGGAGGGGTAGAGAGAGAATATCTAAAGAGACTCCTGCTGAGCACAGAGCCAGATGTGGGGATGGATCTCACAACTGATGAGATCAGGACCTAAGCCCAAACCAAGAGTCAGACACTTAACCACTGAGTGGGTTTAATGTCTTTTTTTTTTTTAGTTGTAGAGAGGAAGAGATAAGATAAATATCCAGATTTGAATATAGATAAGTGCACAGACCACCTACAAAAAAATCAGGATCAATATAAAATATATATCCTAGATTATTCTTGGACAGTGCACTAGATATGGTGTAATATTACAAAAGTATAGCAGTAACTTAACACAGAATGCTTCAGTTGGTACATCTCTAAAACTGAGCTATTATATTGAAAAATAAAAGGATCATTAGGTCAGTATCTTTTAAATAGTCAAAAGGGAAAGTGTAATAGTTAAACATTTTCTGAAATAAAGCACTCAAAAGGCTACTGTGATTTAAAATGGATAATGGAAAAACCCAACTGTCTGTTTAAAGATCTGTGGTTGAAAGGTAATTAATTCCACTTTGCTAAAGGCACATTATTTTCTCATTCTTTGAATACTACTCACAGCACTTTTTCTTTTTCTTTCTTTTTTTTCCTTTTTTTTGTGTGACAAAGACTTGGCAGAAAAAAGATTTTTAAAAGAAGCTTAGATTTCTTTTTTAGAGTAAATCTCATACACATGCATAGATTTTTGTGTTTCCTTCTTGATTTTAAGATAGTTTTATAATTTTGTCAATGAGATTTCAGTGTATATTTTTTTCACAGGATCACTTACTCAAGAACTTAAGGGGTTTCACTAACACTGAAAATTCATTTGTTATTTAAAACATTCCATGTACTGGATGATACATGTCCATTTTAAAACACATGTATCAGGAAAAATTTGATTAGAAATAATAATTTTGGATTAAAAGATTTAGAGAAATTATATTACATTGCCTGATATGTTTGGAAACATTTTTAAATGACATAAAGCCTGAAGTAGAAATCACCAATGAGTAATTTCCTTTGAATTAAATTGATTTTTACTTTCCCAGTATAGACTCATATTGTGAAAGTAAAAATCCATTTAATTCATTGAAGTCTTCAGGGAGATCTGTGCTAATAGTTTGATATCATTCAAAAAGGGTTGAAAGGTAAGTGAAAGGAAAGGGAAAAAAATCAAGGACAACAACAATAGCAAAAAACAAACAAAGCAAAAAGTCCATTCACCAATTGCCAATTAAGGATTACCCCAAATTATAGTAACTTTATATACATTTACCAATTAATCTCCACAATAACCCTAGTATGTCCATTTTACAGATGGAGCCCGATTTACCAGATCCCTACAACCATATTCTTTCCATTACTTCACACTGACTTCAAGGTCATTTTTTCCAGCCCCTTTGTTTTATATATGTAAGGGGGAAAAAAAAAACACACAACAACACCAACCAAACACACAGGAAACAGAAACTGAGTCCCAGAAAGATACTTCATTTACTTAAAGACAGACAGTGGGTTAAAGCCTCTGCTTTCAGCTCAGGTCATGATCTCGGGTCCTGGGATCGAGCCCCACATTGGGCTCTCTGCTCAGTGGGGAGCCTGCTTCCTCCTCTCTCTCTCTGTCTGTTTCTCTGCCTACTCGTGATCTCTGTCTGTCAGATAAATAAATAAAATCTTAAAAAAAAAAAAAAAAAAAAGACAGACAGCAAGTAGTAGCCTGGATATTTAGTCCCAGAACTCCCCAGTGCTTGCGTCTGCAGCAGACTCAACAATATTATCCTCAGAATGATAAAACGCATCTTAGGAAATGAACCCTAGGAGAACCTATATATTTAAATTTTTAAAACTCTGCCATTTTGCATCCACAGGGTTCCCAAAGCTTTCCTTGTGGATTTGCGTTTGTGGATTTGCACCACTTGCCTTGTGATATTGTTTGGATGACTTTTTTTTCACTGCTGTCCTAGCTAGTAGGCTAAGGATTTGAACCATGAAATCAATTTTCCTCATCATAGGGTATGAAGAGCTACAGGATATAGTACTTTATTAAAAAATATTTAAGAGATAAGCAAAGCAATTAATGAGCTTTCATGTTCATTGCAGTTTGTGTTTCTTCCCTCTCTCCCACCCCAGAAGGAAGATAAAATATTTGACCTGTTCATGTTTCTTTTTTATCCCATATATCCAGTAGTCATCGTGAAAAATGGATTGAAAATATTCCCCCGATGGTTCTCCTATTACTACAAAAATATTTTGTTATATTTAATATTTACCTAGTTGATTGTTTTCAAAATGTTACACAGTCATTAAAAGACATGGTATTGGCAATGCCTGAAAGGGGACTGATAATTTCATTATTTAGAGATAGTTGCTTTCTGTGTATTTTACTAATTTCAACTACCCAGTGAAATCATGAACTCTTAAATATTTGAAAGGAAGGCCATGAAGCTTCAAGGCTTATAAGGGCCCATAAAAGATTACCTAATTAGTTTATTCCTCTTATTTTACAAATGAAGAAATGCTGCATGCTTTTTAGGCTCTTAACATAATTCAATTTCAATAAGAAAAAAACTACTTTTTAAAACATTTTAATATGAAATTCTATTCTCCTCATGTTTGGCCATATTTTATTGCTGGTAATGCAGGCCTGAGGAAGTGGTGCATGCTTTCTCTCTCAAATAAGAGAACTCTTTACTTTTGAAATTATTTTTGAATATCATTTCTGAATAATTTGAGTAATTTTTGAATAATAGAATTATTTTTGAAATAGTGATTGATAAGGTATTATTCTAGAAAGATTAATGCACAAACTTTGGAAAAGAATAACTGCAAGAAGAATCTAATTGATTACTGTCCTTGATTTGGTGAACGGAATTTAATACTTTTTTTAACCAAAATTTAAGATAACTGTAGCTCCAGAGAATCAGAAGGAATAGAAATACAGAAACATGATATTTTGCGTTCTCAATTTATTTTTTTTTAAATTTAGTGGCATTGGTGTTATTTAAGTATGGTTAAGAGAAATGATATAAAACTAAGTAATTTTAATTTGTCCTAACTCTTTATGAAAGGAAGAACAATGATTCCTCAAAGATACCAAGGAGAGTCCCTGATACCAAGGAGAATTAACTTAACATACTTACGTAATGCACATTCTTTGTTATGTGAATACTTAAGAGGATCAATTATGATGTATTTTAAGGCATCCATTTCAGTCAGACTTTTTCTATATTTGTATCCTTTGGGTCTGACTCATGGTGAAAACATGCTCAGAGATCCATGCAAAGCATTCTAAATTTCATAGTTAAATTAGTATTTCCCATATGCAATAAAGTAGTATTTTCATGAACTGCACTACTTTGCAGTAGCTTTTCAAAGAAAATTAGGGGCGAAGCTATGTTTACCCTCTTTATTTCCAAAAGTTGATTATTATTTCCAAATGTTTCTCTAAGAAACATGTCTAAACATCCCCAAAATAAACATCCTGTATTTCATATTGCAAACAGTCAAGAAATCTTTAAATAATTTTGAGTTTGACCAAGAGACCCAAGCAAGGAAATTTTCTCCCAAAGTGATAGAGGCAGGGGGTAGCTGCACTCCAAGACAGAGGCAGAATCATTGGAGGCTTCCTGACTCAGGATCAGTGTGAGAACAGGCTAGCTGCCCAGCTGGAGAGTGAATAAAATACGTGATCTTTGTCAAGTAACTTGAAAGGTAGTAACAAAAGTCAGCTTCTGTGATGTGTAGAAGAAATTGAACTGTCAGGGAACAAAGAGGTTTTGAGGCAAACGCCGTGTTGGTATGATTATTGTGATTTTGGTATTGCATATTGCAGGCTTTGCAGGTCCTTCTGCCCACCACAGACTGGCTGTCTTCCACCCAGGCTCATTGGGAAATTCTAGTTACTGTTCAAAAAAGAAGAAGGCAGTACATTTAAACTTGAGTTCCTATAAGATCACATGATTGTGCCCTGCTGAGTTCAGATTAGATTCTGCCTATTATATAAAACACTTCAGCAATCTTAATGCCTCAGGACTCAATGGTGCTTTCTACCTGAGCAATGCTAATGGCCATCATCTCACCTGGGGCTGTGTCCTTCAGGCTTATCCTCTAGCAAGACTCAAAGATCAAGGATTGGGAGAGGTTTGCCAGATACTAAGTGAATTATTGCTAAGATTCTCTGTTGCCTTCTGTTTTTAAAGAAGTAATCATATTTAAAATCATTTTTGAGCTTGGAGCAATTTTTTTTTTTTGCACTTTTTTTTAAAGATTTTATTTGTTTATTTGACAGAGAGAGATCACAAGTAGCAGAGAGGCAGGCAGAGAGAGAGAGGGAAGAGGGAAGCAGGCTCTCCACTGAGCAGAGAGCCTGATGTGGGACTTGATCCCAGGACCCTGAGATCATGACCTGAGCCGAAGGCAGCGGTTTAACCCACTGAGCCACCCAGGTGCCCCTGGAGCAATTTTTTTAATCTAAAGCATGATACAGAGGCTCATTGAATTAGAACTCATCTTGAGAGTTTCAATAACCTTGAGCTCAGTTTCTAAGCACTCCATATATAAGATTAATAACTTCTATCTTAGGGGTATGGCCCCTCAAATGTTGGACATTATTGGGTTATTTACTTTTTGAGGGGAAAAAGGACCTAAAGGCAGCTGAGGAGGCACAAGTCTTATGGAGAATACAGCATTTATAATATACCAGTTATATCAAATAATAATAATTAATAATAATAATATATATGAACTATTCCTGAAAAGATATTTTGCCAAGTATACAAAAATGAAATATTTAAGAATACTCCTTACCAATTTATCAATTTTAATAGAAAAAAGCTTACAGATTAAAAAACTTATATTAAACAATAAGAGAGTATTAATGGTATCTAAAATTGAGGAGACTCCTTTGCAGACATTGAATTGATGATGTAGAAGATATCAAAGATATATATATAAAATATATATATAAAGTTAATAATAATAAATAATATAAATATATATTTAAAAGCAAGTAACAAAATAGTATGTGTAATATGGTCATAAAGTTTATATTTATATTTGTTTTCTAAGTTTATATGACAGTCTTTTGACAGTGGTTATTTCTAGGTAGTGGGTTATGCTTGATTATTTTCTCCTTTATTCCTTATTGTGTCTCCTAGTTTTTCTACAATCTATAGATTATTTTTATAAGAAAAACAGTCTCGGGGCGCCTGGGTGGCTCAGTGGATTAGGCCGCTGCCTTCGGCTCAGGTCATGATCTCAGGGTCCTGGGATCGAGCCCCGCATCGGGCTCTCTGCTCCACGGGGAGCCTGCTTCCTCCTCTCTCTCTGCCTGCCTCTCTGCCTGCTTGTGATCTCTCTCTCCGTCAAATAAATAAATAAAATCTTTAAAAAAACAAACAAACAAACAAAAAAAAAAAAACCAGTCTCTTTCCATTTTGAGGAAACTAATCTTATCTGGATATAAAATAAATTGAAAAATTAGTATGAAATGAGCAATTAACTGTGTACTTTATACTTGTTTGGGAATTTGGGATGATTAATTTATTTGATCCTTCCGTAAATCCTTGACTAGAGGTATTACAGTCACTATTTTACAGGCTGGAAGAAAGAATTAGAGAGCTTACATAACTTGTCCAATGTCAAATTACATAGCTAGTAAGGGATAGACTCAGGAATCATTACCAGGTTTCTCTGAATCTTTATGTTGTTCCCACATTGCCTTACTAAGGGCAATTTGGTGGCATGTTGTCAAAGGCCCATCAGTCTTGGAAAGGGAAAGGGAAGAGTGGCATGTGTTTACCATTATTACTAATAGTCCTCCTTATCACCTCTGCTTTCCAGTGTGGACTGTAGCAACCTTTACTGTGTAAGGAATGTGTTAGGAATGGAAATGTGGAGAACTATTTGGTTACAGAAAGTCTAATGTGAAGATTTATAGTAGTGGACCAAAGACACACACAACCTATCTGCTTCAATTTAGTTTTTCCAACTTATTGCAGAAGACATAAGGGATAGAACTATGAAATCCATTTCCTGTGTACTCCCTACTCATGTGGAGGTCTCACTCTGTCCTCTGTTTTAGAGTGGCTTATTATTTCCTTGTGGAGTGTATCCCTAACTTTATTTCTGGTTCAGCTAATAGCATGGTTGAAACCCCACTAATAATAGCAGAGAAATTTTCCATTTATGGCCACAATTTTAATCATTGAGCCTTGAATACCATTCAGCCTCTGGAGTATAGAATCCACTATTCTGAGATGTTGACATTTAATTTCTCAAGGGTACCTTGATAGAGGGGAAATTCAGGGTGATTCAGGGAAACCATCTACAGATTTTTCTACAGGAGGATGAACTGAAAAAAATTCCTTGAAATGAATGAAACAGAAACTCAAAAGGAAAAAAAGTCTGATGTCTTTAAACTACTTACTTGCTTTAAATTATTCTACATAAATCAGTTTGCCCTTATCCTATAGTATTTTATTATGGATAATGCTTCATTATCCAAATCATTTGTAATAGATAACTCTCAAGAACATATAAGGAAGGGTTTATTCAAGAAAATTTTCCTATGATAACAGAGTTCAATCAATCAAACATTTAATCACACAAAACAGGCTAATACTTGTGAATTCAATTTTAAAGAATTCGGACCATGAGGATTATAACTTTAGGAGTAGCTGGATATTAATTAATTACTTTATATGTGATTTTTGGCTTTAACTGTAAAAAAACAACAACAGTAGTAACATCAGCAACCACTTTAAACATAGTCCATGTTGTAAGCCAATTAAAATTGTAAAGGTCAAAGTACTGGGAGTTATGGAGTTAGGAAGCTAGAATCTATGATAAGGACTTTGTATAGACTAGTTGTCTAAATTTCTACTACTCATATACATACACAGTTATTGAGTAATGAAAAATACTCTGTCTTTGAGGAAACATTATGATAAATACCTGTGAGAAGTTCGTTTACTGATTTGAATTTTTCTTTAGGATTTTAAAAGAAAACAAAACACGAAAGGCCATTTCAGATTTGAAAATGCACAATATTGCAGTAACTCTGGACATTACAGATTATCTGGGGAATTACTAAGTAGATTATGAGGTGCAAAATTTGGCTTTACATTTAATGCTTCTCCACATAGAAAAGTAAACTTACTTTTTATATTTCAGGAGATACTGGAAAATGCTTTCAGTCTTCAGTCATCTAAGTGAAGTGACTTCACTTAGACATACACACAAACACATACAGACACAAACAGGCATGCATATGAATAAATATATCCCCACTCTTTTTCAATTGTTAAGGTGAATTTTTATGTCTAGTGATGGGTCAGTTAATTTAGATAATATATGTTAGACACTATAATTTGCATTCCATATTGGAACTAGGGAAGAAGAGGAGAAATTAAGTCAATTATCACAATCTCTCTTCATCTATTACATAATCCAGTAAGTAATTCTCAGATTCTTCTTTTTTCATCATCAAGTGCAGATAGCCTTAGCAGAGCTTGTAACAGTCTAGTGATTCATGTAATTTTTTTTATTATGTGTTTATGATTAGATGATAAGCTCCTAGAAGGAACAGATCATGGTTTTGTTTTGTTTTTTAAGATTTTATTTATTTATTTGACAGAGAAACAAATCACAAGTAGGCAGAGAGACAGGCAGAGAGAGAGGAGGAAGCAGGCTCCCCTGCTGAACAGAGAGCCCAATGCAGGGCTTGATCCTAGGACCCTGGGATCATGACTTGAGCTGAAGGCAGAGGCTTAACCCACTGAGCCACCCAGGCACCCAGAGATCATGTTTTATTCAACTCTGTCACCACTATAGTACCTAAAATGATGTTTTATACACATAATAAACCAGTGGTCAGTATATGATTACTGAATGAATGGAAAACAGAGAACAGATAACTTTTGCTCAAAAGAACACATACCAAGAAATATTGTTATTGCTTATTTATTAATTCATTTTTTAAATTTGAAAGATATATAATAAATTTGTGTTTTTTAAAGCACCACATATCTATTTTTAGTTTATAATGGTCTCATTCTTTATTAGTTTATATCACCTGCTGGGCTTTTATGGGCATCTGAGTTTGAGATCTTATTAGAGAGCATTACTTATTATGACAAGAGATGTGTGTTTAGAGAAATATACACCATGTCAAGTAGTATTTTATAACATAAGAATCCTTCAACATTAACAAATATATTGGTGCAATATGCTATATTAATATATTATCATCTCCATGGGTGCTAAGATGGTCAGATTCCATACAAATATACAAAAATTGGTGATTTTATTTTCTTTCAGCAATCATCCATTAAAATGAGTTGGAAATATATCTTGAAATATGCATAGTTATTTATAAAATGAAGAATAAATCTGAATTTGAATAATTTTATAAACATACATATTCAGTGTTACAAAAACCTCAATTCTCTGAAATTGATATGAAAATACAATAGAATTTTCATCAAAATCTCAGTTTTTTAAAAGAGAGAATGGAGTCTTTTATCTCAAAGAAAAGATTTGTGGATTAAATAAATCACTGGAACTCATTATATGAAAAGGTACCATTTTAAATCAGTGGGAAAGGGTGAAATACCTAAAATTATTAATGGTTATATGATAAAACATGGCATTAATAAAAATAGGAGATTTTTTTTGTCTACTTCTTTTCCAGAATCAAGAGAGGGAAAACCACTTAGAACAAAGTGTTATTATCTATAATGTGTAAACATCTCATTTTTATCAATAAGAAACAACAAATAGAAAAATGAGAAGAGACATTAATGACAGATTATTATGTAAAATATTCCTCAGCCTCAGCAATAATTGAAGAAATGACAAAGTAATAAAGAGATACCACCTTATTTTTGAAAGATGCTAAACTACCATTAGTCTTCTCAACTCTTCCAGACATTGTTGCTGGCTATTTGACAATATCTATCAAAATTAAAAATGCAGCTTGAAGCAGCTTTCATTTACCTGGTATATATTACTGGATGCAGCTAACTTTCTTGTAAGAGTCTATAACGGAGAAATGTTTTCATTAGTTCATTAATATATGTTTATAGTCATATTTGTTTCAGCACTTTTTTTAATAGAAAAAACAAACATTGAAAGCAACATAAAGGTATCTGAATGAAGAAATGAATCTATCAATTTTTGTAAACCCATACAATAAAGCACCAGGTAGAAATAAAAATGTTCAAGTAAGTTCATTTTTACTTATTTGAAAAATGTCTAGGATGTGTCCTGAAGTGCAAATGCCTGTTAGAGATGAACATGTCTAGTGTGAACCCATTAGACCGATACCAAGCTGTTTGCAGTGGCTACCTTTAGGATGTGGGTGTAAAGTGATGAAGAAAGAACATTTACTTTTCACACTTTATATTTTGTTTGAATGTATTACAAGTGTCTGTTACTTTTTAATTTAAAAAAATGAACAAACTCTAAAAAAGAAAAAAGAAAAGAAATAAGTGCAAAATTATAGATCCTCATAGCTATGTGGAACATGCATGAATTGCAGGGAAATGGGGTGAGTAGCAGGAACACGTATTAGTTGCTCCTTGCATTAATCCAAGGAGAGGACATTTAGGGATAGAGACTGGAAAGGAGAGAGAGGACTAGATTCTGTAAACATTTGCAAGATAGGATCAACATGATTGGTTATAGAGAGGAGGAGACAGAGAAATGTTAACAGTAACATCTAATGATAGCACCTGGATGCTAAAGTTTTTAATTAATAAATTAAGATCTTTTGTCTGGATTATAGGTATGATGAAAGATATTTGTTGAGTCTAGCTACCTGATATTAAAATTAAGAATAATCAAGTTTATCTTTTTTAAATTTCTAAAATACTAGTGACTTGTATTTTCTGAGGTCTTATAGTGAAGACATAGGTTGTTAATAAGCAAGATTGAAATATGGGCCTGTAATCATATACACATTATCCTACTGGGAACATAAATTTAGTTTAATCTATTTTTGCATCTGAGTGATAGGGAGTCACCCTCCCTAACATACCGCTTTCTTTATTGGCATTTTTACATGATGTTACTACATCATCAAAACTTGATATGTTGCTTCTTCTTGATACTCCTGGCTCTGTTGATGATGCTGGACATATACAAAAAGGTAAAATACCTGATGTATTATAGGAAGAATGTGTATATGAATGTGTGTATGCACATTCATATACATATGTGTAATATAGATTCATAAAATATTCATATTATGGGAATATTAATATGTAAGTACATGAATATGTATATTCATGTATATTCATATTCGTATTATAGGAAGAATGTGTATATGAATGTGTGTATGCAATCAGAATGTCAATTTACTTAATTTGCTCTCAGACTCATATGTGGAATTTCAGAAACAAAATAGAGGATCATAGGGGAAGGGAGGGAAAAATAAAACAAGACAAATTTAAATAAAAAATAAATTTAATAAAAGATTTAATCTTCAGTAATATAAGGAATAGATTCATCAAGTTGAGGATTTTCTAGGGAAACATCTTTTACCTTTAAAAAGAACTTCTAGTAGACTAATCAAATCACTTTCCTTGATTTTAAAGAGTCTAAAACAGATGTTGCCCACTACACCCTTGGGCAAGTATCTTTCCAAATGAATAGGACAATCACTGCAGTATTGATGGGCCCTTAGGAAAGATTCCAAATGGCACATTCAGAGGTTTTTCTTCTGATCTGGAACCAGAACTAATCTTACCAGAAGATCATAGGAATAATTTCTTTTATTTAATTACTTCAGTAGTCTCATTCACATAGTTCCTGAAAATTACGTTTGCATCCAAGATGTTTTGCAATGAGAACATTATTTGTAAATAAAATCATTTTTTTAAAGGAACATTAATTAATGACAAGTCATGAGTCATTGATTTAAATTTCATGGGATAGAATTTTAGTCTTCTATTATTCAGTTTTCATTTTTATTATTCGTAGTAACACTTTTCCACTTGTAAATAATTTGCTGGGATACTCATACTTGGGAAAATATTTTTCTCCTCCTTTTCCTTACAACTACTACTACTACTACCGCTACTACATGATTATTTTCCTGACCTTTTTCTGCAAATTACAAGGCCAGCAGGTTTATCTTTTTTAAAACCGATTTTGTTTTCATGAGTAATTTTAGTAAATATTACTTTCAATTTGCAGTGCTGGCTTTACCCAATAAAAGGTTTCTCTTTTTTGAAAAGAGATTTACAAATGAGGAAAGAGTTCCTGGTTTGTGATACCATTAAAAACTCTCTCAAAACTGCAATGAAATTCTAGCTTATGGGGGGAATAAAGTTCTAAATCAGTTATTCTGACTGCTCTTTGGAGACAGACCTAGAAGAAATGATTTTTTAGAAATAACCTGGGAACCAGGATGCCTGGGTAGCTCAGTCGGTTGGGTGACCGACTGTTGATTTCACCTTAGGTCATGATCTCAGGGTCCTGAGATTGAGTCCCACATCTGGCCTTTGTGCTCAGCAGGGAGTCTGCTTGGAGATTCTAGATTCCCCTCTCCTTCTGTCCCTCCCCCTCCACATGCTCTCTCTCTATCAATCTTTCTCTAAATTAAATAAATAAAAAAAAAAAACATAGGAACCATAAACATGTGAGAAAGGATGGTTTCTCTTGCCTTTAGAAGCATAGTATGAGAATACTTTAAAGTAAAAGTAATATAACAGGAGGCAGATGTGTTTTTTAGGTTCTATTATCTATTTATAAAACTTTATTGTGAATTTATTATGTTACAAATTCAGTATAAGGCCATATAGTATCTGTATCAGGTTACTCATTAATTCTAGACTAGTGTTGGCTCATCTATAAAATAATTTTTAACAGCCCAGAGCTTGGGGATTAGGCAGACAGTAATAAATTCTAGGTGATTATTGAACACTTACTGTGTACTGTACTTGAAAGCTTACTAAATAATATGTTAATTAAGTCTCACAGTGGTTCTACCAGGTAGAATTAATCATCCCCATTATATAATCCATTGAAAGGGTTTAGGAGGTACCTGTATAACTTACCTAAGTTCACAGTATTAATAAACTGTAAGCCACTTTTGAGCCACGTTTGTCTGTCTCTAAACTAGAATTCTCAACCACTACACCAAAATGTTTCCACAGATGATTTCGCCAGACTTCTTATTTTGAAGCTCTGTGTTTATTCTATGTCCCAAAATGATAAGCCTAGTGCTGAATGCACCTACTGTTATGCTTTTTATAATTGCTTTCATCCATGGCATGTAGAATCCAAGACAATCTCAGAAAATGTATTTGTGAAATTGAAAGACTCCTAGCCAGAGAAACTAGCATAGGTAAGTGGCCTAAATGGTTACACAAGGGAACACTTTGCAGCTTAGACATTCGTATCCCTTCTCCCAAAACCACTGAAAGCTTTTATTTGTGGGGAGAATTTCTTTTTTTTTTTCCCCATGAAGTCTAGCAATCATGTTCCATGCTTAAAGCACAAACACTGAATTTTCTGGCCTCCTACAAAGACATGGTTCTTATCTACTGCTCCATGATCCATAAATTGAGACCCATAGAATGCTTTAGGGAAATATGTGATTGAGTTTAGAATTTAAATCTATAAAAACAGTTCAATGTCATAAAGAAAAGGTGCTTGCAGTCTTGTAGTCATCAAGTAAAGAGCTTTTAATAAGCTTAAGGTGAAACATTTGGGGATAGAATTATATTATTATTTACTTTTTAAAAGACTGTTTCTTGGTAACATAAATCCTTCAGTACAGCTTGTCTAACTTGGTATGGAGAAAAAAAACTTGTGTGGCAACTTCAGTATTTCCCAATCATATAGCCTGATACATTTTTCTCAGTGTAGGTTCTTTCAGCGATTTCACTAAGGCGCTATATTGGTGAAAACTTCAGCTCAGTAGTCAAACTGCCTGGATTTGAGTTCAGATTCCCTTATTTACTATCTCTGTGAACTTGACACGTTTACTTACCCTGTCCTTCTTTGGGTTTCTTCATATGTAAGAAAGAAGGGGGACGGGCAATACCTACCTCATTGGGTTGTTGTTTAATTTACCGAGATAATTATGCAAATTGGCTGACCCAGAATATGTGCTTGGTAAGTGTTAACTATTGTTATTCTGCCTCATTTATGTTGTCTTTTTCATGGGTTTCCAAAAAATATTTGTACATAATTTTGAGGGCCATTCTATCTTCTACTATATTAATATTCTGAGATAGTTTACTACAAAACTAGGCTGGTCATTTCTGCAGGGAAGAAACAGATTAGAAAGTCTGTTTACAGCTTTGCTACTCAGCCGCCATCTACCTTCAACATCAATCATCTGTTCATTTGAAGAACGGTGGCTGTTTCATTAGAGTCCAGGGTTCCTTCCAACTACCAAGTGAAGAGCAGCTTAAATTTCAGTATGTCTTGCATTTCTTTACAAGGCATTTCTGCTCTCCATTCATATGTTAACCTCTTGACACATAATCGAAGTATAGGCACTTAACAAAATGTAAAACATAGTTATACTTTGCAACACAACCATGAATAGACTCTGATTCATGAGTTTGCTAAGTGCTGTTTCTGAGCTGGGAATAATATCTATGGCTTATTGTACAGCTATGCTATCAATCTATACCTTTTGTAAATATTTTCTTCTGAAGAGATACCACACAAAATTTGTAACAAAGCAACAGGTAAGCATGTTTTGTCTTAGGCCAGAGAAAAGCTTTTTTGGTGCTATGCATGCTGAATGGATTAGACAAGAATTTAGAAGAGGAATTAATTTCATCACTTGGGGATAATAAAAAGATAACTATAATGTGAAAAAAAATCAACTATTTTAACAACAGAGATTTCCTTGAAACATTCTGTAATCAAAAGCCAATAATCATAAAATAGTAAAAGGCAATAACTTTTTTCCCACCCTAAGGGTTTCATAAGTATTTCTCTAGCCATAAAACCATATTTATACAGTCATTTCTCACCAAAACTGCATAAAGTGAGGTAATGAGCCCTAGGTAAAAAATAATAAAGACCAGAATAAGAGAAGGAGTATATCCTCCCCAAGAGAGGCTGAGAAACAAAGCTCCCTGGGTCTGAAATCTTGAAACCAATGGCTGAACTTCAGTATCCACATTGGCATGTGGCTTGAAGGGTATCGTGAGACTACTGGAACCTTAAAGTCTTGCAGTCTTCAGAAGAAAGTGAAATACCAAAACTGGAAGAAAAATCTAAACAATCTGTGCCAAGCCAGGTTCTTCTGTTTCACTCTCTCAAGCCTCTCCATTTTTCATCCAAACCATATTGACCCTTGAACCATTATTTATATTAATAGAAAAACTCATGGAAATAGCTGTTCAATTATTCTTGTGCATGAAGGTATATGGAAAATATTCATATGCATTTTAATGGAGGTGGACATACTCTGTACTCTTCTAGTTCTTTTTTCCTTTGTGCTTTTACATTTTTTTCCCTCCTAGTTCTTAAGGATTTTTTATCCCCCACCACTAGATCGTCTGGTTTCAGAGAATAGTTTTACAGGGAGTAGGTTAGTTGTAGTCAAACTTTCCTTTCAAATTTTAAGTATTAAAAACAACAAAACAAAAAAAAATAACAACAAAACATAGGAATCTAATTAGGAGTAAAGCCATGAGGAAATTCTCTTTACTTATTTGTAATTCCCATAACTCTAGCTACTATTTATTCAGTGCTTACTATAAAGCAGGTACTAGTTTATATGTTTTTTTACATGTTAGTTTAACCTTTCTGGTTACTCTGAATTGGGCATTCATCTTACAGGTAAAGAAATTGACAAAAGGATAAATGACCAGCCAAATTCACACAGCTGAGAAGGAGCAGAGCCAGGCCCGAGTTTCAAACACATAGATGTGCTGTATCTCTTACTATAGAACTTTCAACAGTAGTCTATAGTCAACGGACAGAAGCATTTTTCTTACGTTTAAGATCTTTTCCAAATCTCTTGTCCCTATAAGCCAAAATTGTATTTGGAATTTTTCCTCTTTAAGTCCAAATTCACAAATTCAAGTCCAACTGCTTTCAACCCAAATTGTAATTCATTTACAATTTCACATTCATGGCTTTTTTTTTTTTTTTTTAAACTGAGACTCCTGAGATCATCTCTCACATTACCAGCCTAAGATCAATTTTTATCATTATCTACCACTTTGGGGGAAAAACATATGGGAGATCTCTGTGATTACTTATCTGGAAAAGCAGCATTATTTTTCTATAATAAGCTAAAACCCC
Source organism: Meles meles (assembly GCF_922984935.1). Classification (NCBI taxonomy): domain Eukaryota; kingdom Metazoa; phylum Chordata; class Mammalia; order Carnivora; family Mustelidae; genus Meles; species Meles meles. The sequence goes on from NC_060068.1 coordinate 131,937,773, forward strand.
AAACCTTGAATTAATTTTTCAGATTAGCTTGTTACTTAGAAGAAAACGACAGGGTAATGGTTTTCACCAGGAAACTGGGGGAGGAATCTTTTCCAAATCTGTGTTGCTACTGAATCGGGCAGACCTGGAAAAAAATCTCAGTCCCCTGTCTTTTAGACAGCATGAGGACAGCTATAGAAGGAGGTACTTGTAATCTTGAATTTTGCTTAGGGACTCCCCGATTTTGTTGTTGAATCAAAAACTAAATTTATTCTTTCTTCTTAGTAAATTTGGTAAAGATTCCTTGTCTGTTGTTAACCAAAGTATATAGAAAAGCTAGGGTATATGGGTTATGTTCCATGATGTCCAAAATTTTTTATGAGACAGACCATCATAGTGACTTCTCCAGTGTCTGGAGATGGTCATGATGCCTTTCTGAAATGAATATTTATTATCTCCAGCTGCGGAGGAGGAGGCTTAGAAAGATAGGACTACATGGGAGGAAAAAGCATATCAGTCTTTTTCAGGATGGCATGAAGAAAGCCACCAAGTTAATATATAAATTTATATGTTACACAGCTGACTTAACATGTCATGAACTAATGCACTTAAAATTGATGCACCATCCTTGCAGCTTAACCTGTGGTGTTCTCAGCCTGAGATATCATGGTGTGCCCACATAAACCAGGCTGGAACAAATCAGAGATGGATCAGAATCTTTCAGTGATATGTGAAAGACATTATAATGTAATCCATCATTGTTGACAAAGTGTCTTCATGTCTGCATTTTACTGGAGATTAAATTCAATGGACAATATATTTAGTTCTGGAGATTATTTAGTTATGGTAGATGAAATGTATAGATCAAACTCTAAGAAGCTTGAGAACAAGAGCTGTGCCTTATTAGTTTTTATAATGCTTGTCTCTAACATCTCTAACAGGTGGTCTGGTACAGGGTGGCCATTTAATAGTTATTTGTGTAACTAAAGAAGAAGATCGTTCTTTTTTTTTTTTTTTTTTTTTTTTTGCAAATTCTACCTATTTTTCAAAGTTCAGCATGAATCCATTTGTCTGCAATTACCTTAACCATAAGCAGGTGTACCATGTATTAGGTATGGATCACTTAAATGGCCAATAAAAGAGACAAAGCACAAACAGGCTTAAACAAAGAGAAAACACATTATCTCCATAATTACAATGATGAGTCATTGTTTTAGTTTAGGCATGGCTGAGTCTAAATGCTCATTTAATATGGTCAGGAAATAACCTTTTCCCATCTCTTGGTTGTACTTTTCTTTTTTCCCAGTCAATTGCTTTCCAAATGGTGACCATCAGAATTCCAGGACACAAAAGCAAATAGCTTCTTTTTTCAAATTGCTGAAACAGAAGTCATGGATTGAGTCTTACTGATTTGGCTGCAGTCACATGAGTATCTGTAAACCATCTGTAAACAGAATGAAATAATCTAGCCAGATGTATCTCATCTCAAGAGCAGAAAGTCAATATAACCCAAATTACATGGATACAGTGGGAGAGGATTTCTTCCTCAAAGAAGAGGTTTAGGTTGCTATAACCAGAAGTTGAAGAAATGGAATTTGGCCAGACAGAGGCAACAAATGGTAACTACTCTTCATTCTAAACCCCAGTATTGGGCATTCTAGTCTCTGGACCTTTAGGTTGTAGTTTTGATGGTGCTGGAAATAGGTAGTCCTGAGTTTGAATCCTGCTCTGTCATTTAACTGTATTCCTTAAATACGTGACAAATTCTCACTTTCCTAATTTTGAAAAAATGAGAATAACATTATACTTCAAAGTTATTGTGAAGATTACAAGTAATTTATATAAAACAGTGTGCTTTGTACATATTAGGCCCTTAATATTGAGTGGTGCTGGCAGCAATAGTAGTAGTAGTAATACTAATAGTACAGTGGTAGTGATTCCTCACTCTAATTATAAATGAGTTATTTTTTTAATTGACATATGATGTATTATTAGTCCCAGGGGTACAAGTCTGTGAATCGCCAGGTTTACACTTCACAGCACTCACCACAACACATACCTTCCCCAATGTCCATAACCCAACCACCCTCTCCCTATCCTCCTCCCCCTGGCAACCCTCAGTTTGTTTTGTGAGATTAAGAATCTCTATGGTTTGTCTCCCTCCCGATCCCATCTTGTTTCAGTTATTCCTTTCCTACCTCCCAAACCCCCCACATTGCCTCTCCTTCTATAATGAGCTATCTTTTTAAAGTCTTCATCTGACATTTCTGTCTTCTCTATGTTGTTGATATCTACAATGACCCTCTGACAAATGATTTTTTTAAAATCTTATGTCTATACTGTACTCATGCATGGCAGGATATTCCTTTTGTTTCATAGCAGACATACACATCTTTGTAGCTGTAATTTTCACATACTTATGTCTTTTGTTAACTCAGATACTTCTTCCTAAACTTCTACCTATTAGCCATGGTTTCTAGCTCCAGAGTTATACACAAGTGGTCTCTTTTCCTTCTAGATAATGACTCTGTTATCATATGTCAAGTAAACCCATGTGAACATTAGGCCCTTCCCCCCAGATATCTTCAACTATCTCCTTTAACTTGTTGTATTTGGAGGTGCTTTATCCATCCATCCATCCACCCATCCACCCATGTGTTCAACAAATGTTTTTGAATTACTATTCTGTGCTAGTCTTTGGTAACACTAAGGATAATAATGGTAAGTATAATGAACAGGACAATGACAAGTTCAGGGTTTTATGTGTACAGGGGTAGAGGACTGCAGTAGAGGTGGAGAAGCACTCATTAGAAAAGAATTTTAGGATTTGAAGAGTTCATAGGAATTGCTCAAATGAAGAGGAAATGGCTAGGTAGGAGGGAAAAGGAAATAATATAGGCAGAAGGAACAGCTTATGCAAAGATCTGGCTGTTAGGTAGCCTAGCAGATCCAGGACTTTGAATATGTTCAATGTTCTGAAGAATAACTTCTGAGCTTGAACATTTCTGGAGATGAGGCTGGAAAAATAGGCAGGTCCTTATATGCTACACTGAGAAGTCTGAATTGTATATTGAGGACTATAGATCGCTACTGAAAAAATTATAAGCAGGGTAAGGAAAAGATCAGAATTTCATTTTCAGAAGCTCTCTCTAGCAAAATGATAGCAAACATAAGAAGGAATGAGATTGGATGCAGAGACACTAGTTTTAATGAACAGGTGAAACAGTGGTTGCCTAAATATAGTCAGGAGATGTGGGATGGAGATAAGTAGATACATTATGTACTCTGAGTTTACATAAACTCCTTGCTATGGAATTTTTTTAAAATTTATTTGAGAGAGAGAGAGCAGGAGCATGAGTTGGGGGGAGGGACAAAGGGAGAGGGGGAAACAGACTCTCCACTGAGCAAGGAGTCTGACACTGGGTTTGATCCCAGGACCCTGATATCATGACGTGAGCTCAAAGCAGATGCTTAACTGACTGAGCCACTTAGGTGCCTCTGGATGTTTTTTTAGGTATTTAGTTTTATACATAGCCTAGTGTTTTATAACTTGAACAATAGAAACAGTGAGCATCAATTTTGGTCTCCCTTGGGTAGAAATGGGGTGGGAGGGGGAATTCATAGACAAGGAGAGGTTTGTTTGGAGGTCCTTCTTTCCAGGCTGATGTTTTTTCTCTGTATGATGGCCTCATCTCTGATTCTCCATTGTACTTTGAGAAATGAGCCATTTATTGGTGGAGAAGTGGCAAGTTAATCACATGGTACGAGATATAGGGCATACAGGGGTAGAGGACAGCGGTAGAGGTGGAGAATCATTAGAAAAGAAGTGGTACATATTTTAGGACCTAAAGTGTTTGCAGGAATTGGTCAAATGAAGAGGAAATGGCTAGGTAGGAAGGAAAAGAAAAAGTAATATAGGCAGAAGAAACAGCATAGTACATCTCTTACTGTGTAGGGCATAGTAAGAGTTCATGAAAAAGAGGAAATGAATACAAGTTGATGACTTCTTTTTACTCAAGAGTGGATGGTCAATACATATGGATGTCTTTGGGAAATAGATATATCTCTCCAGACATATGTTGGGCTGATGTTTTTAATCCAAGAATAGTTGTAAAGAAATCATCCATGCAGGGGTGCCTGAGTGGGACAGTCAGTTAAACCTCTGACTCTTGATTTTGGCTCAGATTTTGATCTCAGAGTTGTGAGATCAAGCTCCCTGTTGGCTCTGCACTCAGTGCAGAGTCTGCTTAAGCCTCTTTCTTCCTGGGGCACCTGGGTGGCTCAGTCGGGTAAGTGGTTTACTGCCTTCAGCTTTGGTTATGATACCAGGGTCTGCCTTCTCACCAGGGAGCCTTCTTCTCTGTCTCCCTCTGCTGTTCCGCCTACTTGTGCTCTCTGGCTCTCTCTTTGTGTCAAATAAATAAATAAAATCTTAAAAAAACCAAACCAAAACAAAAAATTCTTTTCCTCTCCTTCAGCCCCTCCCCCACTTGCTCATGCATGCTCTCTCATTCTCTCACTCTCAAATAAATAAATAAATCTTAAAAGAAAAAGAAACCACCCATGCAAAAAAATGAAGACTGAATCAAATAACATGGGCGCAGTGATAACCAAATGAACATGGAATATGCTTAAATGAAATAACACTATGCTTTTTTTTTCATTCCCTTTGTCTTTGAGCCATAGTTTATGGCCATTTCTCAAGCTACATATCAGTTACATTTTTAAAGATTGAATCAGTTTTAGTATACTCTATGGGTGGACGTCATAGGGAGCACATTTCTTATAATTGTCATCCTCTAAGAGTGCAGCACTAGACTTGCCAGGTAGAGATTTTTGTTACTGGACATATCCAAGCAGAATTTGGGTTACCATCTGTCAGGGATTTGGGGAGAATGGATTCTCTCATTAAAGAGGAATGTTGGAATCAAAATAAAATCACAATAATCCCACCACTTTTAACATGTTCTTGTGTTTTTCTCCTAGATTTCTTTAGTCTAAATCATAAATATACATATATTTATACTATTTTATGCCATAATTTATAACAGCAACAACTTCTACCTTTCTATTTTAATATGTTTGCTCCTATAACATACTATATTAATTTCTTCTCACATTTTCCTTTGCAGTGGGCTTTTCTGAAGCAGAATTCTGAATCCAGGATTACAACATGTATCTGAGAGTTATTCACCTTAAATCTAGTTTAATCCATTTCAGTCCCATTTTTGAAGCAATAGTGATTCAATAATGAGATGAGATAATAGTCTTGTAGAATTTTTAACTTACCAGTTTTTTGTTTTTGTTTTCTTGGTTGTATCTAATTTTTATATAATTGAACCCTTCTACCCATTTATTCAGAATTATGTTTGAGACATAACCATGTGTTAGGTTCTCTATTCATCCCTGGAATACAGCAGGAAGCAAGATTCAGGGGAGGTTTGTCTTGGTATGGCTTGTAGCCTAGGAAAGAAAGAAAAATCAAGGGGCCCTTCCTAAATAATACAGAAACATCACATGTAAATAGGAATTCTGCTAATTCCTATTTGTTACATAGTCAATGAGTTTGAGAAATTCTATAATGAATTAGGTTAATAAGTTTCTTTATTCTAGGACTTCTCAGTAATAAGAAAATCCCAAAGAAAAAAAATAGAATGCATGTAGTGTTTTCCTAACACAACTGACCATGGCACACTTTCCTTGAGAAACGTCTTAGTGGAATATTGTTGTGTAGACATTGTGGCCAGACTGATGATATATATGAAAATTCATACCACAGTCAAGTAGGAAATATAATGAAATCTAGAGTTTCTGAAGTAAGAAAAGAATACTTGTTGTCTGCCTTTCAAATTTCTTCATAGGTGGCAATTAAACATGGAACAAAATGCTCAACTCAAAATAAAATAGTCTTCTCAAACTTCTATGTTTAATAAGACACATTGGACCAATGGACTTTTATACCAGAAGAATCTTTAAATATTTGTCACTGATCCACAAAGTATATTTTTTGAAGGAATTGATATGATCATGCTCATGCCCCTGAGGTACCACTTTTTAAAAAAAAAATTGAAATATAATTAACATACAGTGCTATATTAGTTCCAGGTGAGCAACACATTGATTAAACAATTCTATACATTCTATACGTTACTCAGTACTCACCACAATAAGTGGAGTCAACATCTATCACCACACAACTTTGTTACAATATCATTTACTGTATTCTTTATGGTGTACTTCTCATCTTATGGGGTACCACCTTTTTAAGACTGGAATTGTAGTTTTGACATTATATAGGGAAAGTTACTGTGCTAAAAATAGATTTGACAATGGCTCAAAGATCAACTTAACTAGTGTAGAGAAGGCAGTATCAGTATTAATGCACATTATAGGTGCTCCTTTCTTCCATGAGACAGCCTTTGAGATACTCTGAGATTCTTGAGATTCTTTTTTTTTTGAAGATTTTATTTATTTATTTGATAGAGAGAGATCACAAGTAGATAGAGAGGCAGGCAGAGAGAGAGAGAGGGAAGCAGGCTCCTCCCTGAGCAGAGAGCCCGATGCGGGACTCGATCCCAGGACCCCGAGATCATGACCCGAGCTAAAGGCAGCAGCTTAACCCACTGAGCCACCCAGATTCTTAAGGAGCATTAAGGTGAGGAGGAATGATGCTAGACTTGGAAAACTCTCACAGTAACTATGTTGCTATAAAGTCATCTAAATTCTTTTAATCAGGAACCAGTTCTACCTCATGGAACCAGAAGAAGACAGGGACAATAGCAGGTCTGGCAGGTCTCCTTTTATAGAAAGTGTATAGTTTGATTTTCTAAATCCCTGAAATCAAGGCACAAATGCACACATCATGAGTGACATTTTCCTGCTATCTTCCCACCCACAACTTTGGAAGGTATTTTAATGATTAATGAGAAAATTAGAAAGAGGTGAATCTTTGTTCATCGTAAAGCTGAGAATGGGGAGAAAGCACAAGATGGCATGGTCTGACCCCCTGTGGTCTGTCTCCACTTAGTCCTTATATGCATTTATGGTTGTGGGCAGGATTATAAGTTTCAGGATTTCAGTTTCCTTTTCTGTAAATTGTAAGGACTGGACTCCAAATTGAAATAGGATCTCCCAGCTCTAGGAATTGCACTCCCTGTGATAATTTGGGAACTTGGGACCATTGGCTGACTCCTGGCTCATTTGAACTATAGCCTGGGAAATAAGAATGACCAAATCATTCTAGTTCCAGAATATGAACTTTCAGTTTGGTATTAACTATTAAAACCACATCATCAACTTTGCCCTCAAACTCATTGAGTCAGAATGTATATGAACTTTAAGTAAGACTCTTGCCATAGGTTTATTATAAAAGTTCCTTGAATGGATTAAAGCTAACCATGTAATACCAGATTTGTAAACTGGGGGTTGCTGGGGGGAGGTGGGATTGGGAGAGGGGGAGCGGGCTATGGACATTGGGGAGGGGAGGCGAACCATAAGAGACTATGGACTCTGGATGGAATAAATTGTTAGCATGCTTCCGCTTTTGGTTAAGGTAAGATACTGTTCCTCTCTGTGGAAAAAGGATTCAGAAAACAGGCCTATCCTAAGTGAATATATGTGCCATATATAGAAGTATGCAACATAATTTTAGATTGCCATTTATATTTTCACTTTGGGGGAAGTCAGGAATTTATTTTGATGTACAACAGCTCCATTTATCATTGGGTCCTGGAGCATCTATGACAACTTTTTTCTCTTCAGAAATAAGTAAGTGTGATTATTAGAAAGAGACATATTGGAGAGAAAGTACCAAAAATGACTGTAATGATAACGTATTGAATTCCGTGCTGTTCCAAGTCCTTTATGTATATTAACATTAATTCTCCCTGTGATTCTGCCAGTAGGCTTCTTCTCCTGTATGGCCATATTTAATATGTGATTCTGTTCACCCAGTTGCCTTTAATTAGTTTTCTTGGAAAACTAGATTTATTATATAAGCTATTGTACTTGGAAACTGGGTCTGTATATTATACTTGTAATACATAGTATTTAATACACGATAATACATGACCGATAACCAAATATTTGGTTAAATGCATCTGTTGTTTAACTAGATGCAAATTTATGTCAAATATATATAGACTGTTTCATATTCACTTTTCTTCTCTTTAATATTTATTTTTCATGTCATATATCTCCTGTTGGGCATGAATGGAAATATACATTTACTGTTGATTTGAAAACCCAAATTGATAGCACTTTAACTTAGTTGATAGAATGTTTTTTTCACCATCTCAATATGCTAAAATGAGAAGCATTATTATATTCACCGTCAAACTATAAACTTTTTTGCATTTCTTAAAGGATGAAAGTAGCAATTTTTGAAATTTATGAAGTGTCCCAGTGACCCTAAGTTGACCAAGTTTATACTTGCAGTATATCTAATTTGCTTCAACATTGGTTTCTGACAAACATGTTCAAGTCCACTCAAAATCTTCTTTAGAATACACAAAATGATAAAGATATGAAAAAAGTTTTAAATTTGATGCCAAAAAAACCTCCAATAGCTATCCTACTAAGAATGGTTATTATTTGTTTGATTTGCTTACTTCAATAATAAAATACTGACCACTTACTTTGCACCAGGCACAGAAACACATGTACTCTTCAGTTCTTAGAAGAATCTTGCAAGACAGGTACCATTCTCTCCAGTAGGTGGAGAGGACTGGATGACTCCTCTTGTTGATTGCTGCATAGGAAGTAGGTAATCTAGTCATTGAAACTCCAGTTCTATCACAATCCATGAACTTCTACGTTCTCTGCCAGCTTTTGTAACTGACTTAACATAATAGTTTATTTCTCACTTATCGAACAGATGAGTGCATTTGTTCCTTTTTGAGCAGGCGTGTGGGATCAGGCACTCTGGTTCTTTCAATATATTGAGGGCTCTGTCATTCTCTGGGGTCATGGAGGGGTGAAAAAGGGCCGCTATGTTCAGGAATTAACACATTGTACTGGCTTGCATTTGATAGTCTCAAAGAGACAATGAGGAGAGAGTTGATGGGAGAACAGGGAAAAATGGTCCCAGGCTTAGCTTGATAAATCATTAGGATTATGAAGTGTGTGTGTGTGTGTGTGTGTGTGTGTGTGTGTGTGGCATAAAACCATAAATTTGTAATACTTGGAGGACTGCTTTGAGATTACCTGAAGAAACAGTCCAGTGTATTTGTGGTTACTCTGAATAGTGCTATCTTGAGCTGTTTAAATTTTCTTCATCCTAATGTTTACACAGTATTCAGATCTTCTATAATCTGCTTCCCGGTAATATAAACCAATAAGCATATTTTTTTTTAAATCTGAGACATATGCTTATACATCATGTAGGGCCAGACCTAGAGGGGGGTGTTAGGATGCACAATTTAAAAAGGATTGTCAAATTCTGACTCTACAGTCGCAGAAGTTAGATATGTAGGGGATAATCATACAAGAAAGAAGGATGCTACTTCAACCTCAGAAATCTTGGCCTGTTGATGCATTCAGTAGATACTAAGAATATCTGATGCAGACAGGGCAGTGGCAAAGCTCTGTGCCTAATGCCACTTTTGTCCCCAATTTTTTTTTTAATTGGCTTTGCCTCCAAAAGTGATCATATGCATTTCTGTTTCATCTTAACACATCAGGTATTCTCTTGGAAGCATTGACTAAGCATATTCTCTTTGTTCCTACCTGGGTCTGCAGATTGGCCTTCTCAGCATCTACAAGCTTGTCAAAAGTATGAAAGCAGTGATGTGTACTTATTTTAAAATGTCCTGTCTTTTTAATAGTGTCAGATCTCTTCAGAGGCTAGTGCTTCATAAAGAATGAGCCTGTCTCATGCCGGGCAGAACAAAAATAAGCATCTAAAATATTGAAAAGGGTCTATATAGCATTTCCTGTCTCTGTCATTTCCTCAGAATTTTCCCTTTTCCTACAAAATCAACTGCTTAGAATTGAAGGAAAAACTAAAATAGCCAGATAACATAGGATGAGCTCTACCCATTGCAAGTATGCGTAAATAAGGTAAGACAAACTTATTTGAAAGGACACGTAAAATGATGTAGCATAATTGCAATCAATCATGACAAATGCTCGTGGAATCTATGTGGAATATTTGTTTGCCTATTCCCTTCTCCCTAAAATCTCTTGCAAAGTTATTCTTTTGTAACTGGTAGATTAATGCACCATTGTAGGAAACTCCATGGGAGACCAAAAAACAATAGAAGCATCTTGTAAATGGTTTTATTTTGATGTACTTAATAATAATATGTACCACTGGTCAGTGTGCTGTATGCTGAAAATGAATATTTAAAAGTTGGTAATTTCAAAGATCATTTTTGAGACCAACCATCAGATGTATCATATCTGGTGAAAGTAGTAATTTACATCAATGATAACTCAATGAATTCGTTTGATTTGAAAAAATAATAGGGATGTAACTTCTGTTATTCAAGGTGAGTTATAAAAAATACTTAATACTGTCATGTCAAGTAGCCACAAATGCAGTTTTCCTTGGAGATTTTAAATATACCTGTATATCTCAAATAAAACTGTTCCTATTAACTTGATCAAACCAATCTTTCTGTATCTGTGTCCTATAGCAACAAAGACTTTGTAACATTACTTTTTCTTCTTTTTTTTAATTAATTATTTTTGTTAACATACAATGTATTATTTGCCCCAGGGGTACATGTCTGTGAATCGTCAGTCTTACGCATTTCACAGCACTCACCATATCACATGCCCTCCCCAATGTCCATAAACCAACCACCCTCTCCATACCCCTCCCAGCAACCCTCAGTTTGTTTTCTGAGATTAAGAGTCTCTTATAGTTTGTCTTCCTCCCAATCCCATCTTGTTTCATTTTTTCCTTTCCTACCCCACAAACCCCCCACCCTGCCTCTCAAATTCTTCATATCAGAGAGATCATAGGATAATTGTCTTTCTCTGATTGACTTATTTCACTCGGCATTATACCCTCTAGTTCCATCTGCATCTTTGCAAATGGCAAGATTTCATTTCTTTTGATGGCTGCATAGTATTCCATTGTATATGGAATATACACACCATATCTTCTTTATCTATTCATCTGTTGATGGATATCTTAGTTCTTTCTATAGTTTGGCTATTGCAGACATTTGCTGCTATAAACATTAGGGTGCATGTGACTCTTCGGATAGGTACATTTGTATCTTTAGGGTAAATACCCAGTAGTGCAATTGCTGGGTCATAGGGTAGTTCTGTAACATTACTTTTTTACTGAATACATTCGTGCAAAGAGGGAGAAAGAACAGTTCCAGCTTTTCTTATATATATATATATATATTTTTTTTTACAAAATATCATGTAAAATGTAGAAAGTTTACTAAATAACTCTATATAAATCTAAAATTATAAAACAAGTGAGTGCTTTATAAAATAATTCTTTATTTTTTGCAAATGGTAACTTAGCTAAGTGTCCCTAATATACTTTTTGTAAGTGAACAGTTCAGTAATATCAATGTATTTATTTATATTGTTATATCACCAGTCTCCAACACTCTTTCCATCTTGCAAAACTGAAACTATGTCCATTAAACAACTATACCTTTCTTTCTCCTCCCAGTCCCTAGAAAACACCATTATATTTTCTGTTCCTGTGAATTTGACCATTAGATGTCTCATATGAGCAGAATCATACATTATCTGTTTCTTTGTGGCTGACTTGTTTCACTTAGCATAATATCTTCAAATTTCATCCGTTTTGTAGCATGTGCCAGAATTTTCTTCCTTTAAAAGGTGGAAAAAACAATTCATTGTATATACCATGTTTTGCTTATTCATCCATTAATGGATATTTGGGTTGCTTTCACCTCTTGGCTATTGTGAATAATGCTGCTATGAACATGGTGGGCAAATATCTCTTAAAGATCCTGCTTTCAATTCTTTTTGGATATATACCCAGAAGTGGGACGCTGAATCATATAGTAATTCTATTTTTAATATTTTGAAGAGGTACCATACGGTTTTCCACAGCAACTGCATCACTTTACATTCCCACCAAGAGTGCACAAGACAATTTCTCCACATCCCTAATAGCACTTACTATTTTCCCTCCCTTTCTTTCTTTCTTATCTAAGTTGAGCATGCTTTAGTTTGCTGAAAATAGCTTTCCAATTGAATTATTTCTGAATAAGTACTTTACTACAGATCGTCCCCTATAGTTCCTCTGATTACCTTGGGCTTCTCAATAGTAACTTATACCCTCTGGCAAAACCAGAGCTATTTTAATCATTCTACAGGGTCAAAGGGAGTTGATGCAATCATCTTTGGTGTAAAATTGAGTCTCTGTATGTCTAATCAGGAAGACATGCATATATACACAACTTCGGTATTCAAATCTCAGAGAATTCTCAGAGATCAACGTTTACCTTTCCCCTTGAGAAATAACTTTTATTTGCCCACAATTGTTCTAATTTCTTTGTTCTTCTATGTAACCGTGTAGATAGCTAACTAGCTATCTAGCTAGAAATATAATTTCCTCCCTCACTTTTTGGAGTGGAGTAGAATAGAAAGCAATGTTGGGAAATGATGACTCAAAATCAAAACTGGCAGTAAGATCAGTGTTCTAGAGGCAGCTCATTATAGTACTAAAACATGGGATCCATGGCCAGAGATTTCCCTAACCAAATCATGACTTAGGAAATTACTGACTGAGTGGCATTGGAAAAATTACTCACATCTCCATGCTTCATTTTATTTTTTCTAAGATCTTTTAAATTTATTCATTAGAGAGAGAGAGAAAAGAGAGTGAGAGAGCACATGAGCTGGGGAGAGGGCCATGGGAGAGGGAGAAACAGACTCCCCGCTGAGCAGGGAACCCAAAGCGGGGCTCCATCCTAGGACCCTGGGCTCATGACATGAGCCAAGAGCAGACACTTAACCAACTGAGCCACCAAGGCAACCCTCACCTCTCCATGTTTCAAATGTGTCACTTGGAAAATGGAAATAATGAAACAATGATGATAATAACAGCAAACGTTTATAGAACACTTAATCTGAGCCAAGCATTCTACTAATCACCTTCCTTGGGTGAAGTTATTTGCTAATAGGGATTATGATTTACTTTGTTTTACAGAGCATGCTGGCTCAGGGAATTTAGGTAGCATGCCCAAAATCTCACAGTAGCTAGGAAGTGGTAAATCTATCCAATGCATAACTTATAGGGCTGTTTTGATGATTAATAAGATAATGCATGTAAAAAATGTTAGCCTAGGGTCAATGTTCAATATTAAAATTGGAGAAAGATAACTTACTGAGTAAGAAAAAAGACAAAATGATAGGGAACAAATCATACATACAAAGTATAATTTTTTTTTTTTTGCACTGTTTCCCTTTTTATTTATTTTTTTTTCAGCGTAACAGTATTCATTCTTTTTGCACAACACCCAGTGCTCCATGCAAAACGTGCCCTCCCGATCACCCACCACCTGTTCCCCCAACCTCCCACCCTTGACCCTTCAAAACCCTCAGGTTGTTTTTCAGAGTCCATAGTCTCTTATGGTTCGCCTCCCCTCCCCAATGTCCATAGCCCGCTCCCCCTCTCCCAATCCCACCTCCCCCCAGCAACCCCCAGTTTGTTTTGTGAGATTAAGAGTCATTTATGGTTTGTCTCCCTCCCAATCAAAGTATAATTTTGATGTTGATTATCTCAGGGTGAACTGAGTTCCCTACTCAGGGTGCATTCTATATTAAGCTGGGGACAGAGATAACCAGTTATACTGGCTTAGTTTTGTAGCCATCCTTGGACTTAGTCCCCTCATCACTGCAAAGGTTAGTCTGTAATAAAATGCAAAGTGAACTAAGCAAAATAGTGGAAGAGCTCATTATCTTGACCATGTGCATTTTAGTTTCACATACAAGGAAATAATCAGTCACTTCTGAACTTAGATTTCCCTTATGAGTGATCTTAGGTGCAGCTCTCATGTCCCGAATGTGTCTCTAGCAATTAGTCAGAGCTGCAGCCATGTGTTTCTTCTGAAATGCTCCAATTGAACATCTGGTGTGATGGCTTCTATTAAGTGGGGGCCGAGTTTTACTCCATTACATTCTAGTTTAGGAGGTTGAGAATGTGGAAATATTGCCATGACCTATAATTGGATCACCAATTTGTGGGCTCAGATGTGGAAGACAGAGAGCCTTTTAAAGAGCTAGCAATGTGGAAAGGGCTTTGTGGGAATATTTGTACTTCTTTCTGAGTTCTTTCTGCTTTGGATAGATAATGTGTCCTTCAGAAATCCTCATTCTCAGCCCTGGGGACTTTGCTAGTAGAATTAGAGGAGCTATAAAAAACTTAAAAAAAAAAGAAAAAAAAAAAACAGTAGCTCTGAGGGTATTGGAAACATGTGGGAAGGGAACAGAATGAAAACTCACTCTCAAATGCCTGTGGGTGGGGAGAACAAATCCTTAGTGGATTCAGGAGTAATGATTGCTAAGAGTTAAATGATCAGAATTGGAAACCCAGAAGGACTAATGAAGAAGTAGAACAAGCTTTATTTTAGTGTGTCCATGAATAAATATTTATAAGACACCAATTATGTTAAAGATGAGATGCTCAGGTCACTCTGAAGAAATGATGGCATGGTTTCTGACTTTGGAGAACACAGTACAGTTTAGCTGGAGAGGTTACCCCCCTCCTCTAATTAACATCACAGTGGGTAACAGTTCAATTCAATGATGCTTAGGGTGCTACAAACCACTGCATTAAAGGATTCAGAGGACAAACTTGGGTAGTGGCAGAGGGAGAAGTGGGAGAGTCCTCATAAATGCTTAGAGAATGGGTCGGAATTGGGAAGGCAGACAAGGAAAGGTACAGGGAAAAGAATGAGCTAAGTGGAAAGTAAAGATCTGTTGGGGAGGTAGAAAAGTTTAGATGAAACAAAAAGTTCAGGAGAGTGATTAGTTGCAGAAAAGTGGAGACACCACCCTAGAACATCTGAAACTCAAATTCTGAAAACTCTGAAGCTCTCAATTTCTCTTAATTTATTTTGGATGAGGAAACAGAGATGCAGAGAGATGAAGCGAATAGAACAGACCTTAAAGAAGAGTTTGGAATTTAAAAACAATGGAGTCTCTTTGAATGCTTTTTGGAAAAATCCATTGACTCAGACTTGCACTGCAGTATGCTGTGTGTGTGTGTGTGTGTGTGTGTGTGTGTGTGTGTGTGCGTGTGCGCCTGTGTGTGTGTGTGTGCGTGCACATGTGTGTTCATCTCCTCTGAGTATTAAACAAGGAACAGATATGAAGCCTTTGCATTAATAATGAAATTTCCTAATGGTTAGTATGAGGAAAACAGAAGTTAGTGTCAGAGGAAGAGTCTGGGATCTCCTCTTTCAGTATTCAGGAGGAAAATTAGGGATGGACTTTCACTTCCCAATGACGATTTAACTGTGAATTTCCCTGGGGTGCAAAAATGGTTTCTGACCCAAAGATGTTACTTCTCATGTGATTTTGGATAAAATCCTTTGATCAATACAGAGGAGTGTGTATTTTGTTAATAACAAGCCAAAAGGCTGAGAATTTTTCATTTATGACTACATTTCCTTTTCCTTTATGCTGATCTCCAAAATATGCAGAAAACAAAGACATATTTTTAATATTAGCATCTATTTTTATAATTTAATTCAACAAGGAATTATTTATTTATACAGTTTTTGTTATAGGTGTGATGTGATATGTGTGTGTATATAAGTATACATAAATGGAATATTGCTCAGCTATCAAAAATAATGAAATCTTGATATTTGCAATGATGTAGATGGAACTAGAGGGTATTACACTAAGTTAAATAAGTCAGAGAAAGACAAATACCATAGGATTCACTCACCGGTTGAATTTAAGAAAAAAAAAACAGATGAATATGAGAAGGGAAGGAAAAATAAAACAGGATAAAAACAGAGAGGGAAACAAACTACAAGAGAGTGTTAACTATAGGAAACAAACTGAAGGTTGCTGGAGGGGTGTGGTGGGGACCTAGGGTAACTGGGTGATGGATATTAAGGAGGGCACTTGATGTAATGAACATTGTGTATCATATGCAACTGATGAATCACTAAATTCTACCCTGAAATTAATACATGATATGTTAACTAAATTGAATTTGCATAAACAAAAAAATTTATATTTATAAAACAAAATAATATAGATTACAAAAAGAATTAAAAATCTCCTGTCATCTCACCATACAGAGATGCCGCTGTTAATATTTATATTTCCTTTTAGACACTTTTTCCAAATATGTATATTTATATAATTCAAAATGGGATCATATTGTGCATATTGTTTTATAGTATTCTTTAAAAAACAATAATTATAATAATATGTTGAGAACATCTATTCGTGTCAATAAATATTTTTACAATGTTATTTTTAATTCCAACATGTATTCCATTATATATTTGTATTCTCTTGTATTTACTCAGTTCCATGCTGATGGTCTTTATTAATTTTTTTGATAATCCAGCAATAAGTATTTTTGAGGAGATAAATTTCTGTGCATTGTCTTTCATTGTTTCTCACATCTTTTTTTTTTTTTTTAAAGATTTTATTTATTTATTTGACAGGGCAAGACACAGAGAGAGAGGGAATGCAAGAAGGGGGAGTGAGAGAGGGAGAAGCTGGCTTCCCAAAGAGCAGGGAACCCAATGCAGGACTCCATCCCAGGACCCTGGGATCAGGACCTGAGCCAAAGGCACACGCTTAACGACTGAGCAGCCCAGGGGCCCCAGTTTTTCACATCTTTCAGTAGCTAGTTCTTGTATTGTTACTCAGCTAAACTCTTTTTTAGACATGAGAACATAGTGATAAATAAATTCAAGAAAGCTTCGTATTTTCATGGAATGTACCTTCCACTTGGGAGAGATGAAAAATAAAGTAAGCCAATAAATAAATAGAATTAGTTGAAATAAAATGGTTGGTGCTATAAACATAATAAAAATGGAGGATGTGATAGGACTGCTGGGATTGAGAGTACAATGGTCAGGGAAGAGCCTGCTGAGTAAGTTTGATCTTTGAGTTGAGCTCTGAATCCCAAGGAAGAGCCAATTAGACTCAGGTACATAGCTTTTCCAGTTAGTCAATTGTTAAGACAGCGTTTGTAAGGCTGAAGGGGGTTGGGTTATTTGTGAAACAGAGAAAAATCTTAAGTAGTAGATAAGCTTAGTGAGTTGAGTGGGGGGAAGAAAAGGGGTAATAGGAGGTGAGATCAGAGAGGCATACAGAATCCAGGTCACATGGGATCTGGGAGTAGGTTTGGCTTTTATTCTAAGTGCCATGAAAAGCATCTGGATGCTACTAACCAAGGGAAATGTGAACAGATTTTTGTTTCTACAGTCCTGTGAAGACAAGGGCTATAAGTAAGGAGACAGTAATAGTGGCATTACACTTAACTCACTGATATAGTGTGATTTAAATTAGATTCTTCATACTGGAGACAGAAAAGTAAGAGATTTATGTTAATTGTAGATAAAGTTGTCAAAACATACTGCTTATTTTCTACAAATATCTCTAGCAATGTAAATATCAGAGCAAAGGGTATACACAATTTAGACCTCTGTACATATTCCCAGGTGTTCACAAGGAAATCTGTACCATTTAACAGACAAAGGTAGTTGTACCATTTATCAGAAAGTATGCACAATATTGTCTACATACACAGGACTAAGAAACATTCTTTGTTCTCAAGGAGGTGAAGGCTTAAGATGTTGAGAATGCCCTTACTATGTACTTACTGTGTCTTCCTATGATATTTAATTAAGTGTTAATTTCTAACTCAGATGTAAAGTCTTTTCTTTCATACAGGGATAAAAACAGAAGCTATTAATTAGGGGAATAATTTAGCATCCCAATCTTTGAATTCAATCTCTTGCATTACATTTTTTGAAAATAGAAATTCCAAACAGAAACAATGAAAAAATTTTCTAAACATGACCCAAACTTAAAGACTATGCGCAGAATGATAGTAAAAGTGATAAATGTGCTATGTTGAACAAACTGTCATGGAGTTTTATTGACATGAAATTTGCATTACATTTAAATTAAATTAAAATTGCACTCATGGTTCCTAAATCACAGATTATAATGCCTTAAAAATTATTTAATTAACAATTATTAAATTATTATTTAATTAAATCTGTCTTATAAAAGCCAGAAACTCAGATTCTTAGCTCAAAACCTCAATTTTGACCTAGTATAATACATTAAAGGAAAATAATAGATGATAGTATATTAGGCACAGTTGTCATTTCAGCAAGAGGTAATTGAGATAAAGCTAAAAATTTTATCATTTTTTGCAGGTTTTCCTTTAAAATTTTTATTTTTTATTTTTCTATTTATTATTATTTTAATTTTATTTAATCTTATTATGCTGTTAGTCACCACACAGTACATCATTAGTTTTTGAGGTAGTGTTCCATGATTATTTGCATATAACAGCCAGTTCTCCCTGCGATAGGTGTCCTCCTTAATATCTATCACCATATGAAAGCCTAAACAGAGAGAGAGAGAGAAAGAGAGAGAGAGAGAGATCTGAAAATATCTAATTTTGGAGGCAAAACTATTATCTAGAAGATCTCAAGAAAAAAGATTAATCACCAAAGCTCAATATTTTAGCAGAGAAGCAGCAGTTATTGTCAAGCTTAGAGATTGCAGTTCCATTAAGTAAAGCAAATTAAACAACCCACACACTATCAATGATGAAAATAAGCCTCAAACCCTGCTCCTTGAAAAAATAAACTGTTAGGTGTCCTTATGTCCTCAGATGGCAGAGTAAACACATGTGAAACTAGCCCCCTTCCTTACTCTTTGTGCTCCCAAAAGAAAACTACGAAAAAGGACATAAAGGGGTGGGCAGTGATATAATTGCATTTACATTTTTTTCTCACATACATAGCCATGCTTTGAAAGAAGAAAGGGAAAGCTCCATTGGTTAGAAAGGATGAGGTGTCCAGAGAACAAAAAAGCATATGGAAAACCATAGGGATGTTTGAAGATAGAAAGAATGCTGAAGCTTTGTAATTGAACAGCAAATCAGGCCCTTGTATGAATGTAGACCATTGTATGAATGTAGAAGTGTATGAATGTAGAAGTGCAATCTGCAGGCTTGAGACAGGATGAGATGCGCACCATACCTGCAGGGTGAAAATCTGTAGCTGAGAGCAGGATCCAGAACAATCTCACTGGTTTGTGGAAGGAGGAGGTAGACAGAATGATCCTCAAGAAGATAGTTCTCATTATTTAATAATAAAGCACATTAAATGGCTTATGTTGGTATATACTTCTTTTGGTTTGTCTTACAAATAGTTAAGCATTATCAACAGGTTGAATACATCAATTCAGGTTGAGGTGAATGAAGAGAAATAGAAATTTGGAAAACATGCAAATGATTATACTCATTATAGAAGTCAGCCTAATAATCTTACTGCTTTTGCAGTTCTAAAGTGTCTACCCCAAGATATTTATTTACTACAAAGGAAAACATTAACTTCCCGGTGAAGAAGCCTGGCAAAGACAACCTTAATCAGCTGTTCAAGATTAATATCACAAGTAATGTGACTTAATGCTTCTTTAGTGACATTCTTGCCCAAAATGTATAAACAATCTGATCATAAGCATGCATCAGACAAACTCTGAGAGACATTCAACAAAATAAATGACCAGTATTCTTTGGAAGCATAAATCAAAGAGGAACTGCCACAGACTGAAGGAGGGTAAGGAGCATAAAAACTAAGTGCAAGGTAGTATCTTGGATTGGATCCTGGAACAGTAAAAAGACCTTAGTGAACAAATGGATGGTGTTCTAATAATGTCTATATTTAGTTACTAGTATTATATTAATGTTACTATCTTGGTTTGATATTGTTCTATGGTTTTGCAAAATGTTACTTTTAGAGGAAGCTGTGTGAAACTGTACTGCATGTTTCAAAATACAAAGTCAAGATAAATATAGAAAGAAATATAGAAAGAAAAGAAAATAGAAAATTAAGAATGTTTTATCTATGCCTATATCATTTACCTATATCTCTATCTGTATCTATATCTATCTTGATATATCCAATAGTAGGTGGTAAGCACTCAAGCAGAAAAATGTTCAGAGAGCATGGATAGGCAATTTGCAAAATAATAAACTTTAAAACAGTTAAGAAATACACACACAAATTATTTCATACTATACATTTTCTAGAAGAGTAAGCCAAAGAAACAGAAAAAGTTTGAATCTTGGTTATTAGAAAACAAATTACAAAGATAGCAAAAAACAAATATAAGAAATAGACATTTAGAAGATTTTTAAGTGATAGCATGCATTTGAACGCAAAATCAGTAAAACGTTACTTAGAATGGAATTATTTTATCGCTAGAAACAGCCTTAGGGGCTGCTTAGTCAAGCTCCCTCATGGTACCAATGAGGAATTGTTGAGTTTAGTGGGAGTCTTTTCAGCCCATCCTGATGGGGCTGTTTGTCCCCTAGTATGCACAGAGGAGACTTATTTTGTAGCATAAGTCTGCTTTTTCCCCACAGATGTCAAAGCAGTTTTGTTTACCCTAATTTCTAAGTTAATTAACTTTAACTGTTCTTCTGAGTTGAAAGCTGGTGCAGAAATATGAGAGGATACACCCAAGGTCACAACAGAGGAAAAAATCTAGGATATGAATGAACCTGTATGTGTCTGACCCTACAGACTATGTTGGGTTTTTTTTTTTAATTTTTTTTTAAATATTTTATTTGTTTATTTGACAGAGATCACAAGTACGCAGAGAGGCAGGTAGAGAGAGAGGGGGAAACAGGCTCTCCACTGAGCAGAGTGCCCGATGCGGGGCTCGATTCCAGGACCCTGAGATCATGACCTGAGCTGAAGGCAGAGGCTTTAACCCACTGAGCCACCCAGGTGCCCCAGTTTTAAATTTTTTAAAAAACTTACTTACATAAAAACACACTCATTCTGGTATATAGTTCCATGAGTTTTGACAAATGCCTAGGTCATGTAGCTGCCACTGCAATTAGAATGTAGGACAATTCTGTTACCCCAAATCATTCCCTCATGCTGGCCTTTTGCAGTCAACCTTTCCCCCATCTGGAATCCCAGGGGACTATTAATCAGCTCTTTGCCTCTATACTTTTACCTTTTACAGACTGTTGTATAAATGGAGTCATTTAATATGTATCCTTTGCTTGTATTTGTATTTGCTTGTATCCTGTATTTGAAAAATATTGATAATGTGGCATATATCAAGAGTTTGTTCTTTCTTGTTGCTGAGTAGTATTCTATTACATGGGTGTAGCAGTTTGTTTATCTCTTCATCTGCTGAAGATCATGCATCCAGATGGCCTCCAGTTCTGGTGATTACTATAAAGCTGCTGTAAATATTTGCACGCTGGAGTAAGATTATTAGGTCCTTTGTCAAATGTATGTTAACTTTATAAGAAGCTGTCCAACTGTTTTCTAAATGGCTGATAATTTATATTCCTACCTGCAACAGATAAGATTTTCAGTTGCTCTGCATCCTCACCAACACTTGGAATTGTCAGTTGTTTTCTGATGTTTTTATTTTAGATTTTTTTTTTCTTTTTAGGAGGGGGAGGGGGCTAGGAAAGAGGGAGAAAGAAAATCTTAAGGGAGTTCCATGCCCAGGGCAGAGCCCGACACCAGGCTCAATTCACAGCCCTGAGATCATGACCTGAGCTAAAATCAAGAGTCGAATGCTTAATTGACTGAGGCACCCAGATGCCCCTTATGTTAGCTTTTCTAATGGGTGTGTTATAGGATCTCATTGGAGTTTCTAATTTGATTTTCCATGATGACTGATGATGTTTTGCATCACGTCATGTGCCTGTTTACCATTTGCATTTCTTCATCGGTTAAGTTTTCACATATTTTGCCTACTTTTTATGGGGTTGTTTGTTGAGTTTTGAGAATTCTTTATACATTTATATATTCTGAATATCTTTCCATTGTCAGATACGTGATGGCAAACATTTTCTCCCAGTCTGTGGTTTGTCATTTTACTCTGCTAATAGAGAGTTTTCCATGGAGCATAAGTTTTGAATTTTGTTGAGGTCCAGTTTATCAGTATTTTGTTTTGTTATTTGTGTTTGTCGGTTTATATTAAAGTCTTTGCTCAACTCAAACTCATGGAGAATTTCTTATGTTTTCTTCTCATAGTTTTATAGTTTTACATTTACATTGGAGTCTATGTAATTGAATTAATTTTTGTATAAGGTATAAAGTATGGATGAGGTTCTTACATATTTGTTTACATATGGATGTTCCTGTTGATCTGGACTATTGGTTAAAAAAATTGTGCTTTCTCTAATCTCTTGCCTTTGCATCCTTGTGAGAAATCATTGAGCATATTTGTGTGGGTTTGTTTTTAGATTCTTTTATTGTTAGATATAGCTTAATAATGAGTCTTGAAATCAAATAGAGTCCTCCAGCTTTGCTCTTTTCTTTCAAAATTGTTTTGTCTAATCTCATTTATTTTTGCTTTTAACATAAATTTTACAATCAGCTACTGCATATCTAAAAAAAAAAATCCTGCTTGTATATTGATTAAGATTGAATTTAATCTATAGATCAGTTTGGGGAGATTGACAACTTAATATTTTTCAGATCCAGGAACATGGCGTATCTCTCCATTTATTTGCTTTGGACTTTGTGTGTTATGTGTTTAATGAGATAAAATAGGGAGAAAAAATTAAAACAAATAATAAACTCAGCAATGGAAAGGTCTTTCTTCACATTTTGATTCCCTCTCTAATCTACATACTATTCTTACTTTGCATAGCCTTGGTAGTTTTTTTCCCTTTTTATTTTTTTTTTCTTAATTATTTCCAGGATATTTAGTTGTAATTAGTGAGAGATAGCCTGTAGTGGGCTTACTGCATCTTTTTCAACATTCGAAGTCAATTAGTTTTAGTTATGATTATCTAAGTCCTTCTTGCATGGTGATGCCCTAGATTGAGAAGCATCCAGAAGTGGTTTATTTGTTTCTGTTTTTGCTTTTCCAGTTGAATAAACCAATTGTGAGACAGCTTTCAAAAGGTGGGGTTGTTAAATGTAAGAGATACACTTTTTTATGTGAATGTTCAAAGGATTTATCTTGGGTGGATAGAGTGTTCGGGGAGAGGATGGAACACAGAACCACTCTTTCTTTTTAAGTCCAATAATATTTATTTAGACTCAGGAGTTTCTTTTACTCTTGACAGTGTCATTGATGAGACATTTAAAAATAAATAAAGTGATGGCAATGTGGGGGGTTTGGGAGGTAAGAAAGGAATAAATGAAACAAGATGGGATTGGGAGGGAGACAAACCATAAGAGACTCTTAACTTAATGTCACAAAACAAACTGAGGGTTGCTGGAGGAGAGGGGTAGAGAGAGAGTGGTGGGGTTATGGACATTGGAGAAGGTATGTGCTATGGTAAGTGTCGTGAAGTGTGCAAACCTGGCGATTCACATACCTGTACCCCTGGGGCTTAATAATACATTATATGTTAATAAAAAATAAAATTAAAAAAATAAATAAAGTGAAAATTGATGCAACAGCAGACTTACTAGAGTCTGTCTGGGTGCATTTCTTAGCAGGCTTTGCCTTGCTGACAAATAACAGGAATTAGCATATAGTATTGGTTATCACAGTGGTACCATTTATTTAACCCCAAAGAGAATACAGTTTTTACATCCAAACATATCTCAGCTTACTCATAAACCCAAGCACCTTCCAAGCAGTATTATCTTCTCTAAATCTTAACAGGATTTATGATCAAAGAAGTATAAGTAGCTTTATCTTCTAATAGAGATAAAGATCAAATTTTCAATTTTATCTCCAAGAATTGGAAATTACAAAATGTGTTCTCTTAAGTTCCATATAAATTACCTATTTGTTTATGTCCTACTTTTTAGGGTATAACATATGCTTATGCAAAAAATGTATCTGTCCTTTTCTGTTTTTTTAATTATAAGTCTAAATGGTTGTTTTTACTATAAATCAAGCTATTATTCTAGAGATCCTCATACTAGTTTCTTATGAAAGCTGAGGATTACAGAGCACTTCAAAGCACTAACTAAACTGATCCATTAAAGGAAATTTTACCCACCATTATTTGATAGAACTTGAGGATATTAATGTGTCTTTTGTTAGAATAGAGCTTTGATTCTATACCTCTCATTCAGAAGTCAGCCTACCCTGACTTCTGAATGAGATCAGTTTGTAAGTTTATGAAACAAGTGAAAATATTTAATATTTTTGCAGAGGGATTGTACTTTTCCTATTAAAACTGTTCAATGTTATTAACAGGTAATATATTACAAGTTATATTTTAAAATTACATAACCAAATTAGCATGTATAAATCTCAATAAAGGTTGGAAAAACTTAGGGACTTCACAGAGATTGAGTTGTGTATCTTATCTACAAAAGTATACAGATATGTGCAGAAATCCAGTAGGTGTACTTTATTGGATACCCATTCATTCATTCATTCATTCATTCACTGTTTGTGCCCTAGGACTATGCTAGCTCTCAAGATGATTAATACATGATTCTGGTTTTTTCAAAAGCCCTCAAGTAGAGCATTGTGAACTGATTTCAAAGCAGAATGGTAATTATCTTTTGAAATGATATTTGGTCTTTCATTAAGTCATTCAAATGAGGGTGAGAACAATTACATTGTACCCATAGGCTTCTAATGGATCAAACATGTCACAATATATATATGTAAATGCTTTATTCATAATATATAGCTTTTTGTAGTTTACAAATTGCATTTAAGTTATACATTTGTCAACAATCTTCTGCTTAGATCAAGTATGTATTAAAAGTCCCATTTATAGTTAATGGAACTTAAGCAAAAGACTGTAAAAATTTACATGCTAGAAACAATTGAGAAATGCTGAATCTGGGACTTCAAAGCCAGTGCTCACTTTGTAACAACTCATTGTTTCTCAAAAGCTAAGAGCCTCCTGATGATTCAGAATCCTGGGATTAAAATTCTTATGAAATACTGACTATGCTAATATTATTTAGCCAAGAAGCTACATAAGTCTCAGTATAAATGCCACCTCTCCTGAGAAATCCCCCTTGATTAGACTGGTTAGGATTCTCTTTGACAAACTCTTACAATTATTACTATAACAAATTAACCACTTTTTTAAAAAGATTTTATTTATTTACTTGATGGACAGAAATCACAAGTAGGCAGAGAGGCAGGCAGTGAGAGAGAGAGAGAGGAGGAAGCAGGCTCCCTGCTGAGCAAAGAGGCTGATGCGGGGCTTGATCTCAGGACCCTGAGATCATGACCTGAGCCGAAGGCAAAGGCTTTAACCCACTGAGCCACCAAGGTGCCCCAATTAACCACTTTTTCACAATTGTATTTGTATCCCATCTAAAACAATTTTACATACCCCACTTTGGGAAAGTCTAGTTAATTCAGTAATTATTGCTTACCGTCTTTCTTCCTAGGTACTATATAATAAATTTTACCAGGATATACTCTCCTCATTTCCATATTTACAGTGCTTGCCATAGTGCCTGACAGACACATAGTGGGTGTTCAGTTAGAAAGGGTTTAATAAATTAATATTTGCCTATATGTGAATAGTATGTTTCTAGTGTGTGGTTGTGTATATTTTCTTTTCTTATGAATAATAAGATGTTTGCCTATCTCCCAAGTTTGTGTACAAAATAACCATTTTCTTTTCACATTCACAGGATTATACCTTGACAATGTATTTCCAGCAAGCCTGGAGAGATAAGAGACTGTCCTATAATGTAATACCTTTAAACTTGACTCTGGACAATAGAGTGGCAGACCAGCTCTGGGTACCGGATACCTACTTCCTGAATGATAAGAAGTCATTTGTACATGGAGTGACTGTCAAGAACCGCATGATCCGCCTGCATCCAGATGGGACGGTTCTTTATGGCCTCAGGTATGTAGCATCCATTTCAAAATTGAATTTTTCCTGAATGAAATAGCTGTTGATTTTTATGGGAGGACAATATTGTGCTGTTTTCCTTATTCCTCCCTCAATTCTATCATAAGCAGTTAAATCTCCTATCCAGTGGACATCTGAGAGCTTAGGGGACCATGTTTACAAAGGGACTTAGCCCTAGCTAAGAATAAGTTTTTCTGAATTATTTTCTAATATCAGCTGCTGATCCTAAAGCTGCTTTCTTTAAGGAGTAAGGATAAGCAATCAAAATAGCTGAGATATAGGACTTCCTTAAAAGGGAAAAAAATTGTTGGATGCTGAATACTTGTTTGAGTATGGCAGATGCTCTGCTTCATAAATTGCTTGTAAGCTGCAGGAATTGGGTCTGGTCCTCTGATGACAGGAAGGCTCTTTGTGCCTTCTTACCCTCCAAGGAGCAATCAGACTTGCAAATAAATAAAGTCATTATCCCACATTTATTAATAATAAATTTGTACTATTCAATGTACTTTTATGTCAGAAAGTAATTGTATTGCTCTGCTGTTAACGTGAGGCTGAATTGTAAAGTAAGACAGCTGCTTCTTTTAAAGTTTATTTTGTATTAGAAGCAATAGCTGGTTTCCTGCAAGAAAACAGAGAAAAAAAGATAGCTATCTTACTCTAAAAAATTACATTATTACAATATAAAGGATTCCTCTGTGTTATCAGGAAGAAACTCTAAACTCTGAAACATTCAAATGTCTCTGATCAATTCTGTTTTGCACACATGTGTGCTTACCTTATCATTATAATGATGGTAGTAACAATACTATTAACCATTTTTTAGGGGTTAGGGGTCAGATATGGAGTTAAATGCTTTCCATGCATTGTTATAGTTGATCCTTACAACAACTTCATATGTTACAAATGGTTATGATCTTTATATTTAAATGCAGAAACTGAGGCTCACATCTAAAATCACAGAGCAAGTTAGCTACAAAGAAGAGATTTTAATTCAGATCTGAGTTCAGAGCCACAGCTCTTAACCACTACACTGAGACGCTTCTCACTTCCACATATTTCTTGTCTGTCATGTCTTGTTTTCATTGTCTGATATATTGTGTGTCTGACTGGCACATTGTCTTGGGTGCTTATGAACCAGCTTTTTTGTTGATCATATTTTTAGAGAAAGTGGCATTTGGCTAACAAGGGAAAGTGGGTGAGGGTGAGGCATGGAGAAGGCACGTGTGTCCTCTGTCAGCCACTGGAGATAAGCAGATGGATTGGATATGGGCAGGGCTCACATAGGTGTCTTAGAAAAAAAAGAGAAACAGTAGAGAGAGAAATTGGCAATGTCGAAAAGATTCCACGCAAGTGGAGGACTTTGAAAGCACTAATGGAAAGGATTGTGTTAATGGATACATTGTACTAAACTTACCACTTGGAATGAACTATAAAACATTTAGAATCACAAAGACCTTGATAAGAGTGTGACCATGCAGGCTGTGGGGGAGATGGGGGTTCAAAAGAAACAGTAGGTCACACTTTTTAAGAGTTAAGCACAGAGAATGGTTAGAATCCTGAAGAAGGCAGAAGGAGGCATAGAAGTAATACCCACTCAGCAGTGAATGAGGAGGAGGACTGGCAAGTGGCAAGTTTTGGCTAAACACCAGACCCAGTGCTGGAGGCATTTGCTTAGCAAATCACTTAATCTGCACAGAAGTCATGCAGAAATTACCCTGAGCTCTTCCCATTTCCGTGGAATACCTACCTTGAAAGCAGAGAACAAGTTGTATTCTCCTTGGTAGACCCAGGCCTGGCAAGGGACCTACACCATAAATACGCTCAATAAAGATGGTAATTCTGAATACATATATGCAAAGTTGAATGGATGGGAAAATCAACAATCAGGATGTTTTTGGAATTGAGAAGGAAAAGAGAGGACCAGTATAGATGAAAAATATGGCTTCTTTATGTCATTATATAATCAGACAAAAACATCGATGACTGCTCATTCTTATTTTAAGCCCCACTATTTGACACTGCTGTAACTAAAACTTACAACAATATGAAATCGTCGCTCTCCCTCCCCCTCTTTCAATAAAGGATTTAAACACATCTGACATGTAGGAAATTAACATTACTAGACAGAGAAGGTGCATGAATTATAATCATTCTATCAGCTGTATTGTTAATTCTGACTTTGAAATTGATAACAAGGTTTTTCAGGAAATTTATAAGTATCCTTATAAAAACTTAGTTTTTACTGACTAATTATAGAATTTATAAGTGTCCTTATAAAAATTTAGTAAGTTTTTACTGACTAATTATAGAATTTTTTTTTTCATCGCTAGAAATTTAATGCAGACCACACATATTCTCTTCTCAACTCCAGGAGGTTCATGTGCAATATATAAGTAAAAGGAATTTAATTAAAATTACCATTGCTAGGGTTGACAGCACCTATTCTCTTTTCCTACTTACCCTTCAACTCCTCTCCCATTGAGATTCACACACATTGGCAGGGACAAGGGGGCCAGAGAACAGAACATTCAGAGGATCTGAGTAAGCTTCTTTTGTAGGGTTTACTTTAGTGAAATGTTCAGGTATTAAAACGTAAGAAGGAGAAAGTAGTATGCATTTTTAATGCCTGTTTAATTTTTCTTTTTGTTTTAGAAAGGGAGAAGGTGGGTATGGCCAGAGAGAGAAGGAGAGAGAGAATCTTAAGCAGGCTCGACGCCTAGTGCAGAGCCCGTCGCAGGTTTCAATCTCACAACCTTGAGATCATGACCTGAGCCGAAATCAAGAATCAGACCCTTACTTAGCCTACTGAGCCACCCAGGCACACCAATGCTTGTTTAATTTTGTCATTGGTATATAGGTGTTCATTGTGCTGTTCTTTCAATTTATCTGTAGGTTTAGAAATTTTTATGATAAAATTTGGAAGAGGAAAAATGCTATGTTTCAGAGACCTAGGAATGTTTGATTCTAATATCCAGGAAATATCATTCAAGATTTAAAAGTCTGTAGCCAGGAAAAGATCTTTCTAATCTCTTAAAGATGGAGAATATTCTATACATGACATCTACTTTCAGGAGCTATGTCTGAAAAGGAGGTCACCTCATCTCAAAGGGTGTGTGGCTTAGAGCATGGGGCCCATCCATGACCATAGACAACCGGGCTAAGCCATAACCCAGGAAGGAGTGGTCAAAACCCTTCAGTTACAATCTTGATAACCTCTTTATGAAATCAGTTGTCCTCCTACATGAGTGACCCTTTGTGTCTGACTGTACACAGCAGGAGCTCTGAGTACACTTACGCTGATATATTGTGTTTGGAAATCAGGAGTTTTGAGGATGGCAACATAGCAGCCACTCAGCAAACTTGCATTAAGGTACAGTGGCTTTGAGGAGCTCAGGAAATGGAGATTGAGATTTAGAAACATGGAAAAATTTTTACGTGCTAGTGCTATGGGTAGGTTTTAATGGTTTTCATTCTGATTAGATTTTTGTTTCCCCATCACCAAAAGCACAGATTAGCAGCTTACTCTCTATTATCCCAGTGCTCCTCTGGTTGATAACTGTATTAGAGGTTCAGAGAACAAAGCTTTAATGTTGTTCAGATACATAAATGGACTCAAGTAGTCAATGAAACTAATTTCCTTAACAAACCATAATGGTAATGAAACAAAGGTTTTAGTTTTGATTTTTTGTAACAAGCTCCTTTTTGAACCTTGAGTGTTTTATCCAGGTTTTAATTTCCTTGTATATAAAACAGAGGAGTAAATTAGATGATGCCAATGTTTTTACAACCCAGTCATCCTCTGAATCAATAATTAATGAATCTAAAAGACTATATAATCTAACATCAGTCTAGAAAATGAAATTATATATTTGGAATAGCATAGTAACTGGCACATAGTAAGTGTTCAGTGTTACTATTTAACGAATAAATGAACGTGGGGCTATTTAACGAATAAATGAACGTAGGGAAAGCCTCACATATCAAGATGGCCATTTTATATTGTAGAATTTTACTTCAGTTATCTTTTCACAATTCAGCTAAGTAAGACACTAGGTTCGTTGTGTAGAGCCAGAAGAGTGAGCAAGTGGATTAAAGAGAATGCGAAACATCTAGCCCAGGGTTATCTAGAGTGAAAAAGGGAACGACAAAAGAAAATGTATGCCGGAGTCAGTGAACTCAAGGCATTGCATCTGACAGCACACAATCTGGAGGAAGAAAAATGGATGCCTGGCTTGAGACCCAGGTGGCATGACCACCTGTAAATCTGCCTGTAGCCCCAGCCCAGGGCCTTGCTTGTAACATGCACACAGTAATTATTTAATCCAGTATTGTGTGATTTCTCAAAAAGACTTTCCTTTTCCTTGTGTTTCATTGTATGTCTAGTTTCTCAACGTATTTATAATATCTGTGGAAAACAGGGACACCTGAGTGGCTCAGTCGGTTAAGAGTCTGCCTTCGGCTTGAGTCATGATCCCAGGGTGCTGGGATGGAGTCCCACATCAGGCTCCTTGCTCCGCAGGGGAGTCTGCTTCTCCCTCTACCTGCCATTCCCCCACTGCTTATATTCTCGCTTGCTCTCTCCCTGTCAAATAAATAAATAATACCTTTTAAAAAATCTATGGGATACAGGAATAATAAACCAAAGTTATGAATAATGCCTTTCTGAAACTCAAATTTATAGTTTGTGTCTAAAGAATAATGAAATCTTTGAATATAGATTCTCACCTTCACTCTTGACTGGTTGATAGCTCAATTACACCAATTTGATCGTAAAATCAAATACCTCTTGTCTTTAACAATGCTATTTAGAGATTTCTGTCAGGAGATGTAGCTGGAGGAAGAAGAGTATTTTCTCAGGAGTAACCCAGCTGGATAATTGGTGACAAAAGACTTTCCAGTTGACGAGGCAGAAGAATTCCCAGCAATTTACAAAGGAAATATTTCAAACAGATGAACTATATAATACAAACAAGATTGGCCCAATCAATTCGTTTTCAGAACACTTCAAGGGAAAATGGTATAGAAAATGTAAGATTTTTGTTAATGAATCTAGTTAAAGCCCTCACAGGTAAAAATCAGGTTTAATCTGATATTGACATTATAAAGAATGTTATATAGATAAAACTTAGACTGTTATTTACTTGAAATAAGAGATATTTGTTAGATTTCAAAAGTAAATGGATATTGACAGTGGGCATAAAATTAGGAGGCCTTGTCTTACAATTAATGATTCTTATAATTACTCATTTAAGTGATTTCTAAATTTTTTTCTAGCTCCCCAACTCTCATAATCCTATGATTTTGCTAATGTACGGCACATCATTTTTAAGCATATACACTCCCATCTCATTATGCATACAGTAGTACTTAACATGATATTTCAGTTAATTTCAGTTATTTAGCAATTGCACTTATCTCTTTGAAAAAGTCTGATTAAGAAAACAAAAAAATATTACATTTTGGTACACAAGAAGACCTGAGTTATCAAATGATAACATCTTTTTTTAATATAACAATGTACATTTGTTAACATTTAGTATCTGAATCTAAATTGGGCTGCATATTATTTATATCATAAGCATTTTATCACATATTAAAAACTCTTCCACAAACATAATTAAGACAAAACACTTCTCCTATCAGGAGTTGATGTAAATTTATTATTAAAAACTCAGAAAGTGCTGTTATGAACATAAAATTACCCTTAATTTTACCACCCAGCGTTAACCACTACCTATACCTTGCTTTAGAGTATTCCAGATACTTTTCTAGTGAAAAAGCATATAGGAAGTTTTTTATAAAAGCAGATTTACATTATACATACCATTTTGTGATTTGAAGTTTTTAAAATAACAATAGACATATCGTAAACATGTTTGCATGTCAAGAAAACCCTCCTCCTCTTCTTTAACCATTATGGGACATATTTAGGATATATTTCTTTATCTACTATAGGATGTGGTTTATGGTTTTGATATAACGTGAGAAATATGTGGTTGTTGCTATAAAATACAGGACTCCCATTTAACATTTACTCAATATTTTAGTGACAGGCAAAGCTATCTGTTGAACAATTTGTAATCTTATAATCTGTTATAATTTGTAGTCTCATGGGTTAAATAAGTGGCTCTGGAGATGTACCAATGCTGGTTTTGTTAGACCGGTTCTCACGGAAAGAATGGCTTAGTCTTTCAATAATAGCTGACCCATCTAAAAATAGCTGTTTATCTTTTGATGTGAGGGGGAGGCCTTGACTTCATATGCCCGTACACCTCCCATATGTAACATTAGATCAGAAACATGTCACTTCTGATTAAAGGTTCACATTCTTAAAGAAAAATTCAGCAGGAAGCAGAAGGCAATTCAACCACCTCCTGCTATGTATGTTCTGTCATTGGGAAAATGGCAAAGGGTAATGTTAGCTTGTAATGAATTTAGACAGGAAAGGTTTTATTAATTTTGCCTTCTTCTTCTGTTCCTAAAGTTTTACCACAGGATATTAAAGGAGCAAATAATCAAGTGGCCCTCCCTTACTGAAATGTAGTCTATCAAATAATAAAGTATCAATTTTTACTCAGATTTCTTAATTGATTTAATGCATTTTCATAGAGATGGTGACTGTGTTTTTGTCAAGTAGAAAAACACAAATTTTATTAAGAATATCTGGGGCGCCTGGGTGGCTCAGTTGTTGAACGTCTGTCTTCGGCTCAGGTCATGATTCCAGGGTCCTGGGATCAAGCCCCACATCGGGTTCCCTGCTCTGCAGGAAGCCTGCTTCTCCCTCTCCTACTCCCCCTGCTTGTGTTCTCTCTCTCACTGTGTCTCTCTGTCAAAAATAAATAAATAGTCTTAAAAAAAAAAAAAGAATATAAGTTGTCATGGTTAGAGTATGAGACCTTGCTGTCTAGATTTTCTCAGACTTCTAAGAAGGAAAAGTCATCTTCATCTACCTCCTCTTCTTGGGGGAAAAATGCATATAATGATACTTTTCTATAGAATATATCCTCTCCAAAGAGATATAAATAATTTTTAAATAAATTTCTTGTGGTGCCCGGCTGGCTCATTTGGTTAAGCATCTGCCTTTGGCTCAGGTCATGATCTCAGGGTCCTGGGATTGAGTTCCACATCAAGCTTCCTGCTCAGCAGGGAGTTCACTTCTCTCTTGCCCCTCACCCCCTGACTCCTGCTCTCTTTCTTTAATAATAAATATCTTATAAATAATAATAAAATCTTTAAAAAATTTCTTGCTCATTATTTTCCCCCTATTAGAGAAAATTATTTAGATTAAAAATATTTAGAAATAATTTCTGACATCTCCAATTTTACCTTCTTTTTTAATGGATGAGAAGAGGGAGGCTCAGAGAAGAAAGGGATTATGTCTAACATCCCACCGTTAATGGTAAAGCACAGAGTAGAACCCAAACCCACAATTGCTAATCTAGGCTTGCTATCCTTGCTGCTGCTACTGGAGTCATCTGGTTATTTAGAGTCATCATTGTCTGACTGACATCAGCAAGTAAGTCAAATCCAAATCTAAAGAATAG
This sequence comes from Meles meles, assembly GCF_922984935.1. Lineage (NCBI taxonomy): Eukaryota > Metazoa > Chordata > Mammalia > Carnivora > Mustelidae > Meles > Meles meles. The sequence goes on from NC_060068.1 coordinate 131,971,301, forward strand.
AATCAGGATCACTCCATTCTTTGGACTTGAGAAATGGAGGCAGTGTGTATTAGCAGCCCTAGGAAATAATCCATGGCTCTTTCTGTTGCCACATTTGCTGGACTTTCAGATGAAAAACATATGTTTTCAATATTTATTTCCTTATTTGAGAGAGGAAGAGAGAGAGAGGAGGGGGAGGGGCAGACGGAGAGGGAGAGAGACTTCAAGCAGACTCCCAGCTGAGCATGGAGCCCATTGAGGGGCTTGATCCCAGGACCCTGAAATCATGACCTGAGCCAAAACCAAAAGTTGGACACTCAACTGACTGAGCCACCAACGTGCCCCTAGATGAAAAACATTTAAATATCTTTTTAAAATTTCTTTTCAGCATAACAGTATTCATTTTTTTTGCACCACACCCAGTGCTCCATGCAGTACGTGCCCTCCTTAATACCCACCACCTGGCTCACTCAACCTCCCACTCCCTGCTCCTTCAAAACCCTCAGGTTGTTTTTCAGAGTACATAGTCTCTCATGGTTCATTTCCCCTTCCAATTTCCCTCAACTCCCTTCTCCTCTCCATCTCCCCATGTTCTCCATGTTATTTGTTATGCTCTGTAAATAAGTAAGACCATATGATACTTGACTCTCTCTGCTTCACTTATTTCACTCAGCATAATATCTTCCAGTCCCGTCCATGTTGCTGCAAAAGTTGGGTGTTCATCCTTTCTGATGGAGGTATAATACTCCGTAGTGTATATGGACCAAATCTTCCTTATCCATTCGTCCCTTAAAGAGCATCTTGGTTCTTTCCACAGTTTGGCAACCGTGGCCATTGCTGCTATAAACATTGGGGTACAGATGGCCCTTCTTTTCACTACATCTGTATCTTTGGGGTAAATACCCAGCAGTGCAATTGCAGGGTCATAGGGAAGCTCTATTTTTAATTTCTTGAGGAATCTCCACACTGTTCTCCAAAGTGGCTGCACCAACTTGCATTCCCACCAACAATGTAAGAGGGTTCCCCTTTCTCCACATCCTCTCCAACACACGTTGTTTCCTGTCTTGCTAATTTTGGCCATTCTAACTGGTGTCAGGTGATATCTCAATGTGGTTTTAATTTTAGTCTCCCTGATGGCTAGTGATATCAGCCACAGCAACTTCTTTCAAGATATGTCTCCAAAGGCAAAGGAAACAAAAGCGAAAATGAACTTTTGGGGCTTCATCAAGATCAAAAGCATCTGCACAGCAAAGGAAACAGTCAACAAAACAAAGAGGCAACCCACGGAATGGGAGAAGATATTTGCAAATGACAGTACAAAAGGTTGATATCCAGGATCTATAAAGAACTTCACAAACTCAACACACACAAAACAGATAATCGTATCAAAAATGGGCAGAAGATATGAACAGACACTTCTCCAATGAAGACATGAAGACAAATGGCTATCAGACACATGAAAAAATGTTCATCATTTAAACATTTCTTAACCATTACTGACTCATAATATTCCAGTAGTCAGTAAATCTTTTTCAGTGACAGTTAGATGGGTCCCTATTTATCGTCATGTTCACTGATTTCAGTCAAATGATAGCTGGATGTTGGCAGAACAAAAATCAAAGCTGTCAAAGGGCTGCTGGGGAAAAGATGAATGGTCAGAGACTTCCAGGGAAGACACCAGCTTTACTCCCTGTAAAGACATGGGTCTCATATTGCAGGCCTCAAAAATGAGTACTATGGTGCCATGAAGTGGGCCTTGCCTGAAAAGGGAAGAAGCATTAAGGTCACTGAAGACCCATTATTCACAGGCTCATGAGCGTAGCTATATACAGCATTGCTATACATAGCACATCTGGAGATGACACTTGCACATTCCTAACTCCATTGTGAGCTCTTTAGGTCACAAGAATATTGTCATCATAGAAAGAAGCTAGATCTTCACTTATTTAATTCATTTAAAATAAATATTCTATTCGATTTTATTTTAAGCAAAATATTTCCTAGTGGAAAATTAAAATTGTAGGTGTTGCATATATGTTTGTATATAGGTGTATTACTCCATTTATAGGCACAAATATGCCTATGCATCAATTCAGAGGTATATATATGGGTACATATATGTATGTGTGTATATATTCAGACATATATACCTCAGCAACATTTTTTTCTTCTGTTTGTCTTATGTTAAAATTAAAGAAAACTAAAGGGACTTCCATAAACCTAACCTTCAAACAGTGGAGGCTGTCCTAAGCATTAAAGGTTTTTCCAATTACATTTGGAATAAATTTGTAACATGATTTCATGAAATCAGTGAATTTTGTTGGCAGCTTTTGATGGCAATTTGCTTGGCAAATAGGCAAAATGCAGTTAGATTAGATAGTCTTTGTAAGGAGTTAATTCGTGGCAGAGTTTTAATTAGACAACGACCTTTTCAAAACAAATATAAACGAGCAGTTTAGTTGAGAGGGTTGTAGTCGTGTTAGCAGTAGGAGTAGTAACCTGTATCAAGTTCTTTCTATATGTCATACCCTGAATTATCTGCATTAATAACCCCTGTTACTTCTATTTTCTGCTTGAGAATACTGACGGAGACAGCAAGTAGATAACTTGCTGATTGGTTTTGGGCTCAGAATTGAACTCAAAGCCCATGATCTCAGTCACCTTCCCAGAGTCTGAGAAAATGCAATATCTGTCCAGGTAGATGGATGCAAAAGACCCTTAGGGAAAACAAATACTGAAAATCTTGATGGAAGAAGAAAGGGGGGCCCACGTTTCCAAGGCTCCTAAAAGGAAATTCTAATAGTCATTCCTCTCCCCCTAGAGAAACTGTCATGGTTGCTGTTCATAAATAAATGAGTATGGGTTTTTCCGTCTTAAACAAGCTCCCTAATGTGGATTTATGCACTGTTTTGGCTAGCTTGTAGACATTTCTATACATACAGCACATGGTGTGTATTCTTTGGGTTTAAATTAATATCATCACCTCTACTTTCATCCTTTATCCTTGAAGGATTTTCTACTTTACAATTTAGATGCAGAAAGTTATTTTTGCTTCATGTTTTTGAACCCCCAAGTTCAAGGGAAAGCAAAATACTGTTTATAATTTGGGGTGTAGGGATTTTGAAATTCTCTTTTTTTTTTTCAGAATTACATAGCCATATTGTGGAATTTGGTTGCAGACTAGGGAAAAAGCAACCACTGTAAGATTAGACTGTCAGTTAGCCAAAGATGAAACACCTTACAGGAAGTGAGGAGGCCACCTAGCTTCTGTGGTTCCCAGAGACCGGAAGCCACCATAGACTTACTCTGTCCACAGGCTTTTCTGCTGGATTGAAGAAGCTAAATTCTTTATGATCTGGGAAATGATTACCTTGGTAATCTGTACACTTTCATGTCAAGGATTCACAGGCATTCTTTCACGGAGATCCTTGACTATAACTCTACCATTAATACTCATCCTGGAAGGGAAAACAAAGTATTGAGCTATTAGTTGTACCTCTGACTTTCAGATAACTAGAACTAGAAATACCTTTGTCTACAAGGCTCTTTGGGAAGATCCCAGAATACACTGAAGAAAATCTGTATTTGTTTCATGGCATAATTTTTTAAAAAAAGGATTTATTTCACTGAGGTATTTTTCAGCCTTATTTCCCATGGAGAGAGAAAAAAAATAATAAAGGAGCTAAAAAGCTCTCTAATCTAAGGATATCACCTCCAAAATTTTTTTGCTGAAGGACTTTTGGTAAGTTTTAATGCCTTGATTTGCTAAATGGTTAGTAAGAGAGGATTTCTAACCCATCCCTACCTTTATATTCTGGAGGTCACAAATAAAGCAAACCTTCCTTTTGGAAACCAAGCCAGTATAATAGCTTAATGACTCAAATCACAGTTACCACATTATGAAATGCTCAAGCTATTTCATTTCTCAGAAGCGGCTCATTATCTGTACTCATATGGACAGAATAAAAGGCAACAAAATGCTAACTGGCCATAAATCCTTGGAGGAAGATATTAATTCCATGTTGAATTGTTCTCACTAGCCATAATAGAGGAAATAATTAGGACTTTTATTTTAGCAGTTTTAACAGTCTGACAACTAAGGGAAACTACTAAAAGGATCAGGATAAAGACTAGAGCTGCTTCTGGCATCAAAGTAGCAGGAGGCATCTGTACTCTTTACATCACTGTATAGTGAGGCCACAGAACACAAAGCCACTGGAGAAGTAGTATTGCTGAGTATTTAGAGCATGGGTTTGGGATCTAACTGTCTTGTTTCAAGGACTTCTGTCACAAACTCACCATGTTCCATCTTTCTGAGGCTCAGTTCCCTTATCAGTGTTATAGGGCTTTATGGTACCCACCTTTTGGGATTACTGGGGAGATTGAGTGAACAAATATTTGTAGAGGACTTAGTAGAGTGCTCAGCACAAACTCAGTTCTTTGTATAGATTATTTGCCATTGTAAGATAGCTACATGTGTCTAACTCTGACCTATCCTGCTGTTTATATCATGATTAGTACTGGATGATATATGGCAAGAGGAAATGATGGTGTTAAACCTTTATTATGTATCAACACTGTGCCGGGTGCTGGGGATACATGAAGATGAATGAGGCAACCAAAATTGAGACTCAGAACTTAGAGATTAGTGAGATGAAAACATATGTAATGGTGAGATAAAGAGAAATAGGATAGGATAGTGGGAGAGGGCCAGGTTCTAGAGTTTTTTGTAGGTTTTGTGCCTTTTTAAAAAGTTACCTAAGCACTTAAAATTGAAAATATAATAATATCACTTAACTTATAAGAATATGATTAAAAATTTTTAAAAAATTAAATAATGTAACTTATATAAAGTAGCCAGCACACAGTAGCTGCCCAATAAATAATTGTTGTGGCTTCATTTATTGCTATAGTTCCCAGATAACTATAGCCATCAAAATTAATATGGATGTATAGGATACATGCTGTGTATCCTATACCGTGCATATATTGTATCTTCTGATCCCCAAATAATCCCATCTGGCAGATATTAATATCATTCCATTTTTACAGAAGAGGAAACTGAGGCCTAGACAATCTAGTAACTTGTTCAAAGTAGCACAACTTCAAATGTCAAGGCTGGGAAGAGAATTCAAGTCTGTTTGACTCTGAAGCCCATGTGCTTTATGTTTTAACAGGTCTTAAGGCAGAGAAATGACGCAGGGCATGGACTGGAATGTAGCAGATCAGGGACAGACATACTCAGAATTTTCATTAGACTGATAGCTGAATGCCGTTATTCATTGTGACTACCTAATATTAGGAATGTCTGTGTCGTGTACCCAAAGGAAGCATGAGAAAATGCTAGTGTTTTAATTTATGTTTAATGAAACATAGACATTATAGTCAAGTCAGTTTCTGAACCTTTAGTTCATTTATGCATTGATTCATCCAATCAGCTGCTGTGGGGAATGGGGGTATAAGCCAGGCATCGTCCCTAACTCCAGAGACTTGTACTTAGTAAAGGAAATATATATAAACCACCAGAACCCCCCCAAAAAAGATAAACATGAGGCTTGCAAATTGTGATGAATTCTGTAAAGAAAATTACACAGCATGAATGATCTGAGGAAGAGTGACTGGAGGAGAGGGCTGGAGTCCTACTTAGGAGTGACATCTGAACCAAGATGTTGTTTATGAAGATCAATAGGCAGAAATCTGCAGAATGAGTGTTCCAGTTCGAAAGAACAAAACCCAATGGTCTTAAGTACAGAACACATTCATGTGCTCACAGGAAGAAAGTTAAGTCTTTCTGTTTCCTTTCTTTCACTGCATTTTATGTACTTTATAACTAAATGCATTATTCATTTTTTTACTATTCTTACTGGCCTCACCCCACTAAACAATAAGCTCCATGAGACCAGAGATCTCTGTTTATTTTTCCCCTGTTATATTCCAGCATCTTGAACAGTGCCCGTCTCCTACGAGTCAATGAAAAACTACTTGTTGAGTCAATGTCTGCATGAATGAATAAGCAATAGCAATTTCTCAACAGCACTCCCTACTTTATCAGTGTGACTACCTGATTCTGTTTATCAGTTGGAAGGGAGCTGTGCTCTCTGCAGGGCTTATCTCAAATTGATTTATCATTCTGTCTCAATGCATGCAACTCGGGCAAAATGGCATCTAATGTTTTTAAACAATGAATTTGCATACTGAGGTAAATTAAGAGGAGAAAAAGAGAAGTATCAAATCAAATCAATATCATGGAGAATTATCCAAGATTATTATGTTTTAATAAGGTGGAAAAATCTGATTGTCTTACTTAGTAGATACTGTCTACATTTCTCTTTATTAGTGGGGACAACTACATTACAGTGAGATGGTACTTGAGGTAATATTTATATAAGCAGATGATAAGAAAGCTTTCTGAAAACAAAGACAGAAACAGTATTTGTCATGAATTCAGCTTTCCAAGTTGTGACTTAAATGCAAATGTGACTTGACTGTGTAGAAATTCCCATTGGTGTGGTGTTTTCTTATTATTTGCTGTGCATGTGGTATTTTAAAAGATATACAGGGATGTGAAGGTGAAGAGAATATTGTATGAATGTGGAATTTAGGTGACCCATATTAGCCTTCTACTGCAGATGAGTCAGTGAGAAAACACTTTCTAATGAGAGCTAGTGCTTTTCAGACACACACCTTAAAAAATCCATTATGGCTGATTCAAGGGAGTTGTTCTTTTTTATTTATGATAGTCAAATCTTTATAATTAAAAAGGTATATAGTTTCTCATTGATTGCAGAGAAGAAATATCATCTTCTTTGCTTAGCATAGAGTATGTCTTTATGTTATTTGAACTATATTGTCTGTATTTCAAACTGTGTGTGTATGCATGTGCACCTGTGTGCACACATGTATGTTCTCTGTGTTTGTGTGATAGGAAGCAAGGCAGGAAGTGGGAGGAGTGAGGTTGACTACTGTGCGGAGAAAAGAACCACGAATATTTGTTCAGAACAGTATTTTTTGCAAATCATATTAGCCCATTTGGCTGGAATCATGGGTTTATTTTTCCTTTGGGAAGTTAGATATAAAGGACACAGGGGTCAATCTTCTATCTGTGTAAAAGGGTCTATGGTGTGATAATGAGAAACATTGCCCCCCACTCCCAGCTGGCTCTTAATTGGCCCATTTAGTATGTGACAAAATTGTACATTTCACTGCTTCACTAACCTTACTCACTAAGGGTTAGTTCATGGATCCTTGTTACTTTATCTCTGGGACAATCAATCATCACCTAGTGATGGGGGATGAGACAAACCATAGGTCTGATCCTTATTTGTAGAAGGTGGAGTTACTCTGAAAGAGGAAAAGTAGGTGTCCACAACATGCATGGCGAGGGGTTGGGTGGGAATGCACGCTAAAAGAATAGAGGGGGAGATCAACACAGGAGTGAAAATGCATTTCTAAATTCTAGGCATAAGAACAACAGTGTTTTACTCTGAGAGGCCAAGTTCCAATAATATAGATTATCAGACCTTCTAATTTGAGAATCCTTAAGATTTTAAAATTGCCTAAGAGGCTGACTATCATCTGAGTCATTAGATAGGTTTTAGTTTTAGTGTTTATTTTATTATGAAGATCTCAGACATCTTAGACAAAGAAGAGACTATATCCCAGGGTTACTTTTCCTTTATTTGTGATTTTGTTCTTTTTGATTGATGCTTAGGCTTCTGTCTTCTCCATCATGAGTGGGATGCTTGGCTTAATTTCATCTTTTGTAGTATTTTTAAATTCTTGCAAAATCAAATTACTATTGTTTAGTGACAACCTCCTTTCATTTCAAAAAATGATTTTGTCCTTGCAAGTTTTTAGTTTTCATAGGCATGGATAGAAAAAAGAGTAAAATATACATGATCCAAATTTCCATAGGTCATTAGTGAAGTTGCTGACTGGTAAGATTTGGTGGGGGTTGGAGGACAGGGGGAGGTTTAATTCTGTATTTCAGGTACTGTCAGCTATTGCAAACACAGTTTTGTTCAGGAGAATATAAATTTTTACTCTGACATTCTCCTGAACAAAACTGTTTACCTAGGCAGACAGCATTCACGGCAAACTAGACATGAAACATGAATGTATTTCTTATATGAGCCATTACCTTTCTGTGCTTTAAAATATGGTTTTGGGGTGCCTGAGTAGCTTAGTTGGTTAAGGGTCCAGCTCTTGGTTTGGGTCAGGTCATGATTTTAGGGTGGTAGGATTGAGCCCCATGCTTGACTATGTGCTCAGCATCGAGTCTGCTAGAGATTGTCTCCCTCTTCCTCCTCTAATACTCCTCCCCCTGCTTGTGCTCTTTCTCTCTCTCTCATAAATAAACAAAATCTTTTAAAGAAATAAATAAAATAAAATGTGCCTTCCATTTCCTCATTTATTTTCTCCACTGCTCTGTTTTAAAGAGAACCAACTGAATCAGGAGGGATTTGGGGACACCAGATTTTTTATTTCTCTGGATAGCACCATCTGCAGGAACAGATGGGGAGACATGTCACAGGGCTAGAGGGAGACTCCAAGATCAAAAAAAGAGGAGAGCAATGCAAAAGAAATGCAATGGCAGGGTAGAGCGGATGAGTGCCAGTGGCTGGGAATTCTTTTCCGTCTGACCCAGGTAATGGTCACGGAGTACTTTTTACCCATGGAATCCCAAAGTCCCCAGAACAGCAATGCTCTGCCTGTGCTCTGGACAGGTTGCTCAGCACTGGGAAGGCACATACATAGCCATTTCTCTACGCTGACAGGAGGAGAACTCCGGTACTGTCACTAAAAATTCCCCATAGAGGATAGTAAAGTTTAGTTTCCATTAACCCTTCCCTGAGGCCACTGTCCAGCAAAGGGGCTATACCTCCATATGCTGGTGGAAGACTCTACACAACACTCGATGTATTATTTTAAATACATTCCCCAAATTAACACAAAGCATATACTTTTGCCCATGACATTTTGTTTACTTCTATGCTTATTTTTTCCATTCATTTATTGCTCATTTAAACATTCATTTTAATCCACAGTTATTTCACAGTCATTTTGGGCCAGGCGTACTATACTAAGTGCTTTATATACTTTAACTTCAGAAAGTAGGTATTTTTACACAAGAGGAAAGTGAAACCCAAAAACGTTAAATAAGTACCTACCATCACACATCTCGTAAGCGCAGACCTAATATTGGATTCAAGTCTATCTGACTTCTGCAGTTGTGACAGTGACTCTGTATTGTCTGTTTTACCTTTCTGTGAACACATCGGTTATTATAACTGATCCGAACTCGTCTTCATACTTAGAGCTACATAAATTGGGAATGATTTGCTTTCTTAGCTATAGCTCCTACATTTTAGAAAAATAAATCTTATAAATTTAAATTCCAGCCACATATTTTGTAGGTAAGGGATTTTGTTCATAGAGGATTCCATTTAAAACATCATTCTATATCTATATCTATGTGTCTTTGCATATATGCCCTGTCTATAGACCATATGGGCTGATAGGATGTGCGGCATAAGTGTGGGCATTGTTTAAAGTCATGTGTCTGTAAAATGATGAGGCACTAGAGGTTTGAAAAATTACGGAGTCCTCTGCCTTCCATTATACGGAGTTATTTAAGAAATGTCATTCTTTCTCTCTCCCTTCCTTTTTTAATAAAACAGTGTGTTTTCCAGGTACCTAAATAATAAATATTAGTCATTGAAAATTTGGAAAGCAAAGTATTTTATTTTATTTTATTATTTTATGAACTATTTATTTGAGAGAGAGAGACAGAGTGAGAGAGAGAGCACACGTAGGGCGAGGGGCAGAGGAAGCAGCAGAATCCCTGCTGATCAGGAGCCCAAAGTAGGACTCGATCTCAGGACACTGGGATCATGACTTGAGCTGAAGGCAGATGCTTAACTGACTGAATCACCCAGGTGCCCCAAGTAAAGTATTTTTAAAAGTATCAAATTCTAAAGAAAAAAATACCTTTAGAGATACCTGTCATTTTCAGGTCAGGTAGTTTCCTTCTGTATTCTTTGAATATATTTTCACAGAAAATTCATTATGTTTTTTGTCCATTTGATAATCTTTATTCACTTAATAATGTTCCTTCATTTTTCTGCAGTATGATTTTTGAAGCTACTTAATCTGTCATATTTGTAGGTAATGCTGCATGTTACCAACCCTGTATTTCAGAATATTTAAGTGGTTTTCAACTACTAACTACAGCCATACCTTGGTTTATTGTGCTTCCCTTTATTGTACTTCACAGATACAGACTGGAGGTTTGTAGCCACCCTGCATCAAATAAGCCTACCAGCACCATTCTCCCCACAGCATTTGCTTACCTCATGTCTCTGTGTCACATTTTGGTAATTCTCACAGTATTTCAAATTTTTTCATTATTATTTTATTTGTTACAGTGATCTGTGTTCAGTGATCTTTAGTGCTACTATTTTGTTTTGGCGCCTCACAAACTGTACCCCATAAGATGGCCAACCTAAGTGAAAACGTTGTATGTCCTCTGACTGCTCCACCATGTGACCATTCCTCTCATCTCTTTCCCTCTCCTCAAGCCCCCATATTTCTTGAGACACAACAGTGTTAAAATGAGGCCAGTTAATAATCCTACAATGGCCTCTTAGTTTAAGTGAAAGGAAGACTCACACATCTGTCTCTCACTTTAAATAAAAACCTAGACATGATTTAGCACAGTGAGGAAGGCATGTCAAAAACCTAGATAGGAGGGAAACTTGGTCTCTTGTGCCAGCTACCCACACTGTGAAAGCAAAGGAACAGTTCTTGAAGGAAATTAAAAGGCTACTCTGGTGAACACATGAATGATAAGAAAACAAAACAGTTTTCTTGCTCATATGGAGAGAGTTTCAGTGATCTGAACAGAAGATCACATCAGCCGCAACATTCCCATAAGCCAAAGCCTAATTCAGACCAGGGCCCTAACTCTCTTCAATATATGAAGGTTGCCGAGCAGCCAGGTGGCTCAGTCATTAAGTGACTGCCTTCGGGTCAGGCCATGATCCCGGGTCCTGGGATCAGGCCCGCATCAGAGTCCCTGCTTGGCAGAAAACCTACTTCTCTCTCTCCCACTCCCCCTACTTGTGTTCCCTCTCTCACTGTATCTCTTTCTGTCAAATAAATAAATAAAATCTTTAAAAAATACATATATGAAGTTTGAGAAAGGTGAAGAAGCTGCAGAAGAAGTTTGAAACTTTAGAGGTTGGTTCATGAGGTTTAAGAAGTCTTCTGCTTAACAGAAAAGTGCAAGGTGGGACTCCTGGGTGGCTCAGTCGGTTGAGCCACTGCCTTTGGCTCAGGCCATGATCCCAGGGTCCTGGGATTGAGTCCCTCATCAGGATCCCTACTCAACGGGGAGCCTGCTTCTCTCTCTTTCTCTGCCTGCCTCTCTGCCTACTTGTGTGCTCTCTCTCTCTCTCTCTCTGATAAATAAATAAATAAATAAATAAATAAATAAATAAATAGAATCTTTAAAAAAAAGTGCAAGGTGAAGCAGAAAGGACTGACGTGGAAGCTGCCACAAGTAATTTAGAAGGTCTAGCTAAGCTAACTAATAGAGGTGACTACCCTAAGCGACAGATATCCAATATGGACAAAACAGACTTCCATTGAAAGAAAACACCTTCTAAGACTTTTGTAGCTAGAGAGGTGAAGTCAGTGCCTGGCTTCAAATCTTCAAAGGACAGGCTGACTCTCCTGTTAGGGGCTAAGACAGCTGGTGACTCTAAGTGGAAGCCAATGCTCATTTACCATTTGGAAAATCCAAGGGCCTTTAAGAATTATGCTAAATCTATTCTGCCTGTGTTCTATAAATAGGGCAACAAAGCCTAGATGACAGCACTCCTATTTATAGTCCACTGTTGAGAACTACTGCTTGGAAAAAAAGATTCCTTTCAAAATATCACTGCTCATTGATAATGCACCTGACCACCCAAGACCTCTGATGGAGAGGTACAGCATAATTAATGTTTTTTTTGCGTGCCCGCTAACACAACATCCGCTCTGAAGCTCATGGATCAAGGAGTAATTGTGCCTTTCAAGTTTTGTTATTTAAGAAATACACTTACTAAAGCCATAAATTTAATAGTTCTCATAGATTTCATAGATTTCCTAGTTGCCCTAGATAGGATCTGATGGATCCTCTGACGGATCTGGGCAAAGTAAATTGAAAACCTCTGGCAAGGATTCACCATTCTAGATGCCATTAAGAACACTTGTGATTCATGGAAAGAGGTCAAACCATCCACATGAACAGGAGTCTGAAAGAAGAGGATTTCAAACCTGGTAGACGACTGTGAGGGGTTCGTGACTTCAGTGGCGGAAGTAACTGCAGATGGGGTAGAAACAGCAGGAGAACTAGAGTGAGAAGTGGAGCCTGAGGATGAGACTGAATTGCTGCACTCTTGTGAAAAAACTTGAACGGATGAGGAATTGCTTCTCATGGATGAGCAAAGAAAGTGTTTCTTGAGATGGCTTCTGCTCCGGATGAAGATGCTGTGAAGATTGTCAAAGTAAAAGCAAAGGATTTAGAACATTATGTCAACTGAGTTGACAGAGCGGGGTTGAGAGGACTGACACCAATTTTGAATGAAGTTCTACTGTGAGTAAAAAGCTATCAAACAGCACTGCATGCTACAGACAAAGCATTTGTGGGCTTTTGTTGTTAGTGTGTTTTTAAAGATTTTATTCATTTATTTTACGGAGAGAAAGAGAGAGAAAGAGCACAAACAGGGGGAGTGGCAGGCAGAGAGAGAAGCAGGCTCCCCATTGAGCAGGGAGCCCAATGTGGGACTCGATCCCTGGGATCATGACCTGAGCTGAAGGCAGCTGCTTAACCAAATGAGCCATCCAGCTACCCCACAGAGAAATCATTTGTGAAGGGAAGAGTCAATCAACGTAGCCAACTTCATTGTCTTATTTTAAGAAATTGACACAAGCGGGGCGCCTGGGTGGGCGCTCAGTGGGTTAAAGCCTCTGCCTTAGGCTCAGGTCATGATCCCAGGGTCCTGGGATTGAGACCCGCATCGGGCTCTCTACTCCACGGGGAGCCTGCTTCCTCCTCTCTCTCTGCCTGCCTCTCTGTCTAGTTGTGATTTCTCTCTGTCAAATTAATAAAATATTAAAAAAAATTGACACAAGCATCCCCATTCTTCTCCAGCTATCACCCTACTAAGTCAGTAGCCATCAACATAGAGGAAAGACCTTCCACCAGCAAAAGAATTTAAAACTGCTGAAAGCTCAGATAATGGTTATCATTTTTTAGCAATAAATTGTTTTAAGGTGTGTACATCATTTTTAGACATAATGTACTACATGTAATAAACTATAATAGATTATAGACTTAACAGACTGTAGTATAAACATAACTTTTATAGTATTGGGAAATGAGAAAATTCCTTTGAATTATTTTATTGTGATTTTTGCTTTATTGTGGTGGTCTGGAACCAAACTTACATTAGCTCTGAGGTATGAATGTATCTTGAAGCCAGTGCCATGGAGTCAAACATCCACTGGGCCTGGGCGGATGACAAACTGAAGAGAATCTGGAAAGATGGGTCCTTAGAGAAACTGGACAATGCATGTCTTCATTAAAGGTCTTTTAATTCACAATTTAAAGCTATATGCCAACCAACTGAAATAAGTGGTGACCCACTTCATGTATGCACCTGGCCTGCTTCCTCAGACGGGATAAAATACTCCCAAAATCTTTAGTTAACATTTGTTTTTAATGGACACTATTCCGTTAAATGGTACCAGTTCAGGATCTATGGAAATCAAAGAGTATATTAATTATGCTTTAATATAAAACGCTATTTTCCAGAATGAGAAAAATGATTGAATAATCACCTAAAGAAATGAACTAATCTTAGATATTTATTTTTAAATAAACCCAAAGATGGAAGTGCTGTATTTCTTACCACTTTGTGTTTCTTCTTTAAAAAAGCCATTATTAGAGGGGTGCCTGGGTGACTCAGTTGGTTGGTTGGGCATCTGACTCTTAGTTTTGGCTCAGGTCTTGATCTCAGGGTTGTGGGATCAAGCCCCATGTTGGACTCTGTGCTAAGCACGGAATCTGCTGGAGATTGTCTCTCTCTCCCTCTCCCTCTCCCTCTGCTTCCCCCTCTGCTTGCATGCATGTGCTCTATCTCTAAGGTAAATAAACAAAATCTTTAAAAAATTATTTTTTAGGGGCGCCTGGGTGGCTCAGTGGGTTAAAGCCTCTGCCTTCTGCTCAGGTCATGATCCCAGGGTCCTGGGATCGAGCCCCGCATCGGGCTCTCTGCTCAGCAGGGAGCCTGCTTCCCTTCCTCTCTCTCTGCCTGTCTCTGCCTGCTTGTGATCTCTGTCTGTCAAATAAATAAAAAAATTTTAAAAAAAATTATTTTTTAAAAAGCCATTACTAGAGAAAAGTATAAAAATCATTCAGAGGAAATCTAGAAACTACTCTTTATCAAGTGCTTTCCTTACATAGTTTTTGTGGAATATTTTGCTGATTGTTAGGACAACTTAAAAGGTATACGTACTCTGTTTCCAATGTCACAGAAGCTGCTATTTGATAGGGCATTCCTGTCAATTATGAAAATCAAAGGCATAAATATGAATTTGCCATTCTAGATTTAACATAAATCACACTACTTTTAATATAAAAATTCATCATGTTATCCATGTGTTCAAAGCATTAACTGTAATTTTTTTTGCAATAGTATTTTTAACTACTCCTTTCTTATTCTTTTTTAAAAAATATTCTAGGGGTGCTTGGGTGGCTCAGTCAGTTAAGCCTCCAACTCTTGGTTTCAGCTTAGGTCATAACCTGCTCCTACCACCTTCTCTCTCTTAAATAAATTAATAAAATCTTTAAAAAAATTCTACTCCCCCCATGTCTTAAAATAGATTATAATAATGATTATAAGAGCAGTTACCCCCTACCTAACACTGAGGATTTGCAAGTAATTGTTCTAAATGCTTCATAGACATTATTTGTTTGATTTCTCATAGCACTGCTATAAAATGGACATTTTTTATCCACAAGTTGCAGAAAAGCAAACGGTGAGAAAGATTAATAATATCCCCAGTGTCACAGAGCTGGAAATGCCAGGTCCAGCTTGAAATCCAAGACTGATGCCAAATATTATCCCACCTCTTTTCCAAAAATGCTAGTTCTGTGTCTTTTGGAGTCACATTTGTAAATACAGAAATCTGTTCTATTACAAGGCTTGCTTATTGCCCCAACTCATCAATTTTCTTGAAGATTTTTAGTAACAGCTCATTTCTTTAACTGTGAAAATTGGCTTTAATTCACAATTCTTCTATCTCATACTACATTATAAAAGCAACCAATCTTAATACTGTGTGTAACCCATCTCTATTTCTGCTTTAACAAGGTCTGAATTTTTCACTGATCTAGAGTATATGAATGGCAGAGTTGTTTGTTAGTAATTTAATTATTTGTTATCATTGCTGAATTTTAAATTACACTTCCTAGGGAACTTGACTATAAATGTTACATCAGAACATGCTTTCCTGATTCTTAAATCATTCATTCTTTCCTTGACTTCCTTAAATCAATGTTTGAAAACTAAGTTTTATGACATGATCACTCAAATGTTGTGATAACATGCCATCAAGTTATTCAGTGCCAGCAACACCTACATGGTAGGCATAATTATTTCCATTTTAAAAACAAGCAAACTAACTTCCTCAAGTGACATGACTGGGAAACGGTAAACACAGGACCATGTAACTCCCCTGGACATGTTCTTTCCTCTCTATTATACTCAGACCAAGAAAAGAGAACCAACGCTTACATTTGTTTTTTTAAATTTTATTTTGACTTCTGTTCATCTGCCAAATTGTTTACTTTCAGACTCTAATGAAAAATAATCTAGAACTTAAAGGCATGTATTAGTACAGTGGACATTGCACTGAAACTTCCAAGATGCCCTGGCTCTGGGCATGTGCCCACATGGTTCCATGCTGACTGGGATAAAGCCTAGCCCCCAGTGAGTGTTAGTTTACCTTTGGATAAAATTACCATTGGTTCAGATCCCAGAGATGCCTCTCACTCACTCTGTGTCAATTCAGGTGGATCACTTAAGGTCTCAGAGACTTGCTTTCCTCATTTGTAAAATTACGGATTATATCAAGGGATGCCTACTATCAGCCCTCAGGACATATCCAATTCATGGAGGTGTTTTATTTGACCAACACAGCATTTTAAAAAATTAGGACATCTTATTTTAAAATTTATATTTTCCAATTATTTATTTAAAAATCCAATGATTGGAGACATTGGGCCTTATTTCCCACATAGCAGCATTCAGCTAGAGCTGAGAAATACTTTGTCCAGACAGGGTATGTTTTCTCTGGTTCACCCCAGTCCTCACCATTCCCAGTTGTCTTACATCAAGCCTACTCCACGTACTACAGAGGCCATAAACTGGACCCTTTAGGTGTCTGAGTATGTGACTCGTCAATCAGATTTAAGTATCTCATAATTTTACCACTTTGTTTCAGATTATATTATACCATGTTCTGTAATTTTCAGTGGATAAAAATATAAACCAAGTTGCCTGGAATATAAAGTCAACCACTACATCCAGCCCCTCAAACAGGTATGAATCTCAACAAATTTGCTTACCATGCAAATTTCTCTATCCATTTTACCCCTATGTCCTGACTCTGAGCATGTGCTCACCCTGTGCAAAGCTGATGAGAAAATCCTCCTACCTACGTTCTGTTTAACAAAATGTTATCTATTCTCTGTCATCTAGCTGATAGCTCATTTTCTCTGCAGTGGATGCTTCAGTTTCCAATCATCTTCCTTACTGGAGATCTTATAACACGAATTATTCATAATTAACACATATGTCTAACAATAATAAATATAAGTAAAAATAAATATAATTATATTTATAGCTAAAGTTTGTAGGAATGCTTATACCATGCTAAACAATTTCTATGTATTGTTTAAGTTTTTATATCCATACTAAGAGGAAGATGCCCTAATTTTTGACATGTTATTTTTATTATTGAGACTCAAAGAGTTAAATAATTAATCCAAGCTTATATAGTTAATATCCTCTTAGACCACTTGGACCACCTGGATCTTGTATCTGAGCTCTGATTTTAAGGTCTTAAGGCCAAAGACCTCATCTTAGTAATTTTATAAAATATTTTCTCCAGTTCTTAGCAAGCATCATGCAAAAATGTAGACTCACTATGGATATTAATATTGATCAATTCTTTATTGTCACTCAAGTATATTATAATTCAGGAGCTTAAATCTTTCTCAAACTCATTTACCAAATTATAATCAACTTGGAAATTTTAGGTTTAGGTTTTTAAATTAATACATACCCAGCTCAAAGTCCTTATACTCTCTTTACTCCCTAATGGTAGGTTAAGAATTGATAGAGATTAGTTTGCTGCATTGTATTTCTCTCAGGAATGGTGTGCATTTGGCAATTATTAGACTATTTTTTTCCCGTGAAGAAAAAACAGTTGAATGAGCTTTAGGGTGGAAGTTGGGATGGGGGAAGACAAGATATCCATTGAGATAGCAAATATAAAATTGGTTGTAGCAGTGATACATCTTGTATCATGTACATGTACATGTCACAGTGATACACCTTAATCACTTACAGATATAATTACTCATTAGCAACATTGTAGTATTACATCACCACAAATGCCTTAACTAATGTGAACACCGAGCATAAAAATTATGACCAACATGTAATGTTGCATCCCAGGGCTATAAGGATAGTCTTGAATGATTTTGTTAATAATTACTTGACAGGAATAGATCTTTACCTAGCCCTTGTTGTCATTAGGCATGCCTTGAAATACTTTTAACATTTATAGGCTGTATTACAACTCTTTAGTTATTTAATTACACTTAGGGAGTCCTCAAGTTAGTGTCTGTTTTATTAAGCTAAAATCCATTACAGGCCCAATTAGCAAAGGTGTGCTGAGACTGCAAAGAATTTGGGCATTTGCTTCGGTAGCTGAAAATTAAAGATAGATGCTGCTTTAGTGAACCAGAAAGTACAGCCCATCACTGAGACTCTCCTTGTGCCATGGTTAGCCCCCAGCCTTCATCACCCGGACAGATGAACCTATTCTTTACACATCATCTTCGGAAAGGGAAATCTACCATCTACCCTGGGGAGCCATTTCATTATTTTACAGCCCTCATGACCAGCCAAGTCATCTTTCTGTTTAACCTAAATCTTCCACGTCCTTCAAGATAGAATTTATGACCATAGCTTCCATTTGGTCCATAGGAGAAAATGTGAACAGCCGATCATCACTCCCTTGAGTCCTCCATATAAATAGAGGCTGTTACCATATCCATCAGTCTACTCTCTCTTCTCCAGCTGGAAGAGCAGAACCCATCCAGCCCTTTGCTAAACAATTAATTTTCAGGTTTTAATACCCTGTAACATTTTGCTGAATTATGAAGCCATTTTGTCATATTCTTTTTCTTCTTCCTAGAGAGAGAAACAGACAGAGAGACAGAGAGACCAATACAGCACTTAGGCGAAACACTGACACTGCAGGCATTCTTTAACCTTGTTGTCCATTCTCTCATTCTTCCAGCTCTGTTTCTCCCTCCCAGTTTTGGTGAAATGAAATTGTCCGTATAAACACAGTGATACACACCTTTTCCCTTATGATAACTTCTGTTATCGATTTTCATTTTTCACCCCAGAATTGGAGGTGCTTCTTTTCATGCTTGCCTTTTTGCAATGTGCTATAGTAATATTTGAGTAATTTCTATTGTAAATTGTCATTTTAATGTGTTTATGCTTTTTTTTTGTGAACCTTTTCTGTTTCTTTAAAAGGCTCCTTTAGGAGTGCCTGGGTGGCTCAGTGGGTTAAAGCCTCTGCCTTCAGCTCAGGTCATGATACCAGGGGCCTGGGATATAGCCCCGCATCTGGCTCTCTGCTCAGAGGGGAGCCTGCTTCCTCCTCTCTCTTTCTCTCCCTGCCTACCTCTCCGCTTACTTGTGATCTCTCTCTCTGTCAAATAAATAAATAAAATCTTTTAAAAAATTAAAAAATAAAAGGCTCCTTTAAAGTGGTCCCATTTTAAAAATTATGAACCACTTCATTCTGCTTTATCTGTTTATTTTGTCAACTAAACTTCTTAAGAAAGTGGGCCATCATCTGGGTATAAGGCAATTATTTTTTCTTTTCCTCTGTGTCTTCAAACAACTCTGCATTATAGATGTGTTTTAGTAGGAATTTTTCAAATACACCTTTCTCCAATTTAGCCTCTATTTTTTTTTTAATTTAAAGATTTTATTTATTTGAGAGAGAGACAGTGAAGGATGCAAGCACCCCAGTGGGGGGTGGAGGGGCAGAGGGAGAGACAAGCAGTCTCCTCCCTGAGCAGGGAGCCTGATGCCGGGCTGGGTCTCTGGACCCTGAGATCATGACCTGAGATGAAGTGAGATGCTTAACTAACTGAGCCACCAAGGCACACCTTTTTTGTTTTGTTTTAATCAGTCTTTACTTGTGCGAGGCTCTCTGAATTTCAGTTTTTAGTTGCTGTGAACTGCTTTTGTCATCCCCCACACTCACTTCAAAACTCCGTCCTAAGTAACTAAATACCTCTGGATAAATAAAATGATTTCCATAAGTCAAAAGAAAGTT
The DNA here is from genome assembly GCF_922984935.1 of Meles meles. NCBI lineage: Eukaryota > Metazoa > Chordata > Mammalia > Carnivora > Mustelidae > Meles > Meles meles. The sequence goes on from NC_060068.1 coordinate 131,990,981, forward strand.
AGTCTTAATTGCTTTTTGGTGAGATTCTCAGGGTCATGCTTCCGTAGAATTCTGAATAAATAATTTTCCAGATTCAGAAGGAGCTTTTGCATTGCAGAAGTTCCTCCTCATATGCTGGCTTAAGGAAACACAGCAAGAGGTAGAATCAAGACCTGAGCTCAAGACTCCTTGGTCATTTCCAAGGTGCCTATTCTTGATCTCTGTGTTCATGTGTATGAGAGTCTTATACCATCCATTTACCAGCTGCTGTGTTCTCCGTGCCTTACAACGATGTGTCATGCAAAGATGAATATCCTTGTACATGCTTCTTTGTCCTCTTCCCTGTTTTCCTTAATAAATTTCCAAAAAGCAAAACTACTAGCCAGTATGTGAAAGGTTCTGATAACCAAACTGCCCTTTATAAAGTTTGAATCAATTTACACTTTTATCAGCAATTATGAGAATTCCACTTTATCCATATTTTCACCACTTATGACGTTAAAAAAATGACATTTTGCTAGTCAAAAATCATAGCCCATTCTTTCCATGAAAAATCTTAAGTATGTCTTCAGTGCATACATTATATCAGTAACAATTCCAAGTGGATTTAAGAATTACTATAAAATTTGAAACTGTGAAACAGAAATATAGAAAAAAATCTTAATCTCATCCTAGGATGGAGAGGGACTGTCTAGACATAAGCAATTTAAGAAACAAGATTGTAAATGATTTATAGCTTTGATGACAAAATAACATCAAAAACTTTAGCGAATCACTAAGTAAAATAAAAACACTCCCTATACAAAATACTGCAAAGTATATAGAGAAACAATTTATAGTTAAAGAAATTGAAACTTCTGTTAAATATAGAAAAACTTTCTGGTAATCATAGCTTTTCAAAGATGGAATAGGGTCCTTTCAGAAGGAGTGAGTTCCAAGTCACTGGAGAGGTTCAAGTTAGAACAATAATTATAGAGGTCTTATGAAAGGAATTCACTCATCAGAAAGCTATTTGTATACCTGTACATCATTTAATCATCCTTTCTACCTTGAGAATCTATAATCAAATGACGGCATTTCTGCCAACATTTTAATGGCGTAGGAAACTTATTGAAGCACCTACATTTGACACAATTAACACGCTGACCAACATTTCCAACCCATGGAATCTAAGTATCCTGGGCATTATCAAACATTCACAATACAGAACAAATGCTGCTACAAATAGAATAAGTGAGTAATAATGAATAGTCTTGGTCAAGACTAAAGCAGACAGGAAAAATTACCTTAACATTTTTCAGAGTAAAGCAACCATAAATTCATCAGAAAAATGATGAAACAACAGAAAATATAAGAAAACAAAACCCGACTACATTTGTGCTCTTTATTTTAGTATAATTTTAGCCATTTAATTGTGCACCAATATACCTCCTTAAGTAAATATGAGATTGCACTTAACTGCTTTTTAATGTTTTTTTCTCTGAAAAAAATCAAGAGCACTTTTCTATGTCCACATTCTTCTCAAAGTGCTTTTTATTGCATCATATTACTAAATCAAAATACATTTAATTATCCTTATAAGTTATCATTTATAGGTATAAAATGTTTCTATTTTTTCCCAGTTTAAAGTCATACTTAACATCTTTGTATATTGTTTTACATGATTTCGTTTTCGCATTAATTTCTTAAAGTGGAATTTCAAGAACAAATGTTGCGCATTTTGTGGGTTTTGATTAGTGTTGTCAAATTACCACCCAGAAAGTTTGTACTGATTTACATTGAGTTCTACCACCAGCATAAGATTCCCTGAAGAATCTCTAAAACTGAATATTATAATTCCTTTACATTTTCGCTGATTATATAAGCAATAATAATCATGGCTTAATTTGTATTTCTACAAATGTGTGGTTTCTAATGGTGTTAAGCATTGTTTCCACACATCTGGTGCCTATTTTATGTAAAAGACTTAACTCTCAAATAGTAAAACTGTCATTTAGTTGGAAATCTTTACCATCGGAGATCAGAGTGGCAGAACGGCCAGAGACTGCAGTGTTTGTGGATTTTACTCGAATTGGAAGTACAAAGTAAGTTGCCAGTATGTGGCAGGGGGCAGATTTTTGTAATTCATTTTTCATGTTTGAAACATAACAGTAGTTATGTTACTGTTACTGTAGTAAAGCCTATTTTACTTTACTGGTTAAGGTTATCACAGTTGCAACTGTGTACTGCAGGGAAAGTATGTTGTGATGGCATGTTAAAAGCTGGATCTACTACAAAAAAAGTGTTTCTCTGAGCTTTTCATATAGTATGTCTTTTCCTCAGATGTTGGATACCAGTTGCTTAAGGAAGGAGTGTGTGTGTTTGCATGTGTGTGTGTGTGTGTGTGTGTGTGTGTGTGATTGCAGTGGTGGGAAGGGGGATGGTTTAAAGGCCCTGTCAGGCTCATATAGGTACTCTGATGGCAATATTCCCTCCAGAACTTCCATGCCATTGGCCTGAATCCTGTACTGACACTTTTTGTGTCCAGTCCTGCCTCTTCTCCCTTTCTTTCATAGGTGATGATGCTTGATAAGTCTCCTTTAGGGTCTACTGGAAAACCCAACTTCAGATAGACCCTGAGTCTCCTAGGGAGACAGAAAGTAATGAACAAACAAATGCATACACAGGATAATTTCAGATAATGAGAAGTAAAATGAAATATGACAGTGGCCAATGGGGTGGGGAGTTAGGGCTACTTTAGCTAAGGTGGAGGGAGAAGGCTTCCTAGGTGTGATGAACTGAGACTGTAGTCATAGAAGGGGGGAAGTTCATTTAAGGTAGAGGGAACCTTCATTCCCTCATCCCTAAAATCCCAAGACAAAAGACCCAGGAATGAAATGCTTCTGATTTTTTTGACAGTCTAACTCAAAAAACCTCAGATTTTAAGTACATTTCTACAATATAATTTGTCAGTAAAGGGCCCAAAACAGAGAGCACTCTGAAAATGGGATAATTTGAAGACAATGTATTAAAAGGGAGGTTTACAAAGAGAACAGTGCTCTCCCATCCCCTACATAGGATCAGTGGATTGCCCATCCATTCCCTGGCATGCCAGGCATGAAGAGGGAGAATAAGGCAGGGCCAGGGGAACCTGGACACAAGTTCCACAGGAATGGAGCCTAGGAGTGAATTCCCCTGGTCTCACTCTCCTTCCTCCTCTAAACTCCTGGTCTGCTCCCCAGTGGCCAAATCCAACCTGAAGCCAGAGAATCAGGGAGACAGTTTATGAAATCCAAACATTCTAGTCTGTAAGGCCACAAAATATGGTGATGGAGGGTGGAGCTGGAGAGGCAAAGGAAGATATCCAGCATGTGTAGTTTATATTATAAAGTAATACTGGAAGGGTTTGGAAGAAATGGTAATAGATCCAAGTGAGGTTGTAACCCCAGCCTGACACTGGCTACCTATAAATCAGCATCTGTGAACTACTACTTTCTTGAAACAAATAAACAAATAAAAGACTAGAATAAAACTGATTAATTTATTCTGAAATGGTATGATTCTAGATGTGTTAAAAATCAAAATTAAACATTTTAAATGTATTTTGACGAATGCAACAAAAAGTTTCTGGCATACGTGGATATTGTTTTAAATTTTAAAAACAAAACAAAATCACTGTTGAGATCATTTTAGTCCCAGCTCTATGTCTTTCTAGTTGGTAAGTGGTTCTGGTTCAATTAAATCCCTTACATTGATCTGAAATCAAATTTCAGTGGTTAGGTTATGAGTCAAAAAATAGAAGGATTACTTTTTCTCAGGGACTCAGACTTCCTTTAAGACATAATTTAGAAAGAAGGGAGCATATTCTCGTTGCTGAAATAAGCACACAATTTGCAGATGAGACCATCGAGAATGTAATGTGGGAAATCTTGGTAAACAAGCGACTGACTGCAGAAGAATAAAGGCTTAGACTGTATGTCCGTATTGATTAATATTTTTGATTGAGTGGGATTTATATACTTGCAAAGTGAGATTCTGTTCGATACTGCTGTTTGGATTCTACAGGCATGTTATTTAAGGAAATGTCTTTGATAATAGCACCAGGATTTGTAGCAGAAACCTGTGTAAAATGGTTACAGTATCTCTATAGAGGATAAGATTCCAGAAAAGCAAAGAGTCACAGAAGGCCAAACAGCTGCAGAACAGTACAAATAGCTCTAATCTCAAATGCACGATTTATCAAATGGGAACATGATTGCTAGCAATCTTACTTTTTTTGGTGATTACAAAGTTGAGTGTACTAGCGCATGTGACTCTATATGAGGACTTGTAAAGAGCTTTTAAAAACAATTATGCATGAGTGTTGGAGATTTTAATTTAAGCAGGACTCTGTGGAGGTAAATCAAGAGCATAGGCTGGAAGAAAAATGCTGAGGGAGACCTTCAATCAGGGGAGAATATTAAGTGGGACTCCTTGGGGAGAGGCCTGTTTTTGCTTGTCTGGGGTAGGCTAATCTACATAATTGACTAAAACAGAATGAACAGCTGTGAAATACAGCATTTGAATGTGTGGGTAAAACACAATTACAAAATATACAGGGTCACAGAACATGCAATGTATTTTCATAGGATTACAGAATTTCCAAGCTCATTTGCGATTTCATAAATCAGTCAGTTCCCCGGAGAAGCTATGACTTTATCAAGGTCAACTAACTAGTTAGTTATAGTACAGTAGTTAAGTACGTGGGCTGTGGAGTCAAACATCCTAGATTTAAATCCAAACTCCACTACTCACTCTGCGACTGTTAGAGAAAAACACTCTACCTCTCTGTGCCTCAATTTTCTTATCTATAAAGTGGGAAAAATGGGACACTGATATTACATGAGATGATACATGTAAGCAATACTAGATGGTGTCTGGAATGCAATAAGTGATCAGTTAATATGAGGTATGTTTATTACTAGCAAGAATGCAAAGCTGAAGTTATTTAAGTGTTGTATCAATGCTTTACCTACTCTATAAAATGTAAGAGCATATCACAAGAATATATGTGAGAAATTAGTTTCTCAGCTAAAGTGGTTGTGAGACCCAAAATAATATCAAGCATGCTTGGAGATACAGAAGCAAATCTTTTCAAGTACATTTTGGGGAAATGACTCAGATGAGCTCTTTAGAACTTTTCAAAATTTCAGTTTGTACTCTCGTGCTTAAATTCAGCATATTGTTCTTCCCCCACCCCCACCTGAAGTCCTTAATTAACAACCAGAAAAAATATATATAAACATATTTTTTGATCATTGGTTGTTTTTAACATTGTAATTTTTCTCTAGTAATGATGCCTACTCATGTTATAGGATTCCCTTATCCTTTGTAATCAGAGAAAGTTGGGCTTTTAAGTAAATGTACATTTCAAATAAAATAAAAGCATGCTATGGATTGGAAAACATGTTTTGAATACAGTTGGAGATGGCCATCTGTTTTCTTAAAAAAAGTAAAAAGATATTGAAAAAAAGAATTTTGTGTGCATAGAATAATTGGGTGGTTATCTAGATAAAGAAATCAAAGTAGAAGTTCACAGTCACTGTTTTATTATCTCTGGTTGAAATCCTGACAAACTTCTCACCTGTTAAGGTACTTGCTTGACCATATATTCTAGTGCTGGAAGCTCATCTTGAAAAGTCTGTTGTGGGGCATCTGGGTGGTACAGTTGGTTAAGTGTGGGACTCTTGGTTGGAGCTCAGGTCATGATCTTGGGATTGTAAAACTGAGCCCTGCTTTGGGCTCCATGTTCAGCATGGAGTCTGCTTAAGACTCACTCTCCATCTCCCTCTATCTCTCCTCCTCACTCTCCCTCTCCCCCTTCTTAAATAAATAAATAAAACTCAAAAAATAAAAGAGTCTGTTGAAAGGGCCAAAAACATGTCACATTGATTATGATTTTGAGTTATCTCCTATTGGCTGAGAGGTAAAGACATTTATTATTACTTAATAATTATATTTGATCATATTCAATCTCAGAATGCTATGTAGTGTCATTAAATTTCAGGCAATGACACGGTGAAATATTTGTTATGGCTTTGGTGTAAAAGCTGGCAAAGCTGTTGAATTTCATGATTTTATAGGTGCCTTTACTGACTGTTTTAGGGCATGTTACATATATAATTTTCTTGTACTGTGTCAGTATTTTATGGTTGACAGGGCCCAATGGCTAAGGAATAAAAAATTTCCCCAAAGATCTGGCCTTTGGAATAGCCCAGTCAGAATATTGACATTCCCCAAAGGTGGCTTTCATCATGCAATAGTATTCAGCCCTAAAAAGGCATTTTTCCACGTGTAACTAAAGAAAATTTGTGGCATGTAAATGAGGTACATTCTGAAAGCATCATTTACTCTTTCCTGTGATTAAAGACAAAGCTATCTCTACACAGTGGTCTTAAAATTTAATCAGAATACCTGCATAATGAGTTACTAGCTTCATTTTGAAGACTCCTAGTACTAGTGTTGGGTAATTTAAGGCCCATTAAGGATGTTTATCAGGATTGAGAAAGGCATGTTTATGAAAACCCCATTAAGTATATTTGTTATATTGACTTATTTTTAGAGAAACTAGCACTGCTATAAATCATAAAGTTCCAAAGAATAGATTTTGATGTTGATCATTAAGCTTTTCTAAATAAGATTCATTTATGAGTAGCTTCTTCTATAAATCTGTTCTTTTAGAATTTTTTACATAATTTAAATGAGGCACTTAATATAAAGAATTGTTTCAAAATTCTCAGTTTGAAAACGCTTATGACCATTGCTTTCTTTTTTTCTTCTCTTTATTTTATTATTATTATGACTATTTTAATCTTGGGTTAGTGATACACGCTAGGTACATGCCAACATGCCTGAAATACAAATAAGACAAAAACAGATGTAGTTCCTGATCTGACAAATCATGTGGAGAAGATGCAGGTTTGTTACACTTGTCTGTACCTTGTATTAAAATCTGTTGAATGTAGTTCTATATACATGTATGGCATAATTTTTTGCAGAGTTATATGTTTGGATGTTATTTACATCATATTTTATAGTTCTGCTTTACTTTTAATATAGGTGTATGAGTATTTGATACCTCTTCATGTATATAAACATATACATATGCATATGTCCACATACCAACCACTGATCAAATGAGTTATCACTATATCTTCTCATTAGCAGGTGGTCATTACAAAAGTTACAGGACATTTTACGAGTTACAGATCTCTTCTTGCTTTTACCATTTCACAACCAATTCGGATGACAAGTTTTTATTTCAAGTGTTCAGGAGCATCCACGTATGGCAGGATCTGAGTGACTCATCCCAGCTCACTCATTCTGGTCTGTATGAACAGGACTCCAAGTGCAATACTTTGTCTACGGAGTTTCTGCTTTAACCCAATAGGAAACTCAAATGCCTTATAAACATTGACTAGAAAAATACCTCTATGTATTTTTTTCTGTTTTATAAAGCATAACATTAAAAATTAAAACACTGGTGTAAATACAAATGTTGATGCGACTAAAACATTTTCATCTATTTTATTTTTTAAATATGGATAGAAACTCATTTCTTCTGCAATAGCATCAGTCAACTTATTTTTCTTGTTCACAGCACTCGTGTTTATAGCATCAGTTCACAGATGTTAGTTGCCATGAATATGTATCCGCAAAAAGTGTGAACCACAACCTATATACTGAAAGCTTCACCCCCACTTACACAGTTGAGCATCTGCTTATGGCTCTTGCTTATTTTGTCTTATCATATGTGTGCCCTTGTACCTTTAATGTCCTTTGTGTTCATTCTGTCGGATGAAGTTGATTTTCTCTAGTTTCTCAAGATAGGGATTATTTCTGCTATTTTACAAAAGTAACATGGAAGTTTTGGTATGACTATCATACACATAATTTTATTTTCTTTAAAAATCTCTCTTCTACATAATGCAGGTTTCTGTATGTTCGTAGCAATTCAGCCTGTAACTACATGTTAAAAAAGAAAAAAAATAGCAGAAAGAAAGGAAGGAAGGTGGCGGGAGAGGGAGAGAAAGAAAGGAAGAAAGAAAGAAAGAGAAAGACCAGTGAGAAATTCAGTCAAATATTTCATAGCCAAAATAAGTTGTCATTTTTAACCCCCAGTAAATAATTAAATGTTATATAAATAATAGTTAAATGTGAATGTTAATTTTTATATAATTTCTAGAATTTGTAAAATATAAGTATTTGGTAAGTCCCATTAAAAGCAGAAACAAGGGGGCGCCTGGGTGGCTCAGTGGGTTGAGCCGCTGCATTCGGCTCAGGTCATGATCTCGGGGTCCTGGGATCAAGTCCCACGTCGGGCTCTCTGCTCAGCAGCGAGCCTGCTTCCCTCTCTCTCTCTCTGCCTGCCTCTCTGTCTACTTGTGATCTCTCTCTGTCAAATAAATAAATAAATAAATAAATAAATAAATAAAGCAGAAACAAGGGGGCGCCTGGGTGGTTCAGTGGGTTAAGTCTCTGCCTTCAGCTCAGGTCATGATCTCAGGGTCCTGGGATCGAGCCCCGCCTCTGCTCAGGAGGGAGCCTGCTTCCCCCTCTCTCTCTGCCTGCCTCTCTGCCTATTTGTGATCTTTCTGTCAAATAAATAAATAAATAAAATCTTTAAAAAAAAAAAAAGCAGAAACAGGGGCGCCTGGGTGGCTCAGTCGGTTAAGATCCTGGGATCAAGTCCCATGGTGGGGCTCCCTGCTCAGCAGAGAGCCTGCTTCTCCCTCTCCCTCTTCCTCTGCCTGCCACTCTGCCTACTTGTGCTCTCTCTCTCTGTCAAGTAAATAAATCAAATCTTAAAAAAAAAAAAAGCAGAAACAATCAGCTTGATGATAAGATAAACTCTAGTACTATATACACAATGTTAATCAAATGGATTAAAATTTATTTACTGTTAAAAATTTAAGAAGAAACCCTAAAACTTAAGGCACATTATAAGTTGGAAAAAAAGAAGAGAAATTATGCAATAAGATAGTCCTCCAAACAAAAGATTTATAATCAATAAAACGAACTGCTTGCTTGTTTATAATTTGTTTTTATTTATCCAACAGATGTTTATTAATTGCCTTACAATAGATAGAACAAAGCCTGTGCCCCTGAACAGTTTACATTTTCTTGAGAGAAATGGTACTTAAAAAAAAGAAGAAAGAAAGAAGCTGAAGTTTTTACTTCTTAATCCCCTTCCCCCATCCCCCTAATCCCTCCCCTTTGGCAATCATCAGTTTGTTTCTCTCTCTTTCTTTTTGTTTGTTTGTTCAATTGCTTTGTTGATTATATTCCACACAGAAGTGAAAGCATATGGTATTTGTCTTTCTCTGTCTGGCTTATTTCACTTAGCATAGTGTTTGCTAGGTCCATCCATGTTGTCATGAATGACAAGATTTCATTCCTTTCTTATGGCTGAGTAATGGTTAATTCATTATGTTATATACCTGAAACTAATTTAAATTTTTAAAAGTGAAAAAAAGCAAGATAATTTCAGATTGTGATGCTTGTTTGAAGGCAATAAACAGGTAACATGCAACATTAGTTAAGGCAACTACTTTGGGTGGGCTGTTTGGGTAAAGCCTCTCAGAGGAGGTGATTTTTGACCTGAAGTATCAGAAGAGAAGGCTTGTTGAAGATCAGGAAGACACAAGTTCTAGGTAGAAAGAAAAAATGTGCAGACTGGAAGATAACAAGTATGGACTTGGTATGAGATAATATTAGGAAGGAAGAAGCAGATTATTCAGGGCACAGTAGGACACAGCAAGACTGGATTTTATTGGAAGAACCACTAAAACTTTTTAGCAGAGAAGTGATAAAATCTATGTTTTCAAAGGTCTGATAGCTGTGTGGATAATGGACAGTTGGGAGGCAAATGGAGAGGCCAGGGGACCAATTTACTGTAATAGCAGGAGGTGAGGCAGTGGGGGCCAAAGATTCTGAGGGAGGCAGTGGAGATGAAAAGGAGCTGAGGCAGAGTAGCTAACTCCTGGTGAAGGGAAGAAGGAATCAAGGATGAACATCAGCCCTAGGATACTCTTATTGCATAAAAGAAAAACAAAAATTAACAGAGCACAAACTTAATGAAGCAATAATCAAACTAAAGAGGCATGAACTACCGATGTTAAGTTAATCACTTATTTCCATCCTACAATCAAGGAGTGGGACTCTCACACCTAATTGAGGAATTTCATAAATTCAGTTTACTTAGATTACTTGTTAACTCTGACTAACCTCTCAGTGGAAAATGTCTGGCTGCGGCCTCTTTCTCCCAAGTTGGGGCTGTATAATATTTCTCTATTCCCAACTCATAGTAAAGTGCCCTTCCGAGTAGAGGGAGCCAAAGTTGGTCAAATTCAGTATCAGTTTCTTCTCTTAGTTTTTTTCAGCAGATGTAAAGACCTGCTATATGTAGGTACTCTTTTATATTCTTTCATAAATTATTAATGCTTATAAAAACCTTGTTATGTAATTATTAGTGTTATTAATAATAATATCCCCTTTTTAGCGATAAACTAAGGTTGGTTACGAGATACTAACAGCGTTGATGTCAGTTAGTGAGACAGAATTAGAATTTAGAATTTGTACCTATGTCCATTGTATCCTAAAACTTGTGTTTTTCATGATGTTATGCTGCCTTATTGATCAGAAAATATATATTAACAAATCATTTAGGGCTACATGCTCTTTGACTCATTTTAATAGGTCTTCAATAAAAGATTACTGAAAATTTATGATAGAGGAATATAAAGACATTAAAGGGACATATTCGGGCACCTGGGTGGCTCAGTGGATTAAGCCTCTGCCTTCGGCTCAGTTCATGATCCCACGGTCCTGGGATCAAGGCCCACATCGGGCTCTCTGCTCAGCAGTGAGCCTGCTTCCCCTTCTTTCTGCCTGCCTCTCTGCCTACTTGTGATATCTCTCTCTCTGTCAAAAAAATAAATTAAAAAAAATAATAAAATAAAGGAACATACTCATATCTCTCTGATAAAATAATAAAGGTGTCAGGTGTTCTAAATAAGTCACTCTTCCAGCCCATAGGAGGATGCTTTGTAAGAGGTCATGAGAATATCAGATTACTCAGCACAGAGCAAATCAGGCGATAGATGAAAGGTTGATTGTGTGTTGTATTAAAGCAGTTGCAAAGTACTGTACTACGCAATAGAAATGTCAAAAATGATGAGTCAAAGTCAAGATCTAATGAAGATTAGATTTGAGGGAGGAGAAGGCAAATGTGAGTGGAAGAGGAATTTTCTATGTTGATATTCTTAATTACCTGTGATGCCTATAAAATAAAGAGCCCAGGGACCATCCCTCCCTACACCAAGACATTCTGAATCATGGAAGCTGCCCGTTTAACAAACACTCCCTGGTGACTTTGGTACAACAGGTAATGCACCACACTCTTGGAAAACACTGATTTAGTTCTGTCTTTTTTTTTTTTTTTTTTTAAATAAACCAGCCCGAGGCTTATAAAGGAAAATGGTTATCCAAAGCTGTTGCACCTTTTTTTTTGCTAGAACTTTGGCTAAATCAGTCTCCTAGAGGCCCAGTTCTGCCGTATTTGATATTAGATTTAATTTTTCTAACTCCAGCCATGGACAAGCTAACAGTATATATTGTTACTATTTCTCTTCTAGAATCACAACCACAGCTGCTTGCATGATGGACTTAAGGCGGTACCCACTGGATGAACAAAACTGCACCTTGGAAATTGAAAGCTGTAAGTTTTTCTAAGAATGCAGTTAGACTGAACACTGCTTTAAGGCTTTTCTTGTTCATGTCCAGACCACAGGTCCTACAAAGGTCTTGCTACCAAGTAAATCCAGTGGATGGAGATACAGTATCTTTCCTCAGTGATGTGCCAACCTCTTAGTCTCATCTCTAAATCCCAAGGAGAGATATATAAGGGAAGACATAATCTAGCAATAAAAGGAAGACCCTAAGACCTTAGAAGGAGACCAAATGCTATTCCAGGCATTTCAAGTATGGAATTAGTGCATAGTGCCGCAATAGGGTTGAGAAAATAAGTGGTGATGGTAGGCTAACACAGGAAATCCCAATTGTTTTTGCCTCTCATAAACGTTACCTCTTTGCAATTGCAAAATCAATGTGGTCTCTGGACCAGTCAAAACATTCACAGAGTGTGGATTGGTGGAATGGTTTTTATTCTGAGGGACTATTTTCAGTGTCTAAAATTTATTTTATATTCTTGCCGAAGGCCATATGATGAACAAGATTGGTGTATATGTGCATGTTTATTTTCTTTCCTGTGCTGACCTGTTTTGCAGTGTTGTTGCTTTTCTGGGCCACAGTTTCAGTGTCCCTTTTTTTTTTTTTTTAAATTTAATTTTATTTTTTTCAGTGTTCCAGAATTCATTGTTTATGCTCCATTCGATACGTGCCCTCCATAATAACCACCACCAGACTCACCCCACCCCCCCACCACCTCCTAAAACCCTAGTTTCACCTACCCTGTTGGGTGGGTTAAAACATTGATTTATTTCATAACTTGTCTCCTTTTTTGGAGGTCACACTCAGAGGTCATTTGTGATAGAATGGGATTTTGAATCTCTTTTTTTGTCAGTTCTTTGCAATGTTTTCGTATCTCATCCCATGAAACAATTGGAAGCTGATGATTTTATATCCAGTATTCTAGATAATGAGTAACTTGACTGCTGTGCAGATAGGAAATCTCAGCTGTTATGAGGAACTCTAGCTGTGACAAGGAGTCCAACTCTAAGTCATTGCTCTGAGAGGAAATACAAGCATTTATGGCACATTGCTAGTATTTTGTCCATTAAAAAAAAAATAAAACAGCAACAAAAAAAACCTTGCAGAGATAATTAAATTTACATGCATTTTTAAGAACTTGATTTCATATTTGTTACTAAATCATCATTATTTTCACATTAGATCTTTGCAATAAGGAACTATTGAATGAAATTGGCCTGTAGGATTTTGATGATTATTTTTATGTAAGTATTTTTGGGATAACTTTGCATTTTTATAACTTACGATACAATTTAAGAGTAGAATGTTCTTCAAAGTTCAGATTCTTTGGTTGGTTCAAATTGTTGATGTAAGAATGTGGGTGTTTTTTGGTTTTTTTTTTTAATTAGATTGCCATGTACTGATATTGAATTTTTATGGTAAGATATTTTTCATGATGGAATTTGAATGGAATTTTAAATAATCATAATTTTGCACATAGTTAAAGCACTTGCACGTTATTTCATTTGAGCTGTTTACAACCCTCTCAGGTAAGTAAAAGAGAACTTTTTATTTTAAAGAACTGATGCCTAAGGGCACAGGCAACACCCAGGTATTTTAAAGTAATTAAATTATAATTCTGACAGGAATCTTTTGAAATTAACATGATAATTCTTCAGACTTTTAGAAACTTTAAATTTTAATAAAGGGGCTTTTACATTTCTTATTTCAATTCACAGTTATCCTCTTAACAAAATTTTTCCCCAGCTTTACTGAAATATTATATATATATATATATATATATATATATATATATAACATTGTGTAAATTTAAGATGTGTAATGCCATAATTTATATTTGGTGAAATGATTGCCACAGTAGGGTTAGTTAACACATACATTACCTCACACAATTACCCTGTGTGTGTTTGTGTGTGTGTGTTGAGAAATATCTACTCTCTCAGCAACTTTCAAGCATAAAATACGTAGTTGTTAACTATAATCACTCTTCTGTAGATACCCAGACCTTATTCATCTTTTAACTGAACACTTGTAAACTTTTAACCACCTTCAACCATCTCCCCCTGGCATCCACCAAGTTGCCCTATGTTTCTATGACCTCAGTATTTATTTTTAGATTACATATATAAATAAGATTATATATTATTGGTCTTTCTCTAACTTATTTCACTTGGTATAATTACCTTGAGTTTTGAGGTGCCTGGTTGGCTCAGTCGGTTGAGCCACCAACTCTTGGTTTAGGCTCAGATCATGATCTCAGGGTTCTGGGATGGAGCCCTCCATTGGGCTTCATGCTGAGCACAGAGTCTGCTTGAGATTCTCTCTCTTCCTGTCCTTCTGCCCTTCCCCCCACAAATAAATAAATAAATCATTAAAAATACCCACTTAAGTTTTATCTAGTTGTCAAAAATGACAAGATTTCCTTTATGACTGAATATTCCATTGTATGCATATATCACATTTTTTAAAACCTATTCATCAGTAGACACTTAGGTCATCTCTATGTCTTGGCTATTATAAATAATTCTACAATGAACATGGAAGAGTAGGTATCTCTTTGATATAGAGATTTCATTTCCTTCATCTACTTACCAAGAAGAAGGATTGCTGGTTGATAGATAGTTCTATTTTTAATTTTTTGAGAAAATTCCATCCTGTTTTCTATGGCGTCTCTACCAATTTACATCCTCACCAACCAAGCACAAGATTCCCTCGTTCTCTCTTCCTCTCTTCTTCACCTCCTCGCTAGCACTTGTTCTCTTGTCTTTTTGATAATAGCCATTCTAAAAAGTGTGAAGTAATATCTCATTATGGTTTCGATTTGTATTTTCCTGACACAAATTCTTTTGCAAGTATATATCCAGTTTCCCCAACACCATTTGCTGAAGAAACTTTTTCTTTTTTCCCATTGAGTATTCTTGGCTTCCTTGTCAAGGACGAGCTGACCATATATGTGAGTTTATTTCTGATTCTGTTCCATTGGTCTATGTGTCTGTTTTTATGCCAGTACTATACCGTTTTAATCATTATAGCTTTGCAGTATAGTTTGGAATCAGCAAGTGTGATGCCTCCAGCTTTATTATTCTTGTTTAAGATTGTTTTAACTTTCTAAGTCTTTTGTGGTTCCGTACAAATATTAGGATCGTTTTTTGCTTTATTTCTGTAAAAATGCATTGGAATTTAGATAGGAAATGCATTAAATCTATGGGTGGCTTTGGGTAATATAGACATGTAAATAATATTAATTCTTCTGATATGTGAACATAAGCTATCTTTCCATTTATTTATGTCTTGTTTCTCTCATCAATGTCTTATACTTTTCATTGTACAGATCTCTTACCTCCTCATTTACATTTACTCATAACTATTTTATTGTTTTTGATGCTATTGTAAATGGGATTGTTTTCTTTATTTTGTTTTTAGAGTTCATGGTTTGTGTATAGAAATGCAACTGATTTTTGTATGTTTATTTTGTATCCTGAAACTTTACTGAATTTGTTTATTAGTTCTAACAGATTTTTGGCAGTCTTTCAGGGTTCTATACACATAAGATGATGTCATCTGCAAACAGAAATAATTTTACTTCTTCCTTACCAATTTGGATATCTTTTATTTCTTTTTCTTGCCTGATTTTTCTGTCTAGGACTTTCAGTATTATGCTGAACAGGAGCACTGAGAGTGGGTACACTTGTCTTGTTCCTGATCTTAGAGGAAATACTTTTAATGATTAACCATTGAGTGTGATGTTAGCTATGGATTTGTTATATATAGCCTTTATTATATTGAAGTACAGTCCTTATATACCAAATTTGTCAAGAGTTCCTATCATGAAAGGATGTTAGACTTTCTCAAATGCTTTTTCTACATCTATTGAGATGATTTTTATCTTTTCTTTTATTAATTTGATGTATCACATTTATTGATCTATATATCGTGAACCATCCCTACATCCCACAGACAAATCCCACTTGCTCATGGTATATGATTTTTTTTTTTATTTTTCTCATTTTATTTATTTTTTCAGCGTAACAGTATTCATTCTTTTTGCACAACACCCAGTGCTCCATGCAAAACGTGCCCTCCCCATTACCCACCACCTGTTCCCCCAACCTCCCACCCCTGACCCTTCAAAACCCTCAGGTTGCCCCAACCTCCCACCCCTGACCCTTCAAAACCCTCAGGTTGTTTTTCAGAGTCCATAGTCTCTTATGGTTCGCTTCCCCTCCCCAATGTCCATAGCCCGCTCCCCCTCCCCTAATCCCACCTCCCCGCAGCAACCCCCAGTTTGTTTTGTGAGATTAAGAGTCATTTATGGTTTGTCTCCCTCCCAATCCCATCTTGTTTCATTTATTCTTCTCCTATCTCCTACCCCCCCATGTTGCTTCTCCATGTCCTCATATCAGGGAGATCATATGCAGCAATGTCTACAATAGCCAGACTATGGAAAGAACCTAGATGTCCATCAACAGATGAATGGATAAAGAAGATGTGGTATATATACACAATGGAATACTATGCAGCCATCAAAAGAAATGAAATCTTGCCATTTGCGACGACGTGGATGGAACTAGAGCGTATCATGCTTAGTGAAATAAGTCAATCGGAGAAAGACAACTATCATATGATTTTTTTTTTTTTTGTAATGTGATGCTGAATTTGTTTTGCTAGTATTTTTTGAGAATTCTGTATCTATATGTAACAGGGATATTAGCCTGTAATTTTCTTGCAGTATTCTTGTCTGACTTTGGTGTCTGGGTAATCCAGACCTTGTAAAATAAGTTTGAGAACATTCCTTTCTCTTCAACTTTTTAGAAAAGTCTAAGAAGGACTGATATTTAAATTTTTGGAAATAAAGAAATGTTTGGTAAAACAGTGAAAACACCTGGTTCTGGGGTTTTTTTTTTTTTTTTGGTTGAGAAGTTTTTAAGAACTGATTCAGTCTCCTTACTTGTTACTGGTCTGTTCATAGTTTCTAGTTCTTCATGAATTAGTCTTCCTAGATTGTATGTTTCTGAGAGTTTATTACTTTCTTCTAGGTTGTCTAATTTATTGGCATATGATTCTTCATAATAGTCACTTTTTTTTTTTAAGATTTTATTTATTTATTTGACAGACAGAGATCACAAGTAGGCAGAGAGGCAGGCAGAGAGAGAGAGAGGAGGAAGCAGGCTCCCTGCCAAGCAGAGAGCCCAATGTGGGGCTCGATCCCAGGACGCTGGGATCATGACCTGAGCCGAAGGCAGAGGCTTTAACCCACTGAGCCACCCAGGCGCCCCCATAATAGTCACTTTGATCCTTTGTATTTCTGTGGTATCAGTTCCAATGTCTCCTCTAACATCTATAATTTTATTTATTTGAGTTTACTCTTTTTTTTTGGTTAGTCTAGCTAAAGATTTATCAATCTTGTTTATCTTTTTAGAGAATGAACTCTGAATTTTGTTTTTTTCTTTTATACTTTTTTTTTTTTCATTACTTTTGTTTCTATTTCATTTATTTCGGCTCTAATCTTTATTATTTCATTCTTTCTGCTACCTTTGGCCTTAGTTTGTTCTTTTCTTAGTTTCTTGAGATATAATGGTTGTTTATCTGAAATCTTTCTTTTATCTTGATACATGTTTGTATCTATAAACTTTCCTCTCAGAACAGCTTTTGCTTCATCCCATAAGTATTGATATATTGCTTCTGTTTCATTTGTCTTAATATTTTTTGTTTCCTTTTTTATTTCTTTTTTTAATCATTGATGGTTCAGGATTGTTTTATTTCCATGCATTTGTGCATTTTCCAGCTTTGTTACTGTTATTGATTTCTAGTTTCATACCTTTGTGATCAGGAAAGACCCTTGATAGAATTTCTGTCTTCTTGAATTTTTTGAGACTTATTTTGTGGCCTTACATATGATCTACCCTAGAAAATATTCTGTGCATGCTTGAGGGGAATATGTATCTTTGTTGCTGTTGGATAGAATGTTCTTTATGTCTTTTTGGTTCATTTGGTCTGTAATGTTGTTCAAATCTACTGTTTCCTTATTGATATTGATATTCCTTATTGCTATTATAAGTAGGTAGTTAAGTAATTAAGCCTATTGAAATGAATTTAGGATTCTGTCCCTTAAACAAGTAGCTCTGAAGTTCATGTCTGACATTAGGCCTTATTTAACTATTTTTTTCTGTTAAGGAAAATCTAGGCATTCATGAATTTTCCTTCACCCTCTCCCCTCCCTCTTTGCCTCTACCTTTCTCCTTACTTTTCTTCTACTCTCCCTCATCCCCCTCCTTACTGTCCCTCCTCCCTACCTCGCTCAAATGCAAATGGCCATAGTAGTAATAAATCATTATTACCTTGTCTCCATGTCAGCAATTAGTATATTGGTTTAATGTCAGAGAAACTAATATAATTTGATTCTGAGTGAGGGAGTATTAGGATTGAGCTTACTGCAAAGCTATTTAGTATGTTCCATTCAGGGGTGCCTGGGTGACTCAGTCATCAAATGTCTGCCTTTGGCTCAGGTCCTGGGATGAGCCCCACATTGGGCTCCTTGCATCTGGCTCCCCACATCAGGCTCCCTGTTCAGCAGGAAGCCCTCTCTCACTCCCCCTGCTTGTGTTCCCTCTCTCGCTGTGTCTCTCTCTGTCAAATAAATAAATAAAATCTTAAAAAAATATATGTTCCATCCAGAAATGAAAAATAGTGCAAAAGGGGCAAGGAGAGTATCACATATCTTTGAAATGGGAATTTTTAGAAGACTAATCTCTTATATTCTGAGCCAAATTAGCTGCCATATCAATATCAGCTACATGGTCTCTCTCCCCTCCTTAGAAGGGTAAGATTGTCTTATATACTCCTTAACCCCATATCCAGGTTCCTCACCTGGGGCATGTGAACCAATAGTATAAAAGAGAATATGGAATTCTCTCAACTAGATCTACTGGCAAGAGCTCACATTGCTAAAACCCCAAAGGTTTCTCTTTTTTCCCCCATTTGTTGGTATGCTTTTATCTTAGCCCATCTCTGGGTGACTTGGATTGGACAGCCTCAGGGTCTCAGAGAATAAGATTAATGCTCTTATTTTCAATATTGTTGGTTTTTCCATCAGTCTCAGGTTTGGTGCTATCTATAGTAAATTAGAGAATCTAGAACTTTCCCAGCAGCTCACAGGGCTATGCCAGGTGTTCACTGGGATAGCCAGTCAGGCATTTCCCTTTAGGATACAAAAAAAAAAAAAAAAAAAAAAAAAAAACCCCAGAAATCCAATACTCCCCTTGTGGCCGTATCAGAAACCAGTTGTTGATGGCCTCTCACAGTCTCTGAACACCTACATTATGTCAGGGAAGTCACCCAATTTATCTGAGCCTCAGTTTCCTCATAGATAAAATAGGAATAATAATATCTACCACATCAGGTTGTTTGAGGATTAAATGAACTAATTAAGATAAAGAATATAGCACTTTCCTTGGTACTTTGTAGACATCTAATGAGCAGTGACTTTGGTAATTAATTAATTATTATTATTATTATTATAGCACTGATTTTGTTATTTTTAAAGATTCCTATACTACCACAGATTTGATCGAAAGAGAGGCTCAAAACATTGCCCCTCTCGACTTTTGTGGATCTTATTCTAGCTCTTGCTTTTACATTATAAGTAAGTCTCATTATCTGCAGGGCTATCTACTTACTCACAGAATGTCTCAGCCAGCTGTGCCTACAGTATAAAATGCAAATTAATTTCTACTTCTGTCACAGGGAAAAGAATTAATAGCTAGTTTCAGAATTCAAATAGGGAGATTTAAAAGCTCTTTGACACTGTACTTAGGTGAAATGAAAGTGCAGTCCCTTTTAAAATATAATTCATTTGTGATTTTGCTAAAATTTAAACTGACCAGAGAAAAAAGTCATCACCTGCTGACCATCTAAAGTCTCTGCAATCAATGTAGTAAACACATCTATGAGTGTGTGACAGTGTTTTGGCACAGGTCTCTCTTCTTCCTTGTGAAAGTCACCATGCTTTAAGGAAATGAGGAAATAGAAATGTGCTTGTTGTTGTCTTATTGAATTCCAATTTGGATATTATATAAAAGAGCTCGCTGTTAGGTTATTGAATGAATAAAGGCTCTATTTTCTTTCAACAGCTTTATTTAAAATAATCCTTATTAAAGAGGTCAATGTAGATTGATATATTTAAACAAATTAAGGTATTAGATCTATATTTACTATGGCACAAATTAATATATTTTGGATATACTTTATGCTATATACTGGTCAACGTTTTAGTGAATATACATATATGATTTTTAAGAACTTGAAGAGAAGTGTTCTTCCACTCCTAAAGTGAAAATTGATTGCAGTTTAGAATATGTCATTAGATTCAAAATACTCATCATAAAGGAAGTAGTGATTGGATAGGATTCTGAGTTAATGTGTATAGTGGATGAGAGGTCATTTATTGGATACAGGTAGCTTTCTGGTATTGATTCCTCACGCTAACCAGACAGGTCACTTAGCTTTTTCAAGCTATGGTTTCTCATCTCTACTATATTGCAATACCTTAAAGGTAATGAGATAATCAAGACAGAAAGCTTTGTGCCATTCTTGTACTGGTATTTCCATAGGTAGCAGCTGTTATCTTTATACCATTATTATTATCATTATCAATTTCACCTGGAATATTGTGCTCAGTTTGAGTCACAACATTTTAAATGGGATATTTAGCAGTCAGAATAAACAAAATATGAATAGTAGGTAAGCCACGGAGTATGATGAACCAGTAGAAGAAATTTACCAGTATGTTTACCTTGAGGAACAGAAACCCAGGGAGAGTGGCAGTATTTGAATGGGATAGCTGTTTTCAAAAAATTACAGCATTTCCTATTAAGAGAGCAGTCTGCTCCCAGGGCAAAATGAGGCTAATGACAAAAGATGCCAAAAGGCAATTTTGGACTGAAATATTTTAAAAAAGAAAAGTTCATAGCAGTTAAACCTGGTGAAAATTCAGCAGGTTGTGGAATGCTGTAAGACCATTTTCTGGGAAAAAGGGAATTCTTGCATTGGGCAAGTGATGAGATTATATGATTTCTAAGGAGCTCTGTGCTGATGGTTACTTGGCACCAGCAAAAATATGTAGGACTTTAGGTAAAGGACAATTAGGGGAACTTGGTTTCTGTGAAGATGCAGATCCCATATGCATATACATCTGGGAGCAGTGCTATTTAGGAAAAGATGAAAATCACATGCTGGCTAAGATTTTAAGTAATGCTATGTGTGTTTTGCTGATGGTCTGTTGATATTTAACCAGCGATCTTTCTTTTCTCAGATTTCCTCACACACTCAATGGTAGTGTGAGGATTAAGACTAAGACCCCCACATTCTCCTGCCTTTCTAAAAAATTTAGACTCCCTTGAGGGTTTTGATCTCATTAAGCCTTTAAGAATCATCACAGCAGAAGAGAATGTATGTGTGCATATGTCTATGTGTGTGTGGGGGGGGGGGGGAGATGTTAAAATTATGAAGCTACCAAGTATTTTAGGTGATCCTAGAATTATTCAAGTTGGAAAAAAATATTCCTGTGACGTTCCAGTGGGAGTTAGTCATAATTTATCTAGAGAAAATCAAACAGCATTGCAAATGCTCTGTGGTGTTACTGCTTGCAGATTTAATTTGCATCACTGTCCCATTTTGGTATTTTCGTGAATTGTATCTAGCAGTGTGGAAGTGGAGGATTTGTTTTTCCCTCCTTGCTGAGTGCTACTTGGTTGGAATGTGATCACTGCTTAATAATTATTATTCCTTTTTACAATAAGCAAATGCTAGGATGTGTATTTAGAAACTCTGGCATCTTGTGAAGATATTATTTGTAATCTTCTGTATCTGGACTTTAGGACTTCTGTTCTTTCAATTCTTCCATTATGAGAAAGTAAAGAATTGACTTAGATATAAAGGGTACACTTTAATGTAGCGTATGAAAAGTGAGAATATTGAACTCTTTCCATCTAAAGCTTTTTCTTTCCCCCAAAGAGAAATCTTGATTTTATTCACATTTTAAATTTTCTCTTTCTGTAGTCTCTATTTTTGCCTTCTGGAATTCCCACGGATAGACCTTGGGTCTCTCACATTTATCAGCCTTGGCTCTGAAATAAAATTTGTAGATTTATATCTTCCAGATTACTAGTATTTTAGTCCAAAGAAATTATTATTAGTAGTATTCTATTTTGGCCATCCTTTTCTCAATTTCTTTTTATTTATTTATTTATTTGAGAGAGGGACAGTGAGAGAGAGCATGAGCGAGAAGAAGGTCAGAGAGAGAAGCAAACTCCCCGTGGAGCTGGGAGCCCAATACGGGACTCGATCCCGGGACTCCGGGATCATGACCTGAGCCAAAGGCAATCGTCCAACCAACTGAGCCACCCAGGCATCCCCTTTTTCTCAATTTCTAAGAACTCTTTCTCATTCTTTGATTACTCGTTTTTGATAGTCACTTGTTTTCTTATGGAATGTCCTTTTTATTTTAAGGATATTTTAAATTATTTTTCAAGTTTTCTTTTGCTCTCTTCATCTTTCTAATTCCTTTTGTGATGATGTATGTTTATTTATTGTGGCCCTTCTTTTGTTATGCTGATGGTTTTCCTTGTAAGTCTGCTGATCTTGGCAGTCCATTTATACTTGTAAATAAAGGGCTAGTTTGACCAACAGGGTACTGATATAGGTTTTCCGAACTGATATGGGTTTTCTTAGCACTTTTACATGGCTGTTCTCATAGTCAGCCTCTTGCCTGAATAAGGAGAATGGAGGCAGGAGGAGAACGGGGCATGCTGAGCAGGCAGCTTCCCCCTTTAGGAGAGTGGGCTAAGATCGCTCACGGGGAGCCAAGGCTCATCTGGGCTTAAGCACCTTACATTATTTCACCCTTTCATTCCTAGAAAGATCTGATGGACCAACAACTTATCTTTGTTTGTTTGTTTGTTTGTTTGTTTGTTTCTCCCTCCATTTGTAGCAGTACCCAGGACTATTTGGGGCTTTGTACTGATTCTCTCTTCAGCCCAGTATCTAAACTAGAAACCCAGGCACCCCCTACTCTGTTTAAAGGACCTTTTTCCAGCATTGTCTCAGGGGCAGTCACCACAGCCAATGTGAAAGAAGCAAGGGGACTTGTCCGTAGGTGGCATGGTGGCTTCTACTCTGTGAACTTCCCAAGTCTGCAAATTCTCTAAGGCAGAGGTTCTCAACTTTTCTGAACATCAGACTCCCTGCGGAGTTTTTAAAAATCCAGATGAACAGGCCACACTACGACCTACTGAATCAGTCATTTTATTTTTTTAAAGATTTTATCTATTTATTTGACAGACAGAGATCACAAATAGGCAGAGAAGCAGGCAGAGAGAGAGGAGGAAGCAGGCTCCGGCTCCCGGCTGAGCAGAGAGCCCCATGCGGGGCTCCATCCCAGGACTCTGGGATCATGACCCCAGCCAAAGGCAGAGGCCTTAACCCATTGAGCCACACAGGCGCCCCCTGAATCAGTCATTTTAAAAGTTCTGCAGGTGATGACAATGAACAAAGTTGGAAGAGAGTCCTTTACGGGCACAGTTCTCACACTTGAGACAGCATGAGAATGTCCTGGAGAGCTTGCTAAATAAACACAGATTGCTGTGTCCCATTCCTGGAATTTCTAACTAAAATGCGTCTGAAGCGAATCTCAGGATTGCATTTTTCACATTTGCTGGCAATACTAATGCTGCAGGTGTAAAGACCACACTACTCTAGGACTTTAGTGGAAAGATCAGCTCTCTCCTTGACGCTTGTCATGGAAAACTTGTTCTTGTGGTTTTCTCTGTCTGTATGACCTCATCTACATTCTAACTTTTGTACATTTTTCAAAATTACCAGCCCATTGATGTAATACTTTCCTGTAATTTATAGTGCTATTATGGATTTTTACCATTCCTTCTCCTTACAGTTATTTCTATGAGATTGCAAGAAGGCTGGAAAGGTAAATATGCAATCTTAAGCTGGAATTCTCATTTTTCATACACATATTCCATTTTTTTTATTTGTTTATTTACAGCATAACAGTGTTCATTGTTTTGGCATCACACCCAGTGCTCCAAGCAGTACGTGCCCTCCCTATTACCCACCACCTGGTTCCTCAACCTCCCACCCCCCCCGCCCCTTCAAAACCCTCTGGTTGTTTTTCAGAGTCCATAGTCCCTCATGGTTCATCTGGAAGAGATTATGCTGAGCAAAATAAGTCAAGCAGAGAGAGTCAAGTATCATATGGTCTCACTTATTTGTGGACCATAACAAATAACATGGAGGACATGGGGAGATGGAGAGGAGAGGGAGTTGAGGGAAACTGGAAGGGGAGATGAACCACATATTCAATTTTTAACTACATATACAATTTTCAACCTCGTTTTAAAAATTTAATAGCATACCATAAATATCCCAATTTCTGAAATCTCTCATAATTTCTCATGTCTGTATAGTATTCCACCTGTGGCTGAATCATAATTTATTTAACAAGTTCCTAATTGTAGAACACAAAATAATTCCACTATGTTGCTATTTTTAATAATGTTATAATTTGTGTTTGATTAAAGCTATTTATCATTAAATACAGTCATCATTTTATATATGTGTATATATATATGGCTCTTCTGTATAATGCAATATGTCATGTTAAACTTAAATTAATTAAAATTCTAAAAACTAAAAATTTAGTTCCTCCGTCTCACTAGGGATATTTCATGTGTTCAGTAACCACAGGTGATTAGTTCCTGCCATACTGAACAGTGCAAGTATATAGAACATTTTCTTCATTTCAAAAAGTCTGAGTGACAATAATATAAAAAGTAAATGCAAAGAAGTTGAATAACTACATTATAGAAAATATAAAATATGAAGTCTTTCATCTTTTTTAAAAAATCTTTTTTACGCTCTAGTTCCATCCATGTCGTCGCAAATGGCAAGATTTCATTTCTTTTGATGGCTGCATAGTATTCCATTGTGTATATATACCACATCTTCTTGAGCGTATCATGCTTAGTGAAATAAGTCAATCGGAGAAAGACAACTATCATATGATCTCCCTGATATGAGGACATGGAGAAGCAACATGGCGGGGTAGGGGGATAGGAGAAGAATAAATGAAACAAGATGGGATTGGGAGGGAGACAAACCATAAATGACTCTTAATCTCACAAAACAAACTGGGGGTTGCTGGGGGGAGGTGGGATTGGGAGAGGGGGAGCGGGCTATGGACATTGGGGAGGGGAGGTGAACCATAAGAGACTATGGACTCTGAAAAACAACCTGAGGGTTTTGAAGGGTCAGGGGTGGGAGGTTGGGGGAACAGGTGGTGGGTGATGGGGAGGGCACGTTTTGCATGGAGCACTGGGTGTTGTGCAAAAAGAATGAATACTGTTACGCTGAAAAAATTAATAAAAAGGGAAAAAAAAAAGGTTAGTTTAAAAAAATAAAAAAAAAATCTTTTTTAGATCTTTTTTAAAAAATCTTTTTTAGATCTTTTTTAAAAGATCTTTTTTAAAAAAAATCTTTTTTTAAGATTTTATTTATTTATTTGACAGACAGAGATCACAAGCAGGCAGAGAGGCAGGCAGAGAGAGAGAGGGGGAAGCAGGCTCCCTCCGAGCAGAGAGCCCAACGCGGTGCTCGATCCCAGGACCCTGAGATTATGACCCGAGCCGAAGGCAGAGGTTTAACCCACTGAGCCACCCAGGTGCCCCATATGAAGTCTTTTGATATGGTTTTAGATATATCCTGATTTCAAAAACACTTAATGTAAAAGGAAGCCAAAGGGCATTAGAAGTGAAGTACATCAGGGCGCCTGGGTGGCTCAGTAGGTTAAAGCCTCTGCCTTCGGCTCGGGTCATGATCTCAGGGTCCTGGGATTGAGCCCTGCATTGGGCTCTCTGCTCAGCAGGGAGCCTGCTTCTTCCCTCTCTCTCTGCCTACTTGTGTTATCTCTCTCTATCAAATAAATAAAATATTAAAAAAAAAAAGAAGTGAAGTACATCTTCTTAATGAAAAGGAAACCATTATTTTATTGTTCCTAAGTGGGCAAACTGAAAGGAAGCACAATCCATAGTGTTATCAAATTAATATCTCCCAGTCTCACATGTGAGAGAATCTGCCTGTTTTGTTCATTTCCCTCAAGGCACCATTAGGCCATCTCTGCCATTGTGTGCAAAGGGAAGAAGTTTATGACGTGTGTATGCATACCTTAGTAAATGTTAGCCAAAAAGGTACAATGTGGGTAGACATGTTATCCTGGCAGTGATCAAGATTTCCACATGAATTAACAGGTAATTTTGGAATCTAGAGTTTTAGATACAGAGAATTTGGGGAGAAATTTTTTAGCAGTAGACTCAGTCCCTTATTAGCTTTTTTGCCCTGTATACATTAATATAAATACTATGCCAAACCCGGGCAAATTAAACACAAAGCCTTCCACCCTCACCTCTATTAAGCTAACTCGGTAACTAAAGGAGCCCAGAGCTTAGGAGCTGCTCACCCTTCTGACCATGTTATAAGCACAGGAATAAAGTTTAAGATGCATTGGCACAGGCTCAGCTTGCAACTCAAAAAACAGCAAGGATCATCTCCCACTACAATTTCTCCCAACTCCCTTCTCCTCTTCATCTCTGCACGTCCTCCGTGTTATTTCTTATGCTCCACAAATAAGTGAAACCATATGAGAATTGACTCTCTCTGCTTGACTTATTTTACTCAGCATAATCTCTTCCAGTTCCGTCCATGTTGCTACAAAAGTTGGGTATTCGTTCTTTCTGATGGAGGCATAATACTCCATAGTGTATATATGGACCATATCTTCCTTATCCATTCGTCCACTGAAGGGCATCTTGGTTCTTTTCACAGTTTGGCGACTGTGGCCATTGCTGCTATGAACAGATGGCCCTTCTTTTCACTACATCTGTATCTTTGGGGTAAATACCCAGTAGTGCAATTGCAGGGTCATAGGGAAGCTCTAGACTGTGGACTCTGAAAAAACAAACTGAGGGTTTTGGAGGGGTATGGGGTGGGAGTTTGGGTGAGCCTGTTGGTGGGTATTATGGAGGGCATGTATTGCATGGAGCACTGGGTGTGGCATAAACAATGAATTCTGGAACCCTGAAAAGAAATGTAAAAAATAAATAAAAATTAAAAAAGAAAAACAGCAAGGAGAAATTAAAAGGAAACTGATTCCCATATAGGTTCTTAAAGATGGAATGTTTTCTTAAAGACTAAATGAAGTCCTAAGTCTCTGGGGACAGAGTGTTGGATGAGGCTCTGTTCAAAACCCTGCATTGTGTGTGTTTAACTTTCTGAAATTGATGGCCACTTTCTTTTGTGTTTCTAATGCGCATTTTTCCCCCTGCTTTGAAATCTACCATTAAAACTAAAAATGCAGTTTAGGTGCTCACTGTGTGTTATAAATTTTTCTAAAGCAGATCTCATGGGGGAAGGGTGGTGGGTGTACAAACTTGTTTACTTGGTTCTCCTTTAGATCAGGAAAGGTGCCAGTAGTGCTGTCAGCAAAAATTCTCTCTTTTTTGGCTGGGCTTCAACTTATATTGGTCCTAATTAAGTGAAGATGCCACATTTGTGGCTTTCTTAGCACTTTCAGTGAAAGCTGGAGAGCACTTCATGAAACCTGATGTGAACATCATAAGCCAGAGGGATAAATACACCCACAGACCTTCCTTGAAGCATTTCCAGAAGACTCATGTTGTTTTGTTACATAGTTGCAGCCCAGTGAATTATAACTCAGACTGACTTTTCTCAGTTCCTGAATCTAGCTCCCTGTGTTACCACTTGAAGATATTTTCCCTTCAGTAGGGTTTCAACACTGTTCATTTGTTTTTGCAAATCTAATATCTTTTTCCTCTTGATAGTTTCCAGAGTTTACCTTCTGTCCCTGCTCCCACCTCCACTGTAGCCAGTACCATGATTATTATATTTATTGTTATCATGTTCAACATCATCAATAATAGTAACTATCATTTATTTAATGTTTA
Source organism: Meles meles (assembly GCF_922984935.1). NCBI lineage: Eukaryota > Metazoa > Chordata > Mammalia > Carnivora > Mustelidae > Meles > Meles meles. The sequence continues at coordinate 132,018,736 of NC_060068.1, forward strand.
CTTTGTATGAGACATGGTGCTGTGTATGTACATACATGATCTCAGGTAAATACCTCATATGGAAGCTACTAATATTATTTCTTCTTTACAAATGAGGATGTGGTGCCTTAGTGAGGTTGTGTAACTTACAAAAGGACACAGGTTAGCAGGTGAATGTGTAGTTGGAGAAAACAGAATTCAATGTAGCTAGTTTAAACAGAGACTTATTTGGCTTACTGAATTCTAGGAAAGACTGAAGGAATAGACTCTAGACTGAGCCTTTATGTATAATTCCTACAATCACAGCTGGGGCCTGTACTGACAAGGCAGTCATTGTTCCTGCCAGAGTATTATGACTGCCTGCTGAACTAAAGGGCCTCTGTTCTAGTTGCTAGACCAAGAGCACACTGCCTTTCATGTAATCCACATCAATAAAAGGTGTTTCATGCTGTACCTCTCTCTTGAGTTCTGAATTCAAGTCTCTAGCAAGTGTATCTGATTGTCAGAGCCTGGATCACATTTAGAACTATAGACCAAAGTGAGGAATGTAGTCAGGCAGTACTCATTATTGAGCAGAGTGGCCAAAGTGGAATGTGAACCCCGATCAGTCTGATTTTAGAGCCCATGTCTAACCATTGTACATATTGTTTCTTTGTTTATATCCTTAACATAAAATGAATATATTCCTGTTTGTATTATAAATAATTTATTTCTGATAATTCTATATTTGTTAAATACTAACTGCTGAATTGTATGCTTTCAGTGGACTTTGTTATTTTCTTTGCCTGCCCATATATGAACACTAGATTTTAATAATCACCTACTTTATGAAAGAGAGCGAACCTCCCATAACAGAAGCTGAAAAAGCCTCACATTCTCTCAGCCTTACATGCAACTAGAAGGTGGGTGCAAGAGCAGGGTTCTACCAATCCTATAACTTTGAATTGGAATCCTGTGCCATGAAAACCAACGACTTTGGGAATACCCAGCCTAAGAAAAGTAGAAGCCACAGCAGTGGATAGGTGGAAATGTTTAGGGGCACAAGTTGCTCTAAGAAGGGCAGTGAAAACTGTAGTACCTCAACCTAGTGGACATGCCTTGACCACTTCACTACAACTGTTCTGTCCTATATTTGTGGACATTGCTCCTGACTTCATAGCTTCCACACCTGGATTTCTGGTCTATTGTAAACTGTTCAATATCATTTTAATAAATGCCTGTTCTATTTAGTTTAACCCAAGTCACTTTATATTATCTGCAGCTAAGTATCCTGAATTCTATGTTTCTTGAAGGAAGCGTTATGTCTTATATTATCCTTATCTCCTGTATTGCTTTGCAAATGACAGGTAAGTAGTGAAGAAATACCTCACCAATTTAATTCATTTATTTCATCAAAGTTCATTCTAGAACAAGGTCCTCCCTAAACAAAATAGTGCAATTAGGAATTCCCTAAATATAAGCCCCTCTGTTAGGATTTATCACCCTAGCTGCCCCAAAGCTGTTTGGCAAATAATTTCAGGCTATTTGCATGAAAATACTAGAGACTTTATGTTAATTTTTCTGTGACCAAAGTAGGTAGATAGAATTTATTGAGCACTTACTAAGTGCTAAGTGCCTTATATTCATTGTCTCATTTTATTCAATCAACCCCATGAGAATAGGAGATTAAGTAAAGGTCACACACTAGAGCATAGTCAGGATTCAGTCCCAGCCAGACATCCTCAGGGACCTTGCTGTCAATCAGTATACCACCTATTTTGAAAATATACAAGGAAATTGGGGCCCCTGAGTCAGTTGAGCCTCAGACTTATGTTTTCTGCTCAGGACATAATCTCAGGGTCATGAGATCAAGGCCTACATGGGCTCAGTCTCAGAGCACGTGCACTCTCTCTTTTTCTAAATAAATAAACAAATAAAATATTTAAAAAAAATTATACAAGGAAAGATCATGTGAAGTCAAATAAACACTAACGGTGAAACTAGGTATTAAGTTCTTTTTTTTTTTTTTAAAGATTTTATTTATTTACTTGACAGAAAGAAGTCACAAGTAGGCAGAGAGGCAGGCAGAGAGAGAGAGAGGGAAGCAGGCCCCCCGCCGAGCAGAGAGCCCGATGCGGGACTCGATCCCAGAACCCTGAGATCATGACCCGAGCCGAAGGCAGCGGCTTAACCCACTGAGCCACCCAGGCGCCCCAGGTATTAAGTTCTTAAGCTATTTTAAGGTTGGAATTTGCCCTACTCCAATTTAGTCCCCATAATCAAAGGAGTGTTTATACTCTGTTCGTATATGCATATTAATTGTAATATCCATAAATGTGCCAAGAATTTCTTAAACCATTGCTAGTCAGTCACTTTTTTTCTCTAGTTTTTTTTTTCCCACCCTGGTAAGCAGAAAAAAAAATTCATTATTTTTCTAAGATTTTATTTATTTGTGAGAGAGGGAGCATGAGCAGATGAAGGAGGGAAGGGACAGGGAGAAGCAGAGGCGGGGCTTGAACCTGGGACCCTGGGATCATGACCTAAGCCAAAGGCAGATGCTTAACCAGTGTGCCATCAAGGCACTCCAGGGGAGGAAAAATTAAAGATTTATTTTTCACTAAGAGAAAGCTACTTATTGATAGATTAGTTGACTCCAAATGACCTTTTTTATCACCTTAAGAAATAAATATTTAGTATGGTTATACATTCTGAAGTATTTTTGTATTTAAACCCCTGACATAAAGTACTACTTGTGTCTAAACTTAATCAAATTTACTGCCCAAAGGTAAGCCTTGGTGGACAGACATGGAAAATACATTAAGGATGATCTGGCCTTAAGTTGAATAATTGAGGCTCTTCTGATTACAATTGTATCAAAATAATGTATAAGGAGAAGACAGTACTATAGATTACTTACATATGCCAAGAAAAGTTATTTTAATATGTCTTTCCAATCCTACCTTCTCTTCTTAGTGCTTATGTAAATAAAGGTCATTGCTAATTGGTACAGTTTTCTAGTTGTGAAGATATGTTAGCCAAGTGTTCCTTAAAGTTTAACTAAAAGACTCTTTTAGGATTTAAAGAAGTATATTCAGTGCAATACTAAAAATAGGTACCACTTGGAATGCCAGTTTTGTGGTGAACCCTTTACATTTATAATCATTTAATCTTCACCAACAGCCCTTGGTGTAAGTACAATGTCATCACTATTTTACAGAGCGGGGAGAATGAGGGTTAAGTAACTTAAAACACACATTTGGAAGTGGTAAGCATAGACTTTTTTTAATCCCTAAAGTCTAATTACAGAATGATAATTTAACCATGTTGGTGATGCTTATTCATTGAATTAATAAAAACAATACAGGCTTAAGAACAGAAGTTGAAATTGTAGCTCACAGTCAATTAAACACATACTTACTGATACCTTACTGGGTTTAGGAAACCATCAAAGGAATTGGGAGAAATTATGTAAAAAAGACTCATTCAAGAGCCAACAGAAGGATTTGTTATATAAGCCATGGGGGTTTTGGTTTCTCATTTTAACCATCTCTCTCCTCTGGGAAATCTGAGGCAATGAGAATGCTTTATCAGGTTTTCCAGAAAGAAGAAAACAGATAATCTGCCCTAACTCTCCATTGCCAAGTAGGAGATGAGTGACATTCTTGGAGCAATGAGAAATCCTCAGTCCCTGTAATCACTCTGCTGTAACATTTTAAAGTCCCAGTGGGCTATAATGCAACTCATTGACCCCGAGGAAGGGATGGAATATATTTATACTCAGTGTGGTCCTCTGCATCCTAATAGGGCTAGTCTAAACTTACTTTTCTAGACCTGGTTTCTGACATTGTAAGCTTCTTAACTAACCATTATGTGCATCTATGACTCAAAAAGAAGACCAAAAACATATGAGAATAATTTCTGAAGCATAATATACCATATAGAAAACTATTATCTAAACTTCTTACTCAAACTAAGTAAATTTTTCCTCTTTTTGTCTTGGCTATGGAAAGCAGGAAGAGAGAATCAGAGGTTAGAGGCTTCTTTCCTGGACCTTCACAAGTTCCCCAAAGAAGGTGTATTAATGATTAGTATATTCTTGTAAATAACATTGAGTTGGTGAACTACCTCTTCATCACTGAAAGGCAGGTGTGGTAAGTGGGGAGAGCAGCCTTCACTCTTCGGCCTCACCATTCTTTACCTGAAATCAAGAGAAGCAAGTCACTGAGACACATATACCTGGAAAAAAAAAAAAAATTCGGTAGCCTTGGGGATTTCTACCTTGCTATTCTCTTTGCCTGCAATGCTTTTTCCTCTCTTTGCCTAGCTCACTCCTACTCATCCTTCAAATCTAGAGCTATAATTAATTTCTTAGCATTGCCTTTCTTAATTTCCCTTTCTCAAAGCACCTGTACCATTTCTTCATAGTAGTTGTTAACAATTGTAATATTTGTGGGTTTTATTCTCTTATAATTAGTGTCTGCCTTTCTTTCTTGACTGTAAATTTCACAAGATAAGTACAATGGCTATTTTTTGTCATTCCATCCACAGTACTGAATGCAAAGCATTATAAAATTCAAAAGCATTTGTTGAATAATAAAAGGATGAGTGGAGGGTTGGATGAGTAAGGAATAGCCAGCCCTACCCGTTTTTGTTTATCATATGCTACATTTAAGGAGCTCTTTTCAGTTTTAACATCAAACTCAGGCTAAACCTCTTCAAATTAAGAAGAATAACAGGAATGGAAAATGAGACTATTGTGTTTCATTAGGCTAACTCCCAGAATGTAAAGGATATCCAGCTATCAGCTGCCTCCTCAACCTTACTAAAAAAGAAGAATAAATAGCCCCTCAGTGGCTGATCACATGTTTTTTCCGTCTTTATGGTACTTTGGTGGATTGTATTAATTGATTTTGAAGGATAAACTAGTCTTACATTCCTAGGATATATCTTACTGGGTCATGGTGCATTGTCATTTTTATATGGTGTTGGTGTGATATTGTAAGACTTTGCTAAAGACAAGACAAAAAGAGGAAAAACTTACTTTGTTTGAGTAAAAATTTTAGATAATAGTTTTCTATATGGTATATTGGGCTTCAGAACTTATTCTCATATAGTTTGTCTTCTTTTTGATAAATGTTATGTCTTCAATATATAGAGAGCTGGTCAGATTCTTTCTTCTTGTGTTATTTTGGTAAGTTCTATTTTTCCATAAATGTTTCTGTATCTTCTAAGATGTTGAATTTTAGCACAAAGTAGTTCATAGTATCCTCTTATAATTCTTTTAATGCCTAAAACATCTGTAGTGATAATCCCCTTTTAATCAAATTATATTGGTGATTAATATTGGTGATTTGTGGGGTTTTTTGCTCAGTTTTGCTAGAGGTGTGTCAATTTTTATAGCATTTTCAAAATCATCTTTTGGCTCTGCTAATTTCCTCTAGTGCCTATTTTGTACTTTATTGATTTATGTTCTTTATTATCTTCTTCCTTTGCTTCCTTTTTTACTCATCTTTTCTCTAGATTTTTTAGATGAAACCTGGGGCTACTGAGTCAAATACTTTTATCTACTCTAATATGAGGATTTAAAGATACAAATTTCTCTCTAAGCCCTGATTTATTTACTTTCCCAAAATTTTAATGTATTTTCATGGGCATTCTTTTTAAAATATTTTCTAACTTCTCTTGTGAGTTCCTCTTTGTCTTAAGAATTTCTTAAAATTGTGTTGTTTTACTTCCCATTGGAGGTTTTCTAGATATAGTATTATTAGTAATTTTTTTAAGATTTATTTATTTATTTTAAATATTTTATTTATTTATTTGACATCGCGAGATCACAAGCAGGCAGAGAGGCAGGCAGAGAAAGAGGAGGAAGCAGGCTCCCCGCGGAGCAGAGAGCCTGATGCGGGACTAGATCCCAGGACCCTGAGATCAGGACCTGAGCCAAAGGCAGAGGCTTAACCCACTGAGCCATCCAGGCGCCCTATTTATTTATTTTGAGAGCGAGAGAGAGCCTGGGCAGGTTGAGGGGAGGGACAGAAGGAGAGAGAGACTCTCAAGCAGACTCATCTGTGAGCATGGAGCTCAATGAAGGCTTGATCCCACAACTCTGAAATCATGACCTCAGCTGAAATAAAGCGTGAGATACTTAACCAACTGAGTCACCCACGTGCCCCAGTATTATTAGTATTTTCTAATTCAATCCTGTTGTGGTCAGAGAGTACCTTCTTTATAGTTTCTAATCTTTTAAAATTTATAGAAGGTTATCTATCATGGGTAAATATTCTGTACCTGATGGATACATTATTCTGCAAGACAATTAGATCAAGATGGTTAATAATATTCTTTGTGTGTTCTTTATCTTTACCAATTTATTTTCTAGCCCTGTCAAACCATGGGAAAGGGCTGTAAAGAAATTCTTGCTCTATTTGTGTAATTTTTCTTTCTTTCATTCTGTAAATATTTGCCTCATGCATCTTAGGACTATTATTTGTGACATATATGTTGATAATTGATATGTCTTCCTGATTAATTTTCTCTTTTATTATGATGAATTCTTTATCTCTGGTAATATTCTTTGTCTCAAAGCATTTTTTCATATTAAAATAGCCATCTGGCATTATTATGCTTGCTTTTTACATGATGAATCTTTTTTTCTAATCCACTTATTATCAATATATCTATGCCTTTATATTTAAAGTAGGACTCTTGTAGGTCTCATATAATAGGGTTTTACTTCTTTTACACTTTGATAATCCGTTTTTCAATTGGATGAAAACGTTTAGACCAGAGGTTGGCAAACTATCACCCATGGGCCAAATCTAGCCTATGTTCTTTTTTGTATGGCATATTACTAAAAGTGTCTTTTTATGTTTTTAAAGAGTTCTGAAAAGGAAGATACTGAGAAACCTTAGGCATGGGTGGGTACTTGTGGTTGTACTATTGATTTCCTTCATTGGATACCCTATCTATACAGCTTAGAATTATACTACTTTCTGGAAAGTCACATTATCTTGTTATTTCATGTGGAGCTTTGGTCTACTTTAAAGTCATATATCCTTGATATCTTTTTTCATTAAAAAAAAAAAAGGTCCCCCTGTGAAATTTCATCTTGTTTATTTTAGTTCTTCCTGTGTCAGTCGTTTCTACTTCCCAAAACTTAAAAAAAAGAATTCCTTCCCAGAATTGTTGCATTAATAAATTTAAAATCATATCACATATATTTTTATCTAAACTATTAGTAAAAAGTTTAAATAATATATAAAAGTCACCCTGCCATATATATATGAACTCATTAATAATTTGTTTTATAAAGTTATCTAATTGGCTATAATTTAGATCTACTTTCTAATTTAGCTTACATTTCTCCTACCAATCAATGTGGTTATCAACTGTTTGCCTCAAAAAAGGTGTCTTTAGAGGTGAAGCATAAAATATTAATAGCTAACATTTATCTAACACTATATACAATAAACAAGTGTTTTGGATTTTTTATAAGAAACATTGACTTCAATCCTGTAAAGTATTTTTAGAATGCCCAGTTTCTGATAAGGGAACTGAGACACAGAGAAGTTAAGAAACTTGCCCAAGGTTTCACAGAGTAGTGGAACCAGAATTTGGGTGAGACTATTTGGTTCCAAACCCTGAGCCATTAACAACCACTCTTTGCCCACAATGTTACTGAAAGAGCATTGCATGTGGGGTCAGAAGATCCAAGTCAGAGCCATGGACTAGTGCCAGACATCAAGTAAGTTCTTCAGAGAGTGGGGGAGTTAAACCAGATTGTCACTAGGAGTTCTTTTAGTTCAAAATAGTATAATTATTCTTATTTACTTAGATACCTGATCATTTTCATAAGAAGAGGCAAGGATAATCATAAATACTGTCACACGGGCCTTTTGTCAAGGTCGTAGATGAATATTCTTGTGTCAGAGTACATGACAGAATTAGAGTTTGAGCATCGCTCTGCTCTGTCTGCATGCAGAGCTTAACATTCTTATTAAGATTTGGCTTCATGGGCACAAGACCTGGGCAGGAAAATAGGGCCCTGTCATTACAGGGTTCTCATGCTTGGTGTAATTCTCTGATGTTGTCCTGAAATTCATAATAATTTGTCAGCAAGAGACTTCTCATTTTAATTTTGCACCCCAGAAAATTATGTCACCAGTTCTGTTTTCAATCCATCTGTGGTAGTCTTAAGCTGTTGCTTAATGTGGCTTTTGATAGCAGAAGTTCAGTTGGCATGGGGGTCAGGATTAGGAGATGCTCCCTAATATGGGAATATGATCTGTGATCCAGTCCCTACTTAGAGACAACTAATAACCCATCAGTGAATGCTGAGTCTCTTGGTTTGATGATCCTTACTATTTCTTGCCTTTTGGATTCTAGAGGAGCAGAATTTTTCATTACATCTTATGAATATCTGCAGCCAAGTTCTGATACCAAGATAGGTATCAGTTATCTAATTGGAGAGATAATGAAACATATTTACATAGATCTCACATACACAAAGAGAGAGAAAGAGATATTTCTCAATGTGTATTCTCGGTTTTCTCTCTGAGCATGATTCCTAACACTAATATTATGCATTCTCTGTTTGCTATGATGTTGTTTTTTATGCCATATAAGAATTCAAAATTTATATTTTTTTATTTTTTTTATTCTACCTGTGAAGAATGTTTTTTATTCTACCTTTTTTGTTCTACCCTGTGAAGCTACTTCACATTTGACTTACTCCCACCACTCCACTCCAGGAGAATATCCCAATGATTAAAGAAACTAAATGAAAGTTGTTTTGCACAAAGTATATAGCCTCCTAATGCTTCTTTGATATCACAGATTTTTAAAAATCTGTCTTGTTAAAGTGACCCTCCATTCTCTTTGTCTTTCTCACACACACACACACACACACACACACACACACACACACACACACACAAGAGGGCATCGTTTGCCATTTTTTAACATATGCTCCTGCCTTACAAAGTTAGTTGAAGCAAACCTGTCAAATGCCAAAGTGTAGAGTATGAAAATTTCAACAGAATGTCAGGAGAAATGGGAAAACTAGTGAATTTAAGAAAATCTGTCATAAAGATTGCATTGCATGTTTCTTTCTGCCTAACTTTAGATGACATATGGAAGCTTAAAAATATAACCTAATGATGTGTCTTTATGGGAAGAAGTTTATATAACCTAATTGCCACAAAACTGTCATTGCTGGTTAATTTATTAGAGTAATAAAAAGATGTTGCGCTCTTAGAACTTAGCTGGAATGAATTCTGTCTAACAACATTGATGGCCCCTGAACCATAAACTTCTATTTTTGATACTTATTTGAAACCTGAGAAGACGCACATGTGGGTATACTCTTCTTAACCATTTTCCTTGGAGCACTGGTGTGGATCCAAGAACATAGGTGAGTTAAGGACAGTGCTATGAGCCTGCTGTTATGGGAGAAGCTGAGGTGTAAAGGGTTGGGAGAAAGGAAATATAGACTAATTTAAAGCCTGATCATTTATCTGGAGTATTACCCCTCAGATTCCACCCAAATTCTTAAATTTTTTTGAAGTAGCTTTAGGTTCATAAATAAAGTGGTAATGATAGTATAGTAAGTTCCCTCAGGTTTTCACCTAGCTTCCCCTAATGTTACCATTTTACATACCAGGATGCATTTCTCAAATCTAAAAAATTAACATTGGTAAAATCCTATTGAATAAACAAGTCTTCAATAAGATTTCATCAGGTTTTTTTTTTTTTTTTTTTCATGGAGGGCCTTTTTCTGTTCAGGAATCTATTCCTGATGTTTTATTTAGTCATCATGCCTTGTTAGTCTCTTCACATGATGGTTTCCCAGATTTCCATTTTGTTTCATCGTCTCAGCACTTTGAAAAGAACTGGTCAAATATTTTTAGACTGTCCCTCCATTTGGGTGCATCTCATATTTCTCATGATTAAGTGGGTCCACACAAATATTTAATCAACTTCCTTAAGAAACTACGTGAAATCCAGGAGAGCTAACTTTCTGAAAGCAGGAAAGAACAGGGCTACCCTGATCATATTTGACCCCGTAAAGGCCAACATTACCAACTGGACTAGTCATCTATTAGTTGAAACATAGGTTGTAAGTTTACCATAATGGAAACTTATTTCGCAAAAGAAAATAATGCCAATAATATGTCCCAGGTACTGCGCTTTATATACATTGCCTAATTTTATTGTCAAAACAGCCTATGATTTAGGTGTTAGTATGATTATTACTATTATACAGTCATTGTCATCATCATCATCATCTCGGAATTGAGGAAATTTAAGCTTAGGGAAAGTTAAGTTCCCAGAAGCCCAACTCATACTGTGTGTGGAATGCATCCTTAAGCCTATGTCTTTCTGATTCCAAAGTCCATGCTACTTACTCATTAAGCAATAAAAATGTAGGTCTTCTGTAATTTGTTGCTCCTTCTCTTAGAAAAGCCCATGTAAAATTTATAGTAGAGGTATATTCCAGGGGTTTTTGAGTTATCCCAGATATTGATACTATATTGATGAAAATTTCTATGAAACTGTTCCTTTCGTAGATACTGATCAAAACATAATCTAAAACAATTCCTTAATCCCCTGTCTTCTTCTCTCTCTTCCTTTGTCTCTCTGGTTCTCTCATCTCTGTTACTCTTTCTACATACAACACACACACATGCACACATGTGCACATTATAGGTGTGTGTGTGTATGTGTGTGTAAATACTTGTCTATAATATGTCCGTAAATGCATACTGAATATGAGATCTATTAAAAATCATGCTTTCAAAACAAATATGATTAATTGGTGAAATTTCTTTTGCTTCAGTGTCAAGATGATATTAGTCAAAGACCAGTTTTTTTCCAGACTTTTAACATGAGTCAGTAGAAATAAGGGATTTTAGGAGTATATTTTAGAAGTTTAATTATCTTCAATGTTGACATGGTGCCTCCTACTAAATTGGATGATCTGGGTGGTTACAGACTATTAAACTAAAACCACTAAAGGTTTGTGTTTTAATTTGGATGCATCACATTCTGGCATTGTTCCCATTGTCTATTGTTTTGATAGAGTGCACTTAATTGAGAATTACGTATTGTCTAGTTCAACAATTCCATTTTACAGATAAGTAATCAATATTTTTAAGGTCATTAATCTGGTTAATGACAGAATCATGGCTAGAATATCTAGGTCATAAGTTCCTTCCTTCTTGATAGTCTGTGATTCTGAGAAAACAAATTGAGCTAAGAATTGATTAAAATAAGGGGCACCCGAGTGGCTCAGTTATTAAGCATTTGCCTTCAGCTCGGGTCATGATTCCAGGGTCCTGGGATCGAGCCCCAAATGGGGCTCCCTGCTTGGCAGGAAGCTGCTTCTCCCTCTCCCACTCCCCTGCTTCTGTTCCCTCTCTTGCTGTGTGTCTCTCTGTCAAATAAATAAATTTAAAAAAAAATGAAAGAAAGCCTGATTCTCCCTCTTCCACTCCCCCTGCTTGTGTTCCCTTCCTTGCTGTGTCTCCCTCTGTCAAATAAATAAATAAAATATTAAAAAAAAAAGAATTGATTAAAATAAGATTTTCAAAAAAAAATAAGATTTTCTAATTATTTTTATTTCACACATGTGATTATAAGAGAAGAATGGTCTAAGACCTATGGTATGCTTTGTGGGTATTATGTGTGATTTTATTTCCATTTTTACCAAAATTAAAGCAAAACTATATATTCTTGATCACAGTGATTAATCAATGCGTTGCCATTGGAGACAGATTGGAATTTAAGGGTGAAGAGATTTGATGATACATTAACCAGTAGTAAAAATATTTTTAAAAATCTAACCACTACCTGATTTTATAGAGGATGTTGCATAGCCTAAGAATGATTAAATGCATAATGGCCAATATATCTCATGTTATCTATCTTCTACAGTTAAATTAATAAAAAATGTGTGCCAATAAAAATGTGGTTTGTATAATAAAAAGCCAGCATCGCAAGCAAATTATACCTCTCGGTTTGAAAAATGCTGATAGACTATAGATAATAAATTTGTGGCATAATGCATCTTTAAGTGGTTATTTTTAATATATCAATGGACTAATTTCTATAGCTTTCATCTATTGACATCTTTGATGAATGGTATCTTGAAAATCGTTTCAATTGATCCTTCTGAAATGCTTTTTTACAAGTTGGAATCAAAGGGAAAGCAACTCATCTATGTGACATCTCTAGATACTTTGAGCAGCTCATAAAATCACTTTAGAGGAATTTAAATTTTAAATCCTTTCACAGATTCTTAGAATTATGGCCAGCATATTTGTACCTAGTGGAATAAGAACGACTTTAAATTGAAAGATGCATATATTTAGTTTGTGATCCCAAATCATAGTTCAGTTTTCTGTGTTCTGACAAAACTACATTTTGAACTTTGTCTTTAAAAACCTGCTATTGGCTTTCTGTGCCAATTTTATGAGGTTTAGTTGAATTTAAATCCTTAAATCTGTTAGGATGTGTGTGTATTAATATCTCCCTAGATTTAATTATGTATGGTTCATTATTTAAAAAAAAAGTAGGATTTGAAAATCTCTAGATGTGTTAAATCTTTAGTAACTTAACTGTTGATTTAAACTAATAGTTTCTTATATAATGTTTCATTTGATTTTATGCTAATTTTAGGGTTAAGTATTTTTAGTTATATAGTTCTTTCCTAAAGAAAAATAGTTGACATGAAAGATTAGGTTGTTTACATCTATCACAGGTGATTTATTACCTATTTCAGCATGAAAAGAGAAAAATATGAGTAAGTATTAACATTAGGTAATATATGGATTCTGTGCGGTATAGATACTCTACAGTCTCCACACCGCTAATTTGTATGAATGATTTTAATACATATGTTCTTTGATTCTATGAAATCTCTCAGAGGATTGGTTTGACAGAAAGTTAATATATTTTTAAAGATTTTATTTAAATATTTATTTGACAAAGAGAGAGAGAGATAGCAGGAACACAAGCAGGGGGAGTGGGAGAGGGAAAGAAGACTTCCTGCTGAGTAGGGAGCCTGATGTGGGGCTTGATTCCAGGACCCTGTGATCATGACCTGAGCTGAAGGCAGACGCTTAATGACTGAGCCACCCAGGTGCCCTGAAAATTAGTATTTTGACATAACCTTAGAAAAGTTTCAGTTTCCTCTGAAAACCTCAAGGAATATATTCTCAACAGAGTGACCAGGATACATCAGGCTGGAAAATGCTTTGAGTAAGGATAACCTCTTGGGTCCAGGAGATTTTGTGGTATTAGTACTTCATCTGTCTTAGGTGTCAGGACACAGGAGGCCCCAGGCTGGGATGAACAAAGCTGTTATACCAACAATTCCAACATGATTAACATACACGGCTAGAAGTACCCGTCTGCAATTATGTTCAATAATTCACAAAGCTAAGGACAGAGAAAGCATGACAGCCTAAGGTAGTGAATACCACAGGATTAGAAAATGGACTTTTCATTTATTTTAATTACAAATATAACATTTGAATTTGATTATGATATATAAATATGAACATACAAAGTAAGGCATAAAATTTCTTTATCATCCCTTATACTTTCTAGAGATAACCAGCGCTGATAGATTGTGTAGCCAGAACTGTTTTCTATGAATACTGTTTTGTAACCACCCTCTCGGTACTCTATGCATTATGAATATCCTTCAATGTCAATATTCATAGATATCACTCAATTTTTTTCAACACTTGCCTAGTATTGCATTATATAGATGACCCATAAATTTTTTTTAAGTTTTTTTTTTTTTTTTATTTGAGAAAGAGAGGGACAGAGATAGCAACAGAGATAGTGAGAGAGGGGAGGAGAGGGAGAAGTAGGATTCCCGCTGAGCTGGGAGCCAGCCTCACAGCCCCGGGGCTCCATCCCAAGACCTTGGGATCATGACGTGAGCTAAAGGCAGATGTTTAACTGACGGAGCCACCGAGGTGCCCCCAGATGTGCCATAAATTGTTTAATCATTACTTATTAATGAACCTTTAGGTCTTCTCTGAGTTTTCAACTATAATATACAATGAAAGCAATGAAAAGCACTGTTTACCTGTCTTTGCACTCTTGTATTCCATAGGATATTGGATTAATAAGACTGGAGGTGTTGGTTGAAAGGGAAATTTCCACTTAAAATATTTACAAATAAATTGCAAACAGTATATTTTGTCAATATTTAACTTTTTTTTTTTTTGCAGTTTGGTTGATAAAGATTTTTCTCTAATTAACCTGCATTTTTCTGTGACCACTAGTCAATTTGTGCATCTTTTCAAATATTTATTGGATTTTGATATTTTTCTTCTATCAATTTTTGACTAGTATTATGCTAATTTTTCTTCTTTTCTAAATGTTTTATTCTTTGTATTTGGAAAAGGGTGACCCTTTGTTTCACATTTATAAAGACTCAGTTCACCATTTGTCTTCTCATTTGGTTTATGGTGAATTTCATCATAGAGAATTTGAATTTTTTATTTGGTCTAATCAGTTGGTCTTTTGTTTTCTTGCCTTTGGGTATTGTTTTCTTCTTATGATATTTTGTTACCCCAGAGTAATAAACGTATTCTGATATAATCTTATATATTCTTCCAATGTACTGATATAACCCTGTATCTCCATCATAAATTGAGCTCCTTAAATTCTTTGACAGAATTATAAATGCTGGTCAGCTTCCTAAGATACATAAAGTATAGGTATGGGGTGCCTGGGTGGTTCAGTCTGTTAAGCACCTGACTTCAGCTCAGGTTATGATCCCAGGGTCCTATGGATTCCCAGTTAGAAGAGTGGAAGGAGTTAGCAGTCCAAATTTTGCGAAAGTGTACTGTATAGGGGTGTCAAACTTCATATTTTAGTTTCTTGACAATCTTCACTGTAGCTTGCATAATATTAAAAAATAATTAAAATTTTTCCTGTGGCATTAAATCACAATAAGGTCCTTTTACGCTGGGAGATTTTGGGGGGAAATCATATTGCTATTTAAATGTTGGCAGAGATCAGAGGCTTAAATAAATCTGAGGGCCACTTAGGTTAAGTATAAACCTCAGATGGGTGAAAATAATGATTGGGTAGGTCCATAATATCAAACCACAGATTTATTTTTTCTGGTGGTTATTTTAGAAGAGTAATTTGAACGTGAAGGGAAGGCAGTTTGAGCTGGGAGTGCTATGGAAGTATCCAGTGAAATCCAGGGACCCACTCAACTTCTGAATATGTATTTCTACATCTTCCATCCAAACACACACACACACACACACACACACACACACACACACACCACAATAGGTAACAGCTATTAAAAGCCAATTATGTCACAAGTACTGTTCTAGATTCTTTCCTTGATTATCTCACTTGATCCTTTAATAAGTGTATGAACTAGGGATTATTCTTTCCCTTGTTTTTTGGGAAAGGAAAAGGGGGTGCAGACAAGGTCAGTCACTTATGTTAACCAGCGCAGGTAGGAGTGTAGAAGTGAGGGAGGCAGTTTGGGCACTGGCATTTTGATTCTTGAGCAAGACTGTCACACACCTCCTCACAATGCCACTCCAAAAAGAAAAAAATAAATAATTAAAAATGACATAGGGAACATTTGTGTAGCACATCATATTTTGCAAGAAAATTTCACAATATTAACACATTTAATTATCCCAGCCATCTGCTAAATTCCCCAGGCCTAACTTTATTATCCTGGTTATATAGACAGGGGAATTGAGGCACAGAATTTTTAAACAAGTTGTCAAAGGCCACACAAAATTTAATCCTAGAACTCAGGGGAAAAAACAAAAAACACAGGTTTGGATCTTTCTAGGGTGATAATTCTACTCTCTCCACCAAAAACAACATCGAAGACCACAATGGAATATCATGTTTACAATATACCAAGACTGGGTGCCTGGGTGGCTCAGGGGGTTAAGCCTCTGCCTTCGGCTCAGGTCATGATCTCGGGGTCCTGGGATCGAGCCCCGCATTGGGCTCTCTGCTTGGTGGGGAGCCTGCTTCCCCCTCTCTCTCTGCCTGCCTCTCTGCCTGCTTGTGATCTCTCTCTCTCTCTCTCTCTCTGTCAAATAAATAAATAAATTTTTAAAAAATTATTTAAAATATACCACGGCTTTAAATAAACATAGCAATAGAAGCATCAGGGCAACAATGCACTTATAATTTAAAGAGTTTTCTACAATGTCTTTAGACTCACCTGTTATCTTACAATGCCTCTGCCTTTTATTGGAAGATAATATTGAAGAATTAAATATATACAAGAGTCAAAACTTACTTTATTTGAAAAACATGCATAGCAAAGAATGTGCTGCAAGCTTATCCCAGATTTGACAGAAAGAACGCTTCAAATTGAAAAATAGAGACCCCTCTAACTGCCGCATGCTCTTCCATTCTCCCTGTGTTGCTCTTGAAACTGGCTGACTCCTTTCCTCCTTATTGTTTCTTCAAATGTTTCCGCCCTGCCCCCTTCTGGGATATACTTCCATTGTTAACTCTCCCAGCTTCACCGGACTAATGCCTACCCACTTTTTTTGGAGTTTTCTCTCACCAGTGGAATTAACTAAGCCCCCTATTATTAAAGCTTTTAGTACAAGATACTTTATGTCACGACATAGCTCTTCTCATAGTGCATAGTGATGTATTTACTCTGGTGCTCGTTTGTTCAGTGTCTGTTTCCCATTATTCTCCACTAGGGCAGGGACCATGTTTATATCACTCAGTATTCTGTA
Organism: Meles meles; assembly: GCF_922984935.1. NCBI lineage: Eukaryota > Metazoa > Chordata > Mammalia > Carnivora > Mustelidae > Meles > Meles meles. Next base: position 132,035,460 of record NC_060068.1, read on the forward strand.
TCCAGTGGTTAGCACAGAGCATTGCACAGAGCAAACAATCAGGTGATATTTACTGACTTAATAAAATAAAATAATTTTCCTTTCAAATCTTGTGGCTGTAGGGATTCTCAAATAACAGAATACTAACAAGCTAAGATCAATTTCCCTATCTCCTATTTTGCCACCAAGAATTTTTTTTTCTCTCCACCTAAAAAGGAAACAACCTTGAAGTACTAAAGAAAATGTAAAATGACTATTTCTTTTTTTTTTTAAGATTTTATTCATTTATTTGACAGAGAGAGATCACAAGTAGTCAGAGAGGCAGGCAGAGAGAAAGGGGGGAAAGCAGGCTCCCTGCTGAGCAGAGAGCCCGATGTGGGGCTCGATCCCAGGTCCCTGAGATCATGACCTGAGCCGAAGGCAGAGGCTTAACCCCTGAGCCACTCAGGCGCCCCTAAAATGACTATTTCAAGCATCAATAACCAAAACTGTTTCTGTTAGTTTCATGAAGAATTTTCCAAATGAGAGGGCCTCTCTCCACATCATCACTATTGAGAAAGAAATGAGGAGAGAAAAGTGTGCTGGAAAAAGTTATTTACAGAAAATGTTCATGAGAGATTTTGCTTTAAAGACTTCAAAAATGATTGATGTACTAGAATTCAGTTGGGAGTATGTGCAGAGTATGTAGAGATACAGATACAATTGGCAGATATTTGCTTCTGGAGTGGAAGAGAATATTCACGGAGACTTTTTGATGGGGATTCTTAGCTCAAGAAAGACAAGAGGAAATCAGAGACCTGGAACTTCCTGGAAAAGGTCACATATTCTCAACAGGAAGACTCCAGCTGTGTCTGGGGATTGCTCATTTTCTACTTAACTTAATGGGTGTCGAGACTGTGGTCCTGGGGAAGATCATGCAAAGGGGCAATAGGTTAACTACCATTTTGAGAGTACAAAATCAGAAACACAACTTAGAGAATTAAAGAAGAGAAGTCACAGCAAATGTAAAACTGTATAATCCCACTTTATCTTACTTACTGCCCCAAACAATGTTCATCAAAAGACAATCTTCTCCCCAGCTCTCAGAATGGGGATATTGGGTAGAATGTAAATAGAGAATATAATATTTGTGAGGACTGCATCCATTTGGCTTACCCACTACAAGGCCTGCTTTGTAGTAATTATTGGATAAATGTTTGGAGTTAAATTAAGAAAACTCTACTGCCACCTGTCCCTGGACTTTGGCACAGTTATCCTCAGTAATGCCAACTGTCCCATGAACCAAAGTTGCATTCCAGCTAAGGGCTTATTTAGAGCTGAGATTTTACTTATTTATTTGACAGAGAGAGTGAGCGAGCATAAACAGGGGGAGCAGCAGGCAGAGAGAGAGAGAGAAGCAGGCTCCTGGATGAGCAGGGAGCCCTAGGCGGAGCTCAATCCCAGGACCCTGGGATCATGACTTGAACCGAAGGCAGACACTCAACTGACTGAGCCACCAAGGCGCCTTTAGATTGGAGGTCATCTCTTAACCGTATCAAAACCATAGGCTTATATTACTAGCACATGGTCGGTGCTAGTATTAAATAGGTATTGGATGAATGAGTGGATGGATGGAGAATAAATGAATGAAGGTGAACACTACAGTTACCACAAGAGAAGCCTAGGGCAAACTCTTCACTTTTCTAAGAAGTCTTAACCTAATCATATCGAAAACAAACAGAGAAGCATGTTCCCCTCTTCTACATACCCAATTATACGTTACTATATATCAGATGAAAACTCCAACACCCACTTATACCTCATAGTTAAAAATGATGAAATGTATAGAAAAAAGATGTCTCTAAGAATACATTCTTAATTTTACATTTATAAGGCCAGTTTTACAGTTGTATTAAAAATTAAACTACTTCATCTCTCTAATTATCTAGTTGGCCACACCTTTTTCTAAGGGAGGGTTTCTTGTATTTGGAAAAACTGATCCTTATTAAAATTTTAGAATTACTACCATAAATCATCTCCTCAGAGAAAGGCATGTATATCTTTAAACAAATTTTTTCTTGTAACCTTAGAACTTTTGCTAAGCCCTTGAAGGCTCCTATGTACCCCAGGTTAAGGAGCTTTATTATAAGGGACAAACCTTAACAGTGATTCCATATTTGATATTATTACATATTACTGTTGTTATATATTATCACTATAAATATATCCATAATACTCTAACATATTTCTAATATATTGATGTTATGTTTATATGACATAGTACTTACTTCAAAATGCTCTGTGGTTAGGGTTGGATATAGGTTAGCACTGTCCAATAAGAAGTTCTGTGATGATGGAAGTGTTCACCTGTTTTGTAGAGAGTTGTAGTGTCCAGTGATAGTCACTTGCCACATGTGGCCATTGATCCCTTGAAATGTGACTAGTGCACATGAGGATCTGAACTTTTGTGTATTTTTTAACTTTAATGAATTAACAAGTGCAAGTGTTACTGTACTGGACAGTACAGGAGCAGATCAACATAGTTGGACATCCAGTGATGACACTTAAATATGACTATTATTTAAACCATTTTCTTGATTATATGTTTGGAATGGTATAGTAAGCCAGTCACAGAAGGACAAGTACTGTATGATTCCCCTCATATAGAGTATCTGAAATAGTAGAGGTCACAGAAGCAGAGAGAATGGTGGTTGCCAGAAGTTGTGGGTTGGGGAAAATGGGGTTGATGTTCAACAGGTAAAATGTTTCAGTTTTATAAGATGAATAAATTCTAGAATTCTGTTTTGTAACATTGTGCCTATAATTAACAGTACTGCCTGGTATACTTGAAAATGTCTTAAAAGGATAGATCTCATGTTAAATCATCTTACTACTATAAAGAAGCAAAAAATAGTACAAATTTTCTAAAATTGAAGAAAAAAATGTTTGAATGGACAAAGAAAGGAGAAAAATGAAGTTTTTAAAACTCAATTCTTTTTATGTCCATTGAGTTCTCTTTGAAGGATGAGAAGATGTCTATTGGATCTTGGCAGCCTTTTCTCAGGAGAGGTTGCCAGGAGACTGACACAAGGGGATGCATGGCAAGACTGGAAGGTTCTGGGTATCCGCAGAGTTGCTTGAGTGAAGAATGGAACCTTGGCCTGTCAAAGTGAAGAAGAGACCTTTATGACTAGATTGTAGACTAGATTGTAGGGTGAGATGAACAAGTGATTTAGAATTAAGCCATGAGGCTACCATCCTATTATGTGTAAGAGACAGAAACATAACATGTCATAAAAGCCAGAAGATTCTAAAACAATGGGTAGAATTTAGGTCCTTGGGAGGCAAGTCATGTGACAATAACTCTGAGAAGGAGCGAGACCAGAGTGAAAGGTGAAGGAAGATAATATTCATTTGCCCAGAAAAGAAAGAGAGCAACTGAGATTAAGCAGAAGTATAATTGCTATGGAATCTATCACTTAGAAGACTAAAGACTACGACCCAGATAGCGGATTGTGAAAGTTCTATGATCAGTGGACACAATGGAGATTAATAGATTTGTTTTGTGCTGGGAGACAGGAACCTTTAATTTTATACACCCTCAGTCTGAGTATCTAAGCAATTTCGGGAAATCTCTGATGAAATACTCCCTTATGCCAACAACCTACTGTCCAGCTTTTTCAGGCTCGCTGCAGAGGTTAGAGCTCTTCCTGGCAGTGAGGGGATCTGAGCCAGCCACCCTGACATTTGCTCTCATCTGCCACTTGAAGTTTCTTCTTCCCCCTCCTCTCTTCTCTGTCTCATCTTTTCAATGTCTTGAATCAAGAATAGGCAAAATAAATACTTGTTAAAACCTGCATAGCAAGGCTTAGATTGGATTGACTAAGCAGCACTGCACTCTAAGGCATGGCAATGTCAAAAGGGAAATGAACAGGAAGCCTAAAAGACAGCCAGGTAACATATGTTATTAATAATATTGAAGATATTAAAGTGTATTGAAAATATACCGCATATCCAATACTGGACTATTTGTTTATAAATATTAGTTGATCCATACCCCAGATAAATAAAATAGATATTATTCGCATTTAATACAAAAGAAAACTGAAGTAGTTTTTGGCCTAACTTGCAAAGCTTAAGCTATTGAAATCAGACTGAATGTGAATCTGAGTTTGACTACTCCAAAGCTCATGTGCTTTACCACTTCAGGGTATTTTCTTATTTCACATTTAGCTTGGAAACTTCTAGAGGGCATTGCCTCACCTGTTTCCTGACTTGCCTCCAAGTGTCAGGGGACATGTTTCATTTTGCTTTGTTTTCCTTTCGTAAAGAGCACCGTGAATAACCACTCACCCCCTTCAGAATGAAGTCTATCCTCTCCCACAGGGATGCAGCCTCATCCTAAGACCTCAGCCAGTCTACCATCTCTTCATGTAATAGATGGATCATTCATCCAAATCAACTGCAAATTGAAAATCTCCCTTTCCTCCCTACTCCCTGATCCTGGGTATCTCTCTTGCCTTATGTCCAAAGGAGGGCACAAGGTCACTTCATATCCTTTTCTTCATCCTAATTCTTAATGATGGTAATGCTGTTGTGGTAGTAGTGTTGGTGGTAGTGGCAGCTTCCATTTATTGAGTACCTCAAATATCCCAGGAACTATACTTAGTGCTTGACACATTGACAATAGACAAACTAGTAGATAATGTGATCTCCATTTCACAGTTGTAAAAACTTTGGCTCTAATAATTTAAGTGATCACCTGAGGTCATTCAAAGTGATAAATGCAGATGCTGGGATTACGGCATTCCTTGGGTCCAATGCCCACATTTCTTTTACTGAAAAAGGTTAAAGGGGAAATATTTGTGGGGAGGGTTGAAGGACCCCCAAAATCTGCCATTTGGGTACCAGCTTCTCTTGTTCCGAAGTTTTGTGGTAGGGCCTTTGAAGTCAGGTAAATATCTGTTCATTTTAGAATACATGGAATTTTTATATATTCTCTCTGATCCCCTCATATTCACCCTTAGACTCAATAAAGTGCATTCCTTTTTCCCCTTGTAAAATCAGGAGAACAATTGACCTCTTATCACATCGTGTTGTATCAAGACACAGCCATTTTATTTCCACCTCATTACAGTTTTGTCATCCTGGTTCCATGTGATAAGTATGTGTTCACCCTCAGGTTTATAACATTATGTTGTCAAAAGTTTCTGCATTCCCTCAAGCTTGATTTAATTCAGCTCTAGCCACTCTTGTTTTCTAATTTTCAAAAGTCAGAATCCTTTTTCACAAGAGCATTGCATGTCCTGAACAGAAGGGTTACTGACTCAGCATCGCTCTTGAAACTTTGCACGGGAAGCTAATTCCCCCCGACAGTCGCAATGCAGCTCAGTTCTTAACTCCCAAAGTCAGAAATTGTTATTTGCAAATGCAATTGGTAAAAAGCTGGTACACCGGGGTTCTAAATAGAATTTGAAGAACATTTGAGCATGTCATTAAGAAAAAGAAAGAGAAAGGAATTTTTATAAAGTGCAGAATTTTGATAAGGTACCGTGAAAGTGATCTGGCGTTTCATAAAATAATAAAGCTACTTTCCATTGCCCAGGTGATAGTTTATACCCTCAGTGGTAAAATAAATTCCTAAAGAGGTATAATTTTGTGGAAAGAAGTTTGGGGGTTTTGTTTGATTGTCTGTTTTTTTATTATAGAGTTGCAAAATAAGGCAGATCTGATTCCAATAATAATAGACTCTATTTCAGAGGGTATATTTGATAATGTGTGGTTATCAGAACACTTGCATCAAACTGACTTGGAATGTTTGCTTAAAATGTAGACTTCTGATAATTATCTTGGTGAGCATTGAGTAATATACAGAATATGTTGTATGCCTGAAACTAATATAATGTTGCATTTCACTTAATCTTTAGTAATAAATAAATAAAAATAGACTTTTAGATTCAAGCTTAATGAATCAGATTCTATAGACATATAGCCCCAACCAAAACATTTAAGGACAGAAAAGTCATTGAAGGGTAATTAAATGAGATCAGCTAGATTAGTGAGATCGTAGATTAGCAGGTAGTAAGCTCTCAGTATTTCTTATCTATTACTGTAGTTAATTGCATCCTCTGCTTTCCACTTGTACCTTGTCCCTTTCCTCCTTCAGACTTCTTTCAGTATTTTTTCATTTTGCTCTCTAGAAAGAATGCATTCAGCACTTTCACACTGCGGCACAAACAACTGACAATGATTTCAAAAGTTTTCCCTCCAAGGATCAGCATACACAATTTAACATATATTAAACCCTAAGCTTCATTTCAACCAAAGGAGTGAAATGTTAATAGTACAGTTTGAGTTGAGTCAGGGACCGGAGATAATTGGAAGTGATGGGCAGTGAAGTCTTATTTTAATGGGTATTAGAAATAATGTATGAAAATATGTTCTGTGGTCAGAGAGTGTTGACTCATCACCCGAAATACTTGAGCACCTGGAAGGTGAGAACCAATGTAACAGGAATGGAATGAAATTTGAGAATGTGTTATTTGAAATATTTTAATGGAGATCATCTTGTAGGTATATTGCTCTTTGATGATGAGTATTTTTCTTTTTGGCTTAAATATTTGCAGTATTTACAAATACAAGCACATGTCTGAGGGGGCAAAAAGGGCAAAATCTCTAAAACTCAGGAAATTCAAACACACACAACACATACACACACACACACACACACTCACATACACACACACACACACCCCACAAACCCTGCAGTATTATTCTGGGACCATTAAGGACGTATGTGTGAAGCTCCTTCTAAGTTTCACAGTATGGAAGTGAGTATCAGGGCCTGTGTTGTTCACCATGTTGTTTTTGCTTTTGTTTTTGTCGGTGTTTATCTTCACTCAACATATGTATTATATTGCTTGGACAACTGTAATGGGTTTATATTTGAAATAACTGTTTCACTGGGCCCCAGCTCCTGGACACCTTACCTTTCTTTTTTATCCATTCTCTGTATGCCCAGAAACTACTTAGGGTAGGCGCAGAAAAATGGCCAGACACGTTTCATGAAAGACTGAAATATGTTTTCTATGTTTACTTTTAAATGAGAGCTAATGTCATTCCTAATGTAGTTTAAATCAAAAAGCAGGAGAGTATGGTTTAGTGATGTGTAATGACCATGAGGAGATTAAATTTCTAGTCTAGCTGAATGACTTTAGGAAACCACTTCTCTAGATAGTTTTTTAAATTATTTTATTAACATATAATGTATTATTTGCCCTAGGGTACAGGTCTGTAAATCGTCAGGCTTACACATTTCACATCACTCACCATAGCACATACCCTCCCCAATGTCCATGATCATTTTATCTTTAAAATCATGCCATTCAAGTAGCTCTCCTGTGGCTGGTGTAAGTGGACCCCTCTGTATCTTATGTTCCAAATTCCATCAGTCACTATGGCTTGAATTAAATTATAGCTGATTCTGTTTAATAGTTCTCAGTTTTGTTTCAAATTTTAATATGTGCTTAAAAATATGTGCTTTTAAATGCACTACATGTTTTTGAGACTTAGAGGATTGTGGTATTTTGTCATTATTGGCTGCACCTTTCAGAGCCATTATAATCAATTTATATCAAGTTTTATTTTTAGCAGAATAGGACTAGTTTAGGAAAATTCTTTTATTTAGTCTCAGAAAGTCTCACAACTGCCTTTCCACTTGTGGATCACAGTAAACGTATCACTATGATTGCTATTAGCTTAAAGTCAGGAATGGTACCAGCTGGTGAAAACATGTGTTTGCCTCCAGAACTACAAAAATATCACATGACCTCAATCCACTAAGTCTTGCTATTAGCTTGTTTAAAGAGCCATATCGAGTTCATTGAGAACATATTTAATTATAGGTATTGTAGGGAATTAAGGTTAATGTAAAAATATTGGTTTCTTCCCTCATAAACTTCATATTTCAGTATGATTAAGATTGAATATTTTTACGTTCATGTTTGTCAATAACAAATTTATTGAATATTCACTATGTGTTACCCAGTTGCATAATTTACTTACTTAAGCCACACAACAACCTTCTATTAACTGTGATCATTCCTCCATCTTACAGATGAGGAAACACAACTTCTAAAAGATTAAATCAATTTTCCAAAGGCATGAAACTAATAAACCTGTTTTCTTAAATACTTAGTTTCAGAGTTCTCAAAGTTTTCAATCTCAAAGAAATAGAGTAGAAAAATTGAAATTGGAATCCTCAGAGGGAGATTCTCTTTCTCACTCTCTCTCTTTTTTAACGTCTGCAAAAGGCGCTTTTATTATAGCACAGGGACAGGAGCCGTGAGCAAAAGAGCTGCTTTTGTGATTGTGAAGAAGGACAGATTATATAGTTTTAAGGTTTTTGGTGGGGGGGTGATAGGGGTCGAAATAATGTAAGTCTCTAAGAGATTTCTGCATGTTAAGGAAGAGTTATAGGATCCTGGAGGCCTGGCTACTGTGAAGATAAGGTTCCTTGCAGTCTCTAGCAAAACACATTATTAAAGACAGCTCTGAGTTCCTTGAGGAATGTCACACTTGCATGTCTAAGGTGTTTATCAAGGGGCTGCACATTGTAAGGAAATTTAATTTTAGCTACATTTCTCTTGCCTTGGTTCTCCTCATTTCTAAGCACTTATGAAATTCAGCCCCTCTAATTTTCAAGGCCAAATGCCTGGAGATTTTATTTTACACTTTAGGCTCCCCGGTGTGCTAGTCTGCTTCTTACCTCTCCCTCGGTGGTTAGACCATGGGAGTCTAGGTTCTCCTAGAGGTGGACCTAGAGGGACCTAGAGGAACCTAGGTCCTCACCCCTCCTATCCTCTTCAGTATAGCCTCTCTACATTTCGTTGTGGTATCTATTTGTCCAGTCTCTGGGTCCCCTTCTGGACTACTTGCTCCAGAGTGCAGGTTACCTAGTTACCCATCCATGAGACAAGACTAGCTTGTGGTCCCAAGAGGGAAATTCTAACTGGATTTCCTATCTAAATGACATTATATATAGTGGTTAAACACTTAGTATTAAGTCTAATACTATAGTCAGACCAGTTACGAGTTCAAAGAAATTTTGTGAGCTGATTTGCAAATGTAGCCAGTCCTTATATAGGAAAGCAAGTGCTGCAACCAAATAACTGGTTTATAAACTTAATAAGGGTTTTCTGTTCTGACAAAAATAAGTGTTGAACTCCCTGGGTCCTTACACCACCCATAATTTAGCTAAACCTAGTTATTTATTAACACATTGAACATTTATCTTGAGACATTGTGTTGTTTGCTATCAGAGAACTTGCAGTCAGAATAATTCGTGTTCCTTTCTTTTTAGGAAGCATTGACAACTCCATTTTGTTTTGTTTTTATAGACTTCATATATCTAATAGCAGAAAAATTCTTGTCAGGCAGAAGGTTTTTAATTGTATTTATTGCTGAGAATATGTCTTTCTTAGTAATGTAGTTTTAATCTCTCAGTAATGATATCATGTATTGTATTTCTCCCTCAGTAAACATTCTCTGTAAAAATGAAAAGTTTACTTCAGAGACTTATCACTAATTCCTGAAGAGAAGCCATGATTAATATCCTTAGAGAACAAATTTGAGATATGGAAACCCTGTTTTTCTATTGGGGGTTTCCATAATGTTAGTGGGTTACCAAGGCTTTTTCCATATGAGTGTCAACCCACACACACAGACACACTTGACCCTTTAGACACTAAAAACTCAAAAAATGATGTCTATGCTTTTAAAATACATATTTTAAAGATTATTTACCAAAACTTCAAAGCTTGAAAGTTATGACTTACAGTGATCATTCCCAGGAGGGAGCAGCAAGCTACTGTTGCTGGATCTTCTGACTTTTCAAGAGAAACTAGATACTAATTTTTATATCAAATTATTTTAAAAGCAGTATTTGTTTATTACAATATTTAGTCCCCTGGCCAACAATTTATAACCTCTCTCCTAAAGATTTAAACTTGATCTCTTCCTTTTTGGTGTTTTGAAGTCATTTGTTTCATAAATAGTTATTGGATACTAACTACAGACTATGATTTATGCTAGTGTCTGAGAACCAGTTCAACTCATGCATTCAAGTAGCTTTCTGAATAATGAAGGATGTGAGAAGCAAATAATCAGTTTCTAAATCTCCTTTTTGTGTCTCATACTGAGCGAGATACCATAAGGGATAGTAAGACATAGAAAATATGGCATTTTGTCTACCCGGAGTATTCATTCATTTATCTATTCCTTTTGACTATGTGTTAAGTACTCTCCTCAGCATTAGAGTTAAGAAGTTTAAAAAAAAAATCATGCCTTTAAAGAGATTAAATTCTACTGAAGGGGACATATAGTAGACCAATACATATATAATGTAGGAGGTAGCATATGCCATGAAGCTAACATATATGGTGATCATGGAAGGCCATTCCAATAATGTGAGATTTGAGCAGAGACCTGAATTAAGTTGGGGATTGGGCCATATGTATACTGACGAAAGATTATCACTAGGAAGAAAGTAAAGCAAGCACAAATGCCCTGGGGAAATGTTCTTACTGATTACTCAGAGAAGAGATTTCATAGCTTGGACAGAATTTATAAGAAATGATTAATCTTAGATATATTTAGAAGGAAATGCCAGTAGTGTATGTTGATGGCTGTTCAGTGAGAGAAGAAGTCAAAGGTGACTTAGCATTTAGAAGAATGGAGGTTTCATTTACTGAGATGGAGATTTGTGAGAAACAGTTTTGTTGTAGAAATCAAGATTTCTGTTTTGAAGATGTTAAATTTGAGATACCTCTATAAATTCAAGTCTGGATGAAATGTCAAGAAGGAACTTGGCTCAGAAGGGAAGAATGAACTAGAGATGGCAACATAAAAAAAAAGAGATAGAAAAATAAATCACTCAAGGGGCGCCTGGGTAGCTCAGTCAGTTAAGTGTCTGCCTTCAGCTCAGGTCATGATCCTGGGGTCCTGGGATCAAGCCCCACATCAGGCTCCACTGGTCAGCAGGGAACCTGCTTCTCCCTCTCCTCCCACTAGTACTTTCTGTTGCTATCTCTGTCACTATTTCTGTCTCTCTCTCAAACAAATAAATAAAATCTTAAAAAAAGAAAAGAAAAGGAAAAAACACTTGATCAAGTGACATAGACTTGAAGTACCCTGGGTTTTCAGAGAATAAAGGACTTGTTGTAGTCTGAAATATCTGCAAACTGCTTAGTAAAGAGAAGGTCGGTAGAGGAGAAGCTGTAAAATAAACATAGCTTGAGGCAGCAAAGCTATGTAAGAATGAATGAGAGTTACAACACTTAAATATCCTAACTTCTTTGCCCAGGACAGTTCTGAAACTTTTGACACATAAGATTCAATTTCAAAGGTGATCTATTGGAGGGAGGAAGAGAAAGAGAGAGAGAGAGAGAATGCCACCTTACGAAAGTGGAAGATTTAGTGCTCAATGGCTGATAAAATGTGTTCCAGCTGTGGAACAATGGGTGAAAGGTAAATTTTTTTAAATGAAGTTCTCCTTGAGTGTGAGCCCCAAAAGGAGCACAGTTCCGAAATTAATAAAGGTACCAGCGCTGCTCAGTTTTTCTTTATTTTATGAGTGTACTGAGGTTGATTCTCTTGAAATGTATTGTCTATTGAAATGCTTTTGTAACTCACAGAATCGGTGAGAATCTGTGGGGAAATTGAGCCCAGCAAGGCAGAACTTGTTTGTCTGTGACTGATATCTCTTCAGTATATGAGCTAAGAAGGAACTGTTACTTGGGTCTTTTTTATGATAATTCACCCACAGTTATTGCACTTGGATGCCCAAGGGATGTCCTTATGTAACACACATTTGTATACGGAATTCCAATTTCCAAGAAGAAAAAAAGAATGTAGGCATCCGCCTAAAGAGGTGTGTTAGTTTGGAATATTGATGCCCCTGGCACTTCACAGTTTTGATTTTCTCCATAACCAAGGGTTCGTTTTCTTTCTTTCTTTCTTTCTCTGTTTCTTTCTTTCTTTCTTTCTTTTATTAACATATAATGTATTATTTGCTTCAGGGGTACAAGTCTGTGAATCATCAGTCTTACACATTTCACAGCACTCAACATAGCACATACCCTCCCCAGTGTCCATTGCCCAGCCACTCTATCCCTCCTCCGCCCCCCAGGAACCCTCAGTTTGTTTCCTGAGATTAAGAGTCTCTTATGGTTTCTCTCCCTCCCCAGTCCCATCTTGTTTCATTTTTGCCCTCCCTTCCCCCTACAACCCCCCCCCCACCCCCTGCCTCGCACATTCCTCATATCAGAGAGATCATATGATAATTGTCTTTCTCTGATTGACTTATTTCACTCGGCATAATACCGTCTGGTTCTACCTCAATGTGAGACAGGAATCCATCCAAATCCTTGAGGAGAACACAGGCAGCAACCTCTTCCACCTCAGCCACAACAACTTCTTCCTAGAAACATCGCCAAAGGCAAGGGAAGCAATGGCAATGAACTATTGGGACTTCATCAAGATCAAAAGCTTTTTCACAGCAAAGGGAACAGTCAACAAAACCAAAAGACAACTGACAGAATGGGAGAAGGTATTTGCAAATGACATATCAGATAGGGCTAGTATCCAAAATCTATAAAGAACTTATCAAACTCAACGCACAAAGAACAAATAATCCAATCAAGAAATAGTGCTTTCTTTCTAAGGAGGTTGGGGCTGCTCACTCCCTGAGTGGGAGAACTCTGTTTCAGTAATTTTAATGTAGTAGAACTTAGTGCGTGCAGCACAGCAGAATGGAACATAGGGTCTGGGAACCACACTGGCCACATGTAGATCTCACCTCTACCACTGCTTGTATGGTCCTTTAATTGTCTCATCTATAAAAGGGAGATGACCATACCAAATAAAAATTGACATGGACTTTAAATGAGTGAATGAATCATGCAAAAAGGTTAGGAAAGTATCTGGAACAGAGTAAGCATTCAATAAATATTAAGCACATCTATTATTATGAATATTATCTATATTTTGTTAATGAAGGAAAGGTGGGTCCATGAATGTTTTCCTTATAATGAAGAGAAGTATGTGAAAAGAGGGAGCCATGAAGATTATTCTACTTTAGCGGATATTACGTTAGTCTTTCTCTAAGGGCACATGTAAATGAGTAAGTTTCCTAAACTGAAGGACATATTTTAGAAACAACCCAAAATAGAGATACAGTCTCAAATACCTGTGGAAGGTAAGGAGGTAAAGAAAACAAGTGAAAATGACCATGCATAACACAAAAGAGAGATGGAGACTGTGGGGAATTAGAAGGTGGCATTTCCCTCTCCCCAGAAGTAGGCAGGCCAAGTCAGCCCCAGGGTGGTGGGGCCAGGTAAATCTGTCCTGTACAGAAATACAGTCCCAGGGGGGCCGCATTCTCTGATTTTTCAAAAAGAATTTCCAAATTCATTTGTATGAAATTAAGACATAAAATGTTTGGCAAGTAATTTTTTTTAAATTGTAAAACACTGAAGGTGATCCAAAACAATATATCTGCAGATCAGATTTGATCTGTCACTTCTGGGTCAAATGGCAACATGTCCAACAGAGAGAAATAATTTAATCAATTAGCTAGTGATTGGATTCAGCTCCTCACAAAGTATTTTTATGAGCTGTGTATTTGACTCTCATTTGGAACAGACAACGGGACTTTTGGAATCCTTTCCCATCCTTAGACTCAGCATTGATATATAAAGTTCCTTCAAAATCCCATTTAAAAACTGTTACTCGATCCTACACTTGTCCTTGACAGCCAGCTCTGGAATAAGGCTCTGCTGCGTAGGCGGATTGTGGTTCTGTTGCATATCAGCCCATCAGCGCTTTCTTTTCATAGAAATAAACCAATGGGCATTTTAAATTTCTAGTCCACAGGATGTATTAAAGGCTATTAAAAGAGATTAGATTGTGCCTTGTCTTCTCTTTAGATACTTATTTTAGAAATTTAGATGTGGCCCAATATAGAGAGATAGATAATAGATATTGTTATTTTAAGACAATTCATGTATTTAAATAAATGGTCATTAATTTTACCTTCTTTTTTTTTCTTAGCTTTGAAGTCATTCTAAAAGTGTACTTCTAAGAAAGTTTAAGCCCCGATCATGACTAAGAAATGAAAACTTATTTACTCATAAGAATATCCTGTTTTTTATATTCTGGAAGTTGATGCTTGCCAGAGGGATCTATGGAGATAAGACTATGGCTTAACACACGCTTGGTACCCAGTGTGACCAGCACTTAGAGCTAAAAGGAGGTAGAGGTGAGAAGAAGTGTAGGACTACCCACCTCAGAACTATTAAATAATAACATGCTGCTACATGATTTTTCTGAAAACAAGGTTAGAAACATTATTTTCTGCTTTTAGAAATCCATAGCACAATAGATACTGACTTTCCCAAAAGCTTAAGGCTGATATTTCTTATTCATACCAGTGGCTTTTCCACCAACCTGGTCATCAAGGTGGTATCTGAATGACCATGTAGCTATTCTTCTAAGTTAAATTGTGCAGTGATTAATAAAGGTGGAGGCTGCCCCTTGATTCCAGTTTCATTGTTACCTCCTTGGCAGGAAGATTCTTAAAGTCTATGGACTACTACATCATTACTTTATTTGCAAGTAGCAGAAGATTTAATTCTCTGGCCAAAAGACTCTGAGTACCTGCTCTTGCCAAAACACCAAGTCAAATGCTGAAGGAGAAAAAAGGAAAGCAGGTTTTTTTGGATGATCCACAGCCAATGGGAAGTTATACAACACAATTTCCTCTAGGCAAAATGACAGATTTACAGAGTTTGGTTGCAAAGGTTTCTGGCACATTTTGACAAATGGAGATGGTAGATCTGTTCACATTCCTCTTTCTAGATAGGTGATCTCAAGTCACGTATTCTTCTAAAATTATTTTCAACTCTGCTTCCATACAGCTAGGTCTCTCAAAACTGAAGCTAAGTTCAGATTTATCAGCACTGTGACTGATAGATTGAGCTAAGCCTACCTACTGTTTAACAAATGGACAAGACACCAAATAACACTTTCTCTAACACTGTATTTCTCCTCCATTGTAAATCATTCATACATACAGCCATAAAAGGACATAGGATCCTCTAAGCCATCTGGTATTTTATTTTCCTCTTCACTTTTGAAAAGGAAAAATCTTGATAAAGAATGGGTTCCAGTACCATGCACTACTAAAATAAGTCTCATCTTTATTTTTTTCTTCTTAATTATTAGCCTAAAGATTTTTAGTGATGCTGAGTACTTCATTATATGGAGCTTTAGCTATCACTGAGTTGATAGGTTAAAAACTTACTGAATGATTCTAGACATAAATAGGCAAGCAGAACAGCTTAATTTTTACAAAAGAAGAAATCTGAAGACACTAGTCAGAGAGACTTTTTTGACATCACTAATTACCTTCTCGAGTTAGGTTCATTTTAAGAGAGCTACCATTTAATATTAAACTCTGAAGAGAGACAAATAAGACAAGCAAATTGTACTGAGGGATATTGTTTTAAAGGTCTTAAATCAATATTAACATGGTTGAATTCTAGTTACTGGAGAATAGAACAGATTTGTAATGAAATTTCTGTATGAAGCTTGGCAAATCCATTCCCAATGACAGAAAGAAAGTATGTATTACTTTGAGATGTACAACAATGATTTTATATTTATATATATATATAAAATCATTGTACATTTCAAAGTATGTGTATGTATGTTTATATATATATACACACACATATATACATGTATGTACGATTACACACACACATATATATGATTACCATAATTTTAGTTAACATTCATCATCTTATATAGTTATATTTTTTCTTGTGATAAAAACTTTTAAGATCCACTGCCTTAGTAACATTCAAATATATAATACAGTATTGTTAACTTTAGTCACCACACTGTACATTACATCTCCAAATTATTCATCTTGTAACTGGAAGTTTCTAGCTTTTTGGACCCCTTAATCCATTTTCCCACACCCAACCACCCATCCCTGGCAACCACCAGTCTGTTCTCTGTTCATCACTCTGTTCCCTGAGTTCAGATTTTTTCAATTCCACAAATAAATGAGATCATACATAATTGTCTTTCTCTGCTAGTATGAACTTGTGATCTTTTATTACATTCTCGTTCTCAATTTCTTTCTCTCTGAGATAAAGAGGTAGAGAGAAATCTCATTTTCCCCCATCATAAATTGGGTTTTTATTGCATGTTATTTCAATGATCAGACTCAACCATTTATTCTTTCTAGTTTAAAGGAAAAGTTCAAATCGGCCTCATGTAAATGTTATCTTTGTAAAAGAAGGAGAGGTCTTCACGCATGTGTATGAGAAATCTGCGCTATCTGTGCATATTTTAATGCATATTCTTTCCTGCATTGTTTAAAAATAGAATTGCCATTTAAGATATTATTTTTAGGGGAAAAAAACGTTGCTCTTAAAACACCTTAATTGAGAACAATTCAATGGTCTCTCAGCAGTAGCTGCCAGTTTCCCTGCAGGAAATCTATTTTGCATAGATTTGGATATGCTAATATGTTCACAGCCACAGAAGATAAAATGGGAATTTTATCAGATTTTCTTAGGCAAGTTCTTCTAACAATAAAACCTAAAGAAATCTGAAGGCAGGCATCCCCAGGGTTAGAAGTTTCCAAATGTAGACCTGCAGGTCCACCATGTCCCATAGGCATTATTTAGTTATTGATGTTTATAACTGGGCTGATTTTTGTGTTCTCTAGAAAAGAGATCTGAGGACACTGATTCTGTTACAAAAATAAAAGTTGCTATACAGGACCCTACATTTTTCTTTCAAACATATTTCTAAACATGAAAATATTACCATGAGAAAAGATGGAATAATCAGCCATCTAGCAGTTCTGGAACTTGAAGGACATAACTAAAATGATGCCTCACTGTTTCCACTAAATCTGTAACAGGTTTCACAAGTCCTCCATCAAAGTATCTCTTAGCTTCTCCTCTCCCACTTCACAAATACTTCCCAAGTCTAATCCTTTTCAGGTCTTGTTTGTTTCACTAGAGCTCCTTACACAGACACTGAAACATGACATGCTTCCCCTAAAACCGGGTGGAATGTATAATCAAGTCAGTTGGACCAGGTGGGAAGAATATGCAACATCTATAGCAGGTAGCTTCTACTCAACTTCAGAAGATTGCCGGAGAGGGGTTTTTTTGTTTGTTTGTTTTTTGTTTTTCCAAGAGAAATTAGAAATCTCCCATTTCTTAAGTGTTAGCCTAGCCATACATAATGTCTGCAGGCCAAGCTAGATCTGAAGATCCATGGTTGGCAGTTTCTGACACTACAGCTCCCTGCTTTTAGGTTTTTCTGTTTTCTATTGTTATTTCTAAAATATTGCCAGATCTTTCTAAAACCGTGCCTTCCTTTATACCTTGCTGCTCAAGAACATAAGACAATTTCCATGGCTGACAATATCAAACCAGAATTGTTCTTCCAGCACTCAAGATCTTAAGTGTCCAATTTTGATTTAAAAAATTATTTGAGGGCCCCTGGGTAACTCAGTCTGTTAAGCATCCGACTCTTGATTTCAGCTCAGGTCATGATCTCAAGGTTGTGAGGTAGAGCCCTGCATCAGGCCCTGTGCTGGGCATGGAGCCTGCTAAAGATTCTCTCTCTCCTTCTTCCTCTGCCCCTCCTCTCTCATCTCCCTCTCTCTCTCTCTCTCTTTCTCTCTTCCCCTCTCTCTCTTTCTCTAAAAAAATAAAATAAAATAACTTGAGATTTTTCCCAATAAGTGATGGAGAACCCATCAAAGGTTTCAAATAGAAGTGACAAGGTCATTATTGCATGTGGGCAATTTACTTACAAGCTCTGCAGGATGGCTTTCAGACACTGGTTATGACATGGAATTGAGAATTAACCTACGACGTAGGACTGAGAATTAACTTTATCAGCACAGTCATTGCATCTCCAATTTAGGCAAGAAAAATTGAACTGACAGACTGGGAAGTTCAGGAGGAGTAGATAATCAAATGCAGTTAGAAAAGTATCCACAAACTTTAAGAAATAAAAGCAGCTTAGTTAGCAGAAGTATCGGTAATGGAGAAAGGTTTCAGAGGTTGAGGAGCCGACCACTTTCTCCGCAGTCTGGCAGTTTATTCATTTAAAAGACATCTCACTTCACTTACTTCATGCAGGGCATTATGGTATTAATGTTTCTCTACTTCCCTTGCATTTTCTCATCTAAAATTTGTAGGAGCCTTGTAAGGTGGGAAGAGTAGTAGGATCCCCATTTTGTTTATGAGGAAGAGCTACCCAAGAGAGACTGTAGCTTGTCTAAAGCCACAGGTTTGATCAGCAGTTGAATATGAGGTAATATACCTGTTTCCCAAATCATATTCTAATAAAAAAAAATTACTTCACAAATTCCATAAGGGCAGATGCTTTGGGCACCATTGGCATATGCTGCAATTGTCATCCCACCCCCTAACCAGTAATAACCAACACAGTGTCACAGAGGTCTCTAACTAAATCACTGGCCTGTAAGTGGCCATTCACTGACACTTAAACTGACTTTCCTGCAGTTAATTGCATGAAAGTGTTAGTACTTTGTGGACAAGTTTGCCTAATTTTTCTCCCTTTCTAACTATTATTTCTTCTCCTCTGTATTTTGTCTTTCAAATATTTGAAGAGATGGAAATATGTGTGGGGAAGTTGTGCATATGAAAATGGGGTCATAAATTAAAACGGGATATTTGTATGAAATGAGGTCACAAAGTTAAAACACAGTTTGGAGGTGGGAAGCTTAGACTTGCCTATGTACATTAGACAGTAAATTGGGGGTTTCTACTTCAGGTGTGCTGTGTGCAGTAAAATGAATCTCTGCTGAGTTGCCTGACTACAGATAGACTGAAGTTTCATTCTAAATGAATCTTGAAAATTTCCCATCAAAATGCCTCCTTATCTTTGGTGGAGACATTTAATCCTGTGAAATTCTGTTATTTCCTGGTGTTAATGTTTTGAAGCTAAACTTGGTCTTTGAATGTATATGTGAATCCCACTGAACTTTGAAACATACTGTAACATTTTCTGACACTCAAAGTGACATTTCTTGGGGTGTTTTGAAGATAGTGGATAATTAGGCTTTAAATAATGCATCTGAGAAAGATACCACCTATCATAAATTCAAGTGTGCACATGAATTTTGCTGTAAGTAGAAACCGGGAAAGGGATGGGATTGAATTAAATGCAACAAATAAACCAGAAATTCCAATGTATTAATTGGGGAGGACTGAAATAAGATGAAAATTCTTAGTCACTACTTTTGGAAAGAAAAAAACATGTTAACTCATAGTATTTCAGCAAACTCTAAATACATAATTGGTGATTTTTAATAATTTATCTGAATTTTCAACAACAAAAATAATATCTCACATTTATTGCGCTCTCAACATGTGCCAGACCTCACGCTGATCATTTTCATGTGAATGATCTCATTGTGTCTTCACAAAGACTCCATGTGTGTGAATCCAGTTATAGCATTTAAGTCTGTTTTTTTAGTTTGTGTACAGGGAATTTCACTCATGCTTACAATTTGAAATTTATAAATATTCTACGTAATGAGGTTAAAAGAATTCAAGAATAGAGAACTTAACATGCACTACTGATATAGAGAGATTCCTAATCCGATTCTTGAAAGATTAATAAATTAGAAATTGTGTTTATCATTTTCCATACATTTTCCCCCTCATCAGTTGACCATATCTTAGAACAGTGTCTGAATTTCTAAGAGGGTACTTCAAACAATATTTTGGTAATCTTTATCAACAACAAAGTGGATAATGACCAATTTGTCCTAGTATCCATGCCCTGATTTTTCTATTAAAAATGGGGCACATATACATTCATCTATGTATGCACACATTCTTTCCATTAAGAATTAACTGATCACTTACCACGTGCTAAGTAGGACAATGATGAATGTTGTTCTTGCTCTTAAGGTACCCAGATGACTGGCATTTGAATAGAAATTTTTCTTTGGTTAAATTAGATCTCTGCTGATTTTGTTCAGATAATGTCAAATGATTGGTTCTAAATTTATAGTCCTTTGTGCACATTTACTTGAATGAGATTCAAGTAACCAAATGTGGAGAACAATCACTTGCCTATTTCATAGCTAAGAGCAATGGAAACATAGAAACCCTTGGATGATGGAGAGATAATAGATATTCTTTGGTCATTGCTTCATCAGCAGCATTCTGCCTTGGAGCTAACTGTGCCAGTCATATTTTTCATTTTAAATGCAGTTTTGAAAGAGATTCCCTTTCTATGACTGTCATTTCCTTTCGAGATGGTTTATTGTATTCTTTAGAATCTAGGTTACTTTTTATAACGTTGAGTCTCTGGGGAATTGGGCAGAACAAAATGCTCCGTGACATAAAAGTGCCAGCTTCACTGGCTTTACAGAACTCATTCTAGATAAGCTGGGAACTTTTAAGGCCAACTCACTGGACACCTGAAGTACCTAATATCTCCCAGATGCAGGCAAAAGGCCCACCTAAGCATAACCCCAGCTCTAAGCAATGTCTCAAGTTTTGTAATGTAGTCAGATTCCAGAGACAGAAAGAAGAGTTATTCACAAATCCCACCTTGCCACAAGAATAAAAATAAAACAACATCATCCTCATTATGTTGCATTATATTATATTGCTATCTCAGAGGCTCATGTGAATATTACTTAAATAAGAGAAAAAAGAGAAACCCCAAAGCACAATGAATAAGAGAACACTTTGGAGATAGATAGGCAAAGGATAGAATCCTGGTTCTACCACTTACTAGTTGATTAGAATAGATATGTTACCTCTCTGTATCCCTAATTCTTCATCTGTAAAATTGGGATGATTATAATATTTTTAATGTGCATAAAATACCTGATTATTAAAAGTGCCTCTAGCTTATTAAACATGGTGGTAGCAGCAACAACAGTGAAGTGTTAGATTAATGAGATCATATTATGTCTATTATGAGTGATTCAATCAAAAAACACTACTATATTAAGAAGTATTTCAGAAAATAAGCCAAACGGGGTATGAAGTAATCATCACACAAACTGAAATACTTTTAAAAATGCAAGTTCTATTTTCAAGTTATTCAGGATAGGGGGAATTTAATATCGGCCAGAGAGATCAAATCTTCCTGTAAGAAGCCATTTAATCTGGTCCTTAAATGTTTAATATGTGAGAAAAACACACTTGTTGACTCTGACATTCCCCCTCCCCCCATATAATAAGTAAGGTATATTTTAGAACCAGGCAATGCTGGGGATATGAACCTTTGCTTCCTAATTCTACATATGGCAATATGTCATTAAATATACTATTGTCAGTTATCACTGTTATCATCAAAATTCTAGTAGAGACATATATATCCTGCTTGTCACCCTTATACCCTAAGAGAAATCATGTGGCTTCAG
Organism: Meles meles; assembly: GCF_922984935.1. Classification (NCBI taxonomy): domain Eukaryota; kingdom Metazoa; phylum Chordata; class Mammalia; order Carnivora; family Mustelidae; genus Meles; species Meles meles. Next base: position 132,056,929 of record NC_060068.1, read on the forward strand.
AAACTCTGTGTGTGTGTGTGCGCGCGCGCGCATGTCTTAGTTCCTTCAGGTTGCTATAACAGAATACTACAGACTATGTGGCTTGGAAACAACAAACTTCTATTTTTCATGGTTCTGGAGGCTGTAATTCCAAGTTGGAGGCACCCCAGATTTAGTGTCTGGTGACAGCCCACTTTATGGTTCATATATAGTTCCTAGTAGTCTTGCTGGGTTCTCATATGGTAGAAGAGATAAGGGAGTCTCTGGTCTCTTATGAGGGCACTAATGTCAGTCATGAGAGCTCTACCTCCATGGACGAATCACCTTCCAAATGTTCCGCCCCCAAATACCATCACATTAGGGATTAGCTTTCAACATATGAATTTTGGGAAAACAAATAAGCAACCTTGTGTGCTATGAAATATTTTATTTCAAACTTAACTATCATTCTATTTAAAACAATGAAACATTTGACGCTTGTAAAAATTTATCAGTATTGTTCTGCAGAGATCCTAAAACTATGCACTGGATGATGAGCACTGTGTAACAGCAAAAGACTGGAAAATGACACTGCTGACAGAGTAGCAAATATTTCAAAAATCGTTATGGAATTTTGAATACATGTATTTTTTTTCTAATACATCTAACCCGTGAGTCCTCAACAGTCTAGACTACGTATGCTTAGATGTGCTAAAATGAGTTGGGCTTTTTTCCCTTTATGATGCAAAAAAAAAAAAAAAAAAAAAGGAACACATAATGGTGCCCTAGATTTTCATTACTAAAACATCAAAATAAAAAATTGCCACCCCATAGATTTCCCAGGAGGCAAAACTGCATCCATGTAATTCTGTATTCTGGTCAAGGCTTTTTGGATACAAAGGAAAGTCTACTTACACTAGCTCAAGTAAAGGATCTTTAAATTCATGACCACAGACTTCAGACTCTAGTGCTGCCAAATAATAATATGCTGTTCTGGTCCGATCATTCTTCTATTCTCCTAAATGACTACTCTGTATCTTCCTCCCTCTCTTCTTACTTTACCGACACCTGCTACCGCATTCTTACTCTCAGCTAATGACTTTGCTTCCTACCTCACTGTGAAAACTGAATCATTGTAAAAGAACTCAGAATATTCCCACTGCTACACCTATCCACCTACCAGAATCCATGCCCACACATCTGCCTTATCCCTGCGGTTATCATGCTTCCATCTAAATATAATTTCATCTTGCCCACTTGAGAAGATATTCTAGCAATCTATGCTCTCTTCTCTGTATCATTAATCTTTAGTTCTCTACTGATCACTCCCATCAGTATTATAAACATGCTGTTGTTATTTCTTCCCACTTTAAAAAACTAATCTTCCTTCTTCCCAACAAACCCTCCTAGCCACCATACCACTTTTTTTCCCTTTTGTAGCAAAATTCCTTTAGTAGTATATTTTCTCATATTATCATAAAACCATTCCAGCATGCCTTTGTCTTCCGCCGTGCCCCCAAAACTGCATTTGTCATGGTTGACAATGCTCTTCACATTGCTAACCTCAAATGGGCATTCCTCAAGTTTCATCTTGTACAGTTTCCACAACCTGTTACATCAGGATCATTTGATACTGTTGATTACCCCCTTCTCCTTAATACAGTTTTCTCTCTTGATTTCATAAAGTTCACTCTCTCTAGGATTCCTTCTTACTTCTAATTTTTTTTTTTCAGTCTACTTTGTGGTTTCCTTCTCTTCATCCTCTATTCTTAATACAAGAGCACATCAAGATTCACTTCTTGGATTACTTTATAATCTGCATTCACTTCTTTGGGCTATCTCACAAGGTTGCATTGTTTTATATATCATCAATATGCTGATTGCACCCAAATATTTATCTCTAATCCAGACTTCTTTCCCAGACTTTATATATTCAACTGTATGCCCAAAATGGAACTCCTCTCTTCTTTTCAAAATCTGTAATGTGTGCAGCCCTTCTTATCTCACTTAATGTCAACTTCATCTTTCTATTTTCTCAGGGCAGAAACATAGGGGGTTTAACTGTCACTGTCAACTTCTTTTTTTTTTTAAAGATTTTATTTATTTATTTGACAGACAGAGATCACAGGTAGGCAGAGAAGCAGGCAGAAAGAGAGAGGGAGGAGCAGTCTCCCTGCTGAGCAGAGAGCCCGATGCGGGGCTCGATCCCAGGAATCTGAGATCATGACCTGAGCCGAAGGCAGAGGCTTAACCCACTGAGCCACCCAGGTGCCCCAACTTCTTTTTTTTTTAATAGGATTTAAATAAAATCCTATTAGCTGGGACTTCAAAATATTTCTAAAATTCCAGCACTTCTCACCACTTCTTTTGCTTCCACCATGCTGTGAAGTACCATTATCTCTTATGAGGATTACTACAAGAGTCTTCTGACTGGTTTCCCTTCTTCAAACTTTATCTAACTCCATATTGATCATTCTCTACACAGAAGCTCGGATAATTCTCTTAATACATATGCCAGATCTTGTCATGTCTTTGCTCAAAGCCGTCACTCAGACTTTGAAACCAAATTCCAAATAATAGCTTACATGATTCCATATTGTAAGACCCCCCCCTTCCCCAGTGCCTCTCTGACCTCATCTCTTATTCGTTCACTTTGCTTATGCTGTTCCAATGGCATTGGATTTCTTACTATCCTTCCAGTACATCATGTATCATCCCAGCTTTGGAACTTTGAACCATCTCTTTTCTCTACCTGAAATGCTTTTCCACCAATAGGCCTGTGGCTAAGTCTTTCATCAGTCTTTGCTTATATTCAGCTTTCTGATGAGGCCTGTACTGACCACCCTCTTTAAAATTGCAGCCTAACTAGGGTACCTGGGTGACTCAGTGGGATAAAGCCTCTGCCTTCAGCTCAGGTCATGATCCCAGAGTCCTGGGATCGAGCCCCACATCGGGCTCTCTGCTCGGCAGGGAGCCTGCTTCCTTCTCTCTCTGTCTGCCTCTCTGCCTACTTGTGATCTCTGTCAAATAAACAAATAAAATTGTTTTAAGAAAAATTGCAACCTAAGTGCCGTCCCAAGATTCCACATACTACTCAATTTGCGCTATTTTTATTTGTCCATAGTCAACATAAGTCTATTACTTTCTAATATGTTATATAATTTACCTGTTTTTTATGCCCACTATCTATTGTCCATCTCCCCACATTTGCATGCATTCTCAGTAAGGGCAGCTGGGTTGGGTTTTTTTTTGTTTTTTTTTTTTTTTTAGTTTATTTTTTCTACCAGTGTGCCATAAGTGCTGAGATCCATGCTTACACATAGTTGACATTCAATAAGCATGTATTGAATAACAACACAACAAGCAACCTCAGAGATATCTCAAAAAAGGTTGTTCAAAGTTATTTGGAAATATCCAGGATTCCAAGGGTAAACTTGAGGCTTTGAGAATTAGAATACCTCTCTGTCCATGTCTCTCTCTGCCTCTCTGACTTTCTCAGGAGCCCCGTGTACCTTTTCCCATGATATCTGTGCTTCATTGTTCATTCTCTGCATATTGACTTCCTCTACTTTCTTATAGCAAGGTATGGCTTCTTTGTTTCTATTCTTCTCTCCCTCTCTGAATCATTACCTTTTCATATTTCACTGGTAAATATACTGATTCAATATCTCAATATGTAGATTCCATATTCTTAGCAAAGGAATATGCTTAATCCAGGCTAAAGTAGACATCAGTCATGTATAATCAGCCATGGTTGCAACTGATGGTACCATCCAGGTTCAGCAGGGGCTGTGGGGAGGAGTAGTTTCAACTGATGTTTGGTGTTGGTGGGCAGAGAACCCTAAACTTATGTACTATAGTTATTCTCTTTTATATGCCATATCTCTACATAAGTTGTAAAGATAGATATAAGCCAGATTCAGATTATATAAACTCTCCTAGCTCCCATTACAACTTTAAAACAGAAAATTTTCTCATGGTTCTTTATTATGACAAGTCTTAAAACATGATGTGCATTTGGTCTATTCAGCCATCTATTTGCTTAAATTAAGTAAGATTGCAAATTTGAAAAAGTGTAGCAAAACATCAATCTTCCTTTGTCTTCATCTGATCCTACTTTTTTTTTTTTTTTTGGCATGTGCTTGACTCTAAACACTGGTTTTAAATTTTACTTACTTCATTCTTGCCCCTTGTATTTGTTAAATCCATATATCCACCAGGGAGCCTTGTACTTTGGAGAAATTGAGTTGACAACAGAATAAGGAATGGGAACTAAAGTGGCATGTCAACAAATTAGTAACATAAATCTATTTTTTAAAAGATTTTATTTATTTGACAGAGAGAGAGATCACCAGTAGGCAGAGAGGCAGGCAGAGAGAGAGGGGGAAGCAGGCTCCCCACTGAGCAGAGAGCCCAATGCAGTGCTCGATCCCAGAACTCTGGGACCACGACCTGAGCCGAAGGCAGATGCTTAACCCACTGAGCCACCCAGGCACCCATAACAGAAATCTATTTTTGAGTAACACATTTTATGATATCAATAATATACTTTATAAAAGTATCATAATTCCATAGAACATGAACCAAGAAGACCCATTCCTTTGTAGTATGAATACTAAATAAGGTTTCAAATGCTCTTGTACATATTAAAAATTGGCAAACCTTCCATATAAATAGATATCTTCCAATCTGTGTATTTATATATGTTTGTTATGATTTGAGTCTAATACTTCTTTTTAAAAGTCAGTTCTTAATCTGTTAGATTTTAAACTATATACCTACCGAAGATCTTCTTGGTTTATTTTGAATATATACAGATGATGAGACCAATGTTACCTGTTATATAGATGTTAATCAGCAGAGTTTACTTACTCATTCAAAAACATTTGTTTAACACCTATCATGTACCAAACAATGTTTTAGATATTTTTTATACCAAAGTGAAGAAAATAGACACATTCCTGCCCTACAAGAATGTATATCATTCTTATGTACAGACAGCCAATGGAATGAATAGAGAAACTCATCCCTGAATGATGAAGTATAAGAAAATCAAGGCAAAATTATAGAGAACAACTATTTTGGGGAATCAAGGTGATGGCTCAGAATAAGGTAGAGGGGCCAGGCTTCATCTGGAGGTCATTGAAGCTGAAACCTGAATCAGGAATAAGAGACATTCACGTGAAGATCTACATGAAGGGAGTACAAGGCCAGTGCTAAGGCCTCAAGACTGGGAAGATGATTCCTGTGTTTAAAGAGCCAAGCAAGCCAATATGGTTTGGCTAAAAGACTAAGGGAAAAATAGTAGAAGTTGACTTCAAAGAGGTAGGCAAGACCAGAGTCAGATCATGTAAGCGGGTTTCTTGTTTTATTTATAAGGTAAACTGAGAAATACCTAGAAGATTTTGAACAGAGTGACATGGTCAGGTTATTCCTTTAAAGTTCACTGCCTACTATATATTGTAGGGGAGTACAACTGAAACCCAGAAAACCAGTTAGGCCGTGATAGCAGTTTTGCAGGCGTGAACTGATGTAGTCGTAGTCTATGAGACCAGTACTGGGAAATGGAGAGAATTCAATGAATATATTTGGAAGGTAGAAACCAAAGCTAGAGTTTTATTTTGGACATACGGAAATAACAGATTTGCAGATATATATGCTGTAAGCCAGAGGAGAAGTTCATTATCTCATATAGAGACTCCAAGATTATAGAGTCCCTAGCTCCTAGGATATTCTACATCTAAGAAAATATAAACATACGTATGTCTTAGAACATTCCTGAATTTTTAAGGAATTTTTCGAACTCTATAGAGCAGAGTTTCTCCCAAGCACAGACATGTAGTCCATGCATCAGATCTGCTGGTACATTTATTAATATACCTACACAGTTAGCCTACACAATTAGACTCTGTAGGTGTGGTCCAGGAATGGGCATGCATAACTGGTCCTGGAGGTGGTTTGTTGGCTCACTAAAATTTGAGGATACTCCTGAGGCGAATCACTCTTTAAGTCCTAGCACTGTTATATTAAATGCCAATTAACTATGTTGGTAATATTTGTCCTTTATTTCCCCCCTCATCATAGAAGCCGTTGTACTCTAAAACCATTGTTCTATAATGATAATGTGGTTTGGAGAAAACTGCCCCTTGAATTTGAAAATCAATTGAGTTTTTCCTCCCATCAGAAAATTGCCCTTTTATCTGCAATTGCACAAGCCTTAGGATCTAAGGAAATTAATTTTAGTAGTTTGGTTTCTTTTTGTTCTGCTTTATGAAATCTTCATGGATAGTTTTCTTTAGTGTCTCCTGCTAACGAGTACCCAAGTTCTATATAGAGAAAGTACTGATAAAACAGTTGATTTGGATTGGCAGGATCAGTACAAGGTATCCTGTACACTGCACTTACCTGCTGCCAAATCAAAGGTATGACCTTAGTTATGTTTAGACATTCAGGCATCTTGCCTTAAACAAGCTGGGTTGCAAATATTCGAAGTGCAAATGCTCAAGCTATGCTTCTGCAGGCTGGAAACAAATCGCCCAAACACCTCACCATCTTGAAAATTATGTTTGTTTGGGTGTTTATTGGTTTGAAATCACTGACTTAATTACCATTATGTTAGGAGAGGCACACAGTTCCTGAGTCTGTTAATAAGCAATGGTGGAAGAAAGGGACTTCCACTTTTCCAAACAAATTGGTTTAAACCAATTTAGAAAGCAAACTAGTAGCAGAGGTGACCATTAGGTCACTCTACAAGTATGGAAATGTGCTTCTCTGATTTTTTATGATGGAAACTCACAGATTCAGATGACAGATTTATTCAGAATGTACTTGTTTGTTTGTCTCTTTGCCAACACAATGTCACTCTTTTTGGCATTAGTCCTTGAATTTGAATTATTTCAGATATAGGAGCACACTTTCCAGTTCAGCACTGTCCTCAGGACTTATACATATTACCCATTTTGTTTGACCCCTGAAGCATTTGAGGTTCTTAGCCCTTATTTGACTGCCAAATGTTTTAACCCAGGTACTGGTGGGATGAGACAACCAATAAATCAGCTTCCTTCCTTTGCTACTCTGTTCAGACCCTATAAGAGAGGGAATATTATTCTATCACATATTAAAGATTGTGCCCATTATTTACTGAAGATAAATATTAAAATTATTTGCCCAATATTATTTATTGCTGGGTAACAAACTACCCTAAAGCTTAATGGCTTAAAAGAGTAGATATTTATTTTCTCATACTTTAGAGGGTCAGAAATCACAAGTCAGTTAGCTAGGTGATTGGCTCAGGGTTTCTCATGAGGTGTGACCAAGCTGTTGGTCAGGGTTGTGGTCCCATCTGAAGACTCACCCAGGTAAGGACTCATTTTTTTAAACTCACTCAGCGTTGTGGTAGGTCTTGTTCCTCACAGTGTTCCAGTTAGACTGAGGGTCTCAGTTACTCAGTCAACTGGAGGCCTCCCTCAGTTCCTCACCACATGGGTCTCTCCACAGAGTAGCTTCCAACCTGAGGAACAGAAGGAGAAAGACAGAGTCAGAGGGAATACATTCAAAAGAAGTCCAAGTCTTTTTTTTTTTTTTAAGATTTTTATTTATTTATTTGACAGAAAGAGAGACACAGTGAGAGAGGGAACACAAGCAGGGGGATTAGGAGAGGGAGAAGCAGGCTTCCCACTGAGCAGGGAGCCCAATGTGGGTCATGATCCCAGGACCCTGGACCAGGACCTGAGCCCAAGGCAGACGCTTAACACCTGAGCCACCCAGGTGGCCCAGCCCAAGTCTTTTTAAAACCTAATCTCAAAAATACTTCTCATCACTTTTGCTATATTCTGTATCACTAAGTCCAGCTCACACTCCAGGAGACGGAAATTAAGCTTCACCATTTGTAGTTAGTAATAGTAAATAATACGTGGACATTTTATTAAAATCACCACAGCAAGCTAGTTCTCTATTCAGCTTGAAAACAAAATAAAAAAACAAACAAACCTATAGAGACATAGGATACTATACTTAGCTTGGGTGAATTTGGGTCATGTCTTGATAATTATTTAGTTTTAAGCATTTTCCACATGTCCTTTATTTCATCTTTAGTGTCAACATTTAAAAAATTATATTTAAGGAGTAATTTTATTCTGAAGCCAGGAATATAATCAATAGTTTAAAAAAGTGCATATTTTGCCTCAATATTGCTCAAGGCTTAAGGCATTACTCTAGCTGTTTTTATCATAAATTTATTTTTTAAGATGAAATGTTTTATTCCATGTTAGAAGCTCCAAATGTTAACTGCTTGGCTTGCACTAATGATGTCAATTTCAGGGTCTTGTTTATATGAATTAATTTGCATAGGTATTTAGAGACCAAACAAAGAGAATTGGCAGTTCACTGCATTCACATATGTACAACTTCCACCAAACTGATAGTCCGATAGGGATGGACAATAGTTTCAATTGTAAACAAATGCATTAACTTCCTTTTTAAAAAAAAATATGTATTTCACTGCACTGGAGAACCAAATGATTTGCATTTAATTTCAAGAATTTCAGGGATGCCTGAGTGGCTTATCCAGTTAAGTGTCTTCCTTCAGCTCAGGTCATCATTCCTGGGTCCTGGGATCATGTCCAGTATTGGGCTTCTTGCTCAGCAGGGAGTCTGCTTCTTCCTCTCCCTCTGCAGCTCCCCCTGCTCATGCTCTCTCTCTCTCTCTCTCTCTGAAAAATAAATAAATAAAATCTTAAAAATATAATTTCATATACACACATTTAGTCTAAGGAATAAAAATTATTTTTCAAGATCCCTTATTTTTATTTCTACTATAAAAAAACAAAATTACTAGTTTTTGGTAGTCCTTAGTAATTTAAGTTATGAATTATTTGGAGTTTTCCTTAAATTTAACCAAATTTTAAATTAGATATCCTCTAAAATAGTGACTTGAATTGTGATCTACAAGGGCGCTGGGGGGTTGCTGAGACCTTTTCAGAGTATCCTCAAGGTTAAAGTTCCTTTCATAACAATACTAAGCCTTTATTTGCTTTTTTCACTTTCATTATTTCAAAATGTACAGTCATGTTTTCTAAAGGCTCCATGAAACAAATTAGCACAACCACTGAATGCAGAAACAAATATGAGAATCCAGCTGTCTTTTGTTAAGCCAGCCATTAAAGAAATTTACAAATATACAAAACAATACCAGTCTTTGTGTGTGTTTTGTAAAATATAACTACTATTCATAAAAATGTCATTTATGTTAGCATGTAAATAGAATCATTATTATTTTAAATGAGTGAATAAATATTTTTAAATATCTGTTTTAATTTCTAACATAGTATACATCAGTAGGTATAATCCACATAAACAAAAGCTTTTGGGAGTTCTCAATAATTTTTTGAATATAAAGGGCTTCTAAGTCCAAAAATTTGAGGACTGTTATTTAGAAATTTTTATTTTTTAGGTATAGAAACTGAGTTCTATGATTTGCCCCAAATCCTACAACCTGATGTAGCCTCACTGATATAGAAACCTAGGTAGGTCTCCTGATTTGGGTTATGCCATATGGCTGAGCCCATAGTCCTTATGAATCCAGTTGGAGATTCTCTGAAGCAATGCCCAGCTGTGAGTATGAATTTATCCTGGAAATGAAGGGGAAGAAAAATGTTTGTTTTTGTTTTCTAGAGAACCTAGTGTCCTCTATTAGCTTTAACTAATTTACAATCTACCCCGAAAGCTAGTGGATTCAAATATAACTATTTATTATTGCTTAGGAAGCTGCAGGTGAGCTGGGAGGCTCTGAGCCAGGCTCACACAGGCATGTGTGGTTCTCACGCAGGCAGGCTTGGAGCTGGCTGACAGCTGTGATGGGGGTGAGTGGCCACGTGTCCCTCCTCCTCCACAGGCTGTGCAAGGCCTTGCACAGAGTGGCAGCGGGATTCCAAAAGGGAGGGAGGGGGAGCTACCAAACCTTCACTAGCCCCAGCTTAGAACTGGCTCCATGTTACTTTGATTAAAACAAGTGTCAAGGGCAACTGAGATTCAGGGTGTAGGGAAATACTCTTATCTCTTCTTGGGAGGAGCTGCAGAGTCACATTGCAAAAAGGCATTGATACAGTGAGAGGGATGATTTCAGACATATTTTTGTGATATTACAGAATAATTTGAAAAGAGGGCTTTGAATAACAGTAAATAGTTACTGAGGGATTGGACCCGGATGTTGAAGGGGATTTAGTTCAACTCCCATTTCTGACATTTGAGAAAGTCATGTAACCATTTAAATTGTAGTTCCTTCATCTGTAAACTGGGGATAATAATTTTTACCTCAAAAGGATTAAATGAGATCATGCTTGTGAAGCACATGGCATCACACAGGAAATGAGTTTTAGCAACTTTAAAACTCCTTTGCATTAAATCACCTCTTGAATTTGTTCTGACTCCCCTAAACAAAATAGCAATGCCATATTTAACTATGCATATGTGTTTTCTTTTTTTTAAATGTATCTTTTTTTTTTTTTTTTTTTTTGACAGAGAGAAATCACAAGTAGGCAGAGAGAGAGGAGGAAGCAGGCTCCCTGCGGAGCAGAGAGCCCAATGCGGGGCTAGATCCCAGGACCCTGGGATCATGACCTGAGCGGAAGGCAGAGGCTTTAACCCACTTAGCCACCCAGGTGCCCCGCATATATGTTTTCAAGAGCAGCTGGCATGCATGAGCCCCCAAGGCCTCCTGCTGTTCACATAAGCCCTTCACCGAACATAATTCAGGTCCATCTTGGCAAATGTACTAATAATCTGCTATATACCACTTTTACACTCCAAGCCATGGATACCAATTTGGAAAATGTATGCTCACTGCTTAAATCAGAGCTCGTAATTGAGTATAGTGTATGGATTCCTTACCAGATAATTTAAATTAAATTTATTTAGTGCTACTTCAGGATATTATGCAAGCACAGAAGAAGGGGGTTCACATCTGGAGTTTAAAAATAGAATGAGGGCACCTGGGTGGCTCAGTGGTTTAAACCGCTGCCTTTGGCTCAGGTCATGATCTCAGGGTCCTGGGATCAAGTCCCACATCGGGTTCTCTGCTCGGCAGGGAGCCTGCTTCCCTCTCACTCTCTCTGCCTGCCTCTCTGCCTACTTATGATCTCTCTCTGTCAAATAAATAAATAAAATCTTAAAAAAAAAAAAATAGAATGAAGAGGCACCTGGGTGGCTCAGTCAGTTAAGTGTCTGCCTTCTGCTCGAGTCGTGATCTATGGAACCCCACGTCATTGGGCTCCCTGCTCAGCTACTCAGTGGGCTCAGTGGGAAACTTGCTTCTCCCTCTCCAGTTCCCCCTATCCCCCGCCCCGTGCTCTTTCTCTCTCTCAAATTAGTAGATAAAATCTTAAAAAAATAAAAGCAGTATGAATTTTTTTTTCTTATTTCTCAAGACACATGTTAACAGTCTGTTTCAAAGACCAGCCATTCATTCAGACTAAAAATTCCTCTGCAAGAACATCTGGTCTGATATCCTTCAGTGTGTGATTCCCAGCTGAGGCCTGTCACAGCCAAGGTGTGTGAGAGAATGGATTAAGACAGAGAGGCTCCGACCACTTTCAGCAACAGCAGGCTAGGCCTTCACTTTCTCTGTCACCCCTTATGAGAAAGCAGATGGGTTGGTGTAACACTTGATAGCTTTTTATTACACAGCTGTGTGTATCTCCTAGGCCATTCAGTTGGCCTTGTTAATTTAAATATCTTCCATTATCACTCTTGAGCTAACAAACTCTTCCATTTGACTAAATCCCCTTGTCACCAGGGAGCACTATTTTATTTGACCTGTAGGTATTGGCTGCCCCTGGAGGCTACCATGGCAGTTTGGTTTTCAAAATCTGTCAGCCCAGGGAAAGTCATTACCAGAGGCCCATGGCCACTCCAAGGAACTCTTGTTCACCTCAGAATGATAATATATATTAAAAGACAGCAACACCAGGAAGTTTCTTTTGACACAATGGCCTTTGTTTCAACTTAGCAGCTGCCTCTTATGGACTAGTACCAATGGCACTACCTTTCTTTTAGTGACTCCAAGGCTGGTGCCTGGGAATTCCACATCCCAAATCTCTAATGATGCTCAAGTTTGCAGTCCAACCACCTTACAGTTCAGCAAGTAGCATCTGCTCATCCCCTGGGGCTAATAATACATTATATGTTAACAAAAAATTAAAAAAAATTTAAAATAAAAAATAAAAGGTTTAGGGGTTAAAAAAAAAAAAAACTGATGTGAATACAGATGTGCAGAAACCATTTGGACCTGGCTCCATCTCTCTGTTCTGGGCTATTGGTGATTGTACGCTGTAGATTATTGAAGAGAATCAGACTGCTAGAGAGAGACAGCATCAGAAACATCTCCTCTCATCTCTTACAAGAGAGACAGAGCTGGGAGAAAATATTTTTATCTTGGAGCTTATATAACCTCGGTTCAGAAGAAACATTGTTTGTCTCTTGGTCACGCTAGATACCAGACATCCCTTGCCTGACTCCTATGGCAAAGTAAATGCTGTCCGCTCTGCAGCATTCTCCTAATCACTTGCTCTGCTGAGGTGATCCATGTGGCAATTGCCATCTGCCTTGCTTGGAAATTTATCAGGACTATAGAATCCCAGGTTCCACCTACTTAAGCCTAGTTCACATTGCATTTTATTTTTCTTTTTTCTGTTTTCTCCAAGTTTTGTGTTATTATTATCATGAACATATAATGTAGTATTTGTTTCAGGGGTACAAGTCTGTGATTCATCAGTCTTACACAATACACAGTGCTCACTACAACACAGACACTCCCCAGTGTCCACCACCCAGCCACCCAAATCCTCCCATCCAAATCCACTCCAGCCACCTTCAGTTTGTCTCCTGAGATTAAGAGTCTCTAATGTTTTGTCTCCCTCTCTGGTTTTGTCTTGTTTCGTTTTTTTCCTCTCTTCCCCTATGATCCTCTGCCTTGTTTCTCAAATTCCACATATCAGTGAGATCATATGGTAATTGTCTTTCTCTGATTGACTTATTTTGGTTAGCATAATACCCTATAGTTCCATCCACATCATTGCAAATGGCAGATTTCTTTTTTTTGATGACTGCATAATATTCATAGATATATATATATGTTATTCATATATATATGAATATTTTATTCATATATATGAATATATATACATATATATACATGTATGTACATATACATATATGTATATATATTCATATATATGAATAACATATATATTCATATATATATATGAATAACATATATATATATATATCTCTCACATCTTTATCCATTCATGTGTGGATGGACAGCGTTGGTGGTATAATGGTGAGCATAGCTGTCTTTCATGTGTTGATGGACATCTGTCGATTGACTCTTTCCATAGTTGGGCTATAGTGGACATTGCTGCTATAAACATTGGGGTGCAGTTGCCCCTTCGGATTACTAAATTTGTATTGCATTTTAATAAGATTTCCAGATCATTTCTGTGCATGTTACATCTGAGAAGTACTGGTCTGTCCTCTTACCCAACAGTTCTTTGCCCCTTTTATGTTATTTCAGGACTTAGGGTTCATGCATATGAGAGAAACAGGGATGAATAGAGGGGAAGAATCCTGGTAACCATAACCCAGTCTAGTTCATATGGTTCTAGACAGAACCATGTAGAGAGTTTAAGGCAGTGTCTGTCACATAAGGGCTCTGAAATGGCAGTTGCTATTATTGTTGTGGTTATTTTTATTATTATAATTATCATTATTATTTATTATTAATGGTTTCTCTTACCTGGAGCATCAGCTTAATTGCTCAAGCTCTACAAACATAAGGAAGCTTAAGAAACACATCATGGAGTTACACTTAAAGGAACAGCCACCAGAGCTCTCTGCTTCCATATAAAGACCACAAATACTGAGTTTTGCAATGAAATCCAAAAAGAAAAATTATCTTTAGAACACAGAATCTAACATTTTACTTGATTATGATCAATTTCAATCCTCTTACAAAAGATTTGAATTTGAAAATGCTAATAACATAAAAAAAAAATAGGTTCTCTTTGATGTAGGAGTTGAATGCCAGACCATGACTTGATGATGTTCCTTACTAAGATGCCACTTGGTAATCAAGTCTGACCTACCCTAGGCCAATTATTTTGAGCTTCAAGGCTGAGAAATGATTTGATAGCAGAACATTCATGTCTAGCAGTCCATCTAAAGAGGAGAATAAAGAATAAGATGCAATTAAGGAGTCAGAGCAATCACTCAGAGTGTCTTTGGAACACTTTCTTTGCTGAATTTAAAGAGTTATTGCTGACAAGTGAGTTTCTCTCTCTTCCTTTTGAAAAATCCTCATAACTAATTGGCATTGATTGTATTCAGTCTTGCTCCTTTGCACAACATACAGGACTCTGTATAGAGGGGCATCCATTCTGACTGTGGACTGATAGACTTCTAATTGTGGTCATTGCATTAGTCATGAGAAAAATCTTGCTTTTTTTTGCACATTTGGTCATGCTACTTCCCTGAAATGTTTGTCTGCCTTAAAAGGCAATTCGATATATGTTGTTATTGCAAATGTTTTTCTTCTCTTCTGGAAACTTTTGGAGGGAAAAAAAATTTTTTTTAATCCACTAAAGGATAAGATATGGTTCCAAGGGACTATGATCTCAGATACTTACCTAGGAACATAACTAAAGCACCCTAAAATGTGTGAATAGCTCTAGCATTTTATGGAGTCATTACACTGTGTGAATATTTTTTATATCCTGAAAAAACAATGTGTCTGGTCAAATAGGTGTGGGAGATACCAAGGGTAAATAATATTGAGCAAATTTATTGAGGGATATTCTGAAGTGTACTGTGCTAAAGGTTTGTGACTATGAGAGGCTGCCCAAAATATGTAGGTACTCCCAAATACATTTACTGTAGAACCCTGTTCCATGAGGCACATCACAAGATTAGTGTTCCCCAGAACATAAATTAAGTTTTAATTATAGTTACTTATATACTGTTAACAGTTACTACATAAAATTTTAAATACTATTAGGAGAGTGACTTGCTAAAATTTTTACAATGAGGTGTCCAATTCAAAAAAGCTTTTAAAGTGCTGTGATAGTGGGGTACCTGAGTGGCTCAGTTTGTTGAGTGTCTGTCTTTGGCTCAGATCATGATCCCAGGATCATGCGACCAAGCCCCATGTCAGGCTCCTTGCTCGGCAAGGAGTCTGCTTTTCCCTCTCCCTCTGTCACCTCCCCCATTCATTTTCTCTCTCTCTCTCTCTCTTTCTCTTATTCACTCTTTCTCTCTGTATTTCAAATAGTTGAATACAATCTTTAAAAAAAAAAGCGCTCTGATAGTTACATAAGAGGGCAGAAAATTTGAAATAAGACAACCCTTAAAAAATTGAAACCATCCAGGACTAGAGTGGATTGTCCCAATAATACTAGCCCATAATTCTCAAACACCACCAATCGGTTATGATGATTGAGAATTAACAGTTTAAAACAACTACAAGGAAACCTGAGAGGCTCAGTCATTTAAATCTCCTACTCTTGATTTTGGCTCAGGTCATGATCTCAGAGTCATGATCTCAAGGTCATGAGATCTAGACCCACCTCCTTCTCAGCTCACAGCCAAGACTGCTTGAGATTCCCTCTCCCTCTGTCCCTCCCTGTGCCCCCTCCCCACCCCATGGGTGGGTGCTCTCTGTCTCTCAAGTAAATAAATGGGGGGGGAGGTGGGATTGGGAGAGGGGGAGGGGGCTATGGACATTGGGGAGGGGAGGCGAACCATAAGAGACTATGGACTCTGAAAAACAACCTGAGGGTTTTGAAGGGTCAGGGGTGGGAGGTTGGGGGAACAGGTGGTGGGTGATGGGGAGGGCACGTTTTGCATGGAGCACTGGGTGTTGTGCAAAAAGAATGAATACTGTTACGCTGAAAAAATAAATAAAAAGGGAAAAAAATAAAAAAATAAAAAATAAAAATGAAAATTCCAAAAAAAATAAATAAATAAATAAATAAATAAATAAAATCTATAAAGCAACTATAATGTTACTATCGCTAGTTGGCTACAATGGGAGATAGAAAATAGATAATTACCCTAGAATGTTTAAGAGTCCAATTGGGGAGCAAAGTTTAAATAAATAGCAAGAGAACATTAAGTCACTTTAATTTCTTACTAGGAAAAAAATGATGGCATTGATAATTCATTTCTTCTAAATGTTCTCACCAGCCCCCATTTAATATCTTGGTATAGGTTCATATTCCCTACACAGTAAAATTCTTCTAACATGAAATATTTATTTAGTAGATAACAAAATAGACAAGTAGACTGACACTAAAGAGTTGAAAAACAACTTTTTAAAATGCCATGTTATGTAATAAGATCATGTCCCAATTGTAAGAACAAGTTCAGTTATTATGTGAATGTTTTTAAAATGGCATATCTGCTTCTTAGATCTCATATAGTATATATTTTATCAATATTTAAAAGAAAGCATATCTATCATTCATATATTATACAGATTTTTAAATTTACATGTTTATCTAAACTGATCAAAAACTTGAACATTTTATATAGTTTTAATTCCTTCAGGTAAATTCCAGTGAATTTATATTTTGGTTTATTCGTAGGCCATTTGAGGTTATGTGGGTTATGTTTTTAACGATAACAATACAATTTAATGACTCAGTTTCTGGAATCCTATGAATAAAATATAAAAGATGAATTTAATTTGCAAGACATTAATGAGAAGCTTCAGTGCGTCTCCTCCTTCTGATATCTTTTAAAAGATATCTAATTATTTTTCACTCATTAGTATAATGAAAGCTGTAAAAGTCAGGTCATATATATTTGCATATGTCTTATTTTTTAATCACTTTGAGAGACTGTTGAATATTTCTTCCAAGAAGATGAAGATGAAGAAGAAAAAGAGGAGGACGAGGAGGAGGAGATGGGGAGGAGGAAGAGGAGGGGAGAGGGAGGGGAGGAGGAGAAGGAGGAGGATGAAGAGGAAGAGGAGGAGGAAGAAAAGGAGGAGCAGGAGGAGAAAAACTAGATCTGCTTTCAGATTATCCTACACAGTATACTGAGCTGGCTTGTGAACTTGACCACCCTGGCACTGTCATGGATTGTTGGTCTTTCATCTTCAGAAATCGGTGATGCAAGAGCATACATTTGCTGTCCGTTGACAATATTCTACACTTGGTTAAACCAAAATGAAGTCAAGAAGATTGGGATTTTTAAGATCAGCAGGAACCAAGAAGTATTACAATGTGCTGTTCCATTATGTCAGATTCCAAAATCTTAGATATCAGAATAAACTTCAGATATTTCATTTTCAACTTCCAAACAACTTGGAGGGTTCTGTATCATTGAACACCCAATTTTCTCATTGTGTAAATGCATTCATGTGTTCATGAAATAGAAGCAAAGTGACATGCAACTGCATATGAGTTTTTAATTCATTTTAAATAATTCTTATTTGAAAAAGTATAAGCTAACCTTTTTGAGCATTATCTACCAGGTACTATTCTAAGCATTTTATAAATAACAACGCATTTTTCTTGCAAAAGAACTCTGTGAAGTAACTTTTATTATTGTTGTTGTTACAATTTACAGAATAAAAAATGGAGGACAGAGAGATGTTAAGCAGCTTGCTAAACTATCACATAAAGATAAATACATAATGAAGAATCTTTGGATTTTTCTTTTTTTTTAAATTTTATTTATTTAGTGCTTATTTCGGCAGCACATATGCTAAAATTTTATTTATTTATTTGTCAGAGATAGAGACAGTGAGTACAAGCAGGGGGAGCAGCAGATAGAAGGGGAAGCATTCTTCCCAGGGAGCAAGGAGGCTGATGTGGGACTTGATGTGAGGACCCTGGGATTATGACCAGAGCCAAAGGCTGACACTCAACCGACTAAGCCACCCAGGCGACCCCCTTTGGATTTTTCTTAAGGGCTAAATTATCATTGGGTGACTTTTTTTTTTAAATTCACTGTACCATATTAGAAGCAGGAGACAGAAGTATAAACATGATCAATACCTCCACAATGCCAAGCATCTGGATAAGCAACCATCACCCAAATCTACACAGGTATTAAATAATTAATGTATTAATTTAACAATATATCCCAAATGCTTCTCCTCTACCAAGTATTATCTAGCAAGCACTTTGTCAAAAAGCTGGCATTTTGACAAAGGCTATATTCAATAATAATATTTTTACCTATTAAGCAATTATCAAGCATCTCCTATACAACTGTACTGAAACACCACAGATGTTCCCAGGCTTCTGCCTACAGAGGGCTTCTGTGATAATGTTTGTAGCAATGAACAAGTGAGGTAAAAACGAGCTGAGGAAGCTGGAGGACCAGAAACATTCTTCAGTAATTTAGACTTAGTTCTTCATTGAAAATGTAAGAGTTGACTTTACTCTCATTCTCTTTTGAAGATGGCCGCATTCTACACTTCTTTTTTTCCTTAGAAAACTATGGACTTCTTGTTTCATAAATACTTTCTTTCATGTTTATATACTACAAATCCAATTTTACTATGCATTTCTAACTAGCTAGCTTGATTCTAAGAATGAATTGTCCTTCTTTTAATATTTTAAACTATCTTATCAAAGGTGGAATTGTCAGGGGTGCCTGGGTGGCTCAGTCTGTTGAACATCTGCCTTCAGCTCAGGTCATGATCCCAGGGTCCTGGGATTGAACCCCCGCATCCTGTTCCCTGCTAAGCATGGAGTCAGCTCCTCCCTCTCCCTCTGCTCCTCTTCCTTGCTTGTGCTCTCTCTGTGTCTCTCTCAAATAAATAAATAAAATCCTTGTTTTTTAAAGGTGGGATTGTCATTGACTAAACCATTTCATAACTGAGAGATGTGTGCAAAAAACAATGAGAAATGGTATTATACTTGAGATGAAGTCCTGGATGGTGAAGATTCCCATGGCCATTTTAAGAAAGTTGCAATCACAGAGAACAACAGTTATCCTTTGGGACAGATACTTTAGTTATTAAGATTAGAGAGAGAATATTAATGGGGTAGATTAATGGAGAATGAGAAGAATCTGTGTACTGTGCAATTCACTTTATACCTGGACTTCCCTTTAAAATTATGAATAATTTGCTTTTAAATCAAAGCTAATCATACAATAAAGACATTCTCTAACAAAATGAATGGCTCCAAATGAGATCATGATAATAAAAGTGTTGGTGGTGTATAATCTATTAAATTTTCAAAATTTTGATGATAATTTATGATGTTTGCAAGTAAACAAGCCTTTTTAAAAATCATTAGCTATCATCTAAAAGCCTATAGTTATGGAACCAGAAGTTCAAATTCTCAATAACTCTTCTGATTTATTTCTGCATTAGATAAAGATGGTTGCTCTTATGAGTAAAAAGGAATGCAGATTTCTAGAAAAGTTAAAACATTGGCTAGCTGTGCTATGGTTGATGTAGATTCTCAAATCAAGAGCATTGTAATTCGTTGAAAAATAATCCATTTCTACTTTGGGATTTGACTTGCTCTCTTCAGAAGAGATGTGATTTCATAAAAATTGTAAGAGTTAAGAGTGAAAAGATTGATAGTCTAGTCCTGTATTATACTAACTTGTCACATGTCAAAAGTCAAAGAACTTAAGGAGTCTTAACTTACTTGTTTGTTTTGCTTTAAATTGGGGAGTAATATCTGTCCTGCCTACCTTCTAGACTTGTAAATATTCAACTCTCTGGATGCAAAATTTCTTTGAAGGAATAAATATGATATACAATATAATTTATGCTTCACAGGAGGGATCTTGGGGGGGTGGGTATATTGTTTATAAATATTAATGTTTACTGGATTTCATTGCATGCTTCCTTGTATTGCTATTTATAATCTAATATGTGCCTATTCATTGCAGTTATATATATGCTTAGTCATTAAGATATGTGCGCTTATTCTACTCTGCCTCATGGATTGAAAGTATGATTATAATAGAGAGCATGTTTTTATTATGCAGAGTTCTAGCCCCAGTAACTGTGTACTGATGAACATAGTAGGTGCTCAATAAACAATTGTTGAATGAGTAGAAACATGCCTCCTAAATGCAATGTGCATTTATAGTGCACACAATACATCTGTATTTACACCTTAGAACTATTAGAATTACTGCTGTTTGAGGTTTTTGGGAGGGAGTATTTTTTGGAATTTAGATCTGCTACAGAACCAAATGTGGATATCATGTCTATGAATGTTTAAAAAAAAAGATGACATCATATGTTTATAAAAAAAAAAAAAGAAAGGATGAATACCCAACTTTTGTAGCAACATGGACGGGACTGGAAGTGATTATGCTGAGTGAAATAAGTCAAGCAGAGAGAGTCAAGTATCATATGGTTTCACTTATTTGTGGAGCATAACAAATGACATGGAGGACATTGGGAGATGGAGAGGAGAAGGAAGTTGTGGGAAATTGGAAGGGGAGGCAAACCATAAGAGACTATAGACTCTGAAAAACAACCTGAGGGTTTTGAAGGGGCGGGCATGGGAGGTTGGGGGAACCTGGTGGTGGGTAATAGGGAGGGCACGTATTGCATGGAGCACTGGGTATTGTGCAAAAACAATGACTACTGTTACGCTGAAAAAAATAAATTAATTAAAAAAATGATGACTCACTTCTTCATAAGCATTACTCTTCTGACTTGAAATGAAATATATTGTAATTCAATATATTTGAAGCATTCAGTGCTGCACTGATAACTTAAATGATATTTTTCTATGCTTTTGTCTTCACGTAAAGTACCATCCAGGGTCATGTAACAATGTGATAATGTTTGAGAAAATGAGATTCATAATCAGATGAACCAAGGTGCAGTTCAGAACTATATACTACTTCCTACTTGCAAGCTGTTAATTTTACTAAACCTTTACAGCCCCCTGTGAGCTTAATTATACTCCTCTCAGGAGACTGCTGGGAAAACTAAATGTGATATAGTTCAGGTGCTTAGCAAGACACCTAATAGAGTAGCCGTTAGCTGTGGCTGTTATCATTAACATAGTTCATCTTTTAAACAAGTATTTTTTTCTGTTTTTGTTTGTTTGTTTTGTGTATCTGTATATGTGTGTGTATGTGTGTGATTTCTTTTACAGATGGATATACCACAGATGACATTGAGTTTTACTGGCGTGGGGATGATAACGCAGTAACAGGAGTAACAAAGATTGAACTTCCACAGTTCTCTATTGTGGATTACAAACTGATCACCAAGAAGGTCGTTTTTTCCACAGGTTTGTGTCAGGGAAGAGGGTTAAGGGAAAAGGGGCTTCCACATAATTTGCAAAAGAGTCTATTTATATCACAGCTGGGTCCCAGGGAAAGATGATGACTAGAAGATTTAGATCTGCTGCAAACCTTCAGAACCCCATCAAGCTCATTGCTCACTTGGGACCCACGCAATTTTTTCCCGGGAGCCACCCCCAACAAAGCTGAGAGGGTTAGTTCTACTCCTCTTGTCTTCCAAGAATGGACTAATGGTTAGAGACAGAACACAGAAGGAGAAATAAAGACCCAGGTCAGAGTTGTTTCCTCAACTTTATGCATTCTACGATACTCCTCATAATCCTTTGAAAAATACTGGGAAGAGTCAAGTCAGGAAGAGAATTCCACATTTTCCTCAAAGATTAAGAATTTCTTTATGTAACCTTACCTCTTGTTTCGGAGCTAAAAGCCCTTCCAGATGTTGAGATTATCCTGATGCTTTTCCATTGTTCCTCTTCTAGCATCGAGGGTTTAGGTTGTCAAATTTCGTTCCATCAGCACAAAATTTTAACAACAAAAAAGCTCAGGAAAGTAATACTTTGCTACATACTCATTAAGGGGGAAAAATAAACAATAAACCCACATGAATATTTCTTTTTATGATTTCCCCAGGCACAGAAATAGCTAGTACTGTAACTATACATTTTAATCCTGTAAGGACTCAGGCACTTCCTTTCCTGCAAACTACTCCAAGTAAGAGTTGTATGACTTTGTAAGAATAGCAAGCCTCTAGCTTTAAAAAATAAACAACAGAAACTTTTCCTAAATTTGAGGTCCTCTGGATCCCTAGTACCGTAGAAATGAATTCATGCTTGAAATATTCTTACTTCAGTATTATGACACTTACTAGAGCCCAAGATGGCTAGACAGGCTTTCTTTCAATATTAGTAAGAATATCACTCCCCCCACACACTATTTATCAATGTGACTTTTTATATTCTAAGACTATGCTGAGTTACATATCTTTTTAAATTTTTTTTTATTTTTAAAAGATTTTATTTATCTATTTGTCACAGAGAGATCACAAGTAGGCAGAGAGGCAGGCAGAGAAGAGAGGAGGAAGCAGGCTCCCTGCCGAGCAGAGAGCCCCGTGGGGGCTCGATCCCAGGACCCCGACACCAGGACCCAAGCCGAAGGCAGAGGCCCAACCCACTGAGCCACCCAGGCGCCCCTACATATCTTTTTTAAAGAGAAATTCCCCAGATCATCACAATAGAAGGACCTAGCTACAGGAATCTGATCCTTTAGTTTTGTCTCCTACAAATACCCTTTGAAATCAGTGATTCTCCACTGTTCAGTGGGTCAGAAATCCCTTTAAAACTCTGGTGGAATCAATGGAATTACAAACAAGTGTGATCCATACATGTGAAAACCTTCACAGAACTTTAGGGAGTTGCTGTATACCTGAAGCCGTGTCATTGATCCCAGAATTACAGAGAATTCTGGGGCCTGGGAAGAGATTACTAAAATATGATCAGACTTTGCAGCCTTATTCTTACATACAAAACCAAAAAATCTTACGGGAGGGCCTTGTTGAGAAACAGCTGAGGGGGAACAAAGGGGCTGTACCAAACTATTTTGTCTTCATAGTTGTAAAGAATGAGTATCTTTGATCCAGTGCCGGAGGCTGAGCAGGGAAGAGCTGGAATTCTTTTAATTACTTAGGAGTGTGGGTGTGCTCAACACTGAGTGACTCTTGCTAATTAAAAGCCCGGTGTTCTCAGACTACTTTTGCAGTAGAAAGTGCCCTTCACCAGGAGCTAAAATTGAATTTAAGAAAGATATACAGGGGCACCTGGGTGGCTCAGTGGGTTAAAGCCTCTGCCTTTAGCTCAGGTCATGATCTCAGGGTCCTGGGATCGAGCCCCGCATCAGGCTCTCTGCTCCGCAGGGAGCCTGCTTCCTCCTCTCTCTCTGCCTAGTTGTGATTTCTCTCTGTCAAATAAATAAAATATTAAAAAAAAGAAAGATATACAAACTACTTATGGGCCTTAAAGGGAAAGTATCTGTAAATATTGATTGATAATGATGACGTTCTAAAATTGCCTTTCTAGGTTCCTATCCCAGGTTGTCCCTCAGCTTTAAGCTTAAGAGAAACATTGGTTACTTTATTCTGCAAACATACATGCCTTCCATCCTGATCACTATCCTCTCCTGGGTGTCCTTCTGGATTAATTATGATGCATCAGCTGCAAGAGTGGCATTAGGTAGGCCATTTTCTCACTGCTTATGGAGCTTGACTCTGTGTGTCTACATGTGTGTGCTTGTGTGTGTGTATGCGTATGCATGTCCACTCACATCCTTTCCTTACCCTGGTATTTACGACTGTGCGCATTACAAGAATTTGGCTGTGAGACTTTGGTTGTCTGATTCAGCATTAAATCAATTAAATACAAATTAAAACTCTTTCATGTCAAATTTAGTTAACCATATAACAGTAGGTAATGAAATTATTCCCGTCAATTTGATGTTTTTATTGAAGCATAGTTCATGTAATACCACCTGATAATTGTTCAGTTTGCATTGGTGCTTCCTTACCTGGAAAGAGCTCCCTTCCATCTTTTTTTAATCTCTCTGAGCTGAAGACAAGGAAATGTATTATGTAACTATCAGATAACTAAAAAGACTTCTAAAGTCTTATTAAGATTTTGGATTAGCATGGTAGAGGGCAGAAGACAACAAAGTACGATTGCTGGGAAATTATTCACAGCATCACTTATCTTATGCTTGTTTTTTTTTTTTTCCTTATAACACCAGAGGAAGAGAATAAATTATATTTCATGAACATTTTTTATGTTACTAACTCCAGATATAGTAAATTATGATCTTTTACACAATTTTTATTGTTTCAGTTTCTGACTAAACCCTTTAAAATGGGAGGGAGACAAACCATAAATGACTCTTAATCTCACAAAACAAACTGGGGGTCGCTGGGGGGAGGTGGGATTGGGAGAGGGGGAGGGGGCTATGGACATTGGGGAGGGGAGGCGAACCATAAGAGACTATGGACTCTGAAAAACAACCTGAGGGTTTTGAAGGGTCAGGGGTGGGAGGTTGGGGCAACCTGAGGGTTTTGAAGGGTCAGGGGTGGGAGGTTGGGGGAACAGGTGGTGGGTAATGGGGAGGGCACGTTTTGCATGGAGCACTGGGTGTTGTGCAAAAAGAATGAATACTGTTGCACTGAAAAAATAAATAAAATGGAAAAAAAAATGTTGGGCTGTTAACTCCTCCACTGTGACATCCCAATCCAATCATCACTTCCTTAGAGAGGTCATTCATTTATTCATTCCACAAATATTTGTTGAACACCTACTATGTGCCAAGCATACTAGACACTAGAGATAAAGTAGCACTCTTCTGGAAGATACGGTAACAGTAAAAAGACGATAAATTTATTTTGCTTATAATGTGTGAGCTGTGTAATACAGTAAGTCTATAGAGGGAAATACACAAGATAAGGGTTGGATATGCCAGGGGGTGCAGTTTACAATAATCACTGTAAACTTCATTCAGAAAGTATCAATGGAACTAAGACTTCAAGAAGACAAACTCACTTAAATGTCTAGATGGGAATATTCTGGCTGACTGCAAATGACCTGAGGTAGGAAAGTGCCAAGGATGTCAGCGAGGTGGCCAGTGAAGTGAAAGCAAGAAAGAGTTCAGGGGTCAAGATAATGTTGGAGAGAGGGAACTGCAAGATATTGAAGCAGTTCCAGGGCCATGATGAAAGTTTTGCTTTTATTCTGAATGAAATTAGAGAGTTACTGAGTGAAGACATGACATGATTTGATTTCAGATTGAAAGGGATAACTCTGGCTGCTCTGTTAAGATTAGATTGTGGTGATTCAAGAACAGAAGGGAGAAGTAATGACCTCCTGGACTAGGTCTGGTCCCCTGTGATATATTCTCTTAAATACTAGAGAACTTCCTTTTGTAGACTAGTGCAGTTATAATTTATATTTATTTGGTTTGTGATGTCCTTTTTCTTCATGGTATTGAAAGATACATTGAAGAAAGGTCCATATCTAATTTTGCTTCCATTATACCTGTGATATCTCATACAATGAATGGTGTTCAGTAAATATTTGCTGAATAAAGTAATGAATGGAATTTGTAAATATCCTCTTATTCCAAGTAAAAAATCTGATGTCATTTTTATATTTATTACAGGAATAATAAATTATTCACTTTTTAAAAGAAATTTGTAAAATGTCTTTTGATGTGAGTAATTTTTTACTTGGTCAGAAATATCTTAAAATAATATTGAGATAAAAAGCAAAATCAGCACTGTCAGTTTTATGACATACATATTGAACAGGGTACCCTGCATTTGAAACAATGAAAAGATAAATGAAACTGGGAAGTGTTCAAAATGACTGATATTATAAAAGAGATACAAAAATTCTAAAACACCCAAAGCAAGAACAGAGTTTTTCTGGCCCTGCTCAGAATTAGATGGGCAAATTCATTTTTTCTATAGCTGTTTTATGAGCATGTAGAAAAACAATACAAAAATTATCTTTTTAGAGCAACAAAATTAAATCAGAAAACTTACACTTCCATAAAATCATAGACATGAAATTTAACTCAGCTTTCTGAGTCAGAAAGACCCCTATTCAAATGTTAATCATACAATTCCCATCTGGGTGATCTTGATCTCTGGGCTCTATTTTTACATCATTATTTTGCTACAGAACTGGACCTTGCCATACTCAGAACTTTGGACTCCCAGTGCTTTTACCCAGCACACCTTCCAATTGTAGAGGGAAACTACTCTTCACTCTTGGTCATGACCACTCAGTGGAATGAACAATTTTAACCTGATGCAGTATGCCATGTCCCATAAACTTATAATGCTTCTATACTGTTTATTGTGCATTACGTGCCTAGCTGCCCAATCCAGAAACACGAGGGCTAGACACCTGCCTCTCTATTACCCATCATTTCCAGCTTTGATGTTTTTATAGTCATTTGTCTGTATTATCTATATAATGCATTCACTGATTTCAGTACTATTGTGATTGTTTTAATTTATTTTCTCTGTATCACTTAGATAATTCTGAAAAACTAATAGCTGGTATTCTTTATTCCTGTCTTACATGCTTTCCTTCTATCCTCCACATGAGTACCAGAGTGATTGTCCTAAACACAATCTGTCCCTTGCTTCCCTGCTTGAAGCTGGTCAATGGCCCCACCTCACCATCTGTTTTAAGTTCAGACTCCCCAGTTAGGCTCTGATTTTATGGCTTTCCATTATGCAGCATTACTTAATCTTCACTCTCCTCACCATGCTTCCTGTCATATCCTATAATGTACCCCATTCACTTCCTTGAAGTGGTTTTGATGGGCCATACTCTTTCTCCCCCACACAAAACATACCTTTATAAAATCTCTCTCTACCACACCTTGAGCTCTAAATCCTTGATCGCTTGGGTATCTCCCACTCATCCTTCAGGACTCAGCTCCAGAGTCTCCATCTCCTGACCTCTCCTGCTGCATCAAGAGGCTCACCTAGGGTCTTCTCCATATCCTCAACATTCACCCTATACAGACGTCTGCCATGGTGTTTAATTCCCATCTCTAGGCCTTCACTAGATATCTAACTATAAATATAAAAATATAAATAAAGGAAAAGTTTCCAAGTGATTAATTTTACCATAAATTCATGATTCAAATGTGCCTCCAGGGCCTATCACAGCACAGGTATGTAGTCAGTACCCAGTAAGTATTTTGTGGCATATCTGAATGAGTGAAAGAGGACAATAAACCTTTGCAACTATGATGAAAACAGCAAGGAAGCAGGGATGTTATTCTTCTAACTCTGTCTTTTTTTTTTTTTTTCAGGAATTACAACTGTCCTTACAATGACCACGATTAACACCCACCTGCGGGAGACGCTCCCTAAAATCCCCTATGTGAAGGCCATTGACATGTACCTGATGGGGTGCTTTGTCTTTGTTTTCATGGCCCTTCTGGAATATGCTTTGGTCAACTACATCTTTTTTGGGAGGGGACCCCAACGCCAAAAGAAAGCAGCTGAGAAAGCTGCCAGTGCCAACAATGAGAAGATGCGCCTGGATGTCAACAAGGTAAATTCAGAGGGCAAGCCCTCCTTGCTTCCTAAATTTATAGAAGAATGCCAGCAATATAGGTTAATGGCCTTGTTTAATGAATGAGGAAAGTGAGGCCTAGAGAAGAGAATGGGTAGTTTTTCCAAAATGATAAAGTTAATTAGTGGTGGAGGCACAATTATGGTCCAAACTCATGATATAACCTTTGGATATCCCTTATGTTAACAGTAAGGTTGCCCAAAGCATAGTCATCTGAGAACTATCCTTGTGACTTTTTCCATATATGAGTATAATGTGTACTATTATTTATTTTATGTTTATTTACATTTGCTCACTTTAAATAACTAACAAAGGAAATTTTATATCACTTAAATCAGTATTACTTGCTGGAAGATAATCTTAAGTGAGAAATATGAAACTATGTTATTAAATTCTAGACTAGATGAAGACCCTGGGCCTGAGTCTATTCTTTGATTTAAAAGGGAGATAAACAAGTACAGAGATGTAGTAAAGAGCCACCAGCAACAAATGAAGTCTTTTCTCTTTGAAGTCATCAGGAGGATAGAAAGATAAGTGAAGGGGAGAAAGAATAATTTTCTCCCTCAGTGACAGATAATCACTTAACGCCTTGCACATGTCACTTAACATCACTGGAGCACATGACTGTAGGAGACTGCCAACTTGCTTAAGTTACGCATAATC
The DNA here is from genome assembly GCF_922984935.1 of Meles meles. Taxonomy (NCBI): domain Eukaryota; kingdom Metazoa; phylum Chordata; class Mammalia; order Carnivora; family Mustelidae; genus Meles; species Meles meles. Next base: position 132,084,975 of record NC_060068.1, read on the forward strand.
AAAGAACAATTTCCATGCAGTTGTAAACCCTGTTTAGTCTTTAAGGCAATGGTTCTCAACCTTGGGTGCCAAACTTACTGACTGTGAGAGCATTAACAAATACTGAAGACTGATTCCTTTCCCAGAAATTCTTATTTGAATGTACTAGAATGTGGCTGGGCACCATAATTTTTAAAAATTCTTCAAATGTCATTCTAATTTGTAGTCAAGATTTAGAATCTCCATTTTGAGGTCTTTGACATCAGTCCCAGTGGATCAGTCCCTTTTTACTACCCAAATGTGACTTCACCTGGCTTCCTCTATCAAACTCTCTGTACTAAACAGAATACTTATATATGTGTTTTCCCATAGTCTAAATTTAAACCCTTCAAAATAGATTTAAAAAGGTCTATTTTAATATCTGCTGTAAATAGTGTTTATAAAGTAGTGCATAGTGTTAAATTTAATACATAGTTCACTGTGATGAAACCAGGAAAGCAATAATACTTTTAAACCATCTGGAATTATTAACCATATCAATCGTTATTTAATTGACATTTTAATATTTCTATCTTCAAGTGATTTCCAAGGATAGCACACCATAAATAATCTCTACAGTTGAATTTTATTTAGAACAAACCAATGAAACCTTCTAACTCACTGTATTTACATATCCATAGATCTCATTTTTTAGGGGGCAGGGGACTATTCTCTAAGAGAAGACACTCCTTCCCTGGGAGATGATATTTTTAATAATGCATATTTTAGGTATGACCCTTGAAAGTTAATGAACCATGGGTCTAGAAAATTGTCAATTTCTTTACAGTGCCTGAGTTTTCACTTGTTAGAATCTGTCAATAGGTTCCAACCTAGCATTATGGTTCTCTCAAGCTGTCAAATGAAAGAATACTTTCTAAATCCATTCTATGATTTTTCTGATATAGTAGCATTAGTTAAATAAATAAATAAATAAATAAATAAATGTATCTCATAGGATTGCATTTTGAAATGAGTCTAAATCAATTGCCTAATGAAATGCTGACTTAATAAGATAACATTGATCTCTTTTCACTTTCATCTACCCTACTTTTTTATACCAATTTGCATTTAAATGACAAATTTAAAAGCCAGAGAGTGACAGTTTTATAGCAAACTGAACCTGGAGAGCTCAGAGTTTAAATTCAATGTACTGAGACTGAGATAGAGAATGGTTCACTGAGAAAATACCCCACAGTGGTGAAAAGCCCATCCTCTTGGCTGAAGTTGAACCCATAATTCCGAGCATAGAATATGAGAGAACAAAAAAGATATCAGAGCTCTTCTAGTACAGTGGTTCTCAAAAAACAGGTGACTTTTTTTCCCCCAGAGCATCTTTGGCCATGTGCAGATATTTTGGATCATCAAAACTGGGAGGAGGGGATTGCTCCCAGTATCTAGAGAATAGAGACCGAGGATGCTCCAGACATCCTTCTGTGCATTGAACAGCCTCCTCCTAACAAATAACTATCTAGCCCCAAATGTTGATGATGCTGATGTTAAACAACCCTGCTGTCGTCCAATCCTCTAATGTCAAGCATAGGAAACTGAGGCCCAGAAAAATATAAGATGCTTGTCCTGATGCAAGTGGTTTCTCCATTTTCTTCAATTAAGATGTGTAATGTCAAGACATCAGAAGTTATAATTAGCGCAACAGTTCTGAACAAGTATTTTATTGTTAGTTCCAGCATTTACCCTCCATTTACAGTTGTGTGACTATACATACTAAACAAACAAATAAGCAAGCAAGCCTCTCTGACCCTTCAGTTTCCTTATCCCTAAAAATGGGGTTAATTCCTCTCTCATAAGTTATTATGAAGATTGTTCATGATAATACGTAGAGAGGATAACATAGTCCTCAATATATGGCAAACACTCTGTAAGTGATAAATACTAATAAAATATTAAAATATTGTAAATAATAGGAATTATTACTTTTTAAAGTAAAATTTAGAGTCTCCAGACATACAGCCAATGCTTGTTTGTGTATTTTACAGAGTAAATATATAGTATATAAGGAGCAGTCCCATTCCTGAAAGAGAGTACTATCTACAGAGGAATGTTTCATATTAGAAGTTTTAAAGTCAATGCAAGGAAATCATTTTCAACACATATTAGCTATAAAATCTATAGCAAACCAACTACAAACTTTATCATTTCTTAGGCCAGAATACTAAGAGCCATCTTGATTTAATTAAAACAAAACAGTGACCATCTCACATTCCATACTCCTATTCTTTTTTTTTTAAGCCAGCATGAAGGATTAGAGATCTACTTGGGGCTCTGATTGCACATCACTTCCTTTTGTGTTGGCATCATGAATAATGCCTCTCCATTTCTTATCAAGAATGTCCCTTCTTTTCAACTGTAATTCTAATTTTTTTCCTTTCTTTCTTTTTTTTTTTTTTTTTTTTTTACCCTAAACCTGGGGCACAAATAATCAGTTAAGTATTGTTGGATGCTCTGGAAAAATCAGTCACTAGAAAAGGGATTGACCTTTTCAGCTTCCCTTGATGATTTCCTAGAGACGCAGGCAGCTTGTCAGATCATCTAAAGTGATTCTTTAAACTGTGCTCTGTCCTGAGGTCAGGGAGGGATGAATATGGGAAGCCTAGCCAGGTGGGAGCCAACTGTTACTCAAGGATGTACTTCCACATTTTTCCAGTCTCTTCTCTGTACTGGTCTCCTGTACCTTTTCAATTTAACAAGAATATATGCAGCTCTTAAAACAATTCTTATCTTGTCATTCAATTGATGCAAAAACTAAGGCTCTTAAGGAGAATAAAATATCCAAAGTTGCATAACAAAATTAATAAAATTTCTGAGACTTAATCTGGCTTTTCCAGTCTATCTGGCATATATTCTGCTATGCTAGCAAGTACAAAAATGATATAAAATTTAAAAGCTGATTCCACATTAGTCCATATATTCAATTCAGTTAACTTCACCTAAAAAAACAAAATTTGTTTACAAACGAGAGTCCATGACCAACAAACAGTATCACTTTCATTGTGTTCATTTAACAAATTGAGGTCTAAAATACTAAGAATTTTAAATAAACCTCAAACCAAAAAGAAGTCTACTGAATATTTCTTCCAAGTGTCTTCCGGAGTTGTTAATTTTATATATATATGATTTGTAATCTCTTACAATCTCTTATATATATAATCTCTACCCTAGTGTTAGGAGAGACCTTCCTGTTTTTCCTTGCATTCTTCTATTTGTGTGTGTGTGTGTGTGTGTGTGTGTTTCCTTATAGAATTTGTTCTTGATTAATTTTACTTCCTTTTCTTGCTTATGCCTTCAAGTTTTCAGCTCTCCTTTCTTCCTTTAAGCTTTATGTTGTTCATTGTTTATTTTGTTGCCAATTACCAAATGTATGTGTACTTGAGAATTTAGTTACTCCTGCAGTTTCACCACCTTGACTCCTACATATCTGAAAAGCCTCCAATACCTTAATTGCTTTGAGGGACCCATAACCACCAGTTTTCCAAATAAAGCCAAAAAGATCTCAATTTGGGGAACATTCTTTACTCTGCACTCAGGTGTTGCGAGTCTCTGTGTTGCCTTTATCCATTGTGCCTAATTTTTTTGTTATGCAAAACCACTAAAATCATTTAAATCTATTCATTTCTAGTGCTTGGAATTAGGTTTTTTTAAAAAATGATACATGAAAAAAATACAGGTAATTCAAAATCCTACTCTCTGTTAGCACCAGTCTTTCTAAAGACCAGTAGCATTTATCAATATCCAATTTACTTTAACCACAAATCCTAATCTACTGGCATCAGTCGACTTAATTAGCACATTCTCTACTTTGTTTTCCAGATTTTTTATAAAGATATTAAACAAAATGGGACCCAATATCGATCCTTGTGGGACCCAACTGGAAACCTCTCCCCAACTAGACGGACTACCAATTACGATTTCTCTCTGTATACGGTTAGATAGCCAGTTTTTAATCCATTTATTTGTATTTCTGTTGGAGCCAATTTGTTTAGCTGTTCCCTGTAAAATAATGTATGGGGTCTTTGCAGATAACCTATGGACTTATAGCCACAGAGACTTGGAAATAACTTAAATGTTTTCATGAGACCCAAATTGGATTTTCCTCTTTGTTTGTTTTTGTTTTTGTTTTAATATAGCTATAATGAGTTTCCATTCAGTCATTATTATTGTGCTAGAGAAAGAAACCAAGTGCCTCATATTTTGAGATTCCTTTTCATTTGTGCTGAGAGACTAGAATATCATTATATACTGTGGCATTTCTTAGTTTTCTTGGTGTTTCTGTTGGTTAGTGGAATAGGTGAAGAATTATACATCCTTTCTATTGGTTGACTCAGAATTTAAGGACCTATATTTTCTGGTCTAGGTTATTAATTTATGGCTAGGGATGTTATGTTTGCATCAAGTCCTTATTGCTTTATTGTTATATATTTTACAAATAACTATTACCTTGGTGGACTCGGCACTATTACAATGATAGGTAAAAGGCAATAATTGAGATTGTTCCTTGTTATACCTCTTGACTTAAATGAATTCCAAAGAAAACCCCCCCCTTTTTTTTTGGCTAATACTTACAGTTTAGTTCCTCATGTGTTTGCAATTCTTGATTGGCAAATTGTCATTCATATTGCACTCCACATTGGAGGAGGAAGAGAATTGTCACCATTCTACCTTATCATCCACAATTTATCCAAACTGCATTTTTTTAAAAATTTCTATTTCTTGGTGAGGCAGTGAATGATAGTTAATGCCTGTGAATATTTCCTATGAGGACTTGATGCTTGATAAGCTGTTACTGTATCCTCTGAGTATCATGTTCTTCTCTAATTTTGCTGTTCTGACTCAAATTTCCTTAATTCCAAATTTTTATTGCCTTTGGGGTGGGAGAAAGGTATAGTTTATCTATTAAATTGCTACTCTGTTTTGATGTTTTTAAACTGTCTTTTAACTTTATTACTTGTTGTGGTATGCATAGTAACAGAGTCTGATAAGTGGCATAGAGTAGATTCCAGGAGAAGAGATATTTGAAATTTTGCCATTACTAAGTGAGTCCTAGTCCCCTAAACATCCGCCCCCTACTGTGTCTCTTCTCTTAGGCTACTTCATTTGTGTTGTTGCTGCTGTTCTCATTTTTAACTCTAGCTACTCTTGTTGAAATTTAAGTAGACTGATTTGGTTGAGCAGTATTCTGGGTAGAATGCTAATCATTTAGAAAAAACACGTTGGACAGTTGGAATTCGGGTTTATGATGAAAACAATTGAAGAATGTTGTATTTTTCAAAACCAGAACCAAAGTATACTGCATGATTGTTCTAGTGACTTGGTAAAGTTATATGAAAATTCAGGAAAATCCTCAAATTGTGAGAATATTTTAAAGACAATTTGCCTCTTTGGTGCATTGAGTTTCTCAGTTAATGACTTGAAATAGTTGTTGATACTCTCTAATACTAATTTAGATCCTAATTTCCTAAGAACTCTTTCCCTATTTCATTAAACATTATGTTAAAGAGAATGTTAATGATTTACATGAAGTATAAATCTTAATGTCTTCTGCTTTTATGCTATTTTTGTTGGTGGTGGTTATGTCTTTATTCTGTTCTTTGAGTTCTCTTTTAAGTTCAAATTTAGTGTATGAAATAAGGACTGGAATTGAAAAGTTTGAATAATGAGCTAATAAATCTGTAACCTGTAAAAACATCAAAATGTATGTGACAATCCTCAAAGGCAATAGGGTCCACTGGGAAAATGGTGGCTTTTAGAATCAGACTGAACTGGGTTTACATTCAGGCATGGTCTTTTATGAGCTATGTGACATTAGATATGTTTAACCTTTCCACCCTTCAAATTCCTGAACTGAAAACTAAACACTAATTTCTGCCTCACAGAGCTGCTGAAGGGATTAAATCAGATAATTCTATTAAGGGCCTATATAGTACCAGACAAAGAACACTCAATAAATACTTATTATTTTGAGAAGATAACAGAGAATGTATGTCTTTCTCATTTTTTTCTTAGTTCTATTACTATATTTCTAATTATAAAACTAATTCATGATTTTTTTTAATGTATAAAAGGCAATGAAAACTGTCTGTACCTCGGCACCCAGGTATAATCATTGTTAACATTGCCTTTTATTCACATGATATACTTTTATTTAAAGAATTATGCTCTGCTATTTTGCATACTGCTATTTTCCACTTCCTTTTTTATACATTCAAGGATAAATATACATCATTTCTAGTAGCTTCAAGATATTTTATTGATATATGTACTATAATTTATGTCATGAGCACTTATTGTTAGATATTTACATTGTTTCCAAGTGGTCTTCCATTATAAATAACACTAAGTTATTGGTGACATGTTTGTACACCATTGATTCCTGATATATTGCTTAAAATGGAATTTCTGGGTAAAAAAGTATGTGCCTTGAAAATGATACATTATTGTCAAGTTGTTCCGTAGTAAAGTTCTGCTATAGTTGACATACCTCCTAGAACCATATGAGAATGTGGCAGTACATACACACACACACACACACACACACACACGATGTTACCCAGCCCTCAAAATGAGAGAGACAGAAAACTGATGCCTGTGTCCAATTGAAAAAGTGTTAGAGAAGTGAAGGTAGAAGAATCCAAAACCCATGTCCTCTCCATTCAAAAGCCATAGAGGAGGGGAAAAAAAAAAAAGAGAATAAAACAGCTGTAGAAAAACAAAACAGAGACAATCAACACACAACTCAAACTGAAGCTCTGCAGATAGACAGAGACGCATCAGCAGAGCCAGTATTCACGCAAGCAGAATCCAGACAAATCCACCCAAGCTATGTTTGAGCAGATGGGGAGATCATTAGATGCGTCTAAGCACAGAAACAGCATGGCAACTCTACAAGAAAACTATGAATTACTCTGTCTCTGTCTTCTCAGGTAGAGAGAGAAGGGAACTCAGGATGCTAAAGACAGATAACAACTTTTACTTGAAAAAAAATTCTTCAGGGTAAATTAAAATTTCCCTAACAAAAGCTTTTCTCACCAAAAATGGAAAGAGAGTATGAAACAAAAGATCATGGATGGGATGATAAACAAGGTGCTACGCGGTGATTAAGAAGGCAAAAGTGAAGACAAAGCAATCTCTGTAGAAACTAGTAAACAGTGAGAAAGAGAGTAAGTGTGGCAAAAAAATCAATGCGGTGACACAGAGTTCAGATTGTAGAAAATTGTGCCAAATGGAGAGAAGAGAGATGAAGAGAGAAAAACCACTTAGAAAAAGACATAATAAATATGTAAAACAGGTAGGAGATTAAACGTGCCGAATCATGTTGTTAGTATAGAATGGAATAAAATGGAATAGAAAAAATCTGATGTCAATAATTATAATAATAGAGAATACTTACTGAATGCCTTTTCTGTTTGTAGACACTCTACATATATTATAACATGACGTAGTTCTTATTATTATCCTTTGTTGTAGCAATTATAATTTTACAGATGATGAACTGAGACCCAGAGAGTGTAATTAATTTGCTTAAGTTTAGACAGCTAAGAAATGGTTGATCAGAAAATATGACTACAGACTACACTCTTAATTAATATGCTAGACATTATATATTTATACGTATCTGTGATGAAATTAATTAGTAAGCCATAAGGATATACTGGGTTCCAAGGTTAAAAATTATATAATCTCATTACCACCTTATTATATCCTTCTGACATTACTAAACTTCCAGTCAGAAATAGTAGCTGATCTACGAGGAAGGAAAAAAATAGTTAGGATTCAAACTACTCTATAGTAATATTAAATTTTGTAAAATAATGGGAAAATGTTATAGGGCTCTGAGGGGGAAAGAATAACCTAAGAATATTATTGTTGATAGATAAAGGCAAAAGAAGATAGACTATCCTCAGTATTCAAGGTTTAGTAAATAGAGCATCCATGAAACCTTATCTAAAAAGCTTAATAAAAAAAGTCTAGCTCCAATTAAAGGTAGTCCAAGTAAGAACTTTAGAACAGGAGAAGCCAGTGTGCTAGCATTCAGAACTAAAGAGGGCATGTCAATCTAAAGCTATATAGCTCCAAAAATTAGAGTTACAGAGTAAAAGATAATTTAATTATTTAAAAAAAACTAAATACTAAATACTATATAAAAAGAATAAATCAGGATGTGTATTCTTGAAGAGGGATAAAGTGTTGTTTCCTAATTCATAGCAAGCACTCAACATTTAATCTTTAGGGTTTATGAATCAAGAAGGTGAAGATTAAGGATGTTTAAAATTAACATAGCTACAATTACTACAGTGGTGTTTCTTGAAGGGTATACCATAGACTGCCTATATTACGGTCATCTGGGTGCTTGCTTAAAAAGTAGATTAGTGGGTTAAGCTTCTGCCTTCGGCTCAGGTCATGATCTCAGGGTCCTGGATTAGAGCCCCGCATTGGGCTCTCTGCTCAGCGGGGAGCCTGCTTCCCCCTCTTTGCCTGCCTCTGCCTACTTGTGATCTCTCTCTCTTTGTCAAATAAATAAATAAAATCTTTTTTTTTAAAGTAGATTCCACCTTAGATATCATAAATCACAACTTTTAGTGGGACAGCTGAGAAATCTGCATTTTATCTCCCAGATCTGTCCTATCCACTGAAACATGAAAGTTTAAGGATCGGGATCCGTATGATGAACTGACAATTCATCGTATACAAACCTCAGATAACAGGAAGGAAGTAAAGAAAGATGAAGATAAGGCAGCTAAGGCTAGATATCAGAAAAAAGGATAAGGACAATTTAAAAGGTAATTTAAAGAATAAATTAAGACAATAGAATTAAGACCAAGCTTGTCGTAACTGCTATATATAACTAGAGCACCTAATCAGTTACCTATCAGAAGAGTAAGATTGCTAGATTAAATTAAGCAACTAAACCCAACAAAATGTTACTTATTAGAGACACCTCTAAAGTAAAGGTATTGATAAATATTCTTTGTAAAGTCACAGGCAAAAACAATTGAGGTAAATACAAATCAGGATAACTGAGGACTGGATATTAGTACTTTTTAATAGTATTACTATTAGGACTATTATTACATTATAAGGATGAGTTGGAGGTAAAAAATATCGAATGAGGGATATTTTATAATAGTTGCAATCCAAAATAAAAGTGTTATCATTGATTAATAATTTATATGCAATTCATAAAATTAAAATTGAAACAGCATCCAAATAAAATGATAGAAAATAAAAAGAGAAAATGACAGAAACATTACCTGAGTAATGTATTTAGTAAAGTTTATTAGTTGTATAACCTCGTTTTTATACAACTCATGTCAGATACAATAAAAATTAATTTGAAGAACGTCTAGAAAATAATGGCAATTTAAAATACTGTCTAATTAATTCCAAGGGATGTGGTTAAATAATGGTGGGAAAGTTAGTTTCAAACACATTTCTAGCCAGTAATTTTAAAAAGTGAATTCAATGTACAATTCAAAAGTTAAAAAAAAAAAAATCAACAACATATCTAAAAGAAGCAGGAGAAGGTAATTAATCAAGGTCAATTATAAGTTAACAAAATAGAATATCTATAAATATATTTAAATCTAAAAATATATATTAAATATATAAATATAAATAAAATAACATAAAAATAAATCAGTTCTTTTGGGGATGCCTAGGTGGCTCAGTGTGTTAATCATCTGTCTTTAGCTCAGGTCATGAACCCAGGGTCCTGGAACCGAGTACTACATCAGGCTCCTTCCTCGACGGGAAGCCTGCTTCCCCTTCTGCCTACTGCTCCACCTGCTTGTGCACACTCTCTCTCTCTCTGTCCGACAAGTAAATAAATAAAATTTGAAATAAATAAATAAATCAGTTCTTTTAAGAAAATAGAATAGGGAAATAATTGATCAAGGAAAAGCTTATTAAAGAAGCAAGGAGAGGGCCAAAGTAGAAATTTTAGTAAAGCATAATAATTGTTTCTTTTAAAAGGTGAAATAAAAAATAATTATACAAAGATCTCAGAATATGTAGATAAAATGTATGACATTCTTAGAAAATATAAATTAGCAAACTGACCCTAGCAGAAAGAGAAAACATAAACAGAGCAATTACCAAAGAAAAACCAAAGAAAACTGACAAAACAAGGTAACCCCACTCCAGCCTAGAAGGCTTTAGCAGTAAGTCTCATCAAACATTATGATCAAATACTTTCAGTGGCAAAACCTTATTGAAAAAAGCAAAAATATATGAAAATACGCCATGGATTCATTTTATTAATGACTATTTCAGTGGAGAAAAAAATCTTTAAATATTAGGTTTAATCCAGAGAATATTAAAAGCAAACTGCAACATAAGCACATACTGTCATCTCAAAATAAAATTATAGTCTTATTTACTATATTAATACATTGAAGAGGTGAACATTTTTTCATCCTTTCAGTAGATTACCAAGAGACATTCAAAGTTATCTTTTGAATTCAGTATTCATTTTTGGTTGTAAATTTAAAATCCATTAGAAAATTGGGAAATGATGGATATTTTTCTTGCTGTTTCTTTACTTCTCTTCATCTAGCAAAAAGCTCTCCCTTAGGGCATGTTTTGCATGGAGCACTGGGTGTTGTGCAAAAACAATGAATACTGTTATGCTGAAAAAAATAAATAAAATGGGGAAAAAAAAAAAAAACTCTCCCTTACATTTTGTCTTACGGTGGAAAAGTAAAGCAAGGACAAGAAATGGATGCTTACCATTCACACTATTATTTAATTTTGTGAAAATTACTAGCCAGTGAAAATTACATGAGAGAAAATAAAGAATATTTTAAAAGGAGGAAAAAAGATTTCACACTTAACAAAAAAAAAAAGAAGAAGAGAGAGAGAGAAAAAAAGAGAGAGAAAGAGAAAGAAAGGAAGGAAGGAAGGAAAGATTGTGGGAGAAATTTTTAGAAACCACATGAGAAAGGAGAAAGGGAAGTTTTCACAGCTTTTCCATATAAAGAGTATATAAACAATAATAAAAATATTGGAAGGAAAGAAAAGATCCCTTTTAAATATTACTACTAAGTTTTTGATGAAAGAAAACTTTGTTTAAAAAGCTTGTTTTTTAAAACAAGATAACATTTTAAGAGAATCAGTGTATTTCTAAATTATTCTATGAGTTTAGTGCAATCCCATTGGATGACCAATGGCTTCCTTTGTAGTTTTGATCTTTAGTGGTTTGTTTTAGAATTTTGACACAGCAATTCTAAAGTTTTTTTTGGAAGAAAAAAAAATACATGTGAATAATCAGGATTGTGAAAAAAAATAAGAAAATAATAGCTCTAACAGAAGTTTAAATGAATTATAAAACCAGAGTGATTAATTCGGTATAGTACTGAATCAGTGCTATCTGAATAAAGAGCATAGAAATTACCTTAGAAACATGAGAAAATTAAATTATTAATAAAAGTATCATTTAATGTCATTGGGAAAATGTGAGTTACTTAATGACAGTGGTGAGTAATTGGATGGTCTGACCATTTGGGAATATTTAAATGTAATACCATACATCTAACCCATCCTTTGATCCAGATTAAATTCTAGACAAATTAAAGAGCTAGATATTTTTAAAAGAGGAAAGATACATAAAAAGCAGAAAATCATGTATAACATTTTAATAAACATGGATTAGGTAAAAGAAGGCAGGAAATCTAGAATCCAAAAAAGATTAATATATTTGAGCTTCTAAAAAATGTTAAGTTTCTGTATTTTCTTTTTCTTTTACCATTCTTATCAGGTAAAGCTTTTTTTTTCCACAAGAAACATAATTTTTTGTCTTCTTTTTAATTATCAATTGCTTTTCAAAACACATGGTTATAATCATTTAATAATTTCACTTTTAAATTTTTTTGAGGGGAAAAAATAATCAAAGTGTTTATAAACATTTTTTTAAGATTTTTTTTTATTAGAGAGAGAGCACCAACAAGGGGGAGGAACAGAGGGACAAGCCAACTCCTTGCTGAGCAGGAAGCCCAGTATGGGGGGCTGGGACTCCAGGACCTCCTAGAACCCAAAGATCACGACCTGAGGCAAAGGCAGACATTTATCTGACTGAGCCACACAGGTGCCCCATAATGATTTTTTTTCATGCATCTGTTGGATTTGTCTGTACTTTTATATGAGCAGATTCTCTTTCTCATTTTCCGTTCAGAAGTATTGATTATTAATTGCTCTTCACAGTTTATCAGGGGTATAATCTTATTTTAACTTGCATTTCCCACATTTGTTAAGCAATTTAATAAATTTTCACATATTGATGTGGTGAAATCAACATCCCTGTGAATTGCTCTTTTTTAAAAAAATTTTATTTATTTGAGAGAAAGCTTTGTGGGGTAGAGGCAGAGGGACAAGCAGACTCTCCACTGAGTGGGGAGCCCAACATGGGGCTTGACCTAGGACCCTGAGATCATGACCTAAGCCCAAGTTAGATGCTTAACAGACTGAGCCACCCAGTAACCCCTTGTCTATGGTTACTCCTATCCATTTCTCTTTTTTTCAGTTTCCAGAGGTCTAAGTATAATAAATATACTAACCATTTATTAGTATGTGCATTGCAGATATTTTTTCCAAGCTCTCAATCATTCTGTAACAAGTCCTCAATTTTTAAATCGTTTAATTATTTATACTTCTGTAATTTCTGGGTTTCTTGGAATGGATAAAAATTGTTCTTGAAACTCTAGGTTAGGCATATGGTCTAATGAATTTTTCTGAATTTTTTTTTCCTTTTCATACTTGATTATTTCATGTTTTATATTTAATCCATCTTAAATAATATATTATTGTTAGTGCAAGATAATGGTCAACTTTATATTTTTCCAGGGATAAAACCAATAGCACAAACACTATTGTATTAAAAATCCATTTTCCCAGGGTTACATTTGGAGAGTGGGATGGGATGATAAAACACTTCCATTTTTGTTTTTTTTATTGTTTGAACTGTTATAATGAGCATACATTACTTTAAAAAATTTTAAGACAGTGTGTGAGTGTGTACATGTATACATATTCCCAGTCAGTTTGCCAGTATATTCCTATGACCCACTTACTACCTTCTCTCTTTCTTACACAGACACACACCCTTATTCACCATACCTACCACACCCCTACAGACACAAACCACACACATACAATTTCTACTTTTCCCAATGCTTCATATATTGCTTAGCCAGAATAATCCAATTACATGTAAACAGCACCTGCTTGTTTCTAATAATTATTGCTATCAGAAAGAAAAAGAAGGAAGGAAGGCAGTAGGAAGTAGAGAGAGGGAGGGAAGAAGAAAGAAAGAGGGAGAGAATGGTGTGGGCTAGTGTTAACTATAGTTAACAGTCTGCCTTCAGGAGCAGTCAAGCCCATGCTGTCTGACTTTCTTGTCGACGTTCTCACCAGTGATACAGTTAGACAAGACCTCCACTGTTTTTTTTAAGCTTGGACATACCTATAGCAACACTTCCCATGGATCCCGGAAGATTAAAAAATTAATCTTCTACCTTGGTACAGCAAAATGAAATTCAGATGACTCGAGATTTAAGTTTTAATTCTGACGCGTAACCCGTACTTGTAATATCTGAGAAGTCAACCTGTCCTACAAAATAAGGATGTGATCTCCAAGATCTCATCTACCTTAAAAATTATGTGGTTCTAGAATGTTTACTGAGCCTCCTTGCCTGAAATTCATTTGTCCCATACCCTCCTTTTGATTAAACCTCCTTTCACTTAGTTCTACTACAAGTGATTGCTTATTAATTTAAAAATTTACAAACAGTTGTACAGAGTTTATATCATACTCTGTGGTTAAAAACCATTTTATTTAATAACTTTCCTTTTGGAAAAATGTGGAAAAATGCCTATAGAGAGAAATATTGTAAAATAATTTCCTGAGTTAGGAACCACTAAACATACTATGAATCCAACCCCTATTCTAAAATTAACTAATCTAAATAAGATGTAATTCTTTCATTGGATATATTAGAATATAACTGAATAGTAAGATGCAAAGAGGTGGCAAGTAGCCAAGCAGGCAGTTCCATTAGATTATGAAAATATTGTGCCCTCATGTAGTATTTATACTTTTTCAATGTGTTTCAATTATCTCAAGAATAACCAGATACATAGAAGGTAAATATAATCCTCATTTTATAAATGAGTAAATAGAACAGACACCTAGGCATTCATTGATGAAACACATTTCCAGGACCAAAGCCCCTTGAATCTTATTGCCATGTTCCTGTCCATTACCTGGTCAGTTTTTCCACTGAGTCCCTTCTTCATTAGAAAATCTGGTTATTTCCTGTCCTATGAGGAGGACAATATTTACCAGCTATGACTCATTTCCCTTCAATTATGTTTTTTTCTTAGAATGAGAACTACAACCAAAGTGTTAAATTTTGAAAACATATTTGTTCTTTCCCATGTTGCCAGTAAACAAAATTTAGCAAACAAAAGAAAAAGTGTATATATAATACTTTGTGGTTTTTCAAAGCACTAGTAATACTTTGCCTCTTCAGGTGCTCCATTCCATTCTAGAATTCAAAATACAATACCACTACCATGTTGTTAGATTGGTACTGGAAGTCAAGCCCAACTTGTGGATTATTAACATAGTCTTTAAGGAAAGACATGCAATAGTTTTCAATTTTAAGACAAAGCTTCACTTTCGAAGAGCTCCTGAAGTTAGTATGATACTTACCTATACTATACACGTGTAGTTTCTTTCCTTTTCTCCTTTATAAAAAGCTTGCCAATGAATTAATGGTGTATTTTGTAGTTTTTAAAATCTCAGATTTTAGGAAATGTAGTAACAGTTATAGTATAATGAATACAATTATTACTGAGAAAACTCTGGCAAGAGTATGAATTCTTGAAAAATAGTAAACCGTGTGTTCCTTGGGCAGCTATGGGAATTAAGGACGGGCATTAAATTTTTATTAACTATCTTTCTATTAATATAAAATTGTTAAAAAACAAAACAAGTAAAGTACCTCTAGCAAGTCTTATGCTCCTAAAGAAATTAGGAATTTTTTATGGCCTCTGCTGAGAAGAGGTTTACAAAATTGCTTGATGCTTGTTTAATTTTGGCAAAAAGCACCAAGAGAAACATAACAAAAATGGAAGCTGACATAATTTCGAAATCTCCCTCAGTAATAAACAAGCTGTCTCTTTTGCCTGTTGATACCACTACTAGCTTCTGCTGCAGAAAATTTCTGGAAGCTGGACCAGCTTCAAAGACCCCACAGTCAATTTCTTCCACTGAGTCCCAGACATTGCTATGACTCTCTATGGGAGGGTGACCATCTCTGAATCCTGGAGCGCATGCATGCCAACCCAGGGGCCAGACTGGGAGTGCCCTGCAGGAAGAGTCCTCAACAGCGAATACTGCTTTCTGGAACATTTCACACTTCCTCACCCCCCCCTCAGGGTTGTTTACTTCAGCAGTTGAGAATGTTGGTTCCCTGATGCCAACGACACGGGCTGCATTCCTCTGACAGTCTTTCGGATACACATTGCTCCCGTCACCACAGCTTGAAGCAGCAGGGTGGCCTTAAACTTTTCTCACAAGGGACAAGATTTAGAAGGAACATCACAAATGTGTTGGTCATTCAGCAAGTTTATCAAATTGTTGCTCTTGGAGAGTACTACAGCTGTTAAGAGAACAGACACACCCCGCTTCACCAAAACTGCTGAATTTGAATTTGAGACAGTCCTGAATTTAAGGCCCATAATTCTCACTTATTCGATATGTTAGCCTGAGAAAGCTCTCTGAGCCTCAGTTTCCCAACTTTTAAAATAGAACTGACTGTTCTACCCTCAGGATAGTAAGGACTGCAGGAGGAAATATGAGGAAGTACTTGGGAAAGTAAGCATTTCTTAAGCGCTAATCTCAAAATTGATGTCTATTGTGAAAAGGGTTACAGGGGCAGAACTGTAACTTTTCCCATTTCTCAAGATTTGTTTCTGAATTCAGAAGCACTGTCTCTGTCAGCCAGTCTGATGGAACAGTCCACTGCCCCTAAAATATTCTTTTAAACTATATGACCTAATCAGAATAAATAGTACATAGTACACATGATACATGCTACTGAGTTTCTGGCTACTGAGGTGTTAACTTTAAATGCATGTTCTGAAAAAGCTTCACAGAGTAAAAGGCACATTCCATCTCAGGAGAAGAAAAGAGCAAGGAGCTCTTCTGTCCTGCCAGGATATACATGGCTATGACATAACAATAGCAATTTAATCCTGAATATGAACTGATCTTCTCATTTTATAGATGAAGAAGCTGATACCCAGAGAGGTAGATTGACTATCCACAGACACACAGCAATGAAATAACAAAGATCCCAATTCTGTGGCATAACGTGCTCATTGTCAGCACTGCCTTTCACTCCTTGACTTGATTATATATAATAATTTGATCTGCATCCTTCCTCAATCCCTTGCATTTTTCAACAATGTACTCTGACAAATACTAGTAAACAGAAAACCATTCTGGTGCATTGGAAATTGTTTCATCCCAGATCCTCCCCCATATGTAACACTGAACAAAGCACTTCTGAAATACTACTAATATATCCAAAAAGTTAACATTTACCAAGGGTTTACATGTTATTTTTACTTAAATTTTTACCATCCAGTGCCCCATAGTAGCATTTTATAGGGGGTCATCCTCAGACCACAATATCAGAATCAATACTTTAGAAAATGCAGAACCCCAGCCCATTCCTGGATTTACTGAATCAGAATTTCTGATGATGCAAGAATTTAAATTTTAGCACATTCTCCAAATGATTCTGATGCTCATGAAAGTTTGAAACTTGTTGCTTACTAGATATTCTTATAGTTCTCTGAAATTTTATTGATGACAAAAGCTGAGGTCCAGAGAAATAACATATTCAGCCACATAGCTAGTAAGTTGCAAACCTAGGATTTGAACCCAGGTCTTTTGTTATCATCATCATCATCATTATCATCATCTGAGGGTTTTCAATATTTGACACAGAGTCTAGCTGATATTCTTTACCAAAGTATCAGGTTAGATTTGATGTTCTTTCTGATCTCCATAAATTCATAATTTTCTTCATTTCCTAACTCAACCTACAGCCTGAATTTTGTAAACTTTAATCATTTTCTGTCCACCATCATCTGCAGATCTCAGAGACAAGGGTCATTTGGTGTTAAAATGGAACAGAGAGATGTTTGCTAAGGCTGTGTCAGATTAATAAGAGTCTCCCAACAAGGGTTGGATGTGAGAGTAGACAGTGCATTTGGCAAATTCTGGCTGCAGTAAATCACCATGAAATTGGCTAAATGTACAGGAGTTTTCGGCCACCACTGTACAGGAATCCCTGACTAAAGTGGATATAATCACTCTCTCTCCAGTTCACTCTCTCCCTGGGGTTTATCAGATCAAGCCGGTGCCTTGATTGTGGTTAATTCAGCATTCTGAAAAGGGAGCACAAAAAGTTACCAGTGGACTCCTCTACCACTTCACCATATAGACATTGAAGACCTGGTTTAGCAGACTTGGAGAGATATCCAAGATCCTTAAAAAATTCCTTTTTTTTTGTAAGTCCTATAGTCTATTGACTTTGAGAACTTTAAGGAATCTAAGAGATGATGTAACCCCGTACTTCTCAATCTTTAATGTGCATAAAAGCTATCTGCATATCTTGCCAAAGTGCAGACTCTCATTCTGTAGGTCTAGGGTGAGGCTTGAGACTCTGCACTTCTGACAAACTTCTTGGTGATGCCAAAGCTGTTGGTCTCTGGACCACACTCACAGCAAGGAGCTAGCCCAGGGAATGCAAATGAGTCCCGACCCTAAAGGAGTAGTGGCTGCTGCCTTGAGAACTAGTCTGAAGGTTCTGTCGTTGATTCGGGGACCAGCTTGTCCATTTGCCTGGTTTGTGCCTCTCTCAGGTGTAAGGATAGGAAACTTCACCTCAACATAAGTTTCTACTGTTTTTAATTAACACTTTCTTTTACTTGTAGTTGCATTTTTTAGTTCCTTTTTTAAAAATTGAGGTATAATTGACCTAACATTATATTAGTTTCAGGATTGTAACATAATGATTGTTATCTGTATATATTGCAAAATGATTGTCATAAGTTCAGTTAACATCCATCACTGTACATACTTATACATATATATATATATATTTTTTTTTTTTTTCTTGTGATGTCTCATTTTTATAGGCAGACGCTGAAACCCAGAAATGTCAGTAACTTCCTCAGGGTCATATAAGCTAGTTAGTGGTAGAGCTGGAACTAACCAAACCTGGAACATAAACCTAGGTTTCTCTCTCTGAGTTGCACAATTTCATCACAGATTGCCTGTGAAGCTGTTTTAAAATATCTTTCCTCAGTTCTATCATTGGCAGAGCAAGCCACAGAGTACAATTTAGATTCAAGAAGCCAAGAAGAGTTGAATTCAGCCTCTGAAAAATTCTACAACTTTGAGAAAAGAATTTCTCTGTGTCTTAGTTTTGTTAATCCATGAGATGATAAGTCTTTGCTGGGCCTTTCAGATTCCTTCTGACATTGTAGAAGGCAATGAAATAAAAGACACGAAACCCATTTGATAAAACATAAGTAACTTAAATAGAAGGCATTTTTTATTAAAATTACTGTAGGATCACTTTATTTTTAACAGGATTATTGATTTTAGAAAACTGTCCCTACATTTCTATATATCTATATTTTATGCAGATATAAACATATATATATTTACATATATAAAAATATAGATGAATAATACATGACCTTACTGTTATCCTAGGTTGAATATTATCTGAAATTATTGAAATTACTATTTTGAATTTTATTAATGATACCTTTTTGATTTTCCATCCACCTTTAATATATCTGGTCTGTGCAAAGCATGCAAAGAGGCATGGGGGGAGAGAGAGAGAGAGAGATATCAAGCAAGTCAGCCAAAATCTTGTCAGTGATATCTCATTTTGGACTTCCAGTAACAACAAGGATCCATGTTTCTCTATACACATCCAGAAGGAAAGATGGGGATTTTTTTTTTAAACCCCCAAAGCCTCCAATAAATCTTTCCTTTCTTTTCATTGGTTCAGTAATATTATGCCTTTCCATTCCTGGACCAATCCCTGGTAAGGGGAGGGGGAATACCAAGACTGGTTTATAGCAATCAGGCCCATGACTGGGATCTGTCTTTCCCATTGTTACAATGTGGGATAAATTCAACCGCAGTCCACTACAGAGGTTAATGGGGAAATACAAAGAATTAGTTTTACCTACCTATGTAAACCAGTGAATTTACATTTTCTTTCCCAGTTGAGAAATGTCAAAGTTTTAAGTATTGTAACAGTGTTAACCTTTTGTTACACACTTAATTATATGCAGGACATGCTGGTAGGCTCCTTAAGTATCTTGTCTGCAGCTTAAAACAAACCATTGTATAATGTGCTTTTATTTTAAAGATGAGGTGCTATAACTTGATCTTAAATATGAGACACCTGAGGCTCAACTAAGCTATGGAACTTGACCAAGTTAGAAGTTAGAATACAAAGTTGATTTCAAATTAAGACTTAACTAACTATATATATATTCTTATTTACACTGAAATCTAAAATAGTGCTGCACAAAGATGATCTACAGAATGTAATTTCTTATTATCTCTACATCGTAATGAAACTCTCATTATAAACGTATTTAATAGGGGAAAGTGCCTCATTTCCCATAAGAGAAGATAGAAATAAATCCAAAAAGTTACCTTTTCTGATGAGTGCAAACTCTCCCTTCCCCAAATTTACTTATCTTGCTAGCAAACAACAAAATGGAACACTTTGAATTGTCTTTTGCCTCCCCCCCCCGACAATAGGGATGAAGAACCAAACAAAATTAAGCATTAGGAAGAAATATTCTTTTATTAGGCCTGTGAATAATGAGAGTTCTCAACATTACATACTTTCCCAGGTGACTGAACCTCGAAAATTCACACAGCCCCAAACCAACAGGAAGCTCCCTGCCAAAGGGCTGTAGGACAGAGTTGCACAGTTGTCTTGCTACATTCATTTCTTGAAGAGTAGCTGAGCAAGTGCTGTGTGATCCTCTGCCACCACTGCCACAGCTGCTTTAGTTCAAAAACTGGTTTATCATCCCAAATCTCTCCTGGCCATGATGTGACAACAGTTCAATTCCTTTATTTCTACCTAATGTCTCACGGAACCTTCCATGTTATCTTCACTATGTGCTCTCCAGAGTCTCTGCGTCCTTCATCTGTCCCTGACTTAGAATTTTCTCCTCTCTAATGAAAGTTACTGTTCTGTGAGTTCATCCTATGGGATACTGTTTTAGGTACTTTCTATGAATTCTCTCATTTAATCTTCACAACCACCCAATAAGGCTGACACTGTTCTACCCATTTGACAGTTGAGAAAACTGAGGCTCAGAAAGGTTAAATATCCTGCCCAAGATCACAGAGCTTTGTGACCTTTCCTTTAACTTGGTCTGCCTCTTACCTAAGCAGTGTGGCTTCAGAGCCCATTAATGCCTCAACCCAAGAGAAGATGAATGCTTATAGGTTTACCCTGAGAGTTCCTACAGTCTACAGGTAAAGGGATTGGATATTTGTACTAGCTTATTTTAAAATGTAACGTGAGTCCCTCTCATTTCACAAAATGGCTCTTCCTAATATGAAGTCAAGTCAAAGTTGGCAGGAAAGGTCCAGAAGGAAAAGATGAGCTCCCTCAAGCTGTCCAACCTGGTACTTACTGAATATAATGTTGTGTAGACAAAGGGGGCCCCCCTCTCTACCTTACCTCTTTCTTTCTCTTCCCCATCTGGATAGGTCTGAGTCTCTTTTTATAAAGGCCCAGGGCCACATTCATTCCTCCCCCCAACTTCCGGACTCAGACCATCATCTCTTATTTGCCCACTGTCCCTGCCCCATTCTTGTCACATTCCTTCAGCTGCACGGTGCATGCTCATGTTCCTAAATGTCTCCCCTCTAAACAAAAGGGAATTTTACTCTCTCAAGGGGACATATAAATCCTAGTGTACCCTCCATCTTCAGTGTGGTGACTCAGAAATAGGACTGTCTGGGTTCAAATTTCAGATCCCTTATTTACTCATTGCATTACTTTCTGCAAGTGAGTTAGCATTTTAGTCTCAGCAGGCCCATCTATGACATGAGAGTTGTTAGTAAGAGGAGCTACCCTAAAGGAGTGTGGCAAGGAATACATGCCACAATCCCTGTACAATACTTTTAACTACCTGGAATACAGGATACGGGCCCGCTAAACATTGACTACAAGTATTACCTGCGAATTCAACGGATACTTCTTGCGTCCCTATCCGATATGCTCCTTGCCCTCACAGTGACCGCATCTTAAAGGGAGGATACACTTCGAACAATCATCTATGGAAATAATACATAAGAAAAACCAAGGCAGTGAGGGAAACATCTTCACTGCTATGAGAGAATATACCAGAGGACCTGACAGAGTGGGGTATGGTCAAGAAGGATTCCCCAATGGACAGAACATTTTTGAACTGAACTGTGAAAGATACAAGCTACATACTACATACAAGTAAGGAAGGATGAGTATGGATCCCCTACTCTCTATTATCTGATGACACAAAGATTAGAAAGTCCATGGTCCTATTAAGAAATTGTGTGGCGCTTATAAATGCTTTTGTTGTAATTAGATATTTGCCATTCATATTTGTTATGAAGGCATTTGTTCTGTAATCATACTTCCCTTAACATCAGTTATTTTGCTCTTGCTCTGTATACAGTGGGTACACGCTTACAAGTACATACTCTAAGTTATGGGGACTACACCACTTTTTCTTTCCTGCTGAGTCACTTTTCACTGGTGCCTTTTTTAAAGTACAGTTACTAGATCCAGCGCTGTTCAGTGCTAAAAATGTGCCTCAGTTCCCACTCAGAGGATCTGATAATCAGTGTGAATCTATGCACTCTCCTCCTCCAGCCCACCTCTGTTCAAGACACCCACTTCAGCACCACTTTCATGCCCCCTGCCATTCAAGAACCAAATGAAACTCTAAATCCATAGAAGCAAAGGTCCCTGGCTGTGTTCCTGGCATCTCTGTGGAGATGAATATGCTGCTCCTTTCTGTTACCCTTTTGCTCTGTGTTCGCTGGAATCCTACCTATCTGGTTCTGCATTAGGTCAGCTTTTTGGCATCTTCACCAAGTTCAATGAAAAACAATAGGAGGCAGTGGGTAACGTTCTTTGGAGGGAGAAAGTGTCTCTAATACATGGAAGTGGAGCTGCAGATAGTCTAGATGGTTTGTCTGTTTTTGTTTGTTTGATTAGAATAGGCTAATTCTCTGTTCTGAGTCAATATCTTAGGGTGGAGGGAACTCTCAGATTTTTAACTGCATTAAAACACTCGTGCCTTGACGAGGATAGAAACTAAAACTCGACTTCTTTGCTTCTAGATGACAGAAGCAGATGGTAATTTCCCTCTGACACAGAAGTGAAAAAGCAATGTGTGGTTCTGTATGCCTAAACTCCTCCTTATGGGACAAGGCTGGGTTTCAAAATCCAGTAGCAAGAGAAAACCATGGGTCTTCCAACGACCTGGGGTAATTAGGGACCACAATCTTTAAGTCAAATATAACCTGCCAGTGGCTCTTGAAATTTGACCTGATCAATTGCCACGATTTTTATTCACTGTTCTGGGCTTTGGGAGCTAGAAAAGCCACCCCTCTTCCTTCTTAGGAACATGCACTGTTATCACCCTTGACAACATGTGGAAACCCCAGAGGGAAAATGCAACTCTTCTTTTGGTAAAGTTTATCCATTTTTCTCCCTCTCCCTGTGCCTGTGCATTAGAAACACTTGACTGGCATGTTTGCAGCTTGCGGAAAGAAACCAAAACAAATGCTCACTATGGTATTAGTTAAAAATGGATTGGGAAATTGTGAATTACTGGTTACATGGTGTGTATAAAAATCTTTAGCAAGTCATCATCCAGAATACTTTGAGTTGTATGAACCAGCTAATAAAAAGATTAGATCAATTGTTTCTCTCCAGCCTGGGACTGGAGTCAATTATTCAGATGAAATTGAACTGGAACAAACCTTTACCTCTCAGGACCTGAGTTTCCAGGTGTTAAAATCTTTGAATTGTCAGGACTGGATGGGCAAATTCTCATATCTACCTCAAAATTTATTGAAATAAGACTCGGAGTTTATATAAGCTCATTTTAAACCTGGCTCCATTCCACATATGCTAAAGATACACAGTAATACAAGGCAAGTCCCTCCTTTGGATGGAAGAAATGTCCATTAAAATTAATATATTGTGAATACAGTTTCCTTCACATCTTCCAGCTTCAGGGAATTTGAATATGATTCCAATCTTTTATATTTTTTCCATACAATTAAAACAACTCCTGACTTTCAACTTTAGTTGAAAGAGTAGCTTTATTTATTAAATTGAGAAGAGGAACCCAGAGAGAATTCTATCAGCCTTCCAAAAGAAATTAGCCAATTCCTTATATATTTTATTAATTTTATTATTTAATGTAACAATTTGAATGTAGTCTCATTTCCCCTAAATTTAGCATTCATCCTTCAATCTCAATCCAAATACTATTTTTAAAAACACATGAGCTCTATCATTTACATATCATTCTTAATAAATCCCATGTAAATTAACACATATAGAAAAGAATAATTTTCGAAGAAAAATAAATTTGATTCTCTGAAATTAAAAGGCCTGGAAGAGATTAAGTCACAAAAAAACTAAGAAGGCTACCTAGGAAGTTCAAGAACAGAGAGATACGGCAGAATTTTTCACCGTAAGGCCCTACATAGTTAGGAAAATAAATATAATACTAGCAGTGAATCTAGATCACAATTTTTGTTTTTGTTTTTCTATTATGTCCAATTAGACCATAGTTTTCTATTATGTCCAATTAGACTACAGGATTTTTGCTAGGCAGATTTTTCCCTATGTATTGTTCCTATGTTATGCCATGTTTTTTTGAAAAGGCGATAAAGTCGTTCATAATTATAGATTAAATGGAACTGAAAGACAACGTTTGTATAAATGATACCTACAATGACTGATATAGCAGACCATAGGCTGACCCCTTAGATGTGATTTTGACCACTATAGTGATGTTTAAAAATTTGAATTTAAATGTCCTTCAGGCAGGCCTGTATTTTTTAGTTTCATTTATTACAGGGCCAACTTCTTCCTATTCTCCATTACACCTGCTTCACACCTCTGTATGATCTCCCTAGCCAGATTTGAATGTAGGATCCTAGACTTAGTCTAACCCTCTAGTAATTCCATTTAGCAAGTTTTATTTTGAATATTTTGTATCAAGTATAGTGGCCAACATTGGGAATATGTAAGCAATAAGGTACAATCTCTGCTTACATGTTTGCTATCACGGGGTGGGTTGGGGTGCTGGGAAGGAGGGCTTAGTTTGTAATAGAGGGTTTAACCTGGTGGAGGGGGTTAGCGAGGCTGTCCTAAGTCCACCTAGACTTTCTAGAGCAAGAAAGAACACTGAGGCCCAGAGCAAGCAAGGATTAGAACTGGCTCTCATCACTGAAGTCAGTGTTCTTTCCAGTCTGCTTGTGGGTGTTAAAAGGGGCCTATGAGAAGGACCAGAAAGAACAAGAGCCTCAGCTCATTTGGTGGCTCATGCCTGCTGGAGGTCTTCTTACTCATGATCCTGTATTAATCACAATTTTTATAAAAGCCTTTTCTTCTGGGGTCCTTTTCAGAGAAACATCATATTCTTCTCTTTCTGTTCCTAAGGTATCCTTATTATTTCATCTAAAAACTTCATTATCGCTTGAAGGAATAACTTAAAACCTCACTGAACTCACATGATTCCCCCAACTGGCTGGATGGATGTGTGTGTGTGTGTGTGTGTGTGTGTGTGTGTGTGTGTGTGTGTCTGGAGCAGAATCTTAACCACATTGTGATGACCACAGAGTAGGATTTCCTTAACAGGGAATCAGCTGACTAAGTAAACCCTGAGATATGCATTTCTGTGATCTACCTATGAAAAATTAAAAATTGGAAAACTAAACAGCAATAACTAGACCTACCCATATCCTTTCCGTAAGTATTTCTCCTCGTGTGAAAATAGTAGAGAGGGTACAGGATTTGAATCTGCAAACATAAATTTAAATGATTGCTTTACCCTTAATAAACTTTAAGCTACTTATGAACTTCTGGATTTTGACAGGAAGGGTTGTTTACGAAGTGCTGATAGGACTAACTTTATCCTCATAATGTGGCTGTAAGGTTTCAAACACTTCACAATAGCATAACAGAATAAAAAAAGAGTAGAAATCTCGGTCCTTTTTTTTTTTTCTTACAGTTTTTATTTAAAAATGATCACCCTCCTGCAACTACCTGGGTAGTTAGTTCATCAGTATTTTCCAATATTTCTTTTCCAGATCTGAATTCCAATTTGGTTACTATTTCTCCATTTATTTTGGTGGAGGGATCAACAAAGATATTAGCCTTTTCTTGCTCTCTTAGAATCTCCATTTCATATTCTAGTTGGGTGAACTTTCTTTTACCACTTAGAATACCAAATGCATGTTAGCTGGTTTCTGAGTGTTTTTCCTTTGAAAAGAGTACTTTGGATATTCCCAGAGGGTTAATAGTTCATTGCCTTAGCATTTCAAGTTACTTGGGTCATAGTGTCACTTCATGGAAGATAAAACAAGATCTCCTATCCAACTAGTCACAGCAATTGGAAACTGCAGAGCTAGGATTTCTTGGAGTTTTGCAATTTCTCACTCTTCTCTTTGTGATACCTTTTAAGCAAAACTGAACTCTGTTAACCAAAGTATGTTCTGTTCCTCGATGGGGGAAAAAAATGTTGGGATGAGAAATGGAAAGAAGGAAGAGAAAAACCTCTGAGTCCCAACGTTTAACATGAATTTACCCTTGTTTGAACCATCAGCACAGTGGTCAGTCTGGGAAATAAGTCAGCAGAGAAGTCCATCCTTCTACCCAGTAGAATGACTGAATCAATCAGTGTGCAAACTGCCTTATTCACAGAGGATCATTCACAGGAGACTCTGGAATGCTGGAATAAATAAATCAGTCTGTTTCCCAAAATTTCAGCATTTCCTTCTTGATTGATAAGCAAAATAACTCCAGGTAAGGCACAATTTTCAGAGGGATTGTTGAATGGGAAACAGGAGACTTTATTCACACTGGCCTGCTTAATAGGGTCTCTCCAAAAACCCTTGTGGTCAGGAAGGGGCACTTGTGAGTTAAAGTTCAAGATGAGAAAGCAAACAGTATAGATTCTTGGACTAAAACAAGGCCTTGGCATAGCTCTTGCAAAAGCAATTTATCTGCAGAGAATGACAGCTTATTCACTAGTCTCTCATCCTTTTCTTTCCCTTCATTTACTTTTGCTTCCTTCTCTCTCTTGTTTTAACTGCTACCAACAACTCACAGCTTGAGTAAGTAAAAATGCCAAGACATGAGAATTGGATAAATATTTTATTATGTTTTCCAGAGCAATAGCAATTGCTACACGATCTTTCTGGTTAAAGGGAAGCTAGGTCTTGTTAATATCCTAATCAGGAAAAGGAGAGTTTAGTGTTTTCTCCTGTGTCTCGCTGGTCAAGTAAAGAAAAAGGCAATTAGGAAATTCACCTGGGCAAGCCTGGAAAGGTTGGTGTGGAGACCCAGTTTCAAAGATGAGCTAAATCACGTGGCAACTGCTATTCTTTCCATTTTCTGGAATGTCTGCACCTAAATACACCCCAATACAGAGGTGGCATTTCAAGATTGCATTGAAGAAAGTCTCAAGATATGCAAGTGTATTGTTTGATCGTTAGAAGTAGGAACCTTGGAACAAATAGAAGAAGTGCTAGTACATTCCATACCAACTCTGGGCAGATCACTAATCATCCAAAATGAGAATTTTGGATTCTTTCATTTGAAAATTCTCATTTCCAAAATGAGAATATCAGAAATAACTTTCTCATAGGGTTATTGTCCAAAGTGAGATATTATAATTGTAATATTAAGTGTAAAGCCTTTACTTATTACACTTATTACAAAAAAAATTGTAATAAGTATAAAACCCTTACTACAGTGCCTACCTCCAGAAAATAATAAATGGAGGTCATATATGCTTTCTATGAAAGCTGCTTCTCATTGTGGTGGTGTAGACTGTGGTCAGAACTTCAGCTTTTTCTTCATTTCTCAAGGCCTCTGCTTCTTCTTTATTTAAAGTCATGCCCTTCTGCTGCTTCCAATAGACTGATAGTTTTCCAACTGTGAATTCAGCCCCACAGCCTGGCATCACCTGGGAGCTTGTTAGAAATGCAGATTGTCGAGCCTTATTCCAGACATACTAACACAGGAACTCTGGGAGTGGGGCCCAGAGACTGTTATGTTTTAATGGGGTTTCCAAGGGATTCTGATGCATGTTCAAGTTTGGAAACCACTGAAACAGACTATGCCATCCACCAAACCAAAGAGATACTGAGAGTGGTGGATCCCAGATAGAAATTGTCCTCGGAAGGGCTGATGGATAGTCAGACCACAGATGTCTACTCTACTTAGGTGAAAGCATTGCAGTTAACAAGATTTTACAACAGCTGTCATCTTTGTGACATATGTAAATACAGACACTCTTATTTATTCCTCACTAAGGCAAATTTTGCAAGCCTTCAGATGACTTGCCCCCATCATGCACTGAGAGGGCCCTCTTTGATGAGCTGTAGAGTACACATGGGTTTGGGGGCTACTGCTGTGCCTCAGCACAACACAGTAAAAAAGACCAGATTCCTTTTTTTTTTTCTTTTAAAGATTGTATTTATTTGAGAGAGAGCAAGCAAGCATAAGCAGAAAGAGGCACAGAGGGAGAGGAAGAAACAACTCACTTCAGAGCAGGGAGCCTGATGCGGGGCTCGATGCCAGGACCCTGGGATCATGCCCCGAGCCAAAGGCAGACACCTAACCAACTGAGCCTCCCAGGGGCCCCCAAAAAGACCAGTTTCTAATTCTTGCCCCAATTCACTGTGTGAACATATGTTAGGTTTCTTAACTTCTTTGTGCTTTATTTTCTGAATATGAGATCAGTACCTGGCCCACAAGGTCACTGGGATAACTGAGAGGTCAATATGTGATATGATTAGTCCTGGCTTCAAGTGGCTACTCACTAAGCTTCCTTCTCTGGGGTAAGAACGAGGCATCCATCATGTAAATGGCCAGGGAACTATGGGAAATCTGTTTCCAGATTTTGGGCACCTGAGCATGACACTCCAGCAAGAGACCTATATAAATCGAGAGGAAATCGAGAGGAAATCGAGAGGAAAACCTTAGAGCAGTTCCAATCTTCAGACTGGTTTTAACAAAACTAAATCCACCTTTCAAGAAGATTTTATTTATTTATTCATTCATTCATTCATTTTAGAATGAGCCAGTGATAGAGCAAGTGTGCATGCTCAGAAATAGGGGGGAGGTGGGCGGGCAGGGGGTGGGAAGGAGGGGGAAAGAATCTCAAGCAAAGCCGGAGCTGAGAACCACGGAGCCCCACGTGGGACTTGATCTCAGGACCCTGAGATCATGACATGAGCCGAAACCAAGTGTCGGACCCTTAACCAAATGAGTCTCCCAGGCCCCCCAAAATCCACCTTATTTATGACTCACAGAGGAATTGAGTTACTAAGGATCACAAAATTAATTTCATTCAATCATCATTATTTATTGAGCATACTATGTGCGAGGCACCATGCCAAGTGCTCAGGGATACAACAATGAAAGAGACAGACCTCGTCTCTGACTTTACCAAGAAGTGTAGTCTGGTGGGGCAGACAAATATTAAACAGATGATCTTAATGATGAGCATTATGGTGGAATGTTGAAGGGCCATGAGGAAAGACAAGCCAGACCCTTTCCCTGCTCTGCCACACCAGCAATGGAGACAGCTCCCTCTTTGGCCTGGCCTCAGGGCTGTTTTCCTTGGTGGTCAGGAGGTTGCTGGTGGATCTGTGAACCCATGAAGGCTTGTGCCCTCTCTCCACCTATGAAATGAAAGGCAACTGCTAGTCATCTTACCTCAACATTCAGAAGTAACTCAGCCTAGACTTATTTATTATATTTAATAAATGTATTATGCATTATATAACAAAAACATGTTTAGTGTTTACTTTGTACTAAGCATTGTTCTCAGCACTTTTCAGAAGCCACTAATCAAAGCAAAATCAAATAATCTGATGAATTCAAAGCTCTGGTTTGCTCATATATCCCATGGCATTAAAAAAAAGAATGGCAGTGGAAAATCAAATGTATTCAATTAATGAATATTTATTGCTTTTTAAAAGCAAGATCAGTCATGAGTTTTTGAGTGTTTAGTTTGTACAAAGCATCCTAAATGTTTTGCATGGGCTGTCTTATTTAGTCCTCTCAAACAACTCCAGGAGATGGATGTTGACATTTCCCCCCACTATAAGAAAAATGAACTCAAAGACGTTGAATGATCTGCCCATGGTTTCAAAGCTAGTGAATGGTTCAACCCAGAATCAAACCCTGGGTTGTCTGAGTCTAGAATTAGAACTTGGAAACACTGTACTGTATCTTCCCTTTTAGTAGAAAACTGACACAGTTAAGGTGTTAATTAGGCCATGATTTTATACCTCCAAAAAAAAAAAAAAATTCCTCAGAACTGGTGATTCCAAGGCAAGTTGGGGAAATGGACGCTATGGTGTGGTGTCGGGGGAGGGAGGCAGCTCATTTCTGAGGAGGCAAGTAAAAGGGTTGGCATTACCTGGAAACCTTTAGATAGGACATGAGAAAACGGTGAGGAAAACTGGTCTTTCAGAGAAGGACAAGGTGGGGTAATCAGAGCAGTGTCCCGTGGCTTAACTCTGAGGTACAATCTAATAAACTACAACCTGCTTGAGCTGCCTTCTCCATGTCCCTGTTAATTGGGAAATAAATTAGAAATGAAGGTGGTTATACTTTATATCTCTCCACTTTACAGCCCCATAGTGAAGGCTGAGAGTTTTCTGGAAAATCATTATTTTGTTTTTTAATTCAAGTTCATGTATTCCTTGACTATTAGTGACCTTAACTGAGACTATCCAGGCAGTCAGATTTTGAGATTGAGGTATCCTAATGTAGCACAACTTTGAGGACCAGTGCCTTATAAACTGATGCACAGGTTCAATCCACCCACCCCACACCTCTACCCCTCCCCCACTTCAGCCTGAGCAGATCTCCAGCAGTGCTGAGATGATGCTCACCTACAGAAAGCTCATCACCTGTATATACTCCACAAACACTGCAAGAGCAATATCCTTACTGATTTTTTAGGCATAGCTACTTAATCTGTTTTCCCAGCCCACTAGCATCTGTGTATCACCTGCATTTGTAGCCTGTCATGACAATTTGCTTGCCTGGTACTTCTGTTTCCCAAGTCCTTCCCACATACCTATCTCAGTTAATCTCTCAAAACTCTATTCTCACAGTTGAAGAAAACTGGCTTCAAAGGATTAAATCACTTTTCTGGGTCACCTGGGTGGCTCAGTCACTTAAGCTTCTGACTCTTGGTTCAGGTTCAAGTGATGATCTCAGGGTCTGGGGATCGAGCCCTGCATTGGGCTCCACTCTTAGCCTGGAGTTGGCTTGTCCCTCTCCCTGTCCCTCTGCTTCTTCTCCACTCTGTCTTTCTCTCTTCCAAATAAATAAATAAAGTCTGAATGAATTAATTAATCACTTTTCCAAGGTCAAAAATAACAGAACAGCCAAAATGCCAAACTTTTGACTCCAAGTCAAGTATTCTTTCTGGAGACTGTTATCGGACCAGCAGGCAGACCAGCAGAAATGCCATCTTCTTCACCACTGTGATGATATTGGCACAGTGCCACACACACACTAGTGTTCCATAGATATATTTCTTTAATTTTTTTATTAAAAATATAGATAATAGGCATGCATCAGTGGCTCAGTCAGTTGAGCATCTGCCTTTGGCTCAGGTCATGATCCCAGGGTCCTAAGATCGAGCCCCACATTGGGCTCCTTGTTCAGTGGGGAGTCTACTTCTCCCTCTCCATCTGCCTGCCATATCCCCTGCTTGTGCTCTCTCTCAAATAAATAAATAAAAATCTTTATAAAAATATAAATAAGTAAATAATAGATAAAACTTCAAGAATAATCTAACAAATCTTGAAATTCATGGATAACAAAACAGAAACCCATGGAAATCAGTTGAATTATCCAACTTGGAACAAGTTTCCATAGTAAGAGTCCACTGCTCCTGTTATTTATTTATTTATTTATGTGGGCAGCAAAGCAGTTTATTGAGAGATAGTAAAGTGATAGTATAAAACTCCCAAAGAGGGAGGGGAACCAGAAGGGTTGCCATGCTCCTGTGACTTTTATAATGCTTATTATTATTGACTTGTATTTTTACCTCAGACAAGTCTGATAGATATTCATAACTATTCTCAATATAATGACTCAAAAGAAAAGCAAATATCCTGGTGCTTAGAGACGGGGAGACTCATGAACATTGTCATACACGGTGGCCAAAGAAATTTTGCTACTCAGTTATTTTCCAGGTAGTAAAAGTAAGAGTTAATAACCCAGAGGAGAATAGAAAATAAACACCCAATCTGAAATAATGAGGGTGCTAGGTTCCCCTCGTCCATCAGCTTCACTTTCCTTGAGGGTTGTGAAGTCATACTTCTCTCCCCCATGCTGTGCACTCTAATGATCAAGGTTTGAGTTCCACCTCTACCATTCGGTAAATATGTGAGTTTGTGAAATTTGGTGAACACCTTCACTGATGACCTAGGAAAGAATTCCTTTTCAAAAGATGGTTGTGAGCCTTCAGCAAGAGTTTCCACAAAGCCCTGGTACCTGCTACATGCCTTTGAATATTTGCTTTCTTCCCTGGGGCCATTGGATCCATCACTAAAGCCATTACCTGGCCCTTCCTTGACAGAAATGTTTCAACATTTATTGGGTTTCATTTCCAAATCTTAGAAACTTATATGTCCACTAAGCAAAATACTACCATAAACCAAATATACAGAACATCTAATCAGTAGGCAGAGATTAATTGGTCAATTACTAGGTTCTACCGTATTTTATAGCTTTTATTTCTCAAGAGATTTTAGATTTTAATTTATAATACAGGGTCATTAAACCCATTTGAAAGTTAATTGTTAGTATATAATCTTAGCAGGCTTACTTTTATCTTCTGCATAATTCATGAAGCTCAGACCATTTTATCTTCCAGTTAAGTGTTTGGTTATATCCCTTGCTTCCATATATCATCATTATCTACTATTGACCATTTTTCCTTTATTTTATATTTCAGAAATTTCACTGGCAATTGGCATATCCTGATTCTCCACCAAAATAAATGTACTCTGTTATTAATAATAATGTGTTGCACCTAGGTTTTATTATCTGTAGCAGTTGAGAACTCTTAAAAATAAGACACACAAATCTCTCCTTCTTTACAAAATGAAACAAAACAAACAAACAAAAACTTTACATTGTCATTTAGTATTTAGGTATCATGATGTTAGTATTCATTCTTTTCTTTTAGCTTAGCCAAGTAGAAATCACCCAAGAGAGAAAAGGGTCACCCTATCTACCGGCCACATTAATTCTACTCCCTAGGCCCAGAATTCCACTTAACCTGCTTTGGACTGACTCTCTTCTTGAAACCTGCCTCCCTCCCTCCCCTCTCAAGTCAGTCCCTCAACCCACTCAGCCCTCGTCCAGGCACAGTTTGCCCAGCTGTTAATTTTCAAGTTTCTTGTTGTTCTGAGTGTTATTGCATTTTGGCATGTCACATGATGCCTGAATTGCTATTGCCAAAACTCTTCTGTTACCCTGTTTATAATGACAGCAAATTTAAGGTGGTATCTTGTAACTGTGGGTATTAAGAAGCATCACTGAATGAAGTTACCTGAAAATGTCTCTGGCATATATAGCAAGTGTTATCTACTGTTTTTAGTTCTAGTTTTTGAATTTATCTGTAATTAAGCTATTATTATGAGCACAATTCAGTAATTAATCCTTCACTACTATTTCATACCTAGCACAGTTTAATTTTGTATATATTCGTATCAGAACTATAAATTTTTATAGTGTCATGCCTTCTATTTCTCTGTATGCCCCTAAGTAGAAGCAATGAAAATGGTACTAGCAACAGTCTATGATATCATGATGTCATTACAGAAATCCTCTAGGGTTGCACTGTCATACCATTTAATAGATGGAGAAACTGAAGCTCGTGTAGCTTACCGTGATGGAGCCACTGTTCAAAGTAGGAATTCACCCACCATCATTTAAGTCGTAAGTGGCAGAACCAAGATTTACACCCAGACACCTGGCTCCCAAACCCGCACACCCAGCCAGTATGCTCCTCTTCCTTCTTCATCTCTTGAATGACCACTTTGAAACAACTTGGTAATTGACAGGTCTTTGGAAAGAAGATCATTAGCACGGTGAATGTCAGAGTACCTCTGATTTTTGAGCATCAAAATTATACCCATTAGGAACCCATTAGAAGATATCTATGAGATAGTTAAACTGTGAGACTTTAGCTTTGATCAAACTATATTCTCATCTCAGAGCATAACCTGATGGTCCTCAGTGATCTCAAATGGCTCTAAATGACACGCTGACTTGGGGGCCATGATGGTTGTCAAATGATGAGCCATATCTATTTGTAATCCCACTCAGTTAATGTAATCTCAAAACCAGTTCTCTTAGCCACTCTGATAAATTCAACCTAGCCCACATATCATAGTGCCTTCTCTAATTAGCACCAATAAAGGCTTCCCATTTTGATTATCATTTCTGATTCTTCTTCCTTGCAGATGGACCCACACGAGAACATCTTACTGAGCACTCTTGAGATAAAAAATGAAATGGCCACATCTGAGGCTGTGATGGGACTTGGAGACCCCAGGAGCACAATGCTGGCCTATGATGCCACCAGCATCCAGTACCGGAAAGCCGGCTTGCCCAGGCATAGTTTCGGCCGAAATGCCCTGGAACGACATGTGGCACAGAAGAAAAGCCGCCTGCGGAGACGCGCCTCCCAACTGAAAATCACCATCCCCGACTTGACTGATGTGAATGCCATAGATCGGTGGTCCCGCATATTCTTCCCAGTGGTTTTTTCCTTCTTCAACATCGTCTATTGGCTTTATTATGTGAACTAAAACATAGCCTCCCATGGGAAGCAAGGACTAGATTCCTCCTCAAACCAGTTGTACAGCCTGACGTAGGACTTGGAAAACACATCAATCCAGGACAAAAGTGATGCTAAAATACCTTAGTTGCTGGCCTATCCTGTGGTCCATTTCATACCATTTGGGTTGCTTCTGCTAAGTAAACACTAGGTCCTTGTGGTTTTCCAGTTGAAATGCAAGTGATTTGTACACATGTTGGCAAGACTGTGTCTGAGTGTTCCACTTTATCTGCTTAGTGTGCAGGCTATATAGAGGGCAATTATTTAGAAGATATTCTTAGAGGGCTCAGTAGCATTGCCAGTCATTTTTCTGAGAAGTGGTCATATCCAGATACTCCCCATCTTCATTTCTAACGTTGGCATGCTGTTGAGATGGCACTGTGCTTATGAAACATTATTTGCAATGCCATGCAAACATGCTTACTGAAGATGATCTATGCCTGGTCTTATTAAGATGATAATGGTATCATGGGAAGATAATTCCCACTGGATTCCAGAAGGTTCTCACGTAGTTCAAACAGGATAGGGAGAGTGCAGACAGAGATTCGGTAACCAATTTGGCCAGTCTCTGCTTGAGCGTAGGGAGTCAACACTGACGTCTTCCATTGTGACAGTTAGAAATGGGACTGCTGAACATTATCATGCATGGTGGCCAAGAAATGTTTCTAAAAAGCTCTTTCCTAGGTGGTTAAAATAAGAGTTAATAATCCAGAGCAGAGTGGAAACAGAAGTGACTGTTGTAACAAAATTAAAGCAAATGAGCAGCATGACCCTTATCAGACCCACACAGCATCTGGTTTATACATATTTTGTACATGGCAAAAGGTCCAGTGAGAGAGATTTTTTCCCCCAACTTCACAAGCTTTTGATAGCAGATCTAAAGAAGTTTTTATAGTTTATCTAATCAAAAAATAACCACAAAATAGAAAAGTTAGCAAAATTAGAAGTATCTTAGATGTAGGTTAGATTGCGAGTCATTCAAATACACTAACATAGAGCACAGACAAAGCTAGCAAACAGGTTGATCCTCTCAGACAATGTCAGCTGTCTCTACAACATTTCCCTGTAAGTTTATTTCTG
Source organism: Meles meles (assembly GCF_922984935.1). Lineage (NCBI taxonomy): Eukaryota > Metazoa > Chordata > Mammalia > Carnivora > Mustelidae > Meles > Meles meles. The sequence continues at coordinate 132,120,327 of NC_060068.1, forward strand.
AATTTAATAGGGTATTTCAAAAGAAGGAGTTGTTCATTTCTTTAAAGGATTAATGGTCCTTTCCAGCTTTTCTTGTTTCTGAAATCCTGATTATATTCTTAGGAGACAGACAAAGTAAGGCTTTGAAGAGATTGATTGAACTACATTTCCTTATGTGCAGTGAAATTCACCTTTGTATTTTTCATAGCAAACAACACTTAAAGGATTATGTACATAAGTAGAGTTAGTTTGTGGGTTTGTTGGGTTTGACTTTTTAAGGGTGCTTACAAGGTGTATGTTGCAACTGACCTAATGAAAGAAAATATGAAAAGTAGTGTAGCATAGGATAACAACAAAGCCACATTAACATGATGAATGTTATGAGCCTCAGTTGATATTATAGAAAAATATGTAACTGATAGGCAGGCATGATGTATTGTTTTTATTCAATTTTTGAATTATGTCAGTGTGATTCTTTCTATACTAATTGGACATATGCATTCATATGTAAGACAGGAAAGAGAATAAGCTAATATATTTTATTTATATCAATGTGAGGTTCATACTTTGCTTTTCTTGGAGAAAATAGTGAATCGCTAATTTCTCCTTAAAGTTTGATTTGATTGAATTTTTTCTTGGAGGATGACTTTGCTATTTCTATTTTAAAAACAAAAAACACTTATTTTTCAAAGTAATATCCCTAATTGTGCATAGTAGCCAAGGCCAGTATTTGCCTGTGGATTAAATGTATGGTTTTTCCCCCTGATAATTCAGCAGCTTGGAATATGACGGAGTTCTGATGCCCTCCTATTCCAATTTTCAGAGAGAGGGGGTAAAAAAGGGTTTAGCATTCAGCTTTCTAAATTTTCTCTAGGATGGGAGGTATTTTTTTTTTTCCTTCACCAGCAAAGGGAACTCTGGCCTTTATTTTTTGATTATACACTTGAACACCTCTGAGTATGGTCTTTGGGCAGATTCCAACTAAGCGTCTGCCCATGGGCTCAGAGTAGAAATTCCTCAAGCTTCTCCAGGGACACGATTTCTCCTAGGCAATCATTTTGGGACATCACTCTAATAAAGGTGCCTGTCCCTTGTTGCCAGGGGTTAAAGTTTGAGTAACATATATCAGGAAGGAGCATATCGATAACTCAGGTGCACAACTCCAAATTCCATTCTGGGAAGGTTTTTCTAGAGACAACTCAGAGCCCCAGTCTAGGAGTGGGCTCTTATTTGCAATTATCATAAAAGCCATAAAAATCCTTGATATTGTCATTTATGGTTACAACAAAATTTCAATGTCCAGGGAAGTCACCATAGTAATCTAGATCAAAGTGAGACAAGAAACTTTGCAACATGAGCCTCAAAAGCATGTGACCAGGGACTCATTTCTGCTCAGTGACAACAAAACAGAAAAAGGAGAAACATGGGAGCTTGATACAGATGCCCTAGAGCAAAATTCATATATCGGCATTCAATAACCACGTAGGTAGAAACGAGTGATTCGTCCTGCCCAGAGATATCAGTAGATGTAGAATTTAATTTTAACTATATTTTTACTGTAGTTGAATTGGATTGTAGTCACCAAATTGAGGGCGGGTTGGGGAGGGGTGCTAGATCTCATAAGTCTTTGAAGACCAGTCAGCTTGATATCCATTGGTTAAATTTAAGGACCACAAAAATGTGTTTTGGCAATTCTGATATGGTATTACTATCACTTTATACATATATATATATAGTTTTCTTTTGATTATGAAACAGCCAGATAGCCAGCAATTAAGGTGTTTTTCATCTTTGTGAAATTCATAGGCAAATTCTGACTCTAAAATGCACAGTCTAAATGAAACCTTTGATCTCAATCTGTATATATATTGTACATGACTGCTAGTAGGTATGAAATGCATTTTCAGAATTGAAAACTCATGCAACATAATCATGTGTTTGCATAAGGAATGTTACAATTCTTTCTACTGCAATTTAATAACAGGGGAAAATACTTAAGCAGTGCCATCTAGACCTTTTCTCTTCTCATGTCTTCAAAAGCAGTGCTAAGTAAAAATAATAATAATAATAAAAATGATTTATGAACCAAAAGACTTTACATTCTAGCATTAGGAACACAAAAAGTCTGTCAGCTTATAAAAAAGCACAACACATAGAGAAAGTTCAGTGGAATGCAGTGGGAAAATGAATCATGTTCATTTTAAGCAAAACCTGCACTAAATTGGCAACTAACACAATTTCCATTTTCGATAGGTCACTGTGTTCCAGTTTTATGATTAAATTCATCTTCAACAACAAAAGCAGCAAAACAATCAATAAAGACAGGTCTTACAACATATCTACATGTATATATGTGTATATATAGATCCATGTAAACATACATACATATATATGCATTCATATGTTGGAAAACAAAAGGAGTAAGCTAATATGTTTTATTTCCTTCATGAAACCAGTGTATGAGTATTTTTAATTGGCAGCCAACAAATCAACATATTGAAACTAGTAATACAGGGTCCTGAGCATTTCTCTATCAGCAGATCAATGCCTACAGTTCTTATGAACCATTGCACAGTTTGACACTACAATAGTACTGTACCTCAGAACATCGGGAATTAACTAGTTCTCACATTGCTTGTCTACTTGCTCTCTTTTTCAAGGAAACAAATAACATTGTCTATTGGTGATTTAAAAACAAAGTCTTAAGGAAACAGAAAATGATTTAAAAAAATTCCTCCTTGAAGGAGGTTAAAAAAAAAAAAAAGTAACTAAACCCCACCATGTTGGTTAGGGCAAATACTCTTAACTGTAGCAATCATGCCATTTTGCTAAGTGTACAGAGTCCATGTAATGTGAGCAACCATAACTTTCACTGAGCGTGTGTAAATATTAAAACAGATTTCTTAAATATTTTTAACTTCTAATTTGTATTTTATGGTAAGGCAACGTGCTAATTCTGTTTATGGCTTAAGTTCATGTGTTATAATATTATGTAAATAATTCAACATGCTGTAAATGACTAGTCAATAGATACAAATAATTGTTTAATTTTTTTCTTAATTTTTATTTATTTTTTACTAAGTACAGTTACTGCAGTGCCCCAGCAGAGTAATTTAAACACCCTTTTGCATAAATGGTTTGGGATCCCAGACAGAAGGGTTTCAATTTGTTGTCACACACACAGTCACACACATGCACACATGCATGCGCGTATACACACACACACACAAATTCAAACACACATACTCTCACTTTCCGCTCACTTGCTCCCACTCTCATCCCCTTTATGGGAAATGCTGTAGTGTTTATGTAGTCAATGTAACAACCAAGAGATAGCCTTAGAAATGGAAATGGGAAAAGCAGAAGTGATCATTGATAACTTGGTAGAGTTTTTTATATGTCAGAGTTCAAGAAACCAAAGGTTGTAACTTAAATCTCAATTTTAAAAGAGTAAAAGTTTATATTGATGGCACTACAGGAAATAAAAGTGCTTATTATTCATACCTGTTCCAGAAATTTATTACACAAAATACACACAGACTTTTTTTTTAATAATAGCATTTTGTCCTTAGGTAGTATTATTCCTTTTAACCAAAGACTCCAGAATTATTAAAAAACAAAAAAGGAAAGAAAAAAGGAAAAATGGGAGAAAATTAAAAAAAAAAAAGACTGCTTTACACCAAAGGTTTAAAAAATATTTTCCAAATACACTAGGAACATTGTAAAAACTAGTAAGGAGCCAACAGAATGTGAATTAAGATATTGCCCTAAAGAAATCATTTTTAAAAAAAAGCAGCAGCACCCTTAAATAATCTATTAGTTATTTGAAAATTAAAATAAAACATTTCTGTGGATATATGCAAAATTCTGACATCAGATTTTAATTTTCTTTGAAAAGTTCTTTTGTGATAAACATAAATGGATCCAAAATGATGACAAAACTTTGTGTTTTTTAACTTTCAAAACCAACTGTCTTCTCTCCTGTCAAATGTCCCCTAATCTGATGCCCATGTGTGTGTCCTTGTACCACCTGAAACAAGTTGAGAGTTCCATCAGCTTGTATCTCTTCCTTTTCAGTTCAGTAATTTGAGTTCAACCATGGTCACTTTAAGCATAATTATTTCAAACAAAGTTGCAAATAATTTAAATTCCATAGCATTTTCAAAATTTTATTTGCATGGGTGTTTAAATAGTTCTGTTATGAATATTGTCCCTGCACAGTTCTGAATTGTCCTTTTATAAAAAATGATATTCTAGTTTCTTCACAATGTAGTGATTATCAGCCTTACTAATTACCTTGTAGCCTTTCTTAATATGCACATAATGCACATTTTCCAATGGCTAGAAAATGCAAAACACAAGTGAATATCATTGCATCTATTTTCATGTCTTTCTAAAAACAGGACTACTAAAATCTCTGGGATACATGAGATAGTAACAAATGAGGATTATAAATGAGTAGCACATAAGAATTATTTTCTTGAATTTAAACTTATACAGCCAGTTTCAGCATGTAAATATATAATAATGTTGGCTAGTGTGTAATTCTTGAACTAAGAAATATAAATAAAACTTAAAAGGATGTGTGTGTGTAGTTTCATTGGGTTCAGATACATACATACATATATAATCTATTAGTAAGAGCCAGTTTGTAGAATCTCAGCTTTTGCGAAAAGCAACAGAAAGCTTCAGAACTTGGGACTTGCTGTTGGGAAGATTTGAGTTGGAGCTCAAACTTGTCACATATTAGGTATATGACTGTGCAGCTACTTAATCCATCTGTAAAGCAATGATACAACTGCACCTCCCTCATAGGGCTGCTGTAAAGATAAAACGTAATAACCCATGAGAAGTCCTTAGCACCCTAAAAGAGACATGGTAAGTGGTATGTAAACAGTAGATACTATTGTTTTTGTTTTGTTAATTATCATCATTACTAGAAGAGTTATCATATATATCACAAATTATATTATATATAAAACTTCACAGTAATTATTAAATGTTCTCTTAGGTTAGGTATTTTGTATGAAGGATAATTAATTTAAAAATTGGCTTTAAACATGAAACATGATAAACATTATGTGGTCATTCATTTAATAGTCAATACATATCTGCTGGAGACATTATGCTAAGCTCTGTAAAAATTTAGTACTTATTTAATCCTTACCATATTCCTCAAGTAAAAGACACTCAAGCTCAGAAAGAGTTTGCCTGTGAGAGCGGAAGGACTTGGATTCCTACCCAGGCTGGCCTCATCTCCAAATCCTTGTAAATTCTTTCCACTTTATCATTAAACATGGAAAACCAGGCTTATTCACCTCTCATTCCTTTTGGTCATTTCCCAAGAAACATTTGCTCAGAGCTTGCCATCTACCAGATCTTGTACTAGTACTGGAAAAAATAGAGGTTGGGCACACAAAACCCCTGTCCAGTTAGATTATGTGACACCTCTCAAATGTGTGGGAACTCTCCTAAAGTAAGCAAATCATTTGGTGGCAAGCTTAGTGATTTTCACCTCCCGTGACTTTAGAATGTCCCAGCAGCACCCTATAGACACTATATGTAAGGGAAGCATCATGTCAGGACACACTTGTCCAATAAAGTTAAGATTGAAAGGAGCTATTGTCACCAAAGAATGAATACCACCGAAAAGACCCAATTACGGGATGAGTGAAGAACCAGTTCTTCTCAGCTTGCACTGTATATTGTAAATTATGTAAATCTAGACATGCAAAAGATGTGCATTCACTATTGATACTGCGGTTTCTGCATTCTATCCAGCAGAGAGAACACAAGTATGCTCAAATACATGAACATGTTCGCATAACTGGTGGGCTATGTGTGTGTGCACATACATAAATTCATGCAAGTAGAGGGATGGTGAGAGAGCTAATAGGAAATGATCCTATGGGTGTGGCTCATGGTTTATGACTTACCTTGGGAACAGAAAGTCCCAGACACTCCCCTCAGAAGTGGTGATCAGTTCATAATGGGTAAATTCTCCTACTCATATACCAAACTACTATGATCTCTTCTGTTTATTATTAACATATAATGTATTATTTGCCCCAGGGTACAGGTCTGTGAATCATCAGTCTTACATATTTCACAGCACTCACGATAGCACAAACCCTCTCCAATGTCATTAACCCAGCCACCTTATCCCTCCCCTTCCTATCCCCCAGCAACCCTCAATTTGTTTCGTGAGATTAAGAGTCTCTTATGGTTTGTCTCCCTCCCAATCCCATCTTGTTTCATTTTTTCCCCTCCCTACCCAGCACAACCCTCTGCCTTGCCTCTCAAATTCCTCATATCAGAGAGATATGATAATTGTCTTTCTCTGATTGACTTACTTTGCTTAACATGATACCCTCTAGTTCCATCCATGGCATTGCAAATGGCACGATTTAATTTCTTTTGATGGATGCATAGTATTCCATTGTATATATATATATACACCACATCTTCTTTATCCATGCATCTGTTGATGAACATCTAGCTTCTCTCCCTAGTTTGGCTATCGTGGACATTGCTGCTATAAACGTTCAGGTACAAGTGCCCCTTTGGATCACTACATTTGTATTTTTAGAGAAAATACCCAGTAGTGTTATTGCTGGGTCAAAGGTAGCTCTATTTTCAACATTTTTTAGGTGTTTTTGAAAAGACCTAAAGACTTTTTTTTAATGTCTTTTTGAAAAGACCTAGCTCTGGATTTCCGCAGTTCTATCTGTGAACTTGGTCTTGGCTGGATGTTCTTGCTAATCTTCTGGGAGAGGACTCTGTTGCAGTGATTCTGAAATGTCTTTGCCTGAGGCAGAATTGTCCCGCCCTTTCCAGGAGCCAGGCTAAAATGATCTGCTTGGGTTCGCTCTCAGGACCTTTTGTTCCCTGAAGCTTTCCGTAGGGTTTTGGAGGAGGGGAATGAAAATGGCCGCTTCCCAGTCTCCAGCCATAGAAGCCACGAGTTCAGGGCCCCACTCCTCAGTGCGCCCTCAGAGACAAGCAGTCAATCCCTCCCATCTCCCTGGTCTCCTGCCATGCTCCATGCCCACTTGTCTGTGACCAAGCATTTCTATCTCCAGCGCTCACCCCCATTGGAGTCTCCAAACCCAGCAGATTCCTGCAGTGCACTCCCACGCCACTCCTCTCAGAGGAGGAAGGTAAGCCTCCCCGGATCTGCCACTTGTGGGGCTCAAAGAGTACTCGTCTGACTGTGCCTTGGATCACAGTTTAAGGTAACCCCAAGCTGAGAATGCCCTCCTCAGCAGCCAGCTTCCCCACTTTCATACCTGGGAGCTCTGCTATCCTCAAACATCCTGGTCTTTTTGTGTCCCCGTGGGTCCTGAGACCACACTGTCCCCACAAGGGCTCCATCCCCCACTGAGCATCTCGAGCAACATCCCTCAGTGGAGCAGACTTCTAAAAGTTCTGGTTTTGTGCTGCACTGCTCTACCACTTGCTGGGAGCCAGCCCCTCCCCCCGTGGTCTCTCTTCCCATATGTCACCTCAGAGTCAGTTTCTCTGCACATCCTACCTTCTGGAAAGTGTTGATTTTTCTGTTCTTAGAACTGCTGCTCTTCTTTTCTATCCCTTGTTTTAGTTTATAGGTGTTCAGAATGGTTTTATAACTATCTAACTGAACTCCTGGAACCTGATGATATTTCAGTCTCCTACATCTCCACCATCTTGCTCCTTCCCAATTACTATGATTTCTTCTTGGGACACTTCAGATACCCTGGCTCTCTTCTGAGACTTGTTCTAATTCTGAAATATCACACATCATTTTTAATGCAGAATATCCCTCTAAACCATGAAATCTTCCCTCTGGAATAATACCGGGTTAGTAGGAATACTTCTCAGGGATATCAACAGGCATAATCAGTCCATAATATTTGATTTCCTCAAGCAGACAGCTACAAAATAATGTAAAAACATTCTTATCCCCATGTGATGTAATGTGTAATGTGACAGAGCATTAGACAAACGTGTAGCCCTCTTCCACTTTACCCACCATGGTACTAGAACCACTCCATGGTTCTAGAACCCAAGAATGATCATAGGGTGGTAAGTTCCATACAGCCCCAAATGATTAGGCTGGAACTAATGGTCAGTAAGGTAACAAAGAATGGTGGGTCTCCTTATCAGTGTATTGATTTGTATATGTTTTGGTCCTTTCTCTTGTTTCAAGTAGCTAGCTAGGACATTACCATTCATTTATGTATTTATTTTTTCACTTCAGAGATTTTTATTAGAAAGAACAGAAGAACATACTCAGAGACAATACTTAGTGTTAAATACTGAGGAAAATGAATGTCTTTGAGGGTGAAGAGAGAGAAAAGGAATTTCTCTCAGATTGGACAGAAGCATAGTTAGTAACATGGCAGTAGAGATTTGCACACAGTTCAGTGGTGGAAATGGAAGACCTCAGGGAAAATGGTATGATGAACCTTGGGAAGCCAGCCTCTGGCACTGACCTAGCCATGTCCATAAAGTGACAGAGTCTTGTGATCACAGTGAAAGCATCAAACAGGCTGCAATATATCAGAAGAAAAGAAACGTATTTTTTTCCTAAATAGATTCATTTAAGAAATTAGATTCATTATTACATTCTCATCTGGGACCTACTGTGCCCTTGGTCCCTCAACCTCAGAAAATAGTATGAGAAACAATAGGATGAATTTGATACTAGATCAGCAATACACTATTTCTAGAACTAGCTGGTACAAAGTGGGCATAATTGGTTTCAGTTCTGTAGAACTGTAGAAGGCTAACAAGAGAGAAAATTTGGCTACATAATGAATATATCTCACATTCTATGTTTTAGAAACTCAAATGTATATACAGGGCTTTATAGGATTATAAAAAAAAATAATATAGACCGAGCATAACACAATGGGAGTGATGGGGGCTGTGGGTAACTGGGGAGGACAAACTCCATCTAAAGGCCACCACTATTCCCCCATGTTGCTTCTCCATGGGGGGGTAGGGGGATAGGAGAAGAATAAATGAAACAAGATGGGATTGGGAGGGAGACAAACCATAAATGACTCTTAATATCACAAAACAAACTGGGGGTTGCTGGGGGGAGGTGGGATTGGGAGAGGGGGAGCGGGCTATGGACATTGGGGAGGGGAGGCGAACCATAAGAGACTATGGACTCTGAAAAACAACCTGAGGGTTTTGAAGGGTCAGGGGTGGGAGGTTGGGGGAACAGGTGGTGGGTGATGGGGAGGGCACGTTTTGCATGGAGCACTGGGTGTTGTGCAAAAAGAATGAATACTGTTACGCTGAAAAAAAAAATAAATAAATAAAAAGGGAAAAAAAAAAAATAAAGGCCACCACTATTAAGTCCCATCCAATTGTTGTCTTGAGAAATTGCAAGCTCAATGTTGCCAAATTAATCTTAGAATGCAAGAAACCCCAAAACACTGAATCTTTTCATTTCTTTTTTTCTTTTTTTTAAATTTATTTATTCATTTGTGAGCAGCACAGAGAGAGAAGGGCAGAGGAAGAAGGAGAAGCAGTCTCCCCACTGAGCAGGAAGCCCAATGTGGGGCTCAATCCCAGGACCCTGGGATTTCCCAGGACCCTGGGATCATGACCTAGCTGCTCTGGGATCATGACTTAGCTGAAGGCAGATGCTTAAACGACTGAGACACACAGGTCTCAGTCTCTTTTAATTTCTGGACAGGTGCATATTGTCAAAGAGACACCAAAACTTTTATCTTTTCTATGCCAAAAATCCCATGCTGATGTTCTATTATCTGTAATCCTAGGAAGAACATTACAAACTCCATGAGAGTGTTTGCGGATGGAGCAAGGTTCTATGCCATTATAATTGTGGCAAGATCGCTTTTCTTCCTTTTCCCGCAGGGATGCCTTATAAAGGAGGTAAAATGAGATTTTTTTTTTTTTGGTTCTTTCTCCAAATAAAAAAGATACAGAATTTTTTTTTTGCAGTATAAACAAGTACAGAAAATTGCAACAGAAGTTTTCACAATGCAAACATGTGATTGATTACTTTTAAGTCATCCCCTTTGAAGGTCATTGTCTCTTTTCTCTATCCTCTGACTCGGAAGACTCTTACCCTCCCCCAGCACTTCCCAGACCCATCTAGCAGTGGATGAGAACTTGACTGAAAACAGCACACAAAACCACCCAAGGAGGGCTTTCTGGGAAGAGCAAAGAGTTACAAAGGGGCAAGGAGCTTTTGTGAGAGAGATGGAGAGAGAACAGGGGAGGACAAGGTGGAAGCTCAACAGAACTCCAGCACTACAGAGTGCGCAGCGGACTTCGATGCTTGACTAGGTCAACAACTTCAGAGATAAGGCCTGGGATTAAATGGGCAATAGATTAACTAAATGGGCAATAGAAGCTATTTACAAATTCCATCTCCCCAAAGACCCCGTGGAGAATGGAGCTTAGTAAATGAGCCCGAAATGAAGAACTTATCTGGAAACTTCGCGGTGAGGCAGCAGAGTAAAAGAAGAGAATTGTACAAGAAAAGGAGCAGTCTGAACATCACTAGTCCACAGTGGTGGGTCGAAGATCCTGGTCCCACCCATAATACTACTGGGGAAGGACAGAGGAGGAAGAAAGAGAAGGGGGAAGGGAAAAATGAAGAAATGAAGAGAGGAAGGAATTTTTTTTTTTTTTTAGTGTTCAATAATTTATTAGTTCTGTATAATAACCAGGGAAGGAAAGTCTTTTAAAAATGTTTTCAGCACTTGACACCACCCCCATCTGGAATGTGTTATGAATTTAATTCTCAAAACAACAGCATGAGGTATAAACCATTGCCATACTTGAGGACAAACATAACGTGGCCACGATCAGCATTGCATCTAGAGCTAGCTAACTCCAGATCCCATACATTTGACCCTTTATTTTCCTGCTACAAAATACACTGCATAGCTTCAGTTAGCTGTCGGAGATACAGTATTTTTAAGAGTGAAGTTAGAAACAAAGCCAAAATCTTCAGGGAAAAAGAAGGGGAGGAGTGTTTACTCCTAAACTTCTATTTTGTGTTTATAGTTTTACACTTTTTCAGTGTTACTTTTTGAAGCTGAGAATTGTCAAATGCTAGATATTTTGATGTTTTCCTTAATTTATTTTGGTGAGAGAAGAAAGTTGTTTAAAGAAATCAAATGAGTTACTTTAACACATCTTCCAAAGGGTTCTGAAAATCCACTTTCTTGCTTTCTTTCTAAATAGGTTTATCTTTTTTCTGTCATCATTTAGAACAATTTTGAATTGTAAAAGCAATACTTCTCAGCATGGAAGATGTTGTTATTTTTTTAAGTCCCCAAAGTAATGGCTGAACATTTCTTCATAGCTAGGACAATATGGAGAGAGAAGCACACCTCTTGGTTATCTGGTCAACTGAACATGAGGAAAACTGGGTGAGGAGCCTGAAGCTTCCCAAGAGATCAAGAGACTTTCTGGATGTGCAGGCAAAGAAATGCTCCTTAAAGTTGTGTGAGATTTGTGGTAGGGAACCATCAGGATCTTGGAACATCAATAGAGAAGTGGCCCTGGTTAGAGCTTCCACTTCTCATTCTGAATGGACCAAGCCTGTCTAAAAGAGAGAGAGAGAGAGAGAGAGAGAGAGAAATGGAAAGATTTTTTTCTTCACCTAGTTTTCTTTACTTGTTTCAAAACACCCTTGGAGGGATTGAAGAACCATTTGAGTTGGCAATCTTTCAAAGTGGCTTGCCAAATCTTTATTTATTCATTCTTATTTCTCATTCTACTTGCCAGGAATTCATTTGAACATTTAGAAAATATCTCTGTATGTATAAGACAAAACTACTGATGCATGCAAAGTACAAGATGATTAATAAATAAAAACTTTTAAATGTTTTAGAAGTTTCATTTAAAATTAAATTACAGGGGTGATCTTGCCAGTTTGAAATGAGCTTTTCCCATTTCAGCTTTGGCAGATAATAAGGACACTGGCTCCTAGCACTGGTTCTTGTTCCAGGAGCAGTCTTGAAGAACTTGGGACAGTCTCTTTAGAATCCTTGGTTGGAGTGGGCTGCGAAAAGCAAATAAGTGTCCAGGGAGCCTCCCAAGCTTACACAGTATATGCAGAGCCTGGGGGGAGCCCTGTTTTCAATTTCCCCTCCCCAACTGTATTAGTCAGGTTCCCCCAGAGAAACAGAGTCAACAGGATGCATGTTTATATATAGAAAGAAGGATAGATTTTAAGGAATTTGCTCATGAAATTATGGAGTCTAGCATGTCCCAAAATCTGCAGTGTGAACCAAGCAGTCTGGACTCCCAGGGAAGGGCTGATGTTACAGTTCAAGTCCAAAGGCTCTCAGGCTAGAGACCAGATAAGATCCAAAATTGTGGTTCAAGTCCAAAGGCCATCTGCTGGTAGAATTTCTTCTTGCTCAGGAGCAGTCAATCTTTTGTTCTACTCAGGCCTTGACCTGATTGGATAAAGCCCACATACAGTCTGGAAAGGCCACTGACTTAAATGTCAATCTCATCTAAAAGTCCTCACAGAAATACCCAAAATAGTACTTGACCATGTATCTAGGCATAATGGTCTGGCCAACTTGACACATAAAATAAGCCATCACACCAGCCCATATGCTATAAAGCAGACAAGGTAATGTCAAAATGCAAATTAATCACATCGTTTCCCTTTTTAAAAAACCTTCAAAGTTTCTACTCTATCCTTAGGAAAAGCCCCAGTTTATCCTGGTTCTCGAGGTCTTTGTGGTCTCGTGCTTATTTCCAGATCTCGCTTCTTCCACCCACACTTGAATCTTAGGATCCCACCAGGCTGAATTACTTTCAATTTCACAGAAATACTAGTTGCCTCCAGAAACATAGTGTTTCTTCTTCCTGAAACATTTCCCCGCATCCCCCAAATCTCTTCCTCATTAATTTCTATTCATCTTTTCCATGTAAAAATTTAGATATCACTTCATCTGAGAGAGCTTTCCTGACTCCAGAGATTGATGATTAATTCTCAGCAGCCTGCCTGGCACATGGCATATGCTTAGTAGCTATTTGCTAAATAGCTGAATAAAATCCACACGTTTTGCAAAACCAAGAGTAATCCTGAATTTGGTTAGGTGTAGTGTTAGGTGACAGCATAAACTATTTCATAATGGACATTTTTCTCATGGAACCAACCTTCTTGGCACTCTCTGGGTTTTGCTTGTAATTTAGTGACTGCGCCTTCTTGAAGTCATTTGCTTGTTTCTCATTAGACCCCAACTTCTTCCTGTTGAGCTGCCTCATATCTATATCTTCATTCTATACTTCCTTCTTAAACCTCAGGCACTTGCTTGGCATTATATTTTGGATGTCTACAGGACCTCTCAAACCCAAAATAGTCAAAACTGCTTTTTCTCCCCAAATTGCTGGCAACTTCAGCTACTCTAGCCTAGATACCTGTAGTGGGTTTTTTGTTCCTCTTCTTCTCTCACCTTACATACAATTCATCAGAAGATCATGGTGGCTACAACTTCAAAATATATTCAGAAGCTGGTCACTTCTCACTCTCTCTACCTGTTACCACCCTTCTCTGAGCTACCACAGTCTTTAGCCTGGCCTGTTTCAACAGCCTCCCAGCCCCTCCCAGCTACAGCCCTTCCCAATCTACAGACTGTTTTCAACACAACACCCAGAGTGATCCTTTTGAAAGGATCATGGAATTCCTCAGCTCAAAATGCTGCATGCCTCCTCAATTCCATCAGAGTTAAAGCCAACTTTTAAAAAAATGTCCTGAAAATTCATACATAGCCTGGTTCTCTGCACTTGCCCAATAGAGGCTGAATCTTACCCTTCCCCTGACTCTGAGCTCCATCACATTGACCTCCTTGCTCTGTCATGCAGCGCTTTTACTCTGTTCACTCTGTTTAGAACAATCCTCCCCCGATCCAGAATACACTTAATGAATTCCCTCAACCCCTTCCAGTCTTTCAGTGAGTTCTATCCTTACCAATTTATTTATTTTAGTAGTGACTTGTCCTCTACTCGCTAACTATACCCACTCAGGATAGGTAATCCTAAGCCTATCCCTTGCTCTACTTTTTCTCCATCCATGATATTATATAGTTGAATTACCTATTATACTCTTTTCCATCTGTCTCTCTGGCTAGAACGTATATCTTTAAGGGTATGGGTACTGTCTTTTATTTTTCACTGATACATTCTAATGTAGGAAAGTATCCATAGTACCTATTTTATATTTATTAAAGGAAAAAATGAATTACTTTAACAACCAAGTACTCTTCCAGACATGAAGCCCAGTATCAGGGTGTTTATTGAAAGAATATTGCCTTGATCATAACCAAAGATTCTAATTTAGTTAAGTTTGGGAATAGAACCTAGTGACCCCAGATTTTCCATAAGAAACCTAGGTATTGTCATGACCACTAAAATTTTTTAATACTGCTGAAAAATTCTCAGGGTCATGGTTTGGCTTGACAATGTCAGTGCCCCTGAAAATGTTCTGAATTCCCACATTAGGGTTCTGGCTAAAACTTTTGTTTTATCTATAAATCATCAGCATGTCTAAAAAATGTCTTGACAGAACAAAAAAAAAGGTTCTTGATTTTTATAGTTAATAATAATAATAATAATAATGCTTGGGAATGAGCAGGGCTTAATGGGAAAATATTTTTGCATTTAGGAGAATAGAGATGCCCCTAATTTCTCTCTGAAAATCGAAATTTCTTCATTATGGGAACTTTTCATCCTGATATTTTTTTTACCCCAGGACTCATCTTTCCATGTATCATATTTATTTTTAACTCATGATTTTCTCTTCCCATGCATGACCCTGACACCTATTAGAAGCAAAAGGCTGACAATGAAAATGAGACTGTGGTGTCTGATCTAGGGTATAACTAGAAAAGCCCACAGCTTAGACAGAGAAACTGGATAAACAGCCCTTAACTTGCTATGTGACCTTAGGAACTCCATTTCAAGTCTCTAAAAGCTCAGTTTCCTCCTCTGTGACACAGAAGAAAAAGTCTTCTAATATCAATGTGAAAACATTCTATAAAGTATCAAGTACTGTATGTACTCAGATACTATTAGTATTATTAAATAGTCATCTTCCTTTTCTTGATCTACATTTATAATGGAAACTTGCTATATTTTCCTTTCCCTGTGTTATTAGACATAGTGACTTACCAAAAATTAGGGAGGGTTAGCCATGACGTCAATTCTTCCTGGGTGTAGGCAGTAAGGAGATACATTGCCTGAAGAGTTTGAAATAATAATAAAATTGACAGAAATTTGGTCTTTTTTTTTTTTCATTATCATCATAAGCCACAATGCTGAAGATGTTGGGGATAAAATGCTACCCTCCTTCAGATTCCTTTCATTTCTCTGACTCTACTTTAAGAGCTACCTTCTCCCACTCACAATCCCTATGATTTATTAAGGCTCATTCCCCTGTGGACTCCAGTGTGGGGACATGACCCAGGAATGATCAGTTATTTTATTCTATCTAACTTGGCCACAATGATTTTTGGAAGATAAATAAGTGGCCAAGTCCGTCTAATCAATGGCATGCAACCCTATGACACAGGTGTGTGGTACATGGGATATCTCTTTATTTTAGCTGGAATTGAGAACAGGGTGGGGCATACATGTAGCACATTTGGCAGCCCTCCTGCCAGGACAAAGAGAGAGTCTGCCTGGAAACTGAGCCAATATAACTGAAAGCAGAGATAAGATAAGGGAAAAGTGAGACCATGTCCTGATGGCATCATTGGATTATGTGGAAACACATGGGCCTGTACTCTCTACAATTAGATAGGCCGATGCTAGTTTGATCTGGGTTTTTAATCACTTACATTTTGAAGATCACTAAGGAAAAAGTGTTTATTAAAATGAATTTGATTTACATTGGGAGGCATGTGAGTGGAGTGTTAGCTCACGTCAGAAGTAAAGTGAGTAGTGTGGCCCAGTCAATGAAGGAATCCTGGGTCCTTGTGTCAACTCATTTGTGAGTCTCAGTTTCACCTCCTACAAAGTGAAAGAGGGAAAGGTAGAAGAGATGATTTCTGGATATTTCAAACTCCTAACACCAGGAGTTTCTAAGCATAGCTCAGGCATACCTTCGTACACAATGGAAATTTTGGAAACGGATTCAGAATTGAAAGGAGAAGGACTGTGAATCACCTGCGAAAACATCAATAAATCATATAAGACATTCTTTCCACAACACACAATGACACTGGATTGATATTATGGACACTTTGAGGTAATTTCCATGACTTTGGCTGACATACCATCTCAGTCGTTTTACTGCTTTCACCATTGTATTTTGATGTCAAAAGCACATGAGGCTTCTGTAGTTACAGTTGTTCTGTTAATGCATTATAATTACAGATGTAATCAAAAAGAGGAGATTGATTTTTTGCCTAAATGATACCTTTAATCACTTCTGAATAAGGCATGACTCCAATTAGAGGTATCTTCAGAAAATCACACCTAATAGCATCATTTATTAGAATTCTAACTAGGAGCTCTTTGTTTCATGTCATCTCCCTTTAATCTGTTTTCCTAGGGAAAAGCATGGTTTCCTGCACATTATGACAGAGGGCAAACTTCTTATAATTGGGATTCAGCATATCTGATCTTAAACCAGATAAATCACTGAACATGTTTTTCTCACTTAAAATAAATTCAACAAGCTGTTTTGACAACCTACCAAATGCCAAGTAGAATAGAAAAATATGGAAGTGAGCAAGTCTTCAAACCCATCCACAATACATTTAGAATGTCATGGAGGATGCAGATGTATGAGATAGCATATGACTAGCTGAGAAAGGGAAGTATATTTCAGGCAAGAGGAATATCCTGGGTAACTATTAAGCCTGGTGAATAGAAAATGAAAGATTGTGTTTTGAAATGTAATCAAGTGAAGATGAGTTCATATTGGGTTAGAATGGGCCCTAATCCAATGATTGATGTCCTTATAAGAAGAAATTTAGACACAAAGACACCAAGGAAGATGGCTATACTAAAATGGAGGCAGAGACTGGAGTAACAATGCTGCAAGCTAAGGAATGCCAAGGATTGCTGGTAACCACTAGAAGATAATAAGAAAGGAAGGATCCTCTTCTAGCCTGGAGAGAGAATGTGGCCCTGTCATCCATCATGAGAAAGGGATGTCCCTGGAAGTCACAGATCCCTCCAAAATAACAAAAAGAGTACGTCTTATATCAACTCAACGCTGCAGAGTTACCTCAGCAGACAAGCAGACCCGTAAGCAAAGAACTCATGGTTCCCACTGGGATTTAGGAGTTGTTTGCCATCTTGCATTATTGCATTAGAAACAACAACAACAACAACAGCTATTACATTGGTCTAGTATAATCCCTTGCTTTTTTAACTTTTTTTTCCCACCCCATCATCTGTTTTCAGTTTTCTCTAACCTTCCCAGAAGAAGCAGTTTTATATGCTAGCCAACTTCTTTTTACCTAGTGATTCAACACCCTATTATAGATACTTAAATACTTCATAATCTCTTATTTAAGTATAGATACTTAAATGCTTCATAATCTCTTCATATATCTCTTATTCCAACATGCCTCATGAGATAAATTCCCATAAGTTTCATTTTTTTCTCATGGAAATGTATTTCTCCCAAACAGTAAGGCCTTTGGCAGAAGTAACTACAGTTATCATGAAGAAGGTCCTGATTCTCTATGTGTCCTCCATGCCTAATACTACGCCTTATACCATGCAAGAATTCTGCCAGTATTCAACAAAGAAAAAAGTGAATGAGAGAATAAGTATGTTTTTGCTTTTATTTTAAGGTAGAAAATACATGAAAATATTTAAGGTGTCCACCTTAGAAGATCAATGAAAAAAAAAAATTGAAGAGGAGAATTGAAGCCTGGCTCTAGCTCTTATTATATGAATTTCTTGGAAAATTTCTTAATCACTCCTCACTTTCTTTTTCATCCTGCAAACAAGGAATCATAAATAACATTACGAATCTCATGAGTTTCTTTGTGAAGATCACGTGATTTAATTACTGTAGATTATCCAGTACGTAAAATAAGTACTAGGTAACTACTAGCTACATTTGTTACTGTTGTTATTTATTGTTACATCACAGTTCAGATCACATTCTTTTTTTCTTTTAATCCCATTAGCATACCCTTTATGATAGTTCATGCATTCTTTTAACAGCCTGATTTCTTAGTCTTCCTTCCTAGAGCTTTTTATAATCATTATTTCTTAGGATTCTTCAAGGGTAAGTAACACAAACCCAACTAAAATTATCACGAGTCAAAAAAGGTAATTGAGTAGTTGTCACTTCTGGTCCTATCCACTCTCCCACATTGAGAGCATACTTTCATTTTATTTATTTTTTTTTTCAGCATAACAGTATTCATTGTTTTTGCACAACACCCAGTGCTCCATGCAATACATGCCCTCCCTATTACCCACCACCTGGTTCCCCCAACCTCCCACCCCCACCCCTTCAAAACCTTCAGGTTGTTTTTCAGAGTCCATAGTCTCTTATGGTTCGCCTCCCCTTCCAATTTTTTTTTTTTTTATAAACATATAATGTATTTTTATCCCCAAGGGTACAGGTCTGTGAAGCATACTTTCATTTTAAAAAACCACATAGTCCTTCTAACAACAACAACAAAAAAAGATAATTCATGTGCTTTATATAGATACTAGGGAGAGATTCTTTTGGCCCTTTGACACAGTGTCCAGCTTGATTTTAGTTCACCTTCCCTTTACTAATGAGAGATAGGGGTGCTAAAACAATTACTCAAATTGTGACATAGTAAAGGGCTATTTTTTTTTTTTTTTGTTAAAGGTTTTATTTATTTGACAGAGAGAGAGATCACAAGTAGACAGAGAGGCAGGCAGAGAGAGGGGAAAGCAGGCTCCCTGCTGAGCAGAGAGCTTGATGTGAGGCTCGATCCCAGGACCCTGAGATCATGACCTGAGCTGAAGGCAGAGGCCTAACCCTTGAGCCACCCAGGTGCCCCAGCGAAGGGCTATTTTTAATGATGTGCAAGGTGACTATGGAACTACACTCTCTATCTGACTGTTTCATATACAATGGGACCTGTATTCCTTGTAAGAGTTATATGCTGGATTAAGCATGTTGTGAAGTATGTGGAAGTAATGGAAATGATAAAGGAAGACCAGAAGAAAAAGATGAAGGAGTGTAAATCATGTCATAAACAATCAAGAACTGAGATAACCTGGTTTGGAGAAGTAACGTTTGGGCTAAACTTCATGGTAAACTTTATATAGGAAATAGTTTATTGCTAAGAGGATGTTAACCAATTATTTGCTAACTGAAAAGAGACCAAAATAAATGACAATGAATTTAAATGAAAACAAAAAAGAGTTCAATTAGAACAGAGGAGGCCACTTTTTGCCTTTAAAAAATTCTCAGAATTAAATGTGGAATTTAAGAAACAAAACAAGCAAAGGGGAAAGAAAAAAGGGAGAAGCAAACCAAGCAACAGACTCTTGACAATAGAGAACAAACTGATGATTACCAGAGCGGAAGTGGGTGGGGGATGGGTTAAGTGGTTGATGGAAATTAAGAATTGTGCTTGTGATGAGCACCCAGTGTCACATGGAAGTTTTGATCACTAAACTGTATCCCTGAAACTAAAATTACACTGCATGTTAACTAACTAGAATTTAAATAAAAGCTTAAAAAACAAAAACTAGACAGAGGTGGATGAAAGAATGTGGGATCTTTTATTAGAGCATTTGTAGTTTAATTGTCTTTAGACAAATAAAATGAAATTGAGATTTCTTTTTTACTTAAATGTTTAATGTAATTGTAGAACCCCCAAATCCTTCAGTGATTATGTTAAAACGAAATGACATTGCTCAGAGTTGATTGTACAGTATTGTTGATTCTTACTACAATAATATATTGCTACTATAATATTATAGCTCAAAAATAAGATTTTGTATGAAATGTTTATAGCTTTGGTGAGAAATTATGGAATATAAATGTTGATTTTAAGAATAACTTTATTTCCATAGTCAAAATGTTATTAAAAGTGCCTCGCATGGATGTGATATCAGTAAGGGATGGATAAGAAGAAAGGATGGACTTCTTATATCCCTCACAATTTATTTCAAAGAAGTTTCAGAGTTTATTACCACATATAAATGAGGAATTTCTGACAGTAGTAAATAATCAATAGATATTAACTAATACTGTCCTCATTCTCATCACCAATATCATTTGCCAACAATAATCTGCTAGGATCCACAAACTGCAAGGTAAACAGCTTCCCTTCTTTTCCCTGCCCTTGAGGAAATTGTCATCTAGAGGGAGAGAATTACTAGTTATAGTACTATGGAAGGCCCTCTTCTGTTGAATCTCAGCCTTTCCTATATGGCAGCTGTGAACGCAGCAACTAATGTGACAGAATTTGCTACAGCAGTGTTTGTGATTGGGGAAACTCCTCCCTTTTGGAATAGTCAAGGGCCTGAGGTCCAGCTTTGTGGTTGTCCAGGACTAATTAACTTCTGAGACAGGCTGCTTTCCATGGAGCTTTCCATAATGACAGACTCCTTAACTGGTGCCTTTGGAAGATTAATCTTGGACAAGTTCATGCTTATCCTCATTTGCAATACCTATCTATAAAGGAAACTGCTAAGTTAAATTACATGAATATTTTTGAAAAAATTAGACACATCGTTGTATTTCTTATCAGCGTTTTCCCAATTCTCGCCAACATTGTCATAATTTTGCTTAACTTAAAACAATTTTAAGATACCATTTTCTTTTGCATTTCGTAGGTGGTTAATAAGACCAAATATCTTCATATGTTCATTGAACATTTTTCTTCTTCTGTGAGCTGCCTCGCAATTCCAGGTTTGAAAATAGACACATTCTGGGCTATCAGGTTAAATAGAATTAAACTCAGAGAAATAGAAAGCAGGTTACAATGAAACCAATACTTCCAAATGATCTTTTCTGAAGGATGTAAGAAAATTTGTATTATTACTAATTACTTATGAGTAAGTCCATTACTTTTCTTTTCTATTAAGGAATGACCAAGAAGACAGTAAGATAGTCTTACTGTCTTCTTGGTCATTCCTTTATTGTTTTCTTTCCAGTATTATGTATATGTTACAGATACATGTCTCATGACACTAAAGTTCTCAGGTTTCTGAAAATGAAAAAAGGTAGGGAAACAAACCAAATTACAGTCAAAATTCTTTCAGAAGAAATGCATATAAACTTGGGAATTCCATCATTCCTTGAGAGAAATAAGTCACAAGGTTCTTGTTGTTGTTATTGTTGAATAAAAGTTATGTTCAGAGCCCCTTTGGCAGCTGTACAGTTCTAGAAGCCACCATCTCTGATATTCCTCATGAAAGTCTCTGAATTTGTATAGTGTCTTAACTGTTCAAAATGCTCATATGGAATTCTTATAAATATTGAAAACTAAAACCAAGAGAGGTTCAGAACACAGGTCTCCTGGTGCTTAATCCAGTCTGTTATCATTGTGGCCTTTCCAATATGACCTAGAAATTACAGACTATAATTATTAAACTTCAGTCAAGCAATGGGGCATTGAAGATGGGACCACATCTAACGAGAATCAAGTTAATTTTTGAGCTGCTAGACCAAGGTTTTCTAAAATATTGCTTACTGGAAAACCATTTTTCTCTAAATCCCCTGGGCTAGTCCCCTTTCAGATCTACAAAAGTATAATCTTTGTTGACTGGGGCCTTAACATCTTCATTTTTTAACAAGGACCCAGAGGTTATTCTGTTGTATACTACTCTCTAAGATAATTCATTATTGCCTCTCTTTCTCTTGGTAGAAGGCATCAGGATGGACTTAAACTCAATTTCAGGTGCTCATAGATTTTGTTGTAGTATTTTATGCACTGATCATTTTAGTTCACTTACTAACGTGACAAGAGTAAGAGAAAAGAAAAAAACTGGTGTAAGAAATACAGGATGCTGAAACAAATTAACTATTAATGATCCAGAATGTTTTGATGAACAGCATTCCCCCATCTCACAGACAAAAAAGAGCATCCCTTATTTAATAGGGCCTTCACTTAACTGTTTTAATAAGTGCTAGTCAACTGAAAAACATCTTTGAACAAATGATAAAGAACACAGTGTCTCATGCATAAACAATGTGATGTTCTGAGAGATAGGTGGATGGGCTTGAAGCCAGACAGATCTGGGTATGAATCCTAGCTCCTCTCCTTATTAATTCTGTGACCCTGCTTAAACAATTCAAACATTCTAATCCTTAGTTTCATTACCTATAAGATGAGGCTAATGCTAATTCTTCTTTACAAATTTGTAAATATTTTTATAGTTCCTAGCATTAATTAGACACTAGGACCAAGCTGGGAAATTATTATTCAAAAATGTTGACTATGACTAATGCCAGAGAATGTGGCATTAAATGAAGTTTCTGGGTCTTGTAACAAGTTAGCTTTTATTTGTTTAATGTGAGATGACTCAGTGGTCTGTTTATGGTTTTATTCACCTGAGAGATTTAAAAAAAAAAAAAAAAAACAAAGCACAAGAACACAGCTCGATTCTTTTCCCTCCAGTCAGATAACACGATAAAAAATAGAACAAGCCCTTAGTCTCAAATTATCTTAATTTTTGTGTTACTAAAATTTCTTTCACTGGGGAACATAAGGCCTGTTGCTCCAATAAAAAAGAAGCCTCTATCCTTAATGAGTGGGTTCTAGGAATAAACAAACCAATAATAAATAAGCTTCTACCTTTGATGGAACAAGCACAGGGGAGGGCAGGGGAATATCTTGCTTTGCCTGACAAAAGTAGAAGAAAATAATTAAAGACGGACCCCTGGTTCTGAATGGGAGCTCTGAAATACTTATCCTATTCATAGGAAGGAATGAAATCCAACTCAACCTCTTCACTTTCTTCCTTTGAATAAGCAAATGAATGAGCTCATCAGAAGCCTTATTTCATACATCCAGGTGGAACTGCGAATCAAGGTATCCCACATCCCCCATCTCCAGAATGGACTTTTTGAAGCAATTAACCGATCCCCCTAAACTCAATGATTTGTACCAGGGTAGCCATGTCACCCACAGGCCACGTGGAGTCCTTTTGGGGAGAATGATACGCAATTTGAGAAAGAGTGCTTTCCTTTTTCAAACAGAGAAAAGAAAAAGAGAAAGAATCCGGATGAGATTGTTAGTGCCTACATCTAACTATTACATAAGCCCAGAACTTCTCAGTTACATGAGTCAATAAATTCCTTTTCTGTGCTTGAGCTGATTAGACTTGAGTCTGTTTTCATTGGTCAGAGAGGTTGCGCTACAAAAAACCTGAATTCTACCATGATTTGCAACACCCCTTGATTCTGCCAACTAACTCTGCTGTCTTTAGAATAGTTTGCAGTTTTAAAGCATTTTAAGTAAATTTACCAAGATGTTGTTACTGCTGCTGCTAATGTTGTCATTCTTGTGTTAACATGGAACTATGAATGTCATAACTCTGCTTTTTATCCCACTAATTTTGACTGACCCTGGACCATGCATACCTGCAGGGATATGTATTGCTCTGATTCTGAAGCCTGGGTGAGCTTTAGAGCATGCAGTCATCTGGAAAGCCCATAAACAAGACCAGCTTTCTGAGAAAGAACCTGCCAGAAAAGCTGCTACAAGCATATTGTGTGAGCAGCTGGCCTCAGCAGCAGTGAGAATCTATCAGAAAAGAAGATGGAGAAATATGTTTGCAAGCAACAGTTTGAGATAAAGAGGGTCTAGAAGACATAACCTTTCCATGTATCTCACTGCATTTAAAATGGAGTCCTCAAGAAAAAAGTCTCAAGCTACTCATGCAGTGGAATGGAGTCGGTAATTTGCTATAAATCTCATTTGCAATTTGAATGGGATATATCTTATTCTAAACGCAAAGGATGATTCACTCTGTAATTGGACCTCCTCCATTGAACAGGCTGTGCAACCCCTTTGGCTACTAGGCCAAGTGGAGGGCTTCCAGGTAGCTTCTTTCCTCCTGCCTTCATCCCCTCCATTCTTGAACCTCATTCAATCAGAAATGGCCTCCTAGGTCACAGGGATCTAGCCAACAATCCTCAGGGAGATTTACATTGCAAGGCAGAAAGAAACCTGAGAGAGTAACTTTTGAAATCAGACTGACCTTGGTTTCAATCTCAATTTCCTCCTTCCCTCTCTCATTTCCTTCCTTCCATATTTATAGACTACCTATTATATGCCAGACACTATTAGATACTAATAGGGATAAACTAAAAAAAAAAAAAAAAAAAAAAAAATTTCATTGCTTTCTTAAAATTCAGAGAATCATTCAATGAGTAAATACTGTAAGTAATTTCCTGTTCGAGCCAAGTCATTTCCTCTGACTAGCCTCATTTTTCTCATCTATAACATGGATAGTAAAATGCCTACCCTGCATGAGTAAAGGAGACTTCAGGTATGGAGAGAGCTGGATGATCCAGGAGTGAAAAAAAGACACGTCTTAAAGATTATTAAAGTTAGCTAATATTATCCAGAAAACCCTATGTGTTTTACTTTGTGGTAGGAGATGCTAAATAGAAGAAAAACTATGTATGTCACTGGACCTCATCTCCTTTAAGTCTCACAGAGCCTCTTCTATAAAATGGTGACAGTCATATTCACCCTACCTCCTCATAGAGCTATGCAAGAACTGTGCAAGTTATTTTAAAGAGAAAAAGAGAGGCCTCAAACATTTAAAGCATTCTTTGCAAACTGAAAGCAGTGGTTTTTGATTTGGGGCAATTCCCACCCTCTTCCCCCACTCCCCAGGAGACATTTGGCAACATCATTTTTTTTTTTTTTTTCAGAAAGCACCTTTTATTTTACTTATTTTGTACCTTCTTTTGTGAGAATGCTTAAAGTCGGTCTCTTAACAATTTTAATTATATAATATAGTGTTATCTATAGACACCCTGTTATACATGATATCCTCAGTTTATATTATTATATTTACTCAGTTTATAATTGAAAGTTTTTATACTTTTACTAGCCTTCATCTTTCCTCCAACTTCCTGCCCCTGTCAACCACTTTTCTATTCTCTGTTTCTAGGAGTTTGACTTTTTCTTTCTTTCTTTCTTTTCTTTTTCTTTTTCTTTCTTTCTTTCTTTTTTTTTAAGATTCTATGTTTAAGTGATATCATGCAATACTCACTATTTGTCTTCCTCTGTCTGGCATTATTTATCATTATATCCTCCAGGTGCATCCATGATGTCATAAATGACAAGATTCCTTTCTTTTTTAAAGCACATTTCCTTTATCAAGTCATTTGTCAATGAATATTTAGGTTGTTTCCATACTTTGGTTTTGTGACTAATGCTGCTATGAACATGGAAATACAGATATCACCTTGATATCTCATTTCCTTTGGCTGTACACCCAGAAGTAAAATTGCTAGAGCTTTTGGTAGTTCTGTTTTTAATTTCTTGAAGAAGCATCATACTGTTTACCATAGTGGCTTTGCCAGTTTACAAGAGTACAAGTGTTCTCTTTTCTCTACATTCTCACCAGCATTTATCTCTTGTCTTTTTGATAATAGCTATTTTAACAGGTGTAAGGTGGTATCTGGTTTTGATTTCTATTTCCCTGATAACTAATGATGTTGAGCACCTTTTCATGTGCCATTACAATTGGTATACCTTCTTTGGAAAAATATCTATTTAGATTCTTTGCACATTTTTAAATTGTTATTTGATTTTTTGCAATTGAATTATATCAGTTTTTTTAATATATTTTGGATTTGGGCCCCTTACTAAATTTATTGTTTGTAAATATTTCTCCCATTTCACAGGTTGTATTTTAATGTTATTTATGGTTTCCTTTGTTGCACTGAAACTTTTTAGTTTGATGTGGTCCTGCTTGTTTATTTTTGCCTTTGTTGTCTTTGCTTTTGGTGTCATTAAAAAATTATTGCCAAGACCATTGTCAAAGAGTTTACCCCTATGTTTTCTTCTAGAAATTTTTTGGTTTTAGTTCTTACATTCAAGTCTTTAATCCATTTTCAGTTGATTTTCATATATTTTCTAAGATAGGAGTTCAGTTTCATTCTTTTGCATGTGACTAGTTTCCCAGCACCATTTATTAAAAAGACTATACTTGCCTTATTGTACACTCTTATCTCCTTTCTCAAAAGTTAATTTACCATAAATGAGAGGCTTTATTTCTGGGCTTTCTATTCGGTTCCATTGATCTATGTATCTGTTTTTATGCCAATACCAGACTGTTTTGATTTTTAGAGTTTTTCAACATGGCTTAAAGTCAGGAAGTATGATCCCTCCGTATTTGCTCCTCTTTCTCTAGATCGCTTTGGCTATTTAAGGTCTTTTGTGGTTCCATATAAATTTTAGGATTTTTAAAAATTTATTCAAAAAATCCCATTGAAATATTGAAAAGAATCTGTAGATCATTTTGGGTAGTGTGGACATTTTACAATATTAATTCTTTCAATTCATGAGCAAAGAATGTGTTTCCACTTATTTGTATCCTCTCCAATTTCTTTTATCCATGTCTTACTGTTTTCAGTGTACAGATCTTTCACCTTCTTGGTTAAATTCGTTCTTAAATATTTTATTCTTTTTGATTCTATTATAATGGGGTTGTTTTCTTAATTTCTCTTTCTGATAGTTTGTTGTTGGTGCATAGGAAACAAACTGACTTTTGTATCCCTCTACTTTGCAGAAAGTGTTTCTTTGTTCTAACAGTTTTTGATGGAGTCTCAGTTTTCTGTATAATACCATGTCTTCTGCAAATAGAGATAATTTTACCTTTCTTTTTCCATTTCGTTGCCTTTTATTCTTTTTCTTGCCAACTGACTTCCAGTACTGTGTTTAGTAGAGGTGAGAGTTGACGTTATTGTTTTGTTCCTGCTCTTAGAGGAAAAACTTTCATCCATTTTACCAGTGGGTAAATGTTAACTGTGTTTTTTTCATACATGGCCTTTATTATGTTCCTCCCTCTACATTTACTTCAGGGTTTTTACTATGAAAGAATTTTAAATTTTGTCAAATACTTTATCTGTATCCATTGCAATGATCATATGATTTTTATTCTTCATTTTGTCAATGTAATATACCACATTTCTTGATTTGTGAATTTTGAACTACCCTTTTATGCCTGGAATATATCCAACTTGATCACAGAAGACAATAATTTTAATGTATTATTGAATTTGGTTTGTTAATATTTTGTTGAATATTTTTGCAACTATGTTCACCAGTGATATTGGCATGTAATTTTTTCCCCTGTATTGTCCTTGTCTGGCTGTGGTATCAGGGGAATACTGATCTCATAAATTGGTTTGGAAGTATTTCCTCCTCTTCCACTTTCTGAAGGAGTTTGAAAAGTATTGGTAGTAGGTCTTTTTAAATGTTTGGTAGCATTCATTAGTGAAGCCATTCATCTGGTCCTAGACTTTTCTTCATTGGATTTGTTTACTAATTTAATGTCATTAGTAGTAATTGTTCTGTACATATTTTCTTTTTCTCATAATTCAGAATTGGTAGGTTGGTTGTTTCTAGAAACTCATCCATGTCTTCCAGATCATCCAACTCGTTTATATATAATTGTTCATAGTAGTCTCTTATTATCTTTTGTACATATGTTGTACCAACTGTAATGGCTTCTTTTTGATATATAACTTTCTGTACTTGTCTTCACTCATTTTTTGTAGGTGAGTCTAGCTAACAGTTTGTCTATTATTTTGTTATCTTTTCAAACAACAAGCACTAAGTTTCATTGATTTTTCTCTATTGTCTTTTTAGTCTCTATTTCATTTATTTCTGCTCTAATCTGTTATTTTCTTCCTCTATTAAGTTTGGGCTTAGTTTGTCTTCCTTTTTTTTTTTTTTTTCAGTTCTTCAAGTATAAAATTAGGATGCTTACATTTTCCAATTTTTTTTGAAAATGCATTTTGTTGTCATAACTGGTAGAAGAAGTGGAAAGGATCTCTTAGCATCTAGTTGTTAGAGGTCAGGGATGCTGCTAAACATCTTACAACACACAAGGCATCCCCCACCCACTTCCAACAAAGAATGATTGAGACCAAAATATCTTAAGTGCCAAGGTTGAGAACCTCTACTGTAAAGCATTATGGAAAAATAAATTAATATTATTCTAATTATATCTGGTTGTTTATAGCTCAACATAGTAGAGGGGAGGTGGGCCAAAAGGGGAGGATGGAAAAGTCTAAGAGGAAATATTGCCCTCAAGACTCACACATGAAAATAATTTCTAGAACAAAATCAGAATAAAGATATCTTACACATCAATGTGAAAGATTTGAAAGGAAGTTAAACAATAATTCTTCCAGATCTGTTATTGACTTGTTGTATGACCATGGACATTGACAAGGCATTTGCCCTTTCTGGACTGCTAAATTTACCATTAAAAGTAGGCTAGTGAGTTCTCAAAGCGTATCCAATATTAGCATTCCATTTTTAATTATTTGTGAAAGATAATAAGCATAGAATTTTGATTCTAGCATCACAGACTCAGGTTTTTCCAATTATTCGGTGGGAGGATTTAGAAAACTCATTGGAGGATTTTGAGCCTCAGTTTTATTATCTATAACTGAGGGAAAATAAATATGTTGCAGTAAAGAACCTGACACATAGTACCTATTATTTCCAGTTATTATATTACTATGGGCTGTGGAGAATTTTCCAGTCTTTTTCATGAGCCTGCCTTTAGTGGAGAGCAAGCTTCCACAGTACTGACCAGAAACAAGAGAAATGTTCATGGTCTTTATGGAGTGAATATGTATAGCCTCTCAATAAGCCCTTTAGTGCGGACCAAAGACTATTTTGGTTATGCTGTATGGGTAAGTCATTGCCCTTCTGAAAACACAACTACCCCATCAAGGTGGTGTAACTATGTCTTAAAAGAACAACAGGAAGTTATATGTGTATTTTCAACATTTCTATTTAAGTCTTTCCTCCTGCTCCTGCCCATCATGTAGGATATTCTCATCCTCATTACTAGGTCCAAAAAGGAGAAAACCTTGCTTTCAAAAGTTAGCTTCCAGTCCCTCAGAAATATATTTATAGGAAGACAGGGAGGAATTAAATTTCTCTTTCTCCATGCTACTTAATCTATAAAGCATTTTTTCTCTGGTCATAAATAGTGCCCAATTTATTTCATAGTATTTGGATATTGACTTCAGGAAGATTGCAGATTCATGAAATTATTTCATGAAAGAATAAGCTGGTCTGTTCTCTCTGTCAAGCCTCAGAAAATAGTGTCAGCAATCTAAAGATGTCTGGAATAAATTCCAGGTCAAATTAAATATAATAGTTGTTAATAAAATTTCTTGTTGGTAGCCCAAGGAAGCTGATTCTAACATATCTAACATAACAATTTTAATTGTGCCATTATCAGTGACATTTTCAACTATTTATGCTATTTTGTGAAACTACTGCATACATATTTTTAAATAGCATTATTGAGATATAATTCACTTACCATAAAATTCACCCTTTTGAAGTATACAATTTAGTAGATTTTTGCAAATTCAGAGTTGTACAATCATCACCACTAACTTTGAAACACTTCTATCAATTGTGCCTTCAAAAAAATATAAAGCTAGAACCAATAGCCTTCCTCAATCACATCACTCCTCCATTTGGGAGCTGAGAAACTTTTGGCTATTTATGCCCACACCTGACAATTGTCCGATTTTGTATGAGAAATCACAGCAACATCAATGTTCTTTCTCTTTGTTCTTTGGAGCAATGGCTCCATCTTCAATGTATCTGCTCCAATGCATACTCTTTTTATTCTGTGTCTCCTCTTAGTAAGTAGTGGATTTACCAGTTGATCTCTTCATACCTATTAAAGAAAAAGACTATTAGGGCCATATTCCAGCAAAAGTGGTCCGTGTGAAATGAATACCTTTCTGGGGCCATTGTTGCTGTGATTAAGAGCTTAAGCTCCATTTTGAGGTAGTTTTTCACCTTCTGACTTGAAATGGTTACCAAGGAAGAGGTTTGCTTTATTCGAATATTAATTTTGAAAAAAAAAATTGTCAGTTTAATAATGTTTTCTTCCCAAATTAATGTCTTGATTAGGATCATATTAGTAAAGGGAAACTCAAAGAATTATCTCATTCAACTTTCTATCTTCTAAAAGTGGAATTTGTAAGCCATGCACTTCAAAAACAAACAAAATAAATGAAGTATTAAAATCTGGAAACTTTGGAAAAGGTTTCTTCAGCAAATTCTCTTATCTCTCAGTCTTTCTTCATTCTCATCAGTTTATAAACTTGGTCTCAACTGTCTTATCCGGAGTTACTCTGGTTGCAAGTAATAGGAACCCACTTAAATTAACTCACGTATAAATAGTTTAAGATTTGTTCTTGTGGAGATTTCAGGGTTATGTCTCATTTTGCAAGAAATGCTTTACAATGAATTAGAACAGGAAAACTTATCAGGAAGCAGTCAGGCTCACTTTCTCTTTTTCTGCACACTTATAAATCCACCTCTCTGTGTCTCATTTTATATTCCTGTCTCATTCTTCTCTTTTCCTCACATTTTCTGCTGCTCTGTAAACATAATTTAAAAGGACCACTCACAGCTGCCAAGTTTAAATGTCCTCCAAGTTCAAATACTAAAATAATCTAACCAATATCTTTGAATACTATTTCCAAACTCTCTCAAGAGAGAATGTGATGGGCTTGCCTTGGTCAGGTTTCCTCTCTGGCCCAGACAGATTTAGTCAGGACATCATTTCTAACAATTGTCTGAGAAAATGGGGTTGAGTTGTTGACCCCAAAAATGTCTATTATCACACCCCATGATGCTGCTCATTCTTACCTTTCTTTTTCAGAATAGTAGCCCAAACTTTCTTTTTTTTTTTCTCTCTCTCTCTCTCTCTCTAAGCATTTCAGAGAATCAATCCTTTCAGTCTTAACTCTTTCAAGTTAAAAAAAAAAAAGTCAAGAATTCTAGCAAGGAAAGCAGTAGTATGTAGAAAGTCAGTTTTGGGGGGGCAATCCAGGATCCTATAGATCATGATGAGCTTTCTACCTGGGGCAATTGAATGAGTTACTGATGAACAGAAATTCAGTTCCATTTGCTTCTGTAGTCTGGCAGTTCACACATTAAGTCACTGCGATTAGTCTCTCTCAGAGCAATGTCCAAATAATGTAATAACATTTCACAGTTATTAGCCTTTTCAAAGTTATTGCACTTTGCTCAGTCTTGGCTAGAAGCCCATGTCCGGGAGCAGAACTTAACTTTTAAACACTATGGTGATTGCCCTATTTTAAATAATGGACTTGCCAATGGAGACAAAGGAATTTTATGATCCTTAAAGAATCATTCACTTATCTATTTAAATGTTAGGGGTTTAATGCTCTTTGTTGATTAAATCAAAGTCAGGGCAGTGATTTCTCTATAGGTGTCAGAAGAAATTGTCAAACCACATTTCAGCCTTTTAAGTCCTCTGGTTTGTGAGGTTCCAGTAACTCAAAAGGAAAATTTTCAACATAATAGAAGATTATAGCTGTGGAAGTTACCGGGGTGGCGGGGGGAGAGTATGTTTGTAAGGCATGGAAGTAGCATGTGCTATACAGTTAAAGGATAATATTTGTTATCCTAAATATCTTATTATGGTCCATAATGACCTTAGATCTCTTCTCAATGGCCTAATTAGATCCAATTATATCTGCATAACACTGGGGAAAGTCATTTACTTTACCTTATTTCTTAATCCTGAGTCCCAAAGGAGCATTTGATTGTAGAGAAGTACTCAGTGTAGAATATTTTGAATTTCTCTCGAGAAAGCTACCGTGCCTACATCAAGTATTGATGACAACCCTTTCTTTCTCATTCATAACTCCTCTTGTAAAAAGTGTCCCCTCACGGGTTAGAAAAGCCAGCTTACCCACCTTTACCCAGAGCCTCTATCTACAACTGATTAAACTCTGAGGTTCACATCTGAACTAACCTGAGTCTATCACATTCCTTCTCTTTGGACTTGGAAACTGAGACACAGAGATTGATGTAGTTAACCCAGGACAGCCAGAATGTAGAGTCACATAGACTTTAGTAGCTTCAGGTGCCTCGATAGACAGCTATGTGTATGTATGCAGATGAGTGGACAGAAAAGTTGGTCTTTAAAAAAAATATATTCATTTATTTGGCAGAGAGAGACATAGCAAGAGAGGGAACACAAGCAAGGGGGAGTGAGAGATGGAGAAGCAGGCTTCCTGCTGAGCAGGGAGCCCAGTACGGGGCTCAATTCCAGGACCCTGGGATCATGACCTGAGCTGAAGGCAGACACTTAATGACTGAGCCACCCAGGTGCCCAAAAAGTTGGTCTTGAGTAGAAGATACAAGTGTTGAGGGGTAAGGAAAAAAGGAAGAGAAAATTACTGAATTCTTGATAGCCGTTCTCATGGGGTGTGACTGTACTTACTAAATTTTGTGAGATACCCAGGACCCTTACAATACACCTTGCTGTAGTAGGTTAGATTGAGTCAGTTTCTATTTCTTGCTATTGTTAGCTTAAACATTTCTTATTTATGCATCTAAATTGAGAAGCATTATATTAACTAAATATTCATTAGAATAAAAGAACAGAAATGTACTATTGGCCAAGTCAGGCCAATAGCTACATACAGAACTGAATCACAGCCAAAGGTTTTGACTGACATTGCAAAATTTAACCTCCATACCATTCTATATAAGCAAAACTCATTTTACAGATAAGAAAAAGAAGGCTCAGAAAGGTTAAGTAACTTGCTCAAAACTACATAAATCATATGTGACAGAAAGAACTAGATGAAAGTCTTCTGACTTCTATACTCTTGGACTTTTCATGGCATATTATCTACAGATGAAAATAATAAGTTCCAGGACCAAACTCCAGCTGCATATATTAAAAAAAAAAACAACTCCTCGTATCTTGTTAAAATTGTTAACCGAGTCCTCCAACAATGCCCTAATTGTTCCGAGCTAAACCAGTCACTAGCATATGTAGATTCAGGTGGTTACTCGTCCTCTCTCAGTTCTCATTGGTAAGGTGCAGGCAAGATGGTGGTGAAGCTTAGAGAAAAATGGGAAGGACCCAACGTAGTAACTGACTTCCAAAAAACCTTTACCCAGTACTCTCCCATTAAAATATAAAAATCACTCTTTCCAGGTAAATGAAGCAAGGTCGAGGTGGATCCGGCAGTGTCTGCTTTTTCTTTACATCCGCAAGGGCCTTGGAGTAGCAGCAGAACCAGTAAGTGCTTAAAGTCTTCAGAAAGGGCTCTCTCTCTACCTGATGAGTGTGGGTTTTAAGCCTCTCCAGGCTGTGGAACTGATTACCTTTATTCTGAGACCTTTTTAAGCTATGATTCTTTTCATGGATCCTTCTTTTTTTGAGTTCTGGATGGGTAAATACACAAATTCTTAGGTTCTGATTCTGTGTATTCTCTATAGCCTATATTTGCTCTAGCTCCGTCTACCATATAAATTGCTGTCCAGAAACACCAAGCATTGACTCTACCCCTGACCTGTTCAAATTCTTCACTGGGCATTATCATTGACTCAGTTCTTTAAGGGAGTCACTGTCATGAACATATTTCTATTCCTACTCAACTATCACCTTTCTCACAGAAACATCTATTTCTTATTCTGTGAGGTAATAATCAGATTACTTTTAATCCCACCCAAACCACATAAGTCTTATAAGTATTTTTCTGACATTTTTAGACATTTTTCTTTTTAGCTTCCCTAAATATTGTATGAGCAAACTCCTACCATGACAGCATTCCAAACCTGTCCATTATTCAAGGTCTTTGTTTCTCTCCCTCTCTATAAATTTCTTTGCCTTTTTGTTCTGTTTCCCCAGAAGTAACTACTCCTAATTTGTCAACCACCTTCATTTTCTTTCTTAGCTCTCTCACTGTAAAACATTTGAAACACTTTGTGTAAGAGGCACTAGATAAAAATAAGTTGAATGGCATAACATGAACAAAAAGCAGCATTTGGCTCAGAGCTGTATATGTGGAAAACCATTTAGTTTCTTCAAATCTCTTGTTTATCTCCTCAAGCCCCTATGAAGGAACTAATGAACATCAGGAAAGGGTAATTTAAGTACTCTACTTAATGTGGTCTCATGATTTCTTATTAGGGCTGCATTGTTCCCTCCCCAAAAGAAAATAAAAAGGCATAGTTGTAGTATTATGTTATTTTTGGAAGAATAAATCTGAGACACTCAGGGTTTTTTCTGAAAAAGGATAGAAAGATCTCAGTTCTGGTGTCAATGCTGCCTATCACCATCATGCAGACTTGAAAAAGGCTTCCCGCTGCTTGACTTTCGTTGGGAAGGAATACCGGTTACACTGACCTTGAGCCCAACCTGAGAAATGGATCTCAGATTGAAGCCTTAAAAAAAGAAATTAAATGTCAAACTTTATTAAGTCTTTGTGTGACCCCCATGAAGTCTTAAATTTGATGTTAAAGGTCATGTTTCTCTTGTTTGGGTAGGGATGGAAATATGTCATTGAAACATCTTGGTTTTTCAAAGTCCTGGTGAGTACCTATACTGGAAGGAAAAGGTGGGGATATGAAGAGCTGGATGTTCACTGGTGATAGAGTAATTGCCACATGAATTATTTTTATTCTTAGGGTCTTTTCCCTCTGTTTAGAGGACAATGGGCAGGACCAAGGAAAAGAAGGGGGTTACATGTATATATCTGCAAATTGTGGCAGGCCAACGTAGAGGAGGAGATTCACTTGGGCAGCCCCTGAGAATAGCTGAAGTCAATGGACCCCAGGAACTGTAATATTTGATGTCCAGTTGAAAAAATTGAAGTTTTCCATTTCTGCATTTAAATTCCTATATGTTATGCTCAAGTCTTTAGTAAAGTTTGGTTAAATACCAAAACCTCTTTTCAGCCATGCTCATAGGGAAAATGATGTTTGGTTCGTAGGTGGAGAGAAGCAGGTTAGAAAGGGGTCCACAATGCAGAGAGAGACAATCATCAGAGGAATAAAGCACAGAGTGATAGAAAACAAGAGATAATCTGAATGGACGTCAATGTCATTCCCAGAGGATTTGCAGAACTCCTTCCAAGGAATGGGGAAAAGAAACTGATTTTCTGCAGCTGTGTATGATGGGGGATCAGGCTGTGTTAGTTGACTACAGAAATATGTACTTGATGCTGAAGAAATGAGAACATTTAGGTTGTACACACAAAGACCTTCATGTGTAAGACATTAGGTTTCTCTCACTGATTTTTATTCTTAGGGACTTGATATTTGGAGATATATCATTCATTCTTTACTTGTCCGATTATCCTGCATATCTGCTTTAGTTTCTTACAGTCTTACCTCTAAGCAGAATTTTTATCTGTTCCTATCTCTGTTTCTATAATACATATTTGGATTCAGGATCCAGTCAGCTAAATCCCTCAGGCAGAAATTCAAAGGAGAGAAGGAGGGTAGATGGAAGAAATGGAAACTAAAAGAGGAGAAAGCGGGAGGGGTGGAGAGGTGCAGGAAAGTGGTAGGTCAAACCATTGCTTAGTCTAAACTATGCAGCACCAATGTTCTTAGATTCTTCTGGAGCAAAGACATCACCATCATCTAATTTAATCCATTGTCACCAACTGCCATATAACAGTGATGTGATCCTGATAGATAACCTTTATATTAGGCTGCATCATTATCCAGAAACCAGTGGGGAATGACTCAAAATATCACTCCAAAAAGTCACATTACTGTCAGATGAAGAAGGACATGCGCAAATGGGCACAGAGAAGTGTGCTTTCACTTCACATGTCTAAGCATAGTCAATAGTTAATGCACAGCATTCCACCATCTAATAACAATACATACTGAGTACTTCCTTAGCATCCAGCTTTGGGCTAAGTGCTTTACCCGCATCATCTCATCCCACCTGCAACCACAGAGGGAGGTCAGTGCTATAATTACCCATGTTTTAAATAAGAAAATTAAGGTTTAAAGGAGTTCTTAAACTTGTTCAAGGTCCCAGATAATATGGTTAAAGAATGTTTTACACATGAGATTTGCACATGAGATCTACACATGAGATTTGCCCACAATCTGGGCCACTAACCATGGTGCCTCTTTTGTGTCTCCTTCTTTGCTTTCTTTCTCCTCATCTGTAATTACTACTTACTTTTCTTTCTTTCTTAATTCCTTTGCATGTGTTTTAGTCAACTCAGGTGACTCTATTTTTTTTTTTTAATCTCTCTGCCTACCTTGACTGGTTAAAGGAGACATTCCTAATTCTCTATACCTGAACTTTATCCTGCTGATCTTTTCCCTCTGAAGGGCTTCTCCATGACCTTGGGCAGACATCTCATTACCCAGCTCTCATCAGCATCGATGTGCTCACAGAATGAGAAGCCTTGTTAGTAGGTATGAAATCTGAAAATCTAAGGATATTGTGAGAACACCTCACTCAGTGGCTCTCCAGATGGGACAGGTTATTTAAATCCTTGGGGCCTCCATTTTCTCATCTGTAAATAAAGCAGATTATAATGTCGTATGGAACAAGTGAGATGAAGCCAGAAAAGTTCATAGTCTTATGCCTGACATAAAGTAGGTGCTCTAGAAGTTTTAGTTGACATTGTTACTATTAATTAGGGAAGGTTATAATTCCCATTTAGCAAGGATGAAAATGGAGATTCAGAAGTGAGGTGTCTTACCACAGATTTTACACCTAATCAGTGACAGGGGCAAAAGCTTCTTCCACTCAGTAAACTTTATTGAACATCTATGTGCCAGGTTCTGTGGTACATGCTGGGGATACTCAAGTGAATACATGCATAATTAATAGATTAAGTTCCCTCTTTTCAGTACAACACATTTCTCTAAATATTCATGAATGTCCTGAAAGGGAAAGATGCTGAGGATCCTGGAGAAACAAGTTGTCATCACAAGGTCAATTGTAGACAGATGCTGTAGACAGTGTATTTAAAAATGACACATTCAGAAACCTAAGCTGCTGCCCATTTCATGCCACTCTGCTGCCTTCAGCTGAAGGTAACTGGGGAAGTATGTCTTTAGAAAATACCCATTATAGAATATATTCCAACATAACTATAAATTATTCTCTCCATTAGTGCAAAAAGTTGAGTATTGACTGGGTTTAAGTTAGGAGAAAAAGGGGGGGGGGGTGCTGATTCAAATCTACATGAGAATATTGTTTAGGGAGGTAGGCCTTAGTGAAAAGAGCCAAAGACTAAGATTTGGAAAATGTGGCTCTAGTCTAGCTTGCTCCTTGCTATGTTTCTTTGTTGAATGAACAGGGTTTCAGTTTTGGTACAAATGCAATCAATCTATGTATGTATGGGAAGGGGTTGGACTGGGGAGGTAAGGAGCGGGAAATGGGTCAGAATGTTCCTAAGCTGCCTTTCCTGCTGGCACTGCCTTTATATTACTTTATTTTTGTTGTTGTTGTTATTTTTTCCTTAATTCTTGGATTCATTACCAATGGGTAGATTCTTTATACCCAAAGAACAAAAGAGGACTGACTCACCCACAGATACTAGAAGATGTTGGTTCTCAGGCTTCTAGTGTAAATACTGGGGGCCCAGATTCTGGGCCCAGAGTTCTGTAAACAGAGTAACTGGGAAGTGGTTGGTGCCTTCCCACCTTCAGGAGTGAATCAGCAGGAAGGAGTCTTCTCTTCTGTCACCATTCCCTATTCTGGTTCTGGCCCTGTATATATTGTCCTGGCCAGACTTGGAATGAGATAACAAGCAGAAACAAAGATAAAACCGATGACCACAGGCAACATGAAGCTGAGAGAGAAAGGAGCAGAGAAGAAACGGAAACACAGAGCCTGCTGTTTCTGCGGTGAGAGATTGATACTGACATTAAGAGGGGCTCGCATTTGAAGTGCCTACCATATGCCAAGCGTAGCACACAAGTTGTTTCTTTCAACTTACAATAAGTTGAGTACAACATCTATATTTCAGGGATGAAGAAGTAGAGACTCAAAGAGGTCAAATAACTTACCCAAGGCTAAGTGGTAAATGTCAGAACTTAGATTTAAACCTGTTTCTGCCTATTTCTAAAATCTATTCACTTTCTCCCATGCTATGCTGGGGTATGGCTATGGGAAGATATAGAAAGCTGAAAATATTGATATCTGTTACTGCCTATCTTCAAAATAAAAATCTCAGTTTCCTCCTCTGTAAAACAAAGATATTAAGGTCCCATCTGGAAGCATAGGTTTTGGACAATAGAGCTTAACACCATCTGACATCTGCCTTGGCAAAGCACACATTATAACAACTCAGAAGGAATGTCATCTCATTCTCAGTGAATAAAATCCACTTTGGATAAACGGGATAAACAAGATAAGCACAATGCCATATAAGACTGTGCAAGTGGAGACAAATAACTATAATTAGAAAAGCAAGTTCAGTTTCTGAAGGTTTATGAAGCCTAACAACTAAAATAAAGATAGAAATTTGGGTATAATGGCCTGACAATAAATAATGGAGGCAAATG
Organism: Meles meles; assembly: GCF_922984935.1. Taxonomy (NCBI): domain Eukaryota; kingdom Metazoa; phylum Chordata; class Mammalia; order Carnivora; family Mustelidae; genus Meles; species Meles meles. The sequence goes on from NC_060068.1 coordinate 132,158,813, forward strand.
GTTGGGAGGGATGTTTTTAAGGTCATTTATTCTGGTGCAGCTACTTCACCTTCATGCCCCCAAGTAATCTTCCAGGCTCTGCTTAAACATGTTAAAAAATGTGGAACACAAAATTTGGGGGAAATTCTTGTATTGAGCTCAGCTCTCTGCCATGGTAAATCATTGAGAATATAATACTTAAATAATTCATTTTAGTTGAGAAGTGCTATTCATTTGGTACTATCTCTGGACTCCTGACAGGCTAAAATAAAGGGGAGGAAAGGCTTAAACATTTTGGTGGAATGTTTCCAAAATAGAGTGCAATCAGAATAATTAATGCAAGTGTAAATGGGATATTAGTTTCTGGAAACGTTTATCTTATGAAATGAATAATAATTACAATGGCAAGATTTGGCATTAAAATAAAGGAATGAAAAGTTGCTTTACAAACTCTTTCCATTTTTTTTCCCCATAGAATCGAGGCAAATCACTTGAGGTGAACTATTTCATGAGATTTATAATCAAAGGTATTCTTTCAGCCTCTAGCTTTTTTATAAGGCCATCTTTTCTTGGATGCATTGGTTTGGTGAAAAGAGGGTGTTACATGTAGTCAAATGGCTATTCTCATGAACAAAAAGTACTTGGGAAACATAGAAGAAATGAATTTCCTGGATGCTGTGGACCCACAGAATTGTGCCCCGCCTCCCATTCATTTGTTGGTCTTAATCCCCAAGGTGACTAGTAGGGCCTTTAGAAAAAAATTAAAGCTAAATGATGTCATAAGCGGAAGAACATAATCTTGTATGCTTGTGTGAAGAGACATCCGAGTGCTTGTTCTTTCTCTCTTACCCTCCCATCTACATACATTGATGCAAGGTCACATGAGCATATGGGGAGACGGTGTCCATCTGTAAACCAGGAAGAGATCCCTCATGGGAAATGAAGTCCTGCTAAACCTTGATCTTGGACTTTCTAGCCTCTAGAACAATGAGGAAATAAATTTCTCTTGTTTAAATGGTATAGTCAGTGCTATTTTGTTATGGAAGCCCCAGCAGTGTATTGTTATCAATCGCAGATGATATATTTTCCCATATGATTACAATATACTCTATGTTCTCCTCCTGTTTACCTCTCCAGCCTCTCCATCCACACCATTCCTGAGTTTCCATTAGACAGAATTTTTTTAGGTTCCTAAATTCATGCTCCCTCATTCATGAACTACCAAAATGCTCTCCAAAAATCAAATACAATAATATGCTACTCTGCTTCATCCTCAGTGTACTCTTACTGCATTAAGGGTTGAGTCAAAATCTTTCACCTTAACTTCTGGGTCCTGTGTAGCTGGGTTACTCCCCAACTTTCCACCTTGTCTTGTACCATGACTCCTGGAGCTCCCTCTTCCACTCACACTGATCTCAAGGGCCTCTCCTTCCTTCCATTTGTCTCTTAGGTCTAGTCCTCCTTTAGCTAAATGAGAAGTAAGATGAGCCATCCCCACCTTTGAAAGGGGATTTATTTCCCTTATACTTTTTCTTTTCTTTTTTAATTTCTTTTTTTTTTATTATGTTCAGTTAACCAGCATATAATACATCATTAGTTTTTGATGTAGTGTCCAATGATTCATTAGTTGCCTATAATACCCAGTGTTCATAGCAGCAATGCCCACGATAGCCAAATTGAGGAAGGAGCCAAGATGCCCTTCAACAGATGAATGGATAAAGAAGATGTAGTACTTATATACAATGGAATATTATTCACCCATCAAAAAGGATGAATTTCCCTTATACTCTTTCTTCTTGGCAGTCATCACTGCATAGCTGATATGTTGATTGCTCTTGTGTGTCCCCCATTGAATTGAAAATTCAGAGACTATGTGAATTAGTGTACCTTGTATTCCTAGCATGTATCACAAAGGCTGGCACATAACCATTTGTTTAATAAATATATACCCTCAATTAACTGTTTATACCTCATTCTCTCTCTCTTTTTTTTAACTGCTTCATTTATAATGTATGAGGGTTTTGTTTTTGTTTTTGTTTTTCTCATTTTTTTAATTTAATTTCTTTTCAGTGTAACAGAATTCATTGTTTATGCACCACACCCAGTGCTCCATGCAATATGTGCCCTCCATAATACCCACCACCAGGCTCTCTCAACCTCCCACCCCCCACCCCTTCAAAACCCTCAGATTGTTTTTCAGAGTCCATAGTCTCTCATGGTTCATCTCTCCCTCCAATTTCCCTCAACTCCCTTCTCCTCTCCATCTCCCCATGTCCTCCATGTTATTTCTTATGCGCCACAAATAAGTGAAACCATATGAGAATTGACTCTCTCTGCTTGACTTATTTCACTCAGCATAATCTCTTCCAGTCCTGTCCATGTTGATACAAAAGTTGGGTATTCATCCTTTCAAATGGAGGCATAATACTCCATCCAAGGAAGATGTCTTCCTTATCCATTCTTCCACTGAAGGGCATTATGGTTCTTTCCACAGTTTGGCCACCATGGCCATTGCTGCTGTGAACATTGGGGTACAGATGGTCCTTCTTTTCACTACATCTGTATCTTTGGGGTAAATACCCAGTAGTGCAATTACAGGGTCATAGGGAAGCTCTATTCTTAATTTCTTAAGGAATATCTACACTGTTCTCCAAATTGGCGGCACCAACTTGCCTCATTTTCTCTTACCTCTCTACTTTAACCTCCCAAACATCCTTCAGATCCACTCACAAAAGTCATTCTTCCAAAGTCATCTTTCTTCCATCACAAAACTTATTTCCTGTATCTTAACATCTTCGTGTTTGCCTAACCCTCCCTCCAGTCAATCGTGATCTCTCTAACGGTATGGGCCATACTCTGTGTATCTAGCAGAGCCTCAAAAATTATTCATTTAGAAATGATTGAATGATAGAGTACAGTGCTATCAAGTGGTTATTATCTAGCATTCCAGTTATTTTTAAAAATAACCTAAATTCTACCTTAAAAATAAATCTGTGTTTGTGTCAGAAGAAAGCTGATTGGCTGGAATGTGTCCATGATGTTTTTTAAGGTGCCACAACTGTCTAAAAAGCAAAGGCAGTAGAGAAGCTTCCCATCATGTCTATAAGATGCTATCCTGGATGGTTTTGTTTTAACCAAATTGATTTCTTCGTTGAGCATCATCTAGCTGAGCAGGATGCCTTCCAGAGATTAGCTATAGTGTCTTCATTTACTTTTGAAAATGTGAATAGCTTTGGCATTGCTTGGCAGAAGTTGTCCTCTTCACATTCTCCCTGAGGTAATAAAAATAGGAAAATCATTTTAGGAAAGAATGCAGATGAGAAATTATCTTTTTAACATGGAGAACAGGATGGTAGACACCATAAACATACACCACATACCATACACATATGACCCCTACCCATGCAGAGCAGGGAGAACTGGAAAGTGGTGATGACATCCTATTTGTGTTCTATAAATTCCCTCTCCCAGATAGAAATGATTGGATCAAGTATATGTTTGATTCACATGGTTTAATTCCAGTTCCTCTACTAGAAGTCTGAAATTAGCATTTCCAGATGTTGTTCATCTTTTCTTCTTCCTTGACTTGAGGAGATATAAGGAGATATAAGCTCAGGGATGGTAGGGATGATTGGATGGCCATTTTGCATCATAAGCAACAGTGGGAGAGAAAGCCAGTCTGCCAAGAGGAAGAATTGAAAGAGACAAAGTAGAACAGTAGGGATGAAAGATGATGTGGGTCCAGAGATACACAAGTGAGGGTGTGTGTTAGCTGCCTTGGAGCCTGGTGTGTTTTCTTGTTTCCACTCTTGTAAGATTGGACTCTGGACTGCCCATGCATGTTTCTTGAGATATAGTCTTGTTTCTTTCTCACTTGCTCTTGACTTAGTATAATTTGAGTAGATTTCTCTAACTTGATACCAGAAATACTTGACCAAAGCAAGTACTTTTTAGTGAGTCTCAAGACATTGAAAAGTGACTTACAACTAAATAACAAAACAAAACAAGACCTAGAAGGAAGTGAGGGAAGGGGAAATTGGCTGAAGTTGGGTTCAGCTGGACCAATATGGGAATTTGGGGTTTTTTCCTATCCTTCTCTAGGCAAGATGATTAAATTACAGAATCCCTGACTTGGTGTTTGTTCCTCTGCATTGTCATGAGGGAAATCAGCAGGTGATTAGAAAGCAATACTCCAAATTCTATGAAAAATCAAATTGCTTACTAGTTATTTATTGGTTAAATTATTGAGAAAACTGCTTATCTTTCAGGCCCAAAAACTCTCTCTCCCTGCTTAAACCTCACTAGTTCTGAGTCACAAAGAATTTTTTTTTTTTTAGGTTCCAAAGTTAATTGAGGACACAATGGTTTGCAGTAAATGAGGCATGAAAACACATGTACCCTCAGAAATAAACCCTGATATCATGTGGATGTAAAAAAACTTAATTGTGAAATGGCAAGTCTGGCTCTTTCAACTGGTTTATTAGCTGGTTGTATAGTGCAGTCTTAATGTTCTTATAACATTTTGAGTAATAGGGGCACTGCTGGAATAAGTGCAAAACTAGGTTATCTATCCATGCTGTAAATTCAAGAAAATATAAAGTAATTGCAATACTTTGTAGTTAATCTTGTAATGCAGACATTTTCCTGTGAGGTTTTGTTAGTTCTACCTGTTTGTAGTTAGCTGGTAATGGCACAATAGCAACTACCATTTCTGGAGAGTGGTGGACAGTCACTTGAGCCATTGAAAAACTTTTGATGGACAGAATTTTTAAAAGTGTATAGATTAGAAAGTGTATACATAGATAATTTGTTCATGTAGATTTGAACTGGTCTTCATTCTTAACAAATTATTACAATATATAAAATTCATGTAAGACCAAGAAGTCAGACAGCACCTGGTACATTTAAATACTTTGGGTATTATACCCTGAAGGAAAATCTTAAAGAAATTGCCAGAAATGGATTTCAAAGCCTAAAATTCTACATCTAGGTATTAAAAACTAATGAATTTTCAGCATCTCTGAAAGCTTTAGTCCTTTTTTTCTTTCTTGAAAATATCTACTATTGAGTATTTCATGGAGTCTTTCAAAGCTTATTTTATCTTCTAGTCTTAAAAAATAAGAAGGAGGAGGATTTTGTTCATGAAGCAGTTGCCCAAAATTCTCCTAAGTTTATATCTACTTTTGTAACAAGCAAAAAATATGATTTATAATAATGTTTATCTCTCAATGCTTACAGTGTGTGTATATGTATTCCAGATGAGAATAAAACACAAAAAAAGACTTAAGAGATCTAAATTATCATCCTGCATTTGACTTTAATTCTCTTTGTATGCATGGACAATTACTTAACTTCCATTTTCCCATTCTTCTCAGTTGTAAAGTTGAAATTTAAATATATGTGGTCTGGTTTGAGAATGAAAATGCAGACTAATGGTATTTATGTGCTTAATCTTGTTGATTTTTTTTTCCCCACATGGAGTGATAATTATTCACACACCATGGGAAAGTTGCTCTTAAGGGTTTTTCCAAGTATTTTTGCTTTCTTTTTCTTCACCTTTGCCTTAGACTTTTAGAAAACATTATTTGATAGGGGAACTGTACTTTCTTGAGGGGTTAATGGGAATTTTTGTAGCATAAAACCGTACAAATGTGATTGAAACAAATGGAGCATTTAAATCAATAACAACAAATCATTAGAACAGCCGGTAATTAACCTTTTGTCCCTGTAAAGGATTATTTAGATGGAACACAGGGCAGCATCTTGTGTATAAGAATGGTGTTAGTAGAAAACCTGCTGGTCCAAACGCTGTTTTAATCATAAGTTAGAAATATGAAATGGGGCATAATTTGATTTAAAAACTGATGTTTTTCAGATGCAAAACTTCCATTGGTGACTGAAGATAACACTGGGTTTCCATTCATACAGCCATTTTCATTTCTAGATTACAGCTTATTTTTATAAACATAATTTATTTATGCTCTGCATGACTGGGATAAGAAGGGATCACTTTTGAGAAATGAGAAATATATCTTATAAAAAGAAAAAAGTTATCTTCAAAGCAATGGATAGGGGAGAAAATGACTCTTTCTCAAGTCAGATAACCACCAAACCATTGCATAGTTCTTGGTATTTCAGACTAATTCATCTGTTACTTTTAGGCAGATCTCAAAAGAATTCAAATTTTACATGAAATAAGTTAGACTTTAGTGAAGACAATGGGTCTGATGCACAGCATAGCTTCACCAAAATACAGGAACTGAAATACCCTTCAAAGGCAAATTGTAGGACAGATCTCATTCTTTTGTCATTTATTCATTCAAAAAAATTATTGAGACCTGTCATGTACATAGCACTTTACAAGATACTGGGAAAACACAGTGACAACTTAACTTATTATCTAAACTCCAGAAATACAGAAGCTAATAAAGGCAACTCACAGCTACTATAATAAATCATTGGATAAGCAGGAACACATAAAAACAAAATGTCATGCATTTCTTCGAGGGCTGTGAAAGCCACCTGTAAAGAGCATCACCTAACCCAAGTTCTGAGGGATGAGTAGGAGGGAGTCAGGGGAAGAAAGAAGGAATGGATCTGTGCTTAGAGGAATAACAATGCAATAGTATGGAAATAAGAAAGAACTACGGAGCTCCAAGTACTATAGTCTAGCAGTTTAGAGCTCAATGAAGCGAGAGAAGAAAATCATTAAGGGTCCAGTTCCCCTACTAAAATTTTTAAGGGGTAGCTCACTGCATGGTTCTACATATTTAAGTCTCTGCCTCCTAGCCACTTTTGTGGGTTATTTAAGCTAAGCATTTAGGTTTCAGATATCTTTTATAAAACCATCCTCAAATCTTTCCCAGAGTCATGTTATCAACTTCTTTACAATACCAGTTTGTCTTAGCACTTCCGTACCCCAATCAAAAACTTTGTCTCTCATGTGTGCCAACATGGTCTTACTTCCAGTGTTTTCCATCCTTGATCCATTGGGGAAAACATATCTTCCCTGGCTGTGTCATACTCACTTTAAAGCATAGGTAAAGTATTGCTAGCTCATAAAAATTTCAATCTAACTGGAAGATTCTGTCCCAAGGGCCAGTGCAAATCATCCATAAAAACAAGCCAAGAATTGACACTCCCTGATATAAGCCCAAAGAAAGCTTAACTGGTTTCATTACCATCAGGGTGCAGAATTCTTCCCTAGTTGAGTAAACTTTATGATTATATTCCTTCATGATATGTAAATGAGTTTCCCTGGTAACTATTTTAGTTTGAATTAAAAGTATGTTATTGCTAGGCTGTTTTTTAACAGTCAAAATTATGCCAAAGGTTTATGTATGTAGAAGTAATATAGGAGCTTGATTAAGGAACCTTGACCCAACTATAATTTTGAAAAAAAAAATGTCTAGCATTTTAGTTTCTCTGAGACCAGCAGTTAGGGACACCAAACTTTTATCTTACCTAAAGGATTCAAAACAAGTTAAAAGTGAAGGAAGAAATTCTGACAAAAGCTTTATTTTCTCTGGATAGCATCTTCACTATGCCTATTACAAGCAGGTGACAGAAAATTCCAACAAAATTATTCAAGTCTTCTTCATTCTTAGAATCAGAAAGAATATATACTACTTCAGTCAATCTTAAAACTCTTTCTTCTGTTGCATTTGATTTGAACTTTCATAAATAGTATGTCCTTCACCATTCTACCATTTCCAGATTTCTTTTCTTGAATCCACCTAAAGTGGGATGAAGGAGCCATTCATTCAAATAATACACTTTAAATGATGAATAACCAAAAAGAAAAGAGAAGATTAATAAAATCTCTCTTAACACAGAGGAGAAATGTTCAATAATATTTTGTTATTAATTGTAATAACCATTATTGCTATTTGAAGCATTCATTGTAATAAAATTCTTACAACAATTGAGAGGACATCTCTATTTCTAGATGAGGGAAATCATGCAGAGAGGGATCAAGTAATTGTGTAGGTCATTCCGAATGAAAGAGCCTGCCTACCTCATAACCCAATCTGTTTTTTTTTTTTTTTCTTCTTTCTGGAAACATACTCAGAGCAGATTCCTCAGCTTTTCTTTTCAGTTGATTGTAGTCATGTTACTGGGTTCTAGCCAATACAGTCTGAGAGAAGTGAAGAGTGCCACTTCCAGACCTAACTCATAGTATAACCCCTATTCAGTTTTCCATGCTTCTTTCCCCTTTTACTATAAATTTTGGAACCCATCTTAGAGAACCGCAAAATTATAAGATGAATGAGCCTGGTAACTTAAATCATTGCTTGGAGGACAGTCATTAACCAATCAGGAGCACCTGTTTTTGTCTTAATATGTGAGAACAATTGACATCTTTTCTATTTTTGAGAAGAATTTCATTTGTATTTATTAGAGAAAGAGAGAGCACCCACAAGCAGGAGGCAGAGGCAAAGGGACAGGAAGAAGCAGCTCCTTGCTGAGTGTGGTACTTGACACAGGGCTCTATCCCAGGACCCTAAGATCATGATCTGAGCCAAAGTCAAACACTTAACTGACAGAGCTACCCAGATGCCCCTGATGTCTTTTGTATTAAACCACTAAGATTTAGGGGTTTTTTGTTTGTTTGTTTTTGTGGTTTTTTGTTTGTTGTTTTACAGCAGCTAGTGTTACCCTAGCCCCTACATGCAGCTAGGAACTGGAGAAAGCAGGATTTGAATCAAGGCATGCCTTGCCCCAAAGCCTACTCTGAACCACTTTTCAGCTGTCAGACAATATAATGACTTCCATATGTTGCTTCAGGGATTGTCATAATGGGGACACTATGTTGGAAACTAATTACCTGAAACATTCGCAAAATAGTCCCCAAGCTTCAAGCTCCATGCTGATTCCGTCCGGAAGGTGCAGTTTTTCCCTCTCTAGGAACTCAGAATTGTAGAAAATAGGATATGCCTAATGGGTTACAAAATGGGGCAATAGCAATGACAGTTTGCTTAGTTACAACTTATTTACTGATTTAGTGATTTCATTGATTAAGATCATGCTTAACAACTGCATTCAAAAAACACAAATTATTTGGGCTTCATTGACTAAATACAAACAATTATTTGTCATCTAGTACTGTGGAACTTAGGAATGTAAATGTGTGCTGTGATTTGGCAAATAAAAGGGAAATCAATTTCTGTTTCTGGGTACCTTCATGATAATTGAGGATGATGAAAATCATTATCAAGATAAGATGACAGAACCTATTTATTCTATCTAGAATTTTGGTCTAAAAGACTTTCTGTGGAAATCCATCTCACCAAGATCCAGAAAATGAGTCATGGTTAGACTCACAGATGCATTCCAGTATCCCAGTTAGTCTCCTCTGTCACTCAATCCCCCTAAACTCTGAATCAAATAATTTGTCAGAGGGATTCAAGAGTAAATGCTGTGTTTACAAGGTCTGTGAAAAATCTGTTGTGTTCGTGTTCACTCCACTTACTATTTCTCAAATAAGGATAAAAGATGGAAAGATGATATCTTGTCATTCTGAGGTAATGCGCGGTTTTGAGTTGCAATATGACAGTTCTTCAGTTATTCCAAAAGAACAAGAACTAGGTGAAGTAAAGTGCCCCTAACTTTAATTTAAGTAGCTTGGGTAGTGAGAAGATTCTTCTATCTAAGAAAATCTCTTCCACTTATTATTTGGTGCTTGAAGTTATTAATAAGCTACAAAGCAAAAATGTCAAAAGGCATAAAAATTTCCCTTGGCCAGGAAATACAGGGACCAAAATTTACACTACCTGAAAATGGCTTATTTCAGAGATTTTCCCAAGAGCAGATTGTGATTAGCAAGAAGAAAAGCTAGAGTTCAATGCCAGAAAAAGGGCAAAAAGTTCAGGAAGAAGAGACTGAGAGCTCCCCAAACTTGATTCTTCCATGTCCCTGCTCTGCCCTAGGCCAGTGTGGTAATGAATTTTTATTTCCATGAATGCATGCATAAAGTAGAAATAAGATTCAATAGCATCTTTTGGTCATGGCTATGTTGCATGACCATATTTTTACATCCCTAATTCACCTTTTAAAGCCAAGCAACCTAACAATAAAAGCTTTTAAAAAGCTTCAAATTGATGGTAATAATTCATTTACAAACTTAGTTGGTGGTAACTGTCTCATTTAAAACTCATTTCCATGGTATATGTGTAGGCCTCATTTTTAATGCGCAAAGCACTTTGTTTAAATTGAATTTCTCTGCTTATTAATCACATACAATATTGGGAACAGAACCTCAAAATAACATTGCCTCCCAGAGACTGGCTTTTTCACCATTTCCCAGAGTACAGTAAGTATTAAAATATAGCATGAGAAATTATTCCTTAATGCTTACCTATTATGTAAGATATTTCAAAATTTCTGTCATATTGCTTGAGATATTTTATAATAGCTGTGTTCTTATCAACCTCATTCCTTTTTCACTAGTAGAAGTGGATGAAAAACAAGATGATGAGAATAAATTAAGATTCATTTATCTTGGTCACATGTGTGTTCCATATTCCTTACTTGTGAAGGACTGTGGCGTGGAGGCAATAGTGTGGGAGGAGGAGCTGGGAAGAAACATCTTCCTCTCCTTCTGACCCAGATGAATCCTTCCTCGCGCTTTTCTTTTCTAAACCAAAAAGAGAAGATAATTTGGTCAGATTCTGGAACACCTGCTGGGCCTCATTCCCCAAGAAGATGTGGTATCACCTTGGGCCTTTAAGCCATGTACCTTGTGCTTTCAGTGTAATCCAGGTGCTCATCAGGCTTACCAGAAAGCTCCATTTCTAGAGCTTCAGGACAATCACAAAGAACACTTGTATTCATTTTTGCCATTTGTATTTATTTATTTACTTACTTGCTTACTTATTTGACAGAGATCACAAGTGAGCAGAGAGGCAGGCAGAGAGAGTGGGGGAAGCAGTCTCCTCACCAAGCAGAGAGCATGATGCGGGGCTCGATCCCAGGACCCTGAGCATGAAGCATGACCTGAGCAGAAGGCAGAGGCTTAACCCACTGAGCCACCCAGGTGCCCCACTATTTGTAATTGTGCTGGGAACCTTAAAGAGAGGGTGGCAGGCTATACTTTCGGGTAGAATTACGGCATTCCAAGATCCCTTGACCAAAATATCACCTTCTACACTCCCTCCTCCAAAAGCTTACATTTAGCTCTTTAATTTATATAAATAAATGAGGATAGTATAGATTGCCTGATGAGCTCCAAATCTGACACAGCAACAGATAAGGGGGCTATCATATTTTTAGCAGGTTAGGAAGTTCAAGATATAAGTAATAAATTCTACATATAGATTGTTGTCTTGGATTTCAGCCAACGGAATTTCTAGAAAGCATTCTTACTTGCAAATTCATCATTGCCTCAGAGAAAATCAGTAAGCTTTGTGTATTTTATTTAACTCCATTTCTAAATCCAATTACTATCACCAAAGCTGTTAGAATATTAAAAAGGGTAGATATAATTTAGGTAATTAGAATAACTTTTCCCTTCCATTGGACAGAGGTGGATTTACCTAGCTTTGTCATTATTTTGTGATTTTGATGTTTTAGTGCAATAGCAGTAAAGAACAAGATATTTATATATCAGGTTTTTAATGTCGATCTTACAGAATGGTAATTGCTTTGAAAACAATATCATTTCCTGCCAAATCATTGCTCCTTAAAACTAAAGGACCAGGGCGCCTGGGTGGCTCAGTGGGTTAAGCCGCTGCCTTCGGCTCAGGTCATGATCTCGGGGTCCTGGGATCGAGTCCCGCATCGGGCTCTTTGCTCAGCAGGGAGCCTGCTTCCCTCTCTCTCTCTCTGCCTGCCTCTCTATCTACTTGTGATCTCTCTCTGTCAAATAAATAAATAAAATCTTTAAAAAAAAAAAAAAAACTAAAGGACCAAAGAACTAATTAGATGTTACAAGTCTACGTTTCTACTGAATCTTAAAAAAATTAAGTCTAATATATAGAGAGGTGACTCATGGAGAAAATAGGAAAATGGTTATGTCCTGCATTTGTTTAATAATGATTATCGAAAAGGAAATAGCTAGAGAAAGGGATACATAAAAGCAAAAGATCAATGGAAGTAGAGATTGTGAATAAGAGATAAGCAAGATAACCTGATCCTCACAAGAAGCTGGAGATAAGGATTCTGAGTTTCCCCTGGTATTTGAGAGTCTAGCCATATTTTAAAAGCCAGTAATCAGATAATCTCACTGGCTGCTGGAGGCCTTTGGTCCTCCAGGTGCCTGACGGTAGGGTTACAGGTACACCTCACAGAGAATATTCTTTTGGAGGACTTAGTTAAAGATGCTGCATAAAGGTGGACTGATTTTCAAGCCAAAACTCAAGCACATGTGATTGTGGAAAAACATAGGCTCTAGCGTCACACAGGTGATGTTGCGAAGAGAGTGAGAAGGTAGTCTGAGGGCCTGGCTTGATGCTATCACATTGTTACGTAGCCAGAAGAAAATCATTTCACCTCATTCTATTGGGTTGTAGTTAAGGTCAAATGAGATAATGCATAGGAAATTATCAAGTTGTCGGCATGTCCATGTTAGAATTCCACCGCTGCATTGCTACTCTGCCCTGATGCCCGGTGCTACTGAAGATGTGCGGAGGTTATCTAATCCAGCCAGCTCCCGTTGTAGATAGGATAACAGAGACTTGGAAGTAACATAGGATATTACAAGTGTAGGGCATCTGGGTGGCTCAGTGGATTAAACCCTCTGCCTTCCACTCAGATCATGATCCCAGGGTCCTGGGATCCTGCCCCGCATCCGGCTCTCTGCTCAGCAGGGAGCCTACTTACCCCTCTCTCTCTGCCTGCCTCTCTGCCTACTTATGATCTCTCTCTCTGTCAAATAAAAAATAAGATTTTTTTTAAAAAGGATATTACAAGTGAGCTGGTTATTAAATAAGGTATTCTAACCCTATGTCACAAAGAAGCCACCTAAGCCATGTATTAGATATATTTGTAGTGTCAATAAAGGATTGAGAAGCCCATGCCACCAGTGCCTGAAACCACCAGCAATTGTGTTCACAAAAAACAAAGGGTGAAAGTATTTGCTGGAGCTGGCAGGCCATGGGGACTAGGACCTTTTTTGAAGATGAAACAGAAGGTTACTTCACGCAGTTTTGGTAAATCCCCAGGTTCATCTCAAAGTGGGATGCTGAGGAAGCCTCCTATTTGATGCTGTAATTCTTACGAGAGAAAAAGAAACTCCCTAGGCTCATCATTGCTCAAGGTGCGCTGAAATCGGGCACACCAGGTGAAGCTCTCAGGCAGCCGTATTTACTCGAAAGTCTTTTTCCCTAACTGCACAGGGTGGCATGGTGGTGCAGCATGATCTCTGCCAGCGGTCCCGAGAAAGCACAAGGAGGCTCCTTCTGATTGCTAAAGCTGTTTCAGTGTGGCAAGGAATAAATATCATTGCCAGGCACAAGACTATCTATCTTTTTAATACAGTGGAAACAAATAGGATCTCTTTCATTCTGGTCATCTTCTGGCTTTGACACTGAGAATGGGGACTCTGGAGACTGCCAAAGGTATCACTGGGCTCTTGTTCTGTGTCTTTAAGAAAGAAATATTAGAGACGTGATTAAATTTGTCTGAATCTTTCAGGCCATGTGCTAATAGCAGAACCCATTTTAGAACATAAAGCTCTCTAAGTCATTTCTGAAATTTAAAATCTTTAGGACTTTGGGGAGCTGTTCTTGAGTCCACTGAAATGAGGTAAAAAAAAATTACACTTTTACCTGCATGTTTTAGGGAAAAAAAAGGCCTCAAAACCTGTCCCAGGTTTTCATAGGAATCTATATCACAAAGATATGAAGAAATGCTCATCTCAGCCTGCCTCATGGAATATGGAATGGATCTGAGCTCCTACTCCAGCCCTGCTGTTACAGTACAGCTAGCCTCTACTTTGCAAGCGCTCCAAACCTGTTCAGACTGACTCAGGAGGTAAGGAGAGTGCACTGTTGCTTGGTATATTAAAAGTCCAGTGATACCTTGCTTCAGCAATGGCTGGATACAACTTTTAAACAAAATTGTCCAGGCCAATTTTTTTTTTCCTTTCTATCTTTAGGCTCTACCTTTTTTAGAAAGGCCTTGCCATATTGTAGTCATAAATCCACCATAGTTCCAAACCTACAGCCCCCTAGCTGAGCAAACCCAGTGAAAAGAGTGCAGCTCCTACCCAGTAATTCCAATAATTTACTCCAACCAGACCAACTTGAGGTATACACCCTACCCCTGAGCCAGTTGCTCGTGTCCCATGAATTTCAGTTTTGCACATTTGGCAACGCCTCAGGATGATTTTGGTTGTTACATCTTGGGCATGCAAATGGCATCTGGTGGGGACAGGACAGGGATGCTGATAAACACCCTACAGTGGACTGGCTGATCCCCCCCCCCAAAATAAAGTGATCCAGATCCAAATTCAAAATTGCAAAACTTAGGAAACCCTGCTAGAGCCAAAAACGGAAGACTGACTCATCAGACCTGGAGTTGCATACCCCTGGAATGGCATAAGGGGATCCATCAATAAAAAGTGCAGAAGGGGAGGTTTCCAAAGAAAAATCAGAAAATGCCACAAAACAATGAAGTAGTTATTATACCCCATTCTTTAGATTAAGCATTTAAGCTTTACCCAGCTAATAAGAGCAAGGAAGTGGGGCGCCTGGGAGGCTCAGTGGGTTAAAGCCTCTGCCTTCAGCTCAGGTCATGATCGCAGGGTCCTGGGATCGAGCCCCACATTGGGCTGTCTCCTCGGTGGGGAGCCTGCTTCCCCCTCTCTCTGCCTGCCTCTCTGCCTGCTTGTGATCTCCCTCTCTGTCAGATAAATAAATAAAATCTTAAAAAAAAAAAAGAACAAGGAAGTATATTAAACTCCTAATTTCTGAATCCATAGTCTAAGCTGTTTCATATGCTTCTGTGTCATAAGATTCTGTTTAGTGGAAAAAAAAAAAAAGTTCTACTCAAAAAAATAAAAGGATCTTATCAATTGATTACTCAAACATGCTTTGACTCCAGTGAAAAGAAAAACTTGGCTTACAAGGACATTCCTGGGGTTGCACATATTCTGTATATGCATGAATGCTCTGGTTTTCACTTGTGTATTTTAAGTCATTGAGTAATTTCCTCCTTTATGCTTGATGAATTGAGCTTATTGTGGGGTAGGGGAGAAGTCTTTTAGGGCATATAACTTCTGACTTCTTGTGTACTCTTTATCACAAATGTCAAGTTTCAGATTGCTTGCTATAAGACAGATGTGATTTACTCTCCTCAACTTGAGTGAACTGGTAAAATTGGAAGTGATAAATTTCTTTCAGAAATTTACACACACTGGATTTGCATGTGTGTACATGTTTTAAGGACTGGGTATAAAGATTAATGGCTTCATTAGCAAAGTGTTGTAGACTCATTTTACATATGTCTCAGTTGTTGTGGTTTGTTTGTAAATTATATCAGACAGATTTTATATTTCATTTTATTTAAACTGTTTAGTACAGAAATTTCTAAACATACCCCAAAAGAGAAGTATATAAACCACTTCCATCTACCAATTACCCAACTCCAATAACCATCAATATTTTTGCATTCTTATTTCATCTAATACTCTGAGGTTTTTTCCTGGAGTATTTTATAACAAATATCAGATACACTGTCATTTAACTCCAAGATCTTTCAATGTATATCACAAAAATAACATTAACTTGGGTGCCCGGGTGCCTCAGTAGGTTAAACAGCTGTGTTCAGCTCAGGTCATGATTTCAGGGTCCTGGGATCAAGTCTCACAACCTGCTTCCTGCTCAGCAGGGAGTCTGCTTCTCCCTCTCTCTTTGTCCCTTCCCCCTCTTATGCTCTCTTTCACTCATTCTCTCTCTCAAATAAATAAATAAATAAATATTTTAAAAATAACGTTTTCTTACATATCAAAATGTTATTATTATAACAAAACAAAATCAACCCAAATTACTTTGATCTAATAGCAACCTATATTTCTTTCTTTTTTCCAATTTATTTATTTTATTTTTATTTTTAATTTTTAAAAATTATTTATTTATTATTTTTATTAACATATAATGTATTATTTGCCCCAGGGTACAGGTCTGTGAATTGTCAGGCTT
This sequence comes from Meles meles, assembly GCF_922984935.1. Lineage (NCBI taxonomy): Eukaryota > Metazoa > Chordata > Mammalia > Carnivora > Mustelidae > Meles > Meles meles. The sequence continues at coordinate 132,174,931 of NC_060068.1, forward strand.
ACACACTTCACAGCACTCACCATTTCACATACCAGCCCCAATGTCCATAACCAAACCACCCTTACCCCCCCTCCCCCAGCAACTCTCAGTTTGTTTTGTGAGATTAAGAGTATCTTATGCTTTGTCTCCCTCCCAATCCCATTTTGTCTCATTTTTTCCTTCCCTACCCCCAAACCTCCCCCTGTGCCTCTCAAATTCTTCATATCAGAGAGATCATATAATTGTCTTTCTCTGATTGACTTATTTTGATCAGCATAATACCATCTAGTTCCATCCATGTCATTGCAAATGGCAAGATTTCATTTCTTTTGATGGCTGCATAGTATTTCATTGTATACATATACCACTTCTTCTTTATCCATTCATCTGTTGATGGACATCTAGGTTCTTTCCATAGTATGGCTATTGTGGACATTGCTGCTATAAACATTCAGGTGCACATGCCCCTTCAGATCACTACATTTGTACCTTTAGGGTAAATGCCCAGTAGTGTGATTGCTGGGTCATAGGGTAGCTCTATTTTCAACTTTTTCAGGGACCTCCATGCTGTTTTCCAGAGTGGCTGTACCAGCTTGGAGTCCCACCAACAGTGTAGGAGGGTTCCCCTTTCTCTGCATCCTCTCCAACATCTGTTGTTTCCTGACTTGTTAATTTTAGCCATTCTGACTGGTATGAGGTGGTATCTCATTGTGGTTTTGATTTGTATTTTCCTGATGCTGAGTGATGTTGAACATTTTTTCATGTGTCTGTTGGCCATCTGAATGTCTTCTTTGCAGAACTGTCTGTTCATGTCCTCTGCCGGTTATTTGATTGGATTCTTTGTTCTTTGGGTGTTCAGTTTGATAAGTTTTTTATAGATATTGTATACCAGCCCTTTATCTGATATGTCATTTGTGAATATGTTCTCCTATTCTAGTGACTGTTTCCTTTGCTGTGAAAAAGCTTTGGATCTTGGTGACGTCCCAATAGTTCATTTTTACCCTTGCTTCCATTGCCTTTGGCAATGTTCCTAGGAAGAAGTTGCTGCAGCTGAGGTTGAAGAGGTTACTGTCTGTGTTCTCCTCAAGGATTTTGAGGGATTTCTGTCTCACATTCAGGTCTTTCATCCATTTTGAGTCTATATTTGTGTGTGGTGTAAGGAATTGGTCCAGTTTCATTTTTTTGCATGTGACTATCCAATTTTCCCAACACCATTTTCTGAAGAGACTCTCTTTTTTCTATTGGAGTTTCTATCCTGCGTTGTTGAAGATTAGTTGACCATAGAGTTGAGGGTCTATTTCTGGGCTCTCTATTCTGTTCCATTGATCTATGTGTCTGTTTTTGTGCCAGTACCATACTGTCTGGATGATTACAGCTTTGAAATAGAGCTTGAAGTCTGGAATTGTAATGCCACCAACTTTGGTTTTCTTTTTCAACATTCTGGCTATCAGGGGGTCTTTTCTGGTTCCATATAAATTTTAGGATTCTTTGTTCAATTTCTTTGAAAAAATTGATGGTATTTTGATAGGGATTGCATTAAATGTGTAGATTGCATTGGGTAGCATAGATATTTTCACAATATTTATTCTTCCAGTCCATGAGCATGAAACATTTTTCCATTTCTTTGTGTCTTCCTCAGTTTCTCTCATGAGTATTCTATAGTTTCTGAGTACAGATTCTTTGCCTCTTGGTTAGGTTTATTCCTAGGTATCTTATTGTTTCGGGTACAATTGTAAATGGGATTGACTCCTTAATTTCTCTTTCTTCTGTCTTATTGTTGGCGTATGGAAATGCAACTGATTTCTGTACATTGATTTTATATCCTGACACTTTACTGAATTCCTGTATAAGTCCTAGAAGTTTTGGAGTGGAATCTTTTTGGTTTTCCACATTAAGTATCATATCATCTACAAAGAGTGATAGTTTGACTTCTTCTTTGCTGATTCAGATGCTTTAATTTCTTTTTGTTGTCTGATTGCTGAGGCTAGGACTTCTAGTACTATGTTGAATAGCAGTGGTGATAGTGGACATTACTGCCTTGTTCCTGATCATAGCAGGAAAGCTCTCAGTTTTTCCCCATTGAGAATGATAGTCACTGTGGGATTTTCATAGATGGTTTTGATGATATTGAGGAATATACCCTCTATCCCAACAGTTTGAAGAGATTTGACCAAGAATGGATGATGTCAAATTGTCAAATGCTTTTTCAGCATCTATTGAAAATATCATATGGTTCTTATTCTTTCTTTTACTAATGTAACACATTAATTCATTTGCATATGTTGAATCAAGCTTGCAGCCGAGGAATAAATCCCAGTTGGTCATGGTGAATAATCCTTTTAATGTACTGTCGGATCCTGTTGGCTAGTATTTTGGTGAGAGTTTTTGCATCTGTGTTCATTAAGGATATTGGTCTGTAATTCTCTTTTTTAATAGGATCTTTATCTGATTTTGGGATCAAGGTAATTCTGGCCTCATAAAATGAGTTTAGCAGTTTTCCTTCCATTTCTATTTTTTTGGAACAGTTTCAGGAGAATAAGTCTTAATTCTTCTTTAAATGGTTGGTAGAATTCACCTGGGAGGCCATCTGGCCCTGGGCTCTGGTTTGTTGAGAGATTTTTGATGACTGCTTCAATCTCCTTACTGGTTATGGGTCTGTTCAGGTTTTCTGTTTCTTCCTGGTTCGGTTTTGGTGGTTTATATGTCTCTAGGAATGTATGCATTTCTTCCAGATTGTCAAATTTGCTGGCATATAGTTGCTCATAGTATGTTCTTATAATTGTTCACGTTTCTTTCATGTTGGTTATGATCTCTCCTCTGTCATTCATGATTTTATTCATTTGGGTCCTTTCTCTTTTCTTTTTGAAAAATCTGGCCAGGGTTTTATCAATCTTATTAATTTGTTCAAAGAACCAGCTCCTAGTTTCGTTGACTTGTTCTACTGTTCTTTCGGTTTCTATTTCATTGGTTTCTGCTCTGATCTTTATTACTTCTCTTCTCCTGCTGGGTTTGGGCTTTCTTTGCTGTTCTTTCTCCAGCTCCTTTAGGTGTAGGTTTAGATTGTGTACTTGAGACCTTTCTTGTTTCTTGTATGGATATATAATTTCCTCTTAGGACCACCTTTGCAGTGTCCTAAAGATTCTGAACAGTTATGTTTTCATTCACATTTGTTTCCATTAATTTTTTAAAAATTCTTCCTTAATTTCCTGGTTGACCCATTCATTCTTTAGTAGGATGATCATTAGCCTCCATGTATTTGAGTTCTTTCCAACTTTCCTCTTATGATTGAGTTCTAGCTTCAGAGCATTGTAGGTCTGAAAATATGCAGGGAATGATCCCAATCTTTTGGTACCAACTGAGACCTGATTTGTGACCCAGGATGTGATCTATTCTGGAGAATGTTCCATGTGCACTAGAGAAGAATGTGTATTCTGTTGCTTTGGGATAGAATGTTCTGAATATATCCGTGATGTCCATTTGGTCCAGCGTATCATTTAAGGACTTTATTTCCCTGTTGATCTTTTGCTTGGATGATCTGCTCATTTCAGTGAGGGGGTGTTAAAGTCCCCTACTATTATTGTATTATTGTCTATGGGTTTCTTGGATTTTGTTATTAATTGGTTTATATATTTGGCAGCTCTCATGTTAGGGGTATAGATATTTTAAATTGTTAGATCTTCTTGTTGGACAGACCCTTTAAGTATGATATAGTTTCCTTCCTCATCTCATTATAGTCTTTGGCTTAAAATCTAATTGATCTGATATAAAGATTGCCACCCCAGCTTTATTTTGATGTCCATTAGCATGGTAAATTGTTTGCACCCTATCACTTTAAATCTGAAGGTGTCTTTGGTCTAAAATGAGTTTTTTGCCAACAGCATATCAATAGGTCTTATTTTTTTATCCATTCTGATACCCTTTGTCTTTTGATTGGGGCATTTATCCCATTTACAGTCAGGGTAACTGTCGAGAGATATGAATTTTGTGCCATTGTATTGCCTGTAAGGTGACAGTTACTGTGTATTGTCTCTGTTCTTTTCTGACTTTTTCTTTTAGGCTCTCTCTTTGCTTAGAGGAGCACTTTCTATATTTCCTGTAGGGCTGCTTTGGTGTTTGAAAATTCTTTAAGTTTTCTTTGTCCTGGAAGCTTTTTATCTCTCCTTCTGTTTTCAATGAGAGCCCAGCTGGATATAGTATTCTTGGCTGCATATTCTTCTCATTTAGTGCTCTTAATATATCATGCCAGTTCTTTCTGGCCTACCTGGTCTCTAAGGATAAGTCTGTTGCCATTCTAATATTTGTACCTGTATGCCACAGACTTCTTGTCATGAGTCTCTTTCAGGATTTTTTCTTTGTCACTAAGACTAGTAAGTTTTACTATTAGATGATGAAGTATGGAACTATTTTAATTGATTTTGAGGGGGGTTCTCTGTGCCTCCTAGATTTTGATGTTTATTCCCTTTGCCATATTCGTGAAATTCTCTATTATAATTTGTTCCAATATACCTTCTGCCCCTCTTTCTCTTTCTTCTTCTTTTGGAATCCCAATTATTCTAATATTGTTTCATTTTATGGTATCACTTATCTTTCGAATTCTCTTCTTGTGATCCAGTAGTTATTTGTCTCTCATTTGCTCAGCTTCTTTATTCCCCATCATTTGGTCTTCTATATCACTAATTCTCTCTTCTGCTCATTTATCCTAGCAGTAAGAGCCTCCATTCTTTATTGTACCTCATTAATTCTTTTTTTTTTTAATTTCAGCTTGGTTAGATTTCAGTTCTTTTAATTCTCCAGAAAGGGATTTTATTTCCAGACAGGGTTTCTCTAATATCCTCCATGCCTTTTTCAGGCCCAGCCAGCACCTTGAGAATTGTCATTCTGAACCCTGGATCTGACACATTACCAATGTCTGTATTAATTAGGTCCCTAGCCATCAGTACCACCTCTTGTTCTTTTTGTGTGTGTGTGTGTGTGGTGAGTTTTTCCACCTTGTCATTTTATCCAGATAAGAATATATGAATGAGAGAATGAGAGACTGAATGAGAGAATAAAATACTAAGTCTTCTGGCAAAGACCCCAGAAAAATGTACCCTGACCAAATCAGAGGAGACCCCAAACTGGGGGAAGAAAAAGGGGGTAAAAAGAAATTTTAAAAAATGTATAAATATATACATATATATGTGTATATATATATATGTATGTGTGTGTATATATATACATGGTGTATACATATATATATATACACACACATACACACACACACACACACACACACATATATTCAACTAGTGAATAGAATAGAACCACCCATTTGATTTTGGGTGTATTTTGGTCTCTTAGAAGAAACTACCTCCTAAAATTTTAAAGAAAGAAACACACACACATATACACATATAGGTAAAAATGATGAAGGGATGGAATATGACTTAAAGATGAAAATTTTTAAAAATTCTAGAAAAGGAATTGATAAGACAAGTTGGTTAGAAAAAGAAAGAAGAAAAAAAAGCTCAGGGGGTGGGGTGGGGAGTGGAGAGAATGTGCTCAGGTTGGAGACTAAAGCAAAGCCCTGTGCTAGATTTAGGATATATTTTGATCTATTGGAAGAAATTGTGTCCCAAAATTTTTTAGAAAAAAAAAAACCCATATGTATACAAAAAATAAGGTCAAATACAATAAAGGATAAAATATGACTATAATAATGTAGGTTTAAAAAATTTTTTTAGAAAGGTATCGTTAAGATAAACCAGTTAAAAAAAATGTTAAAAGAGGAAAGAGGAGTAGTTAAAAATATTAGAATAAGAAAAAAATAATAAAAAATTTAACTTTGCAAGACTAAAGAATCATGGGGAGAAAGCCATGAATTCCATGCATTGCTTTCCTGTATCTCTGGAGCTCTGCTGTTCTTCATCAGTGAGCTTGGTCTTGGCTGATGTTCTTGCTGATTTTCTGGGGGAGGGGCCTGTTGTAGTGATTCTCAAATGCAGAATTGCACTGCCCTTGCCACGGCTGGGCTAAGTAATCTGCCGGGATTCGCTCTCAGTAAGTTTTTTCCTTGAACACTTTCTGTAGAGCTCTGGAGGACAGGAATGAAAATGGCAGCCTCCCAATCTCTGGCTGGAGGAGCCAGGAACTGAATGCACCTCAGAGGAAAGTGGTCAATCTCTCCCATATCCCTCGTCGCTGGCCGTGCTCCAAGCTCACTGGGCCTGTGACTGGGCATTTCTGTCTCTGGAACATGGCCCCATTGGAGTCTCCAAACCCAATAGATTACTGCCTCCAGAGGAGGAAGGTGAGTTTCCCTGGATGTGACACCTGTGGGGTCCCTGCTCAAAGAGCAGTGGCCCGACTGTGCCGCAGATCACGGTTTAAGATAACCCTGAGCTGAGAGCTCACTCCTCTGGCTCTTCCCCCCGGAGAAATCATTTTCCCCTGCAAAATCACCCCCAATCTTTCAGTGACCCTGTGGGTCCTGAGATCACACTGTCCCTGCGAGGGTTCCACCCCCACTTAGCCTCTGAAGCAATGTCCATCAGTGGAGCAGATTTCTAAAAGTTTGGATTTTGTGCTCCATTGTTCCACTCCTTGCTGGGAGCCGGCCCTCCCCCTGCAGTCTATCTTCCAGTCACCTTAGATTCACTTCTCTGTACATCCTACCTTTCAGAAAGTGGTTGATTTTATGTTCCTAGAAATGCTGTCCTTCTCTTATATCTCCTTGAGTTTGTAGGTGTTCACAATGGTTTGATAACTATCTAGCTGAACTCCTGGAACCTGATGTCATTTCCGTCCATTACTCCTCTGCTTCTTGCCTCTCCTCCAACCTATATTCAAGTTTTTCTAATGAGATTTGTTTATTTAATTTATTTATCTAATTTAATTTATTTATCTAATGAAATTAGTATTTAAGCAGGAAGCACTAATTGCATGAAGTGGCTAATAATGTAGTTGTCATTTAAGTCTTTTTTAAGACTGAACAGTGGCTCCTCTCCACTCCCATTTTTCATGCCACTGATCTGTTAAAAATTTCAGATAAAGTGTACTGCTCTATGTTTTAGGTTTGGCAGATTGTTTCCTCATAGTATAGCTGAATTTATTTATCATCACTGCATTTTCTATGGACTGGAATATGGAGCTCCAACTCTGACCAAATTCAGGAAGAATTTCAATTTTCAAGAATTCATAATGGTTTATAAATTAGGAAAGGACAGTCTCACTTTCAGTGATGCTAAGATTCATCTGTGATTATAGGAGATGGCAGTCTGATTCTTCTTCTATAAAGCCCTCATTAATTTCACTGAATGGTTTTGATGACCATGTACATGAATCAGCTATTTTGTTATGGATGGCAAAATGGTGTTGTTGTTGGTTTTTTTTTTCTAATTATGCCATCTCTTTTGCACCTATTTTATATTTCTTTATAAAAGAAATCCCTCCCATTTACCAGAACTATTTAATTCCCCTGAAGTAAGGCTCACAAGGCAAAAACAATATACTTATTTACTTACCTGTAGTTATCAATGTTCAGAGTAATTGTTAGTATCTTAACCATCTGAAGTGGTGTTCAATGACTTGTATTATTTTTTTGACTTGTATTTTGTTTTTGCAGTCTTATTTTTGTGAGGAAGAGTATGTTTTCCTATGAACTCATGGCAGTTTAATATATATTAATGTCTTCTAATGAATTAAAGCCATTATTCTTTTTTATGACTGTTTCACAATGAAAACTACATTTGTATACAATGATTAAGATGGTAGTAAATAGTAAATTCATATATCAAGGGAAACATGAGTGGCTTAGTTGGTTAAGCATCTGTCTTCATCTCAGGTCATGATCCCAGGATCTTGGGATCAAGTCCTGAATCATGTTCCTTGCTCATCAGGGAGCCTGCTTCTCCCTCTGCCTGCTGCTCCCCTGTTTGGACTTTCTCTCTCTCTGATACATAAATAAATAAAATCTTAAAAATAATAAAATAAATAAATTCATGTATCCATCATCCAGCTTTAACAATAATTAGCAATTTATAGCAAACCATGTTTTTTTATCTCTAGGTACACACTCTATGCACCCTATCCAAATTATTTAGAAGTAAGGTGTAGATATATATTTGTTCCATAGATGTTTAGTATGTTTTTCTGATAAAAAGAAACTCATTCCAAAATCAGATCATGTCCACAATAACATTGTTACAGACATCATTATAATTTCTCAGACTCGTGGATAACCAGTCAGTATTCACATCTCCTCAGTTCGCTTACAAATGTATGTTATGTGTTTACATTTTGCTTGTTTGAGTCAGAATCCAAATAAGGCCAATTAATTGTTTGATATATCTCCTAACTCTTTTAATTTTGAGTTTTCCCCTTTGGCTATTTCCCTTCCTTGCTATGTTTTATTGAAGAAATTAGGTTTTCTAAAAAAAATTAAGTTTTCTAAAAATAATTTAATTAGAATATAGTACATTAGCACTTTCAGAGGTGGAGTTCAGTGATTCATTAGTTGTATATAACACCCAGTGCTCATTATATCTCATGCCCTCCTTAATGCCCATCACTCAGTTACCCCATTCCCTGCTCTCCCCTCTAGCAACCCTCAGTTTGTTTTGTATGACTAAGAGTTTCTTATGGTTTTTCTCCCTATCCTTCTCTGACTTGGTCTTGTTTTATTTTTCCCTCCCTTCTCCTATGCTTCTCTGTTTTATTTCTTAAATTCTACATGTGAGTCATATCATATGACAGTTTTCTTTCTCTGATTGACTTCTTTTACTTAGCATAAGTTCAGTTGCCCTGTAGTCCCATCCACATTGTTGCAAATGGCAAGATTTCATTCTTTTTGCTGTCTGAATAATGTTCCATTGTGTGTGCATGAGAATGCACATGCATGCGTATGCACATGCACATGTGTGTGTGTGTATGTGTATACTGCATATTCTTTATCCATTCATCTGTTGATGGACATCTTGACTCTTCCCATAATTTGGCTATTGTGGACATTGCTGCTATAAACATTGGGGTGCAGGTGCCTCTTTGGATCACCATATTTGTATCTTGGGGGTAAATACCTAAGAGTGCAATTGCTGGGTCATAGGGTAGCTCTATTTTCAACTTTTTGAGGAACACTCCACCCTCTTTTCCAGAGTGGCTGTACCAGCTTACATTCCCATCAAGAGTGTGAAAGGGTTCCCCTTTCTCCACATCTTTCCAATATCTGTTGATCCCTGACTTGTTAATTTTAGCCATTCTGACCTATGTGAGGTGGTAGCTTCTCACTGTGGTTTTGATTTGTATTTCCCTGATACTGAGTGATGTTGAGCATTTTATCATGTGTCTGTTGGTCATTTGTGTGTCTTCTTTGGTGAAATGTCTGTTCATGTCTTCTGCCCATTTCTTGATTAGATTATTTGTTCTTGGGGTGCCTGGGTAGCTCAGTGGGTTAAAGCCTCTGCCTTCGGCTCAGGTCATGATCCCAGGGTCCTGGGATTGAGCCCCGCATCAGGCTCTCTGCTCAGCAGGGAGCCTGCTTCCTCCTCTCTCTCTGCCTGCCTCTCTGCCTACTTGTGATCTTTGTCTGTCAAATAAATAAATAAAATCTTTAAAAAAAAAGATTATTTGTTCTTTGGTGTTGAATTTGGTAAGTTACAGATTTTGGAAACCAGCCCTTTATCTGACAAGACACGGAAATTAGCTTTTAAGTCCTGTTGATTTTCCTACATCTTGGAATTTGCTGACTTGATTACTATTAAACAGATGCAAAACAGAAATTCAGCCATCATTCTTTTTAATGCTCAAGTTATCCTGTCTTTAGCTAGAGGAAGAAAGAAGTGGCTGTTAATTAATTTCATTATTCCTTACAGTAAAAAAACCACAAAAAGTATTAAAATTAAAGGAAAACTAAGAGAATGAAGAGAGTAAAAATGTAAGCTTTCATAACTATTAAAATATTTTTTTAAAACAGGGAAAATCAACCACAGTGAAAAGTTGCATGTGCTCTAAATAAATCATAAAATAAATTCAGAACCAAGAACAAATATTATCTCATGTGAGTACAGCTAGTGTACTCACTTCATTTTCAAATTGGCTAACAAAGCAAAATATAATTTGATTGGATATGAGTTGCATAACTTAATGCGGAAAGAATCCAAAAGAATCCAAAAATAAAAGGGCAGCAAATATCTACCAGGCAAATTCATAAGAAAAGATAGTCGTCATTATCTTGCTATCAAACAAGAGATAAATCAGGCCAAAAGTAACATCAGGCAAGAAAGGGTATTTTACAATGCTGAAAACCACAATATACAAAGAAGATACAATTATTCATGTCTTTGCACCAGGTAATACACCACAAATTTTAGAAAGATACTATAAGCAATGCAAACAGAAATAGACAGATAAACTGACAATGGTTTAGTTTACTTATTTTTTATTCAAAAATTTTTTAAAATTTATAACATTTTTATTGAAAACAGTGACAACACTTTCATATGCATGTACATGTTTATGTAAGATTATATTAGAATGTATAAGTGTGGAAGCAAGACAAAATATGTTAACAGAAAGAAATACAGGTATGATGAAACTAACAAGTATAATAAGGTCCTATGATAATCATTTTCTTTAACATATACAGCAGTCTAAATCAGCTCAAGAAACCATGACTAATAATGTAAAAGACCTAAACAATATAATCAGTAAGTGTGTAAGAGAGACATACATAAAAATATAAACCCTGACAACAAAAATTATTACAACTACATGTAGAATATTTGTGAAAACTGATTGCACATTATACCCCAAATTAAGCCTCACTACATTCCTCCAAAATGTAATTCAAGCAATATTTCTATTATCATGGTGGCATATAGTTAGAAATCAATAAAGAATTGAAATAAAAGAATATCACAGAAAGTACTTCCACTAAAATCAAAACAAGCAGTCAATATGGACTCTGAAAAACAACCTGAGGGTTTTGAAGGGGCAGGGGTGGGAGGTTGGGGGAACCAGGTTGTGGGTAATAAGGAGGGCACGTATTGCATGGAGCACTGGGTGTTGTGCAAAAACAATGAATACTGTTATGCTGGGAAAAAAATTAATTAATTAATTAATTAAATGTGAAAAATAAAACCTTGGAAATACTAAAAAAAAAAAAAAAAAACAAAAAACCAAGCAGTCAAATAAAACAAAGCAGAGAACAAAAATAAAACATCTTTGTTAAAACAACTCTGGGTTAAAGTGAACATTTAAAATGAAATTACAAGACTTCCCTTTTTCTCTTCCATTTACTCTCATCTGGAATTTACCAATGTTGTTAGTCTTTTTAAATAATCAAGTTTTAATTCTATCGAGCTTCTCTATTTTATGTTTGCTTTCTATTTTTTCAGTTTCTAGTCTTGTATTTATCATTTCTTCTTTCTACTTATTTTGGGTTTATTTTTCAGGTTTTTTCCTTGAAATAGAACTTAGCTTGTTGATTTAACCTTATATTCATATACTAATATTTTCATTACAATCACAATATTAGGGGCATATGGGTGGTTCAGTGGGTTAAGCCTCTCCCTTCGGCTGGCATCATGATCTCAGGGTCCTGGGATTGAGCCCTACATCGGGCTCTCTGCTCATTAGGGAGCCTGCTTCCCCTTCTCTCTCTTTCTATGCATGATCTCTCTGTCTCTGTCAAACAAATAAATAAAATCTTTTAAAATAAAAAAAAATCATAATTTTACATCTAAGCATGGCTTTATCTGTACCCTACAAGACTTAACTTTTTGACATATTCATTCTCATTCACTCCAAAATATATTTTAATTTCCATTATTTTTCCTGCTTTGACACTTGGGGTTTTTAAGAAGAATATTTCTTAATGCCCAATATATGAAGTTTTCCAACTTATAATTTTGCATTGCAGTATGGCCAGAAAACAGTACAAATTTCAATTCCTTAAAATGTTTTTAGACTTGCTTTTTAGGGGCGCCTTGGTGGCTCAGTGGGTTAAGCCTCTGTCTTCTGCTCAGGTCATGATCTCAGGGTCCTGGGATCAATCTCCACATTGGGCTAACCCCCATCAGGCTCTCTGCTGAGCAGGGAGCTTGCCCCCACCCCCAGCCGCCTGCCTCTCTGCCTACTTGTGATCCCTCTCTGTCAAATAAATAAATAAAAATTTTTTTTAAATATTTATTTGACAGAGAGAAATCACAACCAGGCAGAGAGGCAGGCAGAGAGAGAGGAGGAAGCAGGCTCCCTGTGGAGCAGAGAGCCCCATGCGGGACTCAATCCCAGGACCCTGGGATCATGACCTGAGCTGAAGGCAGAGACTTTAACCAACTGAGCCACCCAGGTGCCCCAATAAAAAAATTTTCTTTAAAGCCTCCTTTTGGCAGCTTGGCATGTGGTCAGTTTTTTGAAGTTACACTTTTGGTTTTGAAATGAATGCATGTACATCATTTTGTTCTATAAAGATATGTTAAGTTTAGTTTCCTGACAGTGCTATTCAAATGTTCTATGTTGCTGATTTTTTTTTAAGATTTTATTTATTTATTTGACAGACAGAGATCACAAGTAGGCAGAGAAGCAGGCAGAGAGGGAGAGGAGAAAGCAGACTCCCTGCAGAGCAGAGAGCCTGATGCGGGACTCAATCCCAGGACTCTGGGATCATGACCAGAGCTGAAGGCAGAGGCTTAACCCACTGAGCCACCCAGGTGCCCCTGTTGCTGATTTTTTGTTTGCTTTTTCTATATATTATTGATATAAATGATTAAAATTTTCCACAGTAATTGTTCAGTTGGTTGTTTCTTCTATTTCTGACAAATTCTGTGTCTGATTTTGAACTGTTTTTTTTTTGATGAATTGAAAATTTTATCATTTCTGATATTTAAATTTTATCATCTAAAATTTACTTTAGATACAGCTACATCAACTCTTTTATTCAGTTCTGATAGATAGACATCTACCTACAGAGAAAGAGAGAGATCTTTATGGAAGTATAATTGACATGTCCAAAATACACATAAAATATACATCACCACAATCAATATAAGGAAGAATGTTTATACCACCCACAAAAGTGTTCTCATGCCTCTGCATAATCCATCCCTCCCTCCAGGCCTATCTGCAAACAACCACTATCCATCTGCTTTGTGTCAGTACAAACGGTTCAGTTTTCTATAAATGAAATCAAGTGGTTCATATTCTATTTTTGCCCAGATTTTTTAGCTTAAAATGTGATTTAGAGATTAATACATGTTATTCTGTGTGTCTATAGCTCCATTTTATTGCTGAGTAGTAGTCTATTATAAAGATATATCATAAATTATCCATTGACTATTTATGGACTTCTAGGTATTTTTCTTTCCATTTTGGAACTATTACAAATAAAGCCCTATGAATATATGAGTACAAGTCTTTGTATAGACATGTATTTCACTTCTTTTGAGTTAATACTTTGGATAAAAACCTTTTAAGACTCTATTTTGTTTTGTGGCTTAATGTTCATCAGTTTCCAGCCATTGTCTTTGCAAATATTATCTTTGTTCTATTCTCTTTTCCTTTTCTGGAACATTAATAGCACAAATGATTGAACTCTTTTCAATGTTACTAATTATTTTGACCCTGTTTCCTTCTGGTTATTTGATACATTTATTTTTCCATATGTTCTGGTATACTGATTTTCTTTTTGGTTGTCTGAATTCTGATTTTAACCTATCCTTTGAGTCCATTTCACATAATTTATTATTTAGTTACTGAATTTTTTAATTTTTTAATTTTTTTATTGTGTTATGCTAGCCACCAATCAGTACATCATTAGTTTTTGATGTAGTGTTCCTTGATTCATTGTTTGCATATAACACCCAGTGCTCCATGCAATCTGTGCCCTCATTAATGGCCATCACCAGGCTCACCCATCCCTCTACCCCCTTCCTTCTAAAACCTGCAGTTTGTTTCTCAGAGTCCATAGTCTCGCATGGTTGTCTCTCACTCTAAATCCTCCTCCTTTATTTTCCCCTTCCCCTAATGTCCTCCATGCTTTTCCTTATGTGCCACAAATAAGTGAAACCATATGATAATTGACTTTCTCTGTTTGACTTATTTCACTCAACAAAATCTCCTCCAGTCCCATCCATGTTGATGCAAAGTTGGGTATTCATCCTTGCTGATGGCTGAGTAATATTCCATTGTGTATTTGGACCACATCTTCTTTATCCATTCATCTGTTGAAGGGCGTCTTGGATCCTTCCACATTTTGGCTATTGTGGACATTGCTGCTATGAACCCTGGGATGCATATGGTCCTTCTTTTCACCACATCTCTATCTTTGTGGTAGATACCCAGTAGTGTAATTGCTCGGTCATAGGGTAGCTCTATTTTTAATTTTTTGAGGAACCTCTATGCTACATTTTTTTTAATTTTCATAGTTTCTGTTTTCTGTAAAAACTCTCAATTGCTTATTTCTTTTTGTGTAGAAAGCATATTTACTTAAATGTCCGCATATGAAGGCTCCCACAACTGGAGTCTCTGTGTATCTGTCTATATTATGTATTTTCCTGTAGTGTCATTAATGTTGTATGGTCTACCAGTGTGCCTCTTTGTTTCATAAAGTGTAGTAGGCATTGTATTTGAGAAAGTATATTCATAAATAATTTGAGCTCTAGAAATACATTACCCTCTTTTAGGAAAGAATTACATTTGGCCTAAGAGAATTAAGGGTCTCTTAGGGAGCATTGGCACCCTGGGCTGACCTCAACCTAATTTCAGGAATTGAAATCATTGTATATATTCTGCAATATATAAGCAGGCTGTGTAATTCTGCAGTATTCTTGGGACCCTGCACAAATTGAAAAGGCTCACCATCATGATCTACACTTGGGGAACTTGGGTGTTACATCCTGTTCTCCTCACACAGCAGGCAGTCAAAAAGCATTTTTCAGCCTCTCAGTGGCACCTCTGCAATCAGAAAAACAAATACACCAAACCAACCCCCAAAAAATCCCAGAGGAAGAGTGGTCCAAACTAGACTGATTAATAAGAAAGACATGTTGGTAGTAAAAAGTGTGACATGATCAGAATTAAACTTTTCACATTCTTTTAATCACTTAAACTGTGTATATTTGGGGTATGCAAAGTCTATTTGTTTTTAGGATATATTTTGGACAAGTGTGGCTTGGGGTTGTCCTCTCTTCAAATAAATATATGTAGAATATCAGTAATTTTTGTTCTTAATGATGAATTTTGGTTGCCGCTCACTCACTCAGAAACTAAGAAATAGATGTGCTATTTGATTTGCTCTTCCTGAATTTTGTCAAATGATAATATTCTTCATAAACTATAGTTTGTATTGAGGACCCCCTTTTAAGCCGTCTGGTGCCATAAGAAAATAGCATAGAGTCTCCAAAAGTTCACAAAGTATCCAAAAGGCTCTCTGTTGCATATTTACAATATGGTCTTGGGGAAAGCAAGGGGCAAGAAGCATCAGCCAGGTGGTGGCAAAAACAGTTACAGGCAAGGTTCAAACAAGTGGTTCATTTCTGCTCCATTCAGGGCATCTCTTAATAACATGGGTATATGTCATCTTCACTGCTTCTAGTGAATACTAGAAATGCTCAGCATTTTGATGGACTCTTCTCTCTCTCCATAATTAGGAACTCTTTCTTGTATTGTGGTGCAGGAAATTTTCCATCTTTTGAGACTTTGTGGGAGAAACAATGTCTAGACGAGAGCTTACCCAGCCCTCTTAAGCTCAGACACATACATGGGGTCTTGGCTTTGCTTGTCAAAAGCAAAAACCTGAAACAGAAACTAGAAATTCAAGGAAAGCAGGGGAGGCAGACAAGGGAGAAGTAACATTTAGGTTTCCAGTGGCACCGGTGGCAAAATTACTATCATTTCTGCTTTGTGGCTGTTGTGCAAGACATGATGCTGTTATGTTCACTGCTGTTATTGCTAAAGGATGTATGAACTAGCAGGTTTTCATTAAATACTTGTTAGGGTGACACACTGAGTCAAGTGATGTCATATCCCTCAACCTTAATGATGCATACTGTTAATATTTATAGATTTCTTTTTGGCTTTTTAATATATAAAATCCTGGCTTCTCTGTTAAACAAAACAAAACAAAACAAAAAACCTTTATTTTGTCCCCATTAGAAAGCAATACTTAAGGCTAAAATGTGGACTCCCACAAAAGAAAAAAAAATTGAATATTAAGTTGTTAACAGGAAAATAATGTTTCTACAGCTTATTAATTTATTATTAATTTATGAGAGTAAAAAACTGCATATAACTTGAAATTTCCACACGAACCAGAATAGCCTCACTTTGATTCATTTTTTAAATATTCTTCATTGCTCTTTATTAAAAGTATTATTTAAGTAGAATATGGGAAACTTCCATCCAAATCCATGTAATGACAGGTATAGACCCTGAGAGCTTAAATACTCTCACTGCCTCTCCTGCGCACTTCCCATAACTCTCCACCAAGTTCATTGCATTCCAGGCATGCTGGCTTTCTCAGTGATTCCTAAATATGTCAGCCAGGCTTGTACCTCAGTCTTTGCACTCTCTCTTTTCTCTGTCTTATGCAGTATTTCCCTTGATATCCACATGGCTAGTACCCTCACCTAGCTGATGCTTTCATTCAAATGTCAGAACTGCATCCTGATATATTGGAGAAGAATTCACTGAGCCTATATAAATTAGCATCATTCTATGTTCACTCACTACCCTTCACTTTGCCCCTGCTTTATTCTTCTTCATTGTACTCGTATTTGACCATGTGTGTTCACGTGCATTTGTGTGTGTGTGTGTGTGTGTGTGTGTGTTTAATTATCTCTTATTTTCCTTTCCCACTAAAATACAAGCTTCAAAAACAAACCCTGTTCTGTTTTGGTTACTTCAGAATTCCCAAGGATTAAATCAGTGGTGGACACGTAGTTTTTGGTCAGCAAATATTTGTTCAGTGAAAGAAATTTGTTTGGTCTCATGAAGGCTGCTACTGAATTTCTGGTTGACTGTTTACTGTTGTATTTTTGAAAAATTGATCTGTTCTTTGAATAGAAGAGTTGAGCTCTGTTGGTCATTTTTACCATTTTTGTACTGAAGCACTCCTCTATTCCTTATCATATTATGTTTCAATTAATTGCTTTCTTCTTATATTCCTTGACACTAGG
Organism: Meles meles; assembly: GCF_922984935.1. NCBI lineage: Eukaryota > Metazoa > Chordata > Mammalia > Carnivora > Mustelidae > Meles > Meles meles. The sequence goes on from NC_060068.1 coordinate 132,192,060, forward strand.
CTGCAATTTTTGGTCTTCTCCATAAATCACTTTGAATGTTAGCAAGTAGAATCCTATGTATTTTAAAAATACATGATGGAGCACCTGGGTGGCTCAGTTGGTTAAGTGGCTGCCTTTGGCTCAGGTCATGATTCCAGGGTCCTGGAATCGAGCCCTGCATCAGGCTCCCTGCTCAGCGGAGAGTATGCTTCTCTCTCTCCCTCTGCCTGCCACTCTGCTTACTTGTGCTCCCTCTCTCTGTCAAATAAATAAATAAAATCTTTTAAAAAAATACATGATTTTATGAACCTTAGATGCAAATAGGTAGAAATAAAGGAAGGAAGAAAGTAAGAGTGAAAGGAAGGAGGAAATGAAAGGAGAAAAGAAGAAGGAAAGGAAGAAAGAAAGAAAACCGGTAATACCAGTCATTTAGCCTGGAAGTAAGAGAAAGACCGTTAAATCTGTTTACTTGTTGTCCTCATTCCTATACTAACTAGAAGGAACTAGAAAAATATTAGTGGCCCTTCCAGTTATCTTCAAAGACAGATGACTGTCTTTGGTGCCTTATCCAAGAATGGAAAAAAATCTGAAAGCTGAACTAAAGCTGATGCAGAATTGGTCTTGAATAGGACTCCAAAAAAGGTTATATATTATTGAAAATGATAAACACAAAACAAAATTACAAAACACAAACACATCTAATTACATTACATAAATTACATGTAATTACATAAATTACAATTACAAAACACATCTAATGTCACAAACTTAAATTAATTTATTTCAATTCCCTAGTCTGAAACCAGCATAAAGGATATAGATTTAAGAAATAGCTACAACAAAAAAGAATACTGGATTTATAAACAGGGACTCTTATTTGAGATCCAGCCTCCATCATATACAAGGTACGTAACCTTGGGCAAGATTCTTGGCTGTCTGAGCCTCAGTTCTCATAAACACTGGATCACAAAAAACAAAAACAAAAACACAAAACATACACACACACACACACACACACGCAAACACACACAAAACATGAAATAGCTACAGAAGAATCAGGTTATGTTATTGTAGCATTGTGATTATTTAATTAATATATTTTTGGTCTTCATCTACTACTCCTGGCTCAGAGCTCCTAATACCCATGGACATTTTCTAGGTATTGAGAACCATAAAGATGTCTCTTATTATGTTAGTGAGGCGATTTCTAGACCTTTCCTAAAGATGGGGGCCAGTTGCCTGGTGAACAAACCATATGACTAGAGGATAAGAAATTTCAGTCCAACACTCCTGACCTCAGGGGATGACTGGAGCTTGAATCAATCATCAGGGACCACTGATTTAATCAATTGTGCCTATGTAAAGAAGCTGCTAAAAACAAAAACAAAAACAAAAAAGAGTCCAAAAGGTCAAGGTTCAGAGAGCTTCCAAGTTGGTGAACACCTGGAGACACAGGGAGAGTGGCAAACCTAGAGAAGGCAATGGAAGAACCACACTCTTTCCCCAAGTCTTGATCTAAGCATCTCCTTCATCTGGCTTTTTCTAAGTTATATCCTTTTATAAAAAACGGACAATTTGGTAAAATGATTTTTTTTCTGAATTCTATGAGCTACTTTAGCAAATTCATCAAACCCAGTGTTGGTTCGCAACCCTTCCAGGAGCTTCCCAGATGCAATCTGAAACTGGTTCCTACACTCAGAGGGCAGGGAGAAACCAAAGAAAGAGGCAAGCCACTTTAAGTTGGAAGGTAACAATTTTAATCAAGAAAGGGAACTTAAGTAGGAGGCTTGTCTTGTGTGACAGCAAAATGAGCTGACCCCCTACCAGTCCACTGGAACAGGACCTTCTTGGGCTTAGTCACACATACTGTGCAGGTATTCAATATCTGCCATTACCATCTCAAGGCTATATTCTTAGAGCAGCCTCTGGGAGTAGGAAAGACAAGCAGAATCTAAATTCCAAGGACAATAGTGAGGTAAGAGCTTCTGAGTGCCCAGGTCCATCTCAGAGGACAATTAGCAGTCACGCCTTTTTGGTGACCTTCCCCAACATCTAAGAATAGGTTTGTGTGACCTGTTGGTCAGAAGCACAGCTATCAATATAAGCTTGAAATTAGCACCTGAAGTGGCGGGGGTGGGGGTGGGGGTAAGTGACTGAGCCCTTAACCTGTGGGATCTGATGCTGTCTTCAAACAATTGGTGTCAGAATTGAGTTAAATTATGGGACACCCATCTGGTATAGGACACCAATGCTACCTCAGATACAGAACACTTATACTTTACCATGTTTTTAGGTTGGCTTCATAAATAAGCCCATTAAAAATTGCTTTGTATGACATAGATGCCAAAGGTTTTTGGTCTTTTAAAAGTACTCTCCCTTTGGATTAATTTTGACTAAAAAAGAGCCTCATGCCTCTACCATTATTTGCAATTTCAAAATATTTCAAAAGTTATGATTATTCAGTAATGAAGGAAAATTTACTGGCTAGATTATCTGCCTGTGTTCTTTCATGCCACTGTATTCTAGTACCAGTTTTGTTAAATTATGATTTTCTAAGAATTTCTCTCTTTCATCTAGATTTTTGTCCTTTGTAATGCCTCCTTCAATTTTTTAAATGTCACTAGAATCTATAATGAGGTCCCCTTTTCCATTCTTGATGGTTATTGTGGTGTGTATGTGTGTACATGCATACATATATCAATGGCTCTCACCTACAGGTTTATCAATTTTAAGAATCAACTTTAAAGAACCAACTTTGGCTTTGTTCATCTTTATTTGGTATGGTTTATGTTTATTTTCTTTTTCTTTTTTTTTTGGTTTATGTTTATTTTCTGTTGAATTTCTGTTCATATCTCCTCACTGTCCTTCTTACTATATCTTTTGGATTTAATTTGCTGTTATCTCTCTAAATTCCCAAGATGGATTCTTGGCTCATTAATTTCAGCCTTTCTTTTGTCCTATGTGAGTTTAAACCTCAAATTTCCCGTTGAGTACTTCATAGGTACATTGCACACATTTTTATAAACATTTTTATTATTATTCTATTAAAAGCACCCTATAATTTCTATTAACCCTATAATTTCTATTATATTCTATTATATTTATATTATATTATATATATTATTATATTATATTATATTATATTATATTATATATATTATATATATATATTATATAATTTCTATTATATTCTATTATATTCTATTATAACCCTATAATTTCTATAACCCTATAATTTCTAACTAACTAATAACTAACCCTATAATTTCTATTTAATTAATATTAAATATTAACTTTAATATTTAACCCATAGGTTATTTAGAAATATACTTCTTGCATTCTAGTTATACATATATTTTCAACTCATATTTTCTAGTCATCCGGAATAATTGCATTGTATCTATTGCAATAATTTTAATCTTTTAATGTGTATTATGACTTATTATATTGCCCACTATAGAGTTAATTTTTGTAAATGTCCTCTGTGTACTTGAAAATACTGTATATTTTGTATATTGGATGCAGTAATTATATAAAAATATAGACATTTACGCATACGTGAGGTATATGAGATCTATTTATTTGTCTATATAGATTATATATAGAAAGAGTGAGAATCAAATGTGCTGGTGTTCAGATCTTCTATATTTGTTATTCATTCTTATAGGATAGTTCTAACAAATACTGATGAGTCAATAAATATTTATTGAGTCTTACTAAGTATTAGACACAGTGTTAAGCACTTTGCATGGATCATTTGATTTAAGAACACAATAATTCTATGAAATTAAAGAAAGGAAAACAAAACTTTAAGAGGTTAAATAATTGCTCAGAGGCCACTCTGGGGAGGGTCATGGGCGGGTCATCCACAACCAGTACTGGAATCCAATTGTATATTATTCCACATTTATACATTCATGACATTGCTCCAAATCTCTTTAGGTAACTGTCTTTGTCATGTATATGACAAATCTTGTCTTATATATTTTCCTTTATTCATCCATTGTGTAAAATCCTATGCGTGAGTTATTCCCTTCCTAGGAAAGACTCCTCTTTGATGTTCCAACTCTGTCCCAAAGATCTGAAGAACTAATGAGAAGAAATACCCATTTGTTGGGAAGGGAAGGGAAAGAGGGAGTGAATGGATACAAGGAAGGAAAAACAGAAGAGAGGGAAGGAAGAGATAAAATATGGATGAGGGAGGGGTGGATGGATGTGTGGATGGAAAGAGAGAAGGAAGGAAGGAAGGAAGATAAGAAGGGAGGAAGAGAGGAAAGATAGATTAGATAAATAGATGATAGATAAATGATAGATATTCATATAGATGTTAAAAATTATAAAGAACAAACTGAAGGTTGATGGAGGGAGGTAGGGGGGACATGGGCTAGATGAGTGATGGGTATTAAGGAGCCACTTGTGATGAGCACTGGGAGTTATATATAAGTAATGAACCACTACATTCTATTCCTGAAATAAATATTAAGATATATGTTAACAAATTTTTAAATAAAATTTTGAAAAAGTTATATAAAGGCACAAAGAATAGATAAAACCTTGACCCATAAGACTCGTACAACCACAAGATGAACTTCTCTTTCTATGATTCAGACTTATTTTCAATCCCTTCAAAGTCCTAGTGAATTAGTTGATGTTAAGGTGTGATAACAAGGCAACCTCCCCCACATCTGAAATTTTCAGTTAGGAATTTATCTTTAGAATTTCCTTAATAACTTGCAATCCACAGATCACTGAACTTATCTAGGTATTATTAACTTCAAATAGTCTCTGGAGAACACTATCCTAATAGCTTTCTTTTATTGTTAATACCACCATAAGGAATTACAGTCAGTCCTTCATTAAAAAATGTATGAGAAGAATAAATGAAACAAGATGGGATTGGGAGGGAGACAAACCATAAATGACTCTTAATCTCACAAAACAAACTGGGGGTTGCTGGGGGGAGGTGGGATTGGGAGAGGGGGAGCGGGCTATGGACATTGGGGAGGGGAGGCGAACCATAAGAGACTATGCACTCTGAAAAACAACCTGAGGGTTTTGAAGGGTCAGGGGTGGGAGGTTGGGGGAACAGGTGGTGGGTAATGGGGAGGGCACGTTTTGCATGGAGCACTGGGTGTTGTGCAAAAAGAATGAATACTGTTACGCTGAAAAAAAATAAATAAAATAAAAATATTTAAATGCTAAAAAAAATGTATGAGATGATAATAAAATGTGGGGATTTTATAATAAATCACTTTGAGCAGATATGGAAGTAATAAACATAGATCAACTAAAAGGCTAGCATATTTACTAATGGTACCATCACAATTATTTCTATGGGGAATAACAGTTCATCTTTTACTGAATATGTGCCATTACAGAAAACAGAATCATTCTGGTTTATTTTGTTATTCTTGCTTTTTTTTTTTTAAATCACAGAAGTTTGAAACCTACTTGGAATATGAAAAACCTAAGTTTGAGATATATATAATACAAATCTTGTGCAGTAATGCTGTAATAACTTTTTCTATTATTTTCATAATATTTGTAATGCTCCAATCATTCAAATAATAGCATGTCAGAAATTAACAGGTGTTTTACAAAATTTGATATTAAAAGCTTTGGATTCAAATTTAAATTGGGAAAGAACTTCATATTGGCATGAAGACTTAAAATGTAATTATGGAAATACACTTAATAACTTTTTAAATCCTTGCCAGTTTTCACTCTTCATTTCACTGGGGGAGAATAAAAGGGGGGGATCCTTTAACTGAATCAAGAACTTCTAAGAGGACCTGACTGTACTTGTGAGGAGCTACTTTATTGTATTCTGAAGGCAGTGGATAATGAGATGTCATGAGTGTTTTGAGCATTTCTGTTCCCTTTAGTGTCAGTTGCAATGCTGATTTAGAAGTTTTATGACTGAATCAAATGATAGAACCATTTAAAATTTGTGGTACCTGAAAGAACAAAATTGATACAAAAAAAATCACAGCTTTATTGAGGGATAATTCTTATACAATACACTATACAAAGTTTTGACATCTATATATACCCATGAAACCATCACCACAGTCAGATAATGAATATTTTCATCACCCACAGAAGGTGCCTCGGATCCCTTGTTATCCTTTCTTCCCACCCATCCTTGCACTCCTCCCCCAGGCAATCACTAATCTCCTTTCTGTAACTGTACATTAATTTGTATTTCAAAATGTAATCATAGAATTATATGGTATATATTCTTTTTCTCCTCCCTTCTTTCATTTAGCATAATTGAGATTCATTCATGTTGCATGTATTAATAGTTGATTCCCTTTCATTCCTGAGTAGAATTCATTTTATGGATATCCCATAATTTGGCAGCTATTCATGGATATTTGAATGTTTCCAGCTTAGGACTATTACAAATACAGCTGCTATGAACATCATTGTACAAGTCCATATAGGCACTTTTGCTTTGATTTCTTTTGGATAAGTACCTTAGAGTGGAATGGCTAGATCATATGATAGTAGGATGCTTCAGTTTTAAAGAAACTGTAAACTATTTTCCAAAGTGATTATACTATTTTATAATCCCAGCAGCAATGCATGGGTTCCAAATCCTTCACATCCTTGTCAACACTTAGCATGGTCTTTTTAATTTTAGCCATTCTGAAAAGTATGTAATGTTTTCCCATTGTGCACTAAATTTTTGCATTTCTCTGGTGACTACTGACATTAAACATCTTTTCATGTGTTTGTTGATTCAGATTTTCTGCCTAGTTTTTAAAAATGGGTTGTTTTGTGTTGAGTTTTGTCTATTGCAAACAAAAATACTATAATCACTCATGTATAAATCTTTGCAAGGACATATATATTTTCTTTTCTCTTGGGATTGTATCTGGGAGTGAAGTGGTTGTATAGTATGGTAAGCATCTGTTAACACTTTAGCACACTGCTAAAGTCTTTTCCAGGGTGAGTATCCTCTCTATTGCAATCCTAACAGCAATTTATGAGAGTTTTAATTCTTCTCCATTCTCACCTACAACTGGTATAGTCAAGTCTTTTCTTATTTTTGGCCATTCTTTTTTTTTAAGATTTTATTTATTTATTTGACAGAGAGAGAGATCACAAGTAGATAGAGAGGCAGGCAGAGAGAGAGAGAGAGAGAGAGAGAGGGAAGCAGGCTCTGCTCAGCAGAGAGCCCAATGCGGTACTCGATCCCAGGACCCCGAGATCATGACCTGAGCCGAAGGCAGCGGCTTAACCCACTGAGCCACCCAGGTGCCCCTTATTTTTGGCCATTCTAATACATGTGGATAGGTATCTCATTATGTTTTAAATTTGCAATATCCTACTGACAAATGATGTTGAAATCTTTTCATGTCTTTTTGCCATCTTTATGTCTTTGGTGAGATGTCTGTTCAAGCCAGTATTTTTCTTTGAGTTTTTTACTTTCTTATTGTTGAGCTTAAAGAGCTATTTTAAACATAAGTCTTTTATCAGATATATGTTAAGCAAATATTTTTTCCTAATCTCTGGCTTTTTTCCCCTTCAATTTGCATATGATATTTATAGTATGTTAATATTTGTACAAAATATTGAAGGGCATATGCTTTCATGGATACATAGACTACCTCACTAATAATGTTGATTATCATTGGGTAGAAGTACTGCATGCCAGTCTATTTACATCACCTCAAAAAAATATCTGTTCCTATTGACAGTTACTGACCCTTATACACCCCCCACCTTAACCAGTAGTCTATAAGCTACTAATTACTAATCTACTTTCTACTTCTATACATTTGCTTATTCTAGACATTTTACAGAATGGAATTGTATAATATGTGACATTTTATGTCTGGCTTCTTTCACTTAGTGTTCTCATCTTTCATCTCTTGTAGCATATATTAGCATTTAATTCCTTTTTATGATGGAAAAATAAACCATTGTGTGAATATACCACATTTTGTTTATCCATTCATCAGATCATGGACATGTCTCCCCCATTGTTAAACTATTATGAATAATGTTTATATAAACATTTGTATGTAAGTTTTTATGTCAACGTATGTTTTCAATCTTAATGGGTATATACCTAAGAGCAGACTTACTGGGTCATTATAAGTATATCTATTTTGAGATAGATTTTAATATTTTGAGGAAGTATCAAATTACTTTTTAGAGGGGCTTTATCATTACATAACACCACTGGCAGTATATAAGTTTCTTTTTTTTTTTAAGATTTTATTTATTTATTTGTCAGAGAGAGAGAGAGCGAGAGAGCAAGCACAGGCAGACAGAGTGGCAGGCAGAGGCAGAGGGAGAAGCAGGGTCCCTGCCAAGCAAGGAGCCCATTGTGGGACTCGATCCCAGGACCCCGGGATCATGACCTGAGCCGAAGGCAGCCGTTTAACCAACTGAGCCACCCAGGCGTCCCTATAAGTTTCTAATTTCATATCCTTACCAACACTTTTCTTTCTCTCTCTCTCTCTTCCTTTTTCTTTTCTCTTTCTTTCCTTTCTCTCTTTCTCTTTCCCTCTCTTTCTCTCTCCTAGCAAGTATAAAGTAGTATCTCATTGTGGTTTGGAATTACATTTCTGTATTGACCAATGATATTGAACATCTTTTGATGGATGGATGTGTGTGTGTGTGTGTGTGTGTGTGTGTGTGTGTGTGTGTGTGTATAAGATCATATATATATATATGATCTTTTTAGAGTAATGTCTATTCAAATTATTTGCCAATTTTTTAAATTGGACTATTTGTCCTTTTATTGTTGAGTTGGAAGAATGTTGTACGTTTGACTCTTACCAGATACATGATTTACAAGTATTTTCTCTAATTCTTTAAGTTTCTTTTCTATTTTCTTTTTTTTTTAAGATTATTTATTTATTTAAGAAGGAGAGAGAGAGAGGATGCACACAAGCTGAGGGGAAGGACAAAGGGAGAAGAAATAGCAGACTTCTCTGCTGAGCAAGGAGCCCAATGCAGGGCTCTATCCCAGGACCGTGAGATCTTGACTTGAGCTGAAGGCAGATGCTTAACCAACTGAGCCACCCAGGCACCCCTGCTTTTTCATTTTCTTAATAGTACAATCTAAGCACAAAAGTTTTGAATCTTGATGAAGTCAAATTTATCTATTTTTTCTTTATTGCTTGTGCTTTTAGTATTATGTCTAAGAAACTATAACCTATACCAAGGCCATGAAGATTTGTCTATGTTTTCTTCTAAAACTTTTATAGTTTTAGCGCTCACTTTTAGATCTTTGTTCCATTTTTATGTAATTTTTTAATGTGGTCTTAGGTAGGAAGGTCCAAATTAACTGACATGCCACCATCCAGTTGTCCCAATATGATTTGTTTCAAAAGACTATTCTTTCCCAATTGAATTGATTTGGCGTGCTTTTCAAAATTATTTAGCTATAAATTAATGGGTTATTTCTGTACTCTTTTTTCTATTCCATTGATTTATATGTCTAGCCTTATGCTAGTACCCTCACAGTCTTGATTACTGTAACTTATAGGAAGTTTGAAATTGAAAAGTGTGCATCTTCTAACTCTGTTCTTCATTTTCAAGTTTGTGTGGCTACTGTGGGTACCTTAAATTTCCATGCAAATCTTGGAATCAGTTTGTTAACTTCTGCAAAAAGCCAGCCAGGACTTTGTTAGGGATTGAATTGAATCTATTATTTGAGGAATGTTGGCATTGTAACAATATCGTCTCCCAGGCTATGAACATGGGATGTCTTTCTTTTTGTTTAGTTCTTTAATACTATTCAATGATTTCTGTAGTTTTAAATGTGTAAGTCTATACATCTTTAGTTGAATTTATTCCAAAGCATAAAATATGCTTTTTGATTATATTATAAATGGAATTATTTCATAATTTTATTTCTAGAGACCTTATTGATAGTATGTAGATATACAACTGATTATTGCATATTTATCCGGTATTCTATAAATTTGCTGAACTTGTTTATCACCTGTAATAGCTGTCTCTGTATGCATGCGTGTGTGTGTGTGTTTATTCCTTGGGACTTTACATATATAAGACCATTTGCAAATGGGGATCATTTTACTTCTTCCTTTGCAATCTGGATGCCTTTAATTTCTTTATTTTTCTTAAGGTGACTAGAAGTTCCAATTCAGTGTTAAGTAGGACACATAAGAGTGGGCCTCCTTGTCGTGTTCCTGGTATAAAGGGGGAAACTTTCAGTTTTCCACCTTTAAGCATGATGCTATCTGTGGGTTATCCCATAAGTGCCATGCCTTTTATCAGGTTGAGAAGTTCACTCCTATTGCTAGTTTGTTGAATAATTTTATCAGGAAAGGGGTTTGGATTTTTTCAAATGCTTATTCTGCATCAAATGAAACGATCACATGGTTTTTTGTCCTTTATTCTATTAATAAGCTGTGTTACATTGATTGATTTCCATATCTTGGACCAATCTTGCATTTCTGGGGTAAATTTCACTTGGTAATAGTATATAATCTTTTTCTGTTTTTCGTATTGCCCAATTCTCTTTTCTATTATTTGTTGAGGATTTTTGAATCTATATTCATAAGGGATATTAGTCTGTAGTTTTCCTTTAATATCTTGGTATCAAAATCATATTGTCCTCATAGAATGAAGGGGAGTGCTTCCGCCTCATTCATAGACAGATAGATAGATAGATACATGAAGAGATGAAGAGTTTATGAAGAACTTGTGTAATTCATCTTTCAATATTTGGCAGAATTTACCATTTAAGCCACATGGTCTTGGGCTTTTCTTTGTGGAAAAAGTTTTTATTACTAATTCAATCTCTTTTCTTATTATAGATTTATTCAGATTTCATTTTTTAGTATATTTAAGTAGCTTATCTCCAAGATTTGTCTATTTTCTCTGTTACTTCATTTGTTGATACACAAACATTCTTACTGTTATCTCATAATCCTTTCTATTTCACCTTAATTTTTAAAATAGTTTCATTGAGTTTGCTTTCTCAGCTGACACTTTTTACCCCCAGAACTTTAAAGATGTCATTTCACTTGCATGATTACACTCTTTCTGGTAAGAAGTATGTTATTATCTTTAACTTTGCTCCCTTGTACACAGATCTTTTCTATTATTGGCTTTAAACAATTTGATTATGATGAGTCTCAGTGTAGTTTTCTTCATGTTTTTTGTGATTGAGAATTTTTAGTTTTTTATAGATTCATAATTTCCATCAAATTTGGGAAGTTTGCAGTCATTGTTTCTTTATATAACTTTTTCTCCTCTTCTTGGGATACTCTAATTACATATATCTTGGGTTGCTTTTTTTTTTTTTTTTTTCATTTTATTTATTTTATCTTGGGTTGCTTTAAATTGTCCCACTGTCTAATGCTCTCTTTTTTGTTCCTTTTCTTTTCTTTATTCTTACTTGATTTCATTCTGTATAGGTTCCATTGATGTCTCTTCAAATTCGTTATCCTGTACCGAAATATTCATCTGCCATTAAATCAGTTTGATATATTTTCCCCCTTAGTCATTTTTGTGTTCTTTTGTGGAAGTTTAATTTGACTGGTTTTTATATCTTCCCTGTCTCCACTTAACTTTTTGGAAGTATACATTTTAATCACTGTTTTAAAGTTCTTATCTGCTAATTCTAAAATCTGTCAGTTCTGTTACTTCTTCCAGCCCTGTGTAAATGCTAAGCATTTTAATCTTTGGTCCTTTTGGATGGTTCTTCCTCTCATCAGGAAATTTTCTCGCTCTCATGCTCTGATCAGTACTCTACTGTACACTCTACGGAGACACCACAGATGTCTGCAATTATCTCTCTGTACAGGTTTCTCCTCTCTGGTATTCTGTCCTGTGAACTCTGTCTTGGACTTTCCGTGAACTTTCAGTGCTGTCCCCTCAATTCCTGGAATCTGTGTGGCTCTGCCTATGTTTCTTCCCAATGCAGCATGGTCTAGAAACTCTCACAAGGAAATAAACTCATGGCTTACCTCACTTGTTTCTTGTTCTAAGGATTACTGGTCCTTGTTGCCTGACATTCAGTGTCCTAAAAATTGTTGTTCCATATATTTTATGTTGCTCATTCTTAAATGTTTTCAGGGAAAGGTAAGTATGATCTCTGCTATACCATATTGGCTGAAATCAGTTTGCATCTAAAAAGAATTCTTTTTTAATATGATTCTACATTTCAGAAATCTGACACAAATGAAATACATTTTACTCCTATAATTTTATTGCATTTTATTCATCCATACATTCTTCCATTTGTTATTCAATAAATATGTGGGTGTCTTTTACTGTGAGGCCTTCTACTGGTCACTATGAATATGGTGGGGGCAAAATCAAGTATATCTTCTGCCTTAACAAGGCTTAATACCTTGTGGAGAAGAAATATATTTCCAAAGTCTAAGACAAATACTTTGAGGAAAAGGAATGTGGTTCTATGAGCTTGTTTTTTAAAAAACAAAGTCATTATGATAACTTTGTAGTGTGTCAACAACTAAACTGAACTACATTTTCCAGTATTTACTTTCTTATATGTCTCCAGTTAGGGTGTATGATGGGGATGGTTCCTGGCTGATCTGGAAGATAAAAGGGAGACTGCATCCATTATGTAGCTCATGCAAATATTTAATATCTGCTGATTAACTTTGTTCTCATGAAGCAGGAGCTGGGATGGAAACTGTTCTATCTTCCCATGGATCCTTTTCAGCTTCTCCAACTTCTAAGCAAGTATGCATATTTAGTTTTGTGATGGACCCTGGCTTCTATAGGACACTGTTGTCACCAAGGTCAAAGACAGAGACTGATTGGGTTTTAATCTGTCTTATGGGAGTCCAGCTCAAGCTTGTGGTTTCCAGCTTGCTCTTCATCCCCCTACTTTACATCCATCTAACCTTACCACAAAACATAGAGACAAGAGCCTTATGCCGTTTGACCAGCTTCAACAATTGGTTAAGGCCAATTTAAAAATCCCTTCATCTGTCTATCTATGACTGGTTAAACTCTCCCAGAAGTTATTTTAATTTAGAATGTGAGAAACCTAGTGCCTATAATCTTCAATGTTGGGCCTTACTGTTATTTCAGAGTAAGAGGGAAAAATCCCTCTCAGAATCCTGTTAAATTTTATCCTGATGGCAATATGGAGCCATTGAAAGATTTTAGGATAGGTCATTACACAGGATTTGCATTTTATTCATTTTTTTAAAGACTTTTTGTATTTATTTGACAGACAGAGATCACAAGTAGGCAGAGAGGCAGGCAGAGGGCGGGGTGGGGGTGGGGAGCAGGCTCCCTGCTGAGCAGAGAGACCGATGCGGGACTCGATTCCAGGACCCTAGGATCATGACCTGAGCCGAAGGCAGCGCACTGAGCCACCCAGGTGTCCAGGATCTGCATTTTAGAAGAAAGCTCTGGCTCCTATGTGAAAAGTCTTAATGGATACAAGAGGCAAAATGTCTAGGTAAAATGCCCTTGGAGCAATCCAGTTTGCCTGGGGTGGGGATGGGGGTGGGGGAGGGGCAGGGAACAACATACTAAAGGTATGAAAAAAGGATGTAAAAATTTAAGAGGCTGTGATACAGATATTAGGAAACAAAGTCAACAGAATACAGTGAACTTTAATATACTTCAGTTCATAAAGTATTTGCATTTGAAAGAGAAAATAAGAAGAGGTTAAAACACACAGGATAAATCACTCATTAGAGACATTCAGGGGTCCAAGACTCCTAAGTAGGAAATACATTTAGAACACAGTTGTCTTACCAATATCCCTCAACAGCTCTGCATCACTCTCATTCCAAAATAAATTATATAGCTTTTTACAAATTTTGACTCATGGACCAGCTTGTCCCTAGGAGCTTGTTAGAAATGCAAAATGTCAAGCCCCACCTGTAACTTCCTGAAGCAAAAACCTGCATCTTAAGATCCCCAAGAGAGTCACATGCACAGTAAAGATGAAAAAGCTCTGCCAAGATTCTAGCAGGCTACTATGTGTGACAGCATGAATGGACCTTGAGGGCATTATGCCAAGTGAAATAAGTCAGACAGAGAAAGATAAATACCATATGATCTCACTTACATGTGGAATCTAAAGTAAATAAATAGACAGATAACTGAGCTCATAGATCCAGGAAACAGATTGGTGCTTACCAATAAGCACCTGATGGGTGTGGGGGGCAGAATAGGTAAAGGACATCAAAAGGTGCAAATTTCCACTTATAATATAAATATGTTATGGGGATCAAAAATACAATATGGTGACAATATTGTATTTTGCACTGTATTATATATTTGGAAGTTGCTAAGAGAGTAAATCTTCAAAGTTCTCAAGACAAGAACAAAATTTTTTAACTATGTATGGTGACAGATATTGACTAGACTTTTTGTGGTGATCATTTCACAGTATATATAAAAATTAAATTGTTACATTGTACACCTGAAACTAGTATGTTATACTATATTATACCTCAATTAGAAAAATCAAATAAGTGACATTTTTAGAAAGATTAAAGATTACAACAGGCTAGAGAAATCTAAATCATGCTTTGTTCTCCCAAGTCTTTAAAATATAAAATCCCACATCAAAGAGGAAATGGCTAGCTATACAAATGTTTAGAATTTTCCCTCCCCACTCTCAGGGTATCAAATGAAAGTTGCTTATTTTTCTTTAGACTTATTATCCTCAAAGTATATTTTAGCCTCTTCCTAGTCATTAGAGCAGGTGGGACTCCTGACATCTTATCACTGCTTATAATTTCCCAACATCACAACAGCCATGGATGTCAGTGGGATTTTCCAAAGCATTTGGCATATAGCAGACTTAGCACAACTCTGGCAATGCTAATAATAAAAGGCCTCCCTTTGGGACACCTCAGAAGCAGATGTAAAATATTATCTAGTTATAACTAGATTAAAGGAGTTTCTTCTGATGAAGGCATTTTTCCTCTTTTGTAATTTCCTCTTACTAATAATGAGCAGAGAATAGATGAGGCTATTCTTATCTCTGAAGACTCTCAATGAGACCAGGGTGAGGACTGGACTTAAGAGTGAAGGCACTGTGTTCTAAGCCAAGTCCTTGGGTCTCCCGTAACCACAGAGAGTTTGTTTCAGACACACTCATCTGAGGTCTACTCATGTCAACTTGCCAGGAAACAGTGCCTAGTACTGTGCCTTGTCAGTAGTTAATTATTTAAGATCTAAATAATGATATACCTAGTTAATTTTCAAGTTGCTTAACTAGATGGACTCTTTACAATACCTTGCAAAGCTTTGCCTGATCAGCCAACATTTCCCAACACATCTCAAGCTATTCTGCTCTCTTTTTTCTGGCTATGTGACTTTTTTTCATTTCCTCTAACATGCCAAGGTGATTACTTCCCTCTGCCTGCATCATATCCATCCCCTTCCTGAATGGGTCAATTCCCTTGCCTTAGGTATTAAGCTTCAGTGTCATATCTTCAGACAAGCCTTTCAAGACCTCTTTTACTTTGCCTCTCACTTAATGTAGGTCTCCTAAGATATTTTTCTCATATTACCCTATTCTTTTCCACCATAGCATTTACTACAATCCGTACTTGTTTCTCTCTTACTTGGTCTCCTCTACTAAATAATAAATTCCATGAGACCAATTCTGGTTTATCAACCCTGAGCCTAGTACATAATCATAGCACAGAGGCACACATTAGTTCAGAAATACATGTAGACTATCCTACCATCAAAGCTGAACACGGGGGGCCTGGGTGGCTCAGTGGTTAAAGCTGCTGCCTTCAGCTCAGGTCATGATCTCAGCGTCCTGAGATCGAGCCCCGCATTGGACTCTTTGCTTGGCGGGGAGCCTGCTTCCCCCCTCTCTCTCTGCCTGCTTCTCTGCCTACTTGTGATCTTTGTCTGTCAAATAAATAAATAAAATCTTTAAAAAAAGAAAGCTGAACACTTATACCTATGGATGTCCTAGCTCCTTTTATGTTCTGTATATTCTTGCACTTTAACTCTGTGTTCTTTGTAACTATTTTGTGCTTATCCAGAATACATGATTAGATTAACAGCTCCTGGAGAAAAATATGGCTTTGTTCTTTTTTGCATATCTTATTTGGAATAGTTCCCTGCACGGGATAGGTCTCAAAAACAAAGTTAGCTTAAATGAAGAATGAATTAGTCTGCTACACTGTAACTAGTTTATATCCTATAGGAGAGAGTTTATTTAAAGAATCAGTGTTACTTGGTAAGGGAGGCCAAGTGTCTGTAAAATTTAAGTTGAGATGAATTTTTTCCTTTTCTTCCCTAGGCTTTTTTTCCTCGTTCAGAATTAGAGAATTAAGTCATGTTTCTTTTTAACTATGAGAATTGGGAAAGAAAATGGTAGGATGCTTGTAGTCATTAAAGATTTGAGTGAAATTATTCTAGAAAATCATTTTTGTATCCTGAGTGGTATCTTTTACTGAGAGAGAAAATGAAGAAGAGCATGATTTGGGGGAAAGGGAAGAAGACCTTTGCATGCACTTAACTTTTGTCAGTTTTAATTGAATAATCCTTATGGCATCAAGTACAATTATTCCAAATGGATAAAGAAATACTGGCTTATAGCTTCTGACACAGAAAAAAGAAAATCCTGTCTGTCATCCTTTTCATGAACTGATTGAGCAATTGAGTGTCCATATGTGTCAGGTACTACTCTCCAAAGGCATAGAAAACAAGGAAATAAAGGTGCCCACCTGCACAGTTATCATCAGAGAGGGGATATCAGTAATAGATACAGAAACAAGAATAAGATTATTCCACATACTGATAAGTGACAAAAATGAGGTAAAACAGGAGGATGTCAAATAGAGAGTGAAGTGGGCTTTTCTAACTTGGATAGTCAGGAAAGATTTTTACAAGGGAGGGACATGTTAGTGGAAACCTTATTGATGAGGAGACATCACGCTCTCCTACATTTTCTTCTTTCCACCTTTTTACCTCATCCTAAATTCCAGTGAAGGAGACCATGGCTTCACTTGAATTAATGTCCACTTCTGAATGAAAAATGTTGGGGTGACGTCATACAGCATGGCCACTGGGGAAACCTGCTTATATAAGGGGCAATTAAGAGGATCATTGTGGCTGAACAGACAAGCTAACTATTGCTCGTAAGATTGCTGACCGGGTACTCCTGCCCACAACCGGGTATCTCACCATTTGCAAGGAAAGAAAGATAAAGATGAGAGAGGAAGAAGACAGAACTGTGAGAGAGATGTGCCCCTGCTTTGAAGTCAGGGAGTGGCATTGAGGTCACTACAAATCCCATACCTCTAACTCCTGATTGAAAACTCAGTATGTTGAATTTAGTCATCAAAAATGCATTAGGTAATTTAGAGTTACTCCCATTTCAAGGAAACATTTTCCCCACTGATTCTAACTTTAACTTCCTAATGATTATACTACTGTGCAGAATAATACAATTTAATTGTTCCTCTTATGTTGATGTATTGATTTAATATACTTTTATTATTTAGACATTCATATGTATGCCTTTCTGTATATGTGTCCAGACAGTTAGGGTAGTTAAATGCTGTTAAACAACTTAACCATTGTGTCCCCGCTCTTGTATTATCCTTTTAGTATCAGGTCCTGAGTTTAGCAGAGTGACAATGGTGTTTTATGATATGCAATTTAAAATGGACCTGTACTGACCTTATATTATCTCTCTTAAGTGTGATATATCCCTAGTTCCTCACCTTCTTACTTCAGTGGAGTCTTTTATGTCATTGAAGACATATCAAAATTTTTCAATGTTGACAGTAAGAGGATAATGTCTGTAAAATTTCTAGTATTTTCCTTGTAAGAACCTGAAAATTTGATGAAATGGTCAGGATTTCAACCAGTTAGCCAATTAGGTGGAATCTTGCATTTGGTTTTCTTGTCTGTCATTTAATACATTCTTCAATATACAGTACCAGTTTGCATGTAAGAATAGCAAACAGTGAATACCGTGCCAGGCACTGAGAACAGGATACAAGAATTCTCGGTGTGCTACGAGGGCATTTTCAGATCTCTGGATTTCTAAATTACTAGTAGCAACAAGAGAATCAACACAATTCTAAGAATAATAACCTATAAGAATGATACCATTTGGTGCCCATGTTACTTGCCAAGCATTGTGTTTAAATGCTTTTTATATTTCCACGTTTGATCCTCACAACAACCTCACAAAGGACTCCTCTTGTCCCAGCTTCAGAGGGTGATGGTTTTAGAAGGAAATTTCCATATTGCTTATCACCCTGCTTGGTGGAAGAGACAGACCTTTGACAAAGCCTCACTTCGCAGCACTTAAGTGTAAATAGCCATATATAACTCATATATTAGGATTAAGTAACATTTCCCATGAATCTGAAATTAGCATCATGTACTCTAGCCTATGCAACATGCCAATTTCTTATTACTAATAGGATTAAGTAATAGGATTAAGTAACATTTCCCATGAATCTGAAATTAGCATCATGTACTCTAGCCTATGCAACATGCCAATTTCTTATTACCAAACATGACAAAAACCTAATGTTGCCTTCCAAGAAAGAGGTTAGCAGTCATCTCCAATTATGCAACTAATCGGTAAGCTTGACAGATACTTTCTTTTTCCAGAAATCTATTCTCAATTACAGAGCTCTTCCACTGTCAAAAAAAATTATTATTTTTTCAATTTTTAAGAATATTTTCCCAGGGGCGCCTGGGTGGCTCAGTGGGTTAAGCCGCTGCCTTCGGCTCAGGTCATGATCTCAGGGTCCTGGGATCGAGTCCCACATCGGGCTCTCTGCTCAGCAGCGAGCCTGCTTCCCTCTCTCTCTCTCTCTCTCTGCCTGCCTCTCTGTCTACTTGTGATCTCTCTCTGTCAAATAAATAAATAAAAATCTTTAAAAAAAAAAAAAAAAAAAAAAAAAAAAAAAAAAGAATATTTTCCCAAAAAACTCTTTAAGTCCATTAAAATGCTATTTGTATTTTGTTAGTTTTATTGCCATTTTTTGTGTTGTTTCTGAAACCAGTCACTAATGAGATGAAAGGTTAGAAATTAAATATATTTATTATTAAAACTAATCTCAACAAGTATTTTCTTATTTTAATATCTTCATGCCTCAGTCCTACTTCCAAAAATTCCAATTTCTTTAGTGTGAGGTATTGCCTAACATAAGAATTTTTTTTAAGTTCCCCAACAAACTCTTAGATTTTAGATTTAGACTTTTAGACCGAGACCCTGTGCTTTATAAAGCCTTTAAAAAAAAGATTTTATTTATTTATTTGAGAGAGTGTGTGTGTGAGAGAGAGAATGAGAGGGGAGAAGGTCAGAGGGAGAAGCAGACTCCCCATGGAGCCGGGAGCCCAATGTGGGACTTGATCCCAGGACTCCGGGATCATGACCTGAGCTGAAGGCAGTTGCTTAACCAACTGAGCCACCCAGGCAGCCCTCTAAAGCCTTTCTAAGAGGAAACAAAGACTGGCCAACACAGAAGATTGCTTGTCTAAGTTCTCTTATTTGTCAAGTGAGGTCCTTTTACTAATATTTTTCAAACATCTTTTAAGAAACATATTTCTTTGTATGAAAAAAATATAGCTAAAGAGTAAATTTGAACCAGAAGCTTCACTTTATAAAGGTGATAAGATTATGAGTGCTCTGGGGGCGCCTGGGTGGCTCAGTGGGTTAAGCCTCTGCTTTCGGCTCAGGTCATGATCTCAGGGTCCTGGGATCGAGCCCCGCATCGGGCCCTCTGCTTGTCAGGGAGCCTGCTTCCCTTCCTCTCTCTCTACCTGCTTCTCTGCCTACTTGTGATCTCTCTCTCTGTGTCAAATAAATAAATAGAATCTTTAAAAAAAAAAAAAGATTATGAGTGCTCTGATTTTCAGGTTGAATGTGGGTTCCAGGCAGCATTTGTGGGTTGGAAGGAAGATGACCTTAGGACCAAACCATTATACTCACCTGCTTTCCTCTACCTTCACCTTCACCCCAATTTAAGGTAACCTTTCTATTTCCTGGAACATGCAAGAATTGATAGTATTTGTGTAACTTCTGAGACAAACGGTCAGGCTACTGACAAGACAGGTTGAAAGTTAATGGCTTAAATGTTTTAGCTGACCCATAGAGCCACTGCAGTGTTGAGGTGGGGGAGACTTGGGCACATCTGAAGCCAATTTATGGCACACTATTTGGAAATCAGCTCTGCTTTAAGTCACAAATATCAAACCAAGGTCTTCAAACAGCACTATTTAAAAACCACTATATGGTCCCTCAACCCTCTTTGGGGCCTGAGAATATATGGCCTAACAAACAACAAGTGTATGTTGGTTTAAACATTCATGAAATAATTATATTTTGATGTTCTACATATAGCAAAAGGTACTTATATGTGCTAGACATACATTGATGAATAAAACAATCCTGGCCCTTGCTCTCAAAGGATTTTTCCATCTAATGGGGGAGGCATGATAACGAATACAGATAAAGTACCATAATCTATGATCAATATAAAAGAAGCAGTGTAAGAGAATAACCATTCAGAACCATAATCGGGGAAGTCAGAGACAGCCACTCTGTGAAAGGGACATTTTTGCCAAGGTTGAAATAGTGGGAAGAACCAGCCATATCAATATGCTTATGCAGGTGATGCTAAGAGAATATGAATTTTAGGAGAAGGAAAAACATTTGCAAAGACTGAACTAGAGAAGAACATGTTGGGTTTAAGAATGTGAGAGTCATCCAGTGTGGCAGGAGCTTGATGGGCATGTGGGAGAGTGGCCTGGTATAAGGGAAAAGTGCCTGGGAGCCAGACATGAGGGCCCTTAAGGCCACAGTGGGAATTTGTAACTATTTCCTAAGAGCGTGGCAAGTCATTAGAGGATGAAAACATTACATGACGTACCGTGAAAGTAGTCACTTTGCACATGACGGACAAATTGGAAGGGAATAAAAATGAAAACAGGGAAGTCCACTTACATGTCTGTTGCAGAAGCCCAAGAGAAGAACTTTGGCTTGGTCCAGGGTTCTCACCAGGATGGGAAAAGGGGGATGAAATCCTCTTTAAAATCTGAATCCAAAAATACTTACCTTCAGGAAAGAGGAAGGTAAAGAAAATCAGTCCATTGAATCCCAATCTCAGATCTGAAGAGGCACTGAGAAAAGGCCTCATGGCCCCTTTAGAACAAAGGCGTATCATTTAGGCATATTACTGAGCCACTGAGTACCATGGACAGAGAACCTGATGGGTGTGGATTTTAATTCCCTGAACTGTTTGGAAAATCGGTATATAATCTGTCTTACTACACAGGATACTTGTGAAGAAAAAAAAAATCACTGCTAGGAAGGCTTTATAAAAATATCAAATGCAGTGAAAATGCCATGGTACCAGCTGTAACATCATCCTCATAGTGGGAGTCACTGACATCAATTTCCAAAAAGTTGTCAAGGGTAAATGGACAAATCATATTATACTGAGTTTCAATATCTAGACTATTTACTTCTCAATAAGTA
This sequence comes from Meles meles, assembly GCF_922984935.1. Lineage (NCBI taxonomy): Eukaryota > Metazoa > Chordata > Mammalia > Carnivora > Mustelidae > Meles > Meles meles. The sequence goes on from NC_060068.1 coordinate 132,213,502, forward strand.
TTGATGTCTTGGGCCTTGCTCTGTGATTTATTAGCTTAGTAACCTTGAAAATGCCAATAATATCAGGTCACATACTATGTGCCAAACATAATGCTTAGGAAGCACTCTGCACACTTTACCTAATTTACCCCTTGAAACAATCAGGCATGTAGAACTTCCCCTTGTTTAATATATAAGTAAGCTATACCTCAATGAGATTAAGGTACTTTACTTTACTTAATAATTAGAAGAGATCTCTGGGTAGAGCCAAAACTCAAACCAGGCTCTCCATGACAATTTCATCTCTCTATATTTCAATTTCCACATCTTTTTTTTTAAATATTTTATTTATTCACAACTAGGCAGAGAAGCAGGCAGAGAGAGAGGAGGAAGCAGGCTCCCTGCGGAGCAGAGAGCCCGATGCGGGGCTCGATCCCAGGACCCTGGGACCATGACCTGAGCCGAAGGCAGAGGCTTTAACCCACTGAGCCACACAAATATAATTCTGTCAGGTTTATACATTAGTTGGGAAGATCAAATTAAATAGCATATGCAAAATATATTTGAAAACTGCAGTAAATTTTATTTTTTTAAGATTTTATTTATGTATTTGACAAAGATCATAAGCATGCAGAGAGGCAGGCAGAGAGAGAGTTCAGGGAAGCAGGTTCCCCACTGAGCAGAGAACCTAATGTGGGGCTCAATCCCAGGACCCTATCATCATGACCTGAGCTGAAGGTGGAGGCTTTAACCCAGGCACTCCCCTATAGTACATTTTAACACATACATGGGGCTTAAGAAGACAGGTTATAGGCCTGCATATTTTATCTTAGAAGATAGTCATGAATTGAATGCTTATAAATCTGAATGTCCAGTGTCCCGCTGAGTTCTACAAGTATGCTTTAACATCTTTGTGTACTTCTGCAATTGTCATTTATTTTTTAATCTGTTTCTTCTCCTGAGTCCTGTCTAGGGTGATCTGCTTGGGATAACTTGTTTTTGTCTGCCTCTACGCCTGTTATTTCAGAGCTGTCATTGATGAGCTAGAAGATTTTTAGGATGTCTTGAGATAATGCAATTTGAGATTAAGGACTTTTCTAGAAGCCAAGAATTGTAGCTTCAAATTGCCTTCATAAATATGAAGTCCAGTAAAGGTAACATCCTTAGGAACTTGGGGATATTGTTTTCTCATTTTTGACTGTGCTTAAAACAGAAAGGAGTTTAGAAAATGGGGAATTATCCCAATAATCTAGGACAAAAATCTCACTTTTTATTGAAAATATGCAAGGTAGAATATGTTGATTTAAATGAAGCATATAGTTGATGAAGGAGTTAACTGATAATACTTTCCTTCTCACATTTAGACATGTAAATGACATCCTTGAGTATTTCAGATATGTTATTGGTTCATTTGTAAATGCCATGGAAATGCACAAATACCCTAATTTATGTTTAGTTCAATAAAGTTATAAAAACTCAGCAGCACATGTAGCTGCAGTGTATTTCATCCTAGCTTCCACTGGGCAGGTGCATCCTCGTGGAAGGGTTAGATGTTGATGGCAATTCTTCCAGAATAAGGTCACCTTGGACTTGAGAAAAACCCTGTTTGCAGTGAGTTTTATCACCCTTCAGGAAGAACTTAAGTTAACTGTTTCCTACTTCCATTTAAGAGAATATTGAGACATTTCTAGACTCTTGTAAATCAACCAAATCAGGCCAAATCCTCATCCAAGGAAAAATAATCAGTATCTGGATTTCCCTGGACAAAATATCTGCCTCTGTCATTAATGAACTTCTCAGCTACTTTGGAATTTCTACAGGCAACTGAACAATTAAAAGTTTTCATCAGAAATGAAAATCTCTATTGAGCAAAACCATTTACATACAAAACTCTCTAATTGGAGATGTCATACTCTGACTTTGAGTTATGTAAACCTTGAGGATCAACACAATGGAGTGTAAGGTAAGCATAGTGATGCCAAAGACAGCAGTGCCTTTTTCAAGACCCTGTCCAGCTGTAATCACCAGAGTTCCTAATCAGTCTGAGCACTAGCAAAAGTTTAGGGTCTAACAATAGTCTCAGCACTGTATGCATTGTGAAGCAAAAAAAGGACACACACCCTCTCCTCAAGTTTCCCGAGATTTAGTTGTAGAGAGAAGACACGTGCACAAATGAAATTCAAAATAGCATATAATTAACAAGCAAGCAATACAATAAATTCTACTCAATTTGAGCTATTCAGTTTACTCAATTAATATAAATAGCTACTGTTTATTCAGCAATTTCACAATAATGTTAGGCAAACAAAGACTAAGCTCAAGTGGAAGAAAGAGCTAACTTTACACCAAGGAAGTTAAAATTGTACAAGCATGATTCTTTTTGAGTTGATCATTGAGGATGGAACAGTTGGGAAGGAGGAAAGTAAAGGCTTTCCAGGTGAGGGATTAGTGTAACTGATTACAGTTTTTGAGCCCAGACTAACAATGAACAGGAACTTCGGCTGGCAGGAGGGAGAATGTGCTTAGGAATGGTTAAACAATCTATTTATTCTTGTCAGGTGTTAGTATTTCATTTTTTAAAAAATATTCAACTCCATATGAACTTTTCCATTTTCTTCACAAAATGAGTATTAGCAGAGTTCTCACTAAAGCCTGGCCCAATTCCATGCTGAGATTTAGACGTGTGTGTCTGGTGTTCTGGGTCTGACAGAAATCTCTACCTGAGACCAAGCAATCTTCAGAAGGTTCTGAGTGAGGATTTCAATGTCAGATAGGCCTGAATTCAAATCCTGATGCTGCCACATCCTTGATTAAATTACTTTACCTTGCTAAACCTCAATTTTCTCATGAATGAAATGAAGATTCATTCATCCATCAAATATTTATTGAATAATTACTTGTTCCAGATTCTGTTCTAGGTGTTGGGGATATAGCAGAGAACAAAACAGACAAAAATCTCTGCTCTCTTGCAGATGACAGCATCTGCCTTATGGGATTGCGCTGAGATAAAGAGACAAAAAGCACATGTCTAGTGCTCTGTAAGTGTTAGTAGCTGGCACTGAGTCAGACAGATACACATGGTTCAGTAACGAGGGCTTAGTTATAGAGGGCTTAGTTATATAGTTATAGAGGAGGAGCACAATTATTACATAATTTTTACTTGAATATAGATTCCCATATGGGTTCATGCAACAGTCTGAATCTATTATAGAGGTTAGGATCAGGAACCCTAAGTGAAATCAAAAGCAGCTAACTCGCCAGGAAATTTTGGAAGACACAGACTTTATTGGAGGTTGTGCGGCAAAGAAGGCTACAAAAAGGAAAAAAAAAAATCAATCCTGCCTCTGTCTGAAATGCACAGCCCTGTCATGTTGGGGGCGGTGGTGGGTCATGCCATTGACCGAAGAACGAGTGGCAGTGGAGGCAGCAGCACATGGTAATGCTCAGAGAAAGCAAGCAGTTGGACCTTACGGAAACAGCAGTGTTTCCCAAAAGACGTGAAGATGCAGACATCTTAGGACATCCCCTAGAAGGAGATCAGAACAAGTGGAGAAAACACGATGCTTTTTTTGTGATCACTGATCAAATTTGTTCACAAGTCACCTGCATACAAAGGAGAAATCTCTCTCCAGAATTGGAAGATCTGCAAAGCAGATAGAAGAGAGTCTGTGACCTATACTTGCCTTAATTCCTGCATAACACTACTAAAACCTTCATGGTATGTGCCATCTCCATACACATTTGTATAATAAGTAGAATAAATGTGCAACCAGGGCTGTTGTACACTGGCTATCGTGTTTATGAACAGATAGCTGAAATGAGGTCTTCATTGGAAGAAATGGCAGGTTTACAGTAAAAATCACCAAAAGCATTCATGTGAGTGTGTTTGGAGCAACAGTATAAAAAAGTTAACAATAAAAATGATCACAGTGAACATAGAGGTTAATGTCTACCCCTACATGAATATCTAGTAAATAGTAAATGCCCAAAATGAATGAGATCAATTGTGGAGAAAAATCAATATGACCAGGCTGTGTGAAAGCATTAACTTTAATGGTTCTCATTTTTATGTATAAATTCTACTTCAAAAAGAGCAATAAAACAACTTAGGCTGGTCCTTTGCAATTTTTCTTACATGATGGCTATATTTTTGTGGCTCAGCTAATCCCTGTCCCTACAGAACCAGAGAAACAACAGTTTCATTCCATGATTCCAAATAACTGCTTTTGCTTATTTTTCTAGTTAATTGGCCATTTTAAAATCAGATTATTTACAATCACCCTTGATTTGATTGTTATAATTAAATTCATTTATTCACCAAATTTATTCACCATCCAGACATCCAGACACTGGAGATATAAGGGTGAACAGGCAAAAAAGATCTCTGCTTTCATGGAAATTATATTTTATGACATGAAAAAGGCCATAAAAAAGAAAATAAATAAGATGACTTCATAAATAAGTAATGCTATAAATTATAAAAAATAAAGGAATGCACTATATAGAGTTTAGGAGGAGGGTGCTCGTGCATTTGTATTATATGAAGTGGAGAGATCCAGGAGAAGTTCTCTGCAAAGGTCAGCTTTTGAGATGTGAATGAGGAACCAGCTATATGAAAATGTGTGGCAAAAATATTCTAGGAGGCCTGAATGGCAAGTAAAAAGTTCTTTTTGTCTTAAACTGGATTGATTTGATTTTTCATCTATTGCAACAGAAGAAGGCCTGATTAATATAAAGGGTTTTGCTAATTAGAGGATCTTCTTGAATAAAGTCAGAATAAAGTTAGAGACAATAAAATCTTGAAACAGAAAGAAAGCCAATGTGTCAGTGCAAAAAGAAAAAGTGAGAGTAGTAAGAAATGAGATTAGAGAGGAAAGGCCCAGAACACAGTACATTTTCTAGACCCTAGAAGTAAGGTTACATTTTATGTTGAGTGCATTGGGAAACCAGTGGGTGGTTTTAAGTCCTCTATGAAATATCTTACTTTAACTCTTTAAAGATTATTTTAGCTTTAGTGTAGAGAATGGGTTGATTAATAAATTTCTGATAATTATCTGTAGAGAAATTGAATAACTGCATTTATTTTGGTTTTACAAGCAATTATTGACTAAATAGTTTGTAGATGGAACTGAATTATGAATAGAGATACATGAAAAAATATGATACATTACCTTGTGTTTATTAAATATACTGGGGGAAATATATCACAACATGGTGAAATATATAAAATAAATAAACAAAATAGCTGTATGTATAAAGTACAGAAATGTAACCACACCACCAGGTATATTACCTATAAACAAATTTTTTCAATGTATAAAGTTTAAAAATTATGTCAGTTAATGTTAAATAAATAAATAAATCTGACTCAATAAGTGCTTGGTTAGATAATAATTTGAAACTTACTTGCTAAATTCAAATATCAAAATTTAATCATTCAACAAATATTTGTCAAACCCTCCATGCTATTCAGTGGGAATACAGAAGCAAATAAAATGTTTCTGCTGCCATTAAGAATCTCACCACAGTCCAGCAAAAACAAACAAACAACAAAACAAAACAAAACCCAGAAATTAAACAATCAGTCACATTTTTTACTACTATAACCTGGTGAAGGTACAGTGTTTCTACATAATTTGAATTTGACATGAATTAGAGGATTGGGATCGATGACTCTCCACTAAAGAAACTCCATTTTTTTTTTTCTTCAAGAGGATCTGCTAATTAGCAAAACCCTTTCTATTAATCAGGACTTCTTCTGTTGCAATAGATGAAAAATCAAATCAAACCAGTTTAAGACCAAAAGAAGTATATGAGGGATTTATTATTTCATCTAAACACTCCAAATCTAAACAGGCATTTCTAGTCCCGGGCTTACAATCTTAAGGAGTTATACAATGACATTCATTTCAGTCAGAGAACCTAGAAAATAAACGTGACAGTTTTGAAAAAAAATTGCCACAAAACTCTGAAAATCTGCAAATAAACTCTGCTCAACTTTTCTGGTCATCCCTGAACTGTAAGTGAATTAAGTGAAGCTCCAGAGTTCTCAGTGTAAAGTAACAGATGGAAAACTGAAAGAGTTGAATCGTTAACAACTATTGCCCACCACAAGCAAGACAGAGTTTGGATTTTGAGTCCTATTCCAAATACATTTAAAGACTTAAAGGAAAATATATTTATAATGAGAAGAATTATGCGAAAGCCCATAATAGAAATAGAAACTATAAGAACAAAATGGAAACTTTAGAATTATAAAGTATAATATCGAAAATGACAAATTTGCAGGATAGATTTAATGGAAGGTTGGCAGATGAAAGTTTCAGTAACAAAAACTTAAATGATTCATTATCAGTAATCTGACTTGAACTCCAAGAAATATTATGGAAAATTTTTTAAGCTTGAATAACTCCAAGGAAATATAGGATGTAAACTTGTATATACAGCAAGAGAGTACACTGAAAATGTTCAATATATGATTTTTTTCTTCCCTTAATTTCTTTGAAAGATATATGACTATTGGAAAAAAATTATAGCACGTATTATGTGATGTATTATATGCCTACATATTATGTAAATTAACAATAGCACAAAGTCCAAAGAGCAATTGAAACTATACTGTTGCAACATTCTTACATTTTACTATATGTGGTGCAAATTGATTCAAGAACACTGTGATAAGTTAAGGATACATATTATCATTCTAGACTAGCCATTAAAATAATGCTAATATGTTAGCTAAAAAGTCAGCAGAGGCATTAAAATGGAATATTAAAAATATTTATTAACACCCCTAAGAAAATAAGAGAGTGGGAAAGAACAACAACAGCAAAAAATGGAAAGGAAAACAGAAAACAAATTGCAAAATGATAGTTAAGTCCAACAATACTGATAGCTAAATTTTAATGGACTAAACACCCCAATTGAAAGGCAATGACTGTTAGATCAGACTTAATAGAGGACCCAACTCTTTGTTGTCTACAAGAAACTCACTTTAAGTATAATGACATAGTAGTTTATAAATAACTGATAATAAAGAAAATACTAGTTTATACACATATGTATATATATATACATACACACATATATATACACATAACAGAAGGCTATGATCCAATATCTAGCCAATCATATTAACAAAAATTGAAATAAATGCAGAACAATTTACAAATAATTTACAAAGTAATTTACAAAAACTTACAGGATACATTAATATCCCTACATTTTTTACAATACTTTTATATTATAAATCCTCATATATTTAGAACTATTTTCTTCACTAGAGTCAGAATTAAGAGTCTTTAGACCACATTTCATAAAATATAAATTAAATAGGCACTTATTTGTGTTCAGTATGGGACGTTAAGGAAAAGAAAATCTATTTTATCTTAACATAATGCAACTGAGGAATGCCTGGGTGGCTCAGTCAGTTAAGTGTCTGCCTTCAGCTCAGGTCATGATCCCACGGATCCATGGGATCAAGCCCCATGTCGGACTCTCTGCTCAGTGGGGAACCTGCTGCCTCCCCTACTTGCTACTTGTACTCTCTTTCTGTGTCAAATAAATAAATAAAATCTTTTAAAAAAACAATGAAACTGAGTAGAAATAATGTAGTATATAAAATGTAATCAAAAGACCTCAATTTCAGCAATAACTTTAAAAACTGATAATGAAGAAAATATTAGATATTCATTGTGTTCAAATGTCCAATATTAATGGTATTTCTGAGAGACATCTTAATAACTGCTTTATAATAGGCTAACAATCAAGATAGATGTTATGAGCACTTCTTTTGACATTTAACACAGTTTAAGAACCAATATAGCAAGTATAGATGTAGGCCCATCAATAACTTTAGATTCAATGGGAAAAGCCACAATTTTATAAGGAAAAGAATAAGTGGTAAACAAAAGAACAGTGTAATATATTACAATAAGAATATCAATATTTACTCTAGCAAGTAAAATGCAGAGGTTGGATTGATTTCCAACAAAATATTAAATATATCTTGATTCTATTTCCCAAGAGAAAGATAATGTTTATGAGTGTAAAAACACTGATGAACAAGAATGCATTACCTTACACATTTATGGGCAATTGATTTTTGACAAGCATGCTAAGGCCATTCAATAGGAAAAGGAAGTCTCTTCAACAAATGGTGTCTCAACAATTAAATATCTACATGCAAAAGGATGGAGTTAGATCTATACCTCCTTCTGTATACAAGTATTAACTCCAAATAGAACAACACCAAAACATATGAGCTAAAACTCAAACTTTTAGAAGAAAACATATGGTAGACCTTCATGAACTTGATTTTGGCAATGGATACTTGAATATGACACCAAAAGCATAAGCAACAAAAGAAAAATAAACAGACTGGATTTCACCAAAATTCAAACTTTAGTGCATCAAAGGACACTGTCAAGAAAGTGAAAAGGCAACACACAGAAATGGGGAAAATATTTGCAAATCATATATATGATAAAAGTCTCATATCTAGAATACATAAAGCAATCTTACAACTCAATAAAAAAGGTGAAGTAATTGAATAGATATTTCTTCAAAGAAGATACATAAATAACCAACAAGCACATAAGACATTATTTAATATCACTGTCCTTAAGGAAATGCAAATAAAACTACAATGAAATACTGCTTCATACTCCTGCTAGGCTTTAATTTAAAAAATAATAAAAGAAAAATAAGATTTGGTGATGATATAGAGATAATGGAATCCCTATACACTGCTTGTGAGAATGGAAAATGGTATAGCCACTGTGAAAAATAGTTCTGTGGGTTGTCAAAACAAACATATAATTACCATATGATCGACAATCCCACTCCTAGGTATATACCGCAAAATAATTAAAATAGATATTCAAACAAAACCTTCTGCACAAATACTCACAATAGTACTATTCACAATAGCCAAAAAGTGCAAAACAGATAAATAGGTAAAGAAATTGTGGTATGTAGATACAATGGGATATAGGTAAATAAATTGTGGTATATACATACAATAGAATATCATTTGGCCACTAAAAAAAAAAGGAACAAAGTACTGATACATGCCATAATGTGAAAGAAGCCAGACACAAAAAGTCACAAATAAAATGATTGGTTCCATATATATGAAATATACCAAATAGGTAAATCCATAGTCAGAGAGTTCATTAGGGGTTGAAGGAGGAGACAAGATGAATGGAAATGACTGCTTAATGAGTATGAGGTTTCCTTCTGCAGTGATGAAAGTTTTTGGAACTACCTAGAGGTGATAGTAGCATAACATTATGAGTGTACTAAATTTCACTTAATTATACACCTTAAAGTGGTTAATTTTATGTTATATGAGTTTTGCTTCAATAAAAGAAGGTACTGCAGTGCACAGTTTTAGATCCTGATGCTGACATGTTTACAGCACATCTTCCCTTTTTTTTTCTTTAGTTGCTATAAAACAAGTGCAAACAAGAGAAAGAATAACAATGCATTAGGTCCAATTTTCCAATACTGCCCATTTCCATCTATTAAGTAAATCTATTTTAAAAATATTCCAGAAGATCAGATTTCTTCAGTCCTTTTAACACAAATGGAAGCTGAAGTCAGACATCTCCATGGGATGTAAACTGGTACTTTTCCCCTAAATGTGAAAACTTTGGAGAGATCCAAAGTTTTCCAACAAATCCAATTCTCCCACCTCACCCACTCCTTCCAGAAGGCTTTATTCCAGGTTCATGTTTCCAGGGCTCCAGCTGCAAAGCCCTGACATCTTTTCAAACTGAAGTTTTGAGTCTCAAGATGCTTCAACTTTGTTTCAAAAATAAATATGCAAAATAAAAATAATTTAGCCCTGGGCCTGAATCATATGAAAGCATGTAGAGTCATCAAAACTGAAATGATAATCGTATTTGAAAGCAGCTGAGAATGAATATATAAGAACAGGGTCTCAATTTCCAAGAGTACAACATTGAGAGCCAACACACTTATGTCCTGAGTGCCAAAAAATGTTCAATTCTCTAATTATTATAATTCATGGTGCCTTCAATGCTTCAGCAAAACTACAGCCCATGAAAGATAGCTTCAATCTACAGAAACAGGAGAGGACCAGAATCTACTCAGAAGTAACCTTGGCTCAAAACCCTGAACATTAAATCAAATAGTAGAGTATTGGAAGATGATGTTTCAAATGGAAAAAGCTGAGGATAACACACTAGTGGTAATCAAGCAATCATGTACAATGAAAGTCTATCACAAGGGACACTTTGCTAATCTGAAGGACAGAAGGACCTCTTGGAGAAGCTGCTATTTGAGCTAACATCTGCAGGAGGAACTGAAGTTACTCAGCGAAGAACAAAAGAAGAGTATGCCTGTCCAAAATTATATTCCCTTTGTGTATAGACTATGACCATGAAAATTCATGTCACTGAAAAAGAAGAAAGAAGACTATGTGGCTGGAGTCATAAGAAATAAGGATCTAGTCAAGACCAATAGGCAAGAGCCATTCTGTGTAGTGTTTTGTTTATGTATGGATTTTAAATTTTATTCTAAACGTATTGGGGATACATTTAAAGGTTTCAAATAAGAAAGTGACCTAGTTAACGTTGGACTATAACTGGATTTCTCTGGTCATCATGTGCCATATTTTCCATTGGGGCTCTTCACATAAGAGTATATTCAAAGAAACTAGTTGAACAGGACAGAAGTAATACCATTGAAGTGGCCATTAACCCGAAAGGATATGACCAAATTCAAGAAGGATTCAGGGAGCAAAATTCACTGAGTCATATGTAGTTGAACCATAGCTGACACATGTTTTTTTTAAAAGCCTTCGGTTAATAGCATCTAACAATGGCAGAGTAAGACCCTAACCTGATGACTCCCCTGCAGAAAATGGCTATAAAACATGAACTTAATAAAAAAAGAGAAAGAAAAAAAAGCAAACATCTGAGGCTCTACAGACTGAACAGAAGAAGACAGATTGGTAGGGAGTGTTCTTTCAGAACAGGGGGCCAGGGAGGCATATAAAGTAAGTTGTTTTCAAAGCTTTTAGCCTAGAGCTAAGTGCAGTTGGTATGGCTCATGTGAGGTGGCAAGGGTACTGTTGGGAAAAAGAATGCATTTTTTTCATTGCTTAGGAAACATTACTGCTGAGGTCGATGGGAGGGATTTTTCTCAAAGGAAAAAGAGGATCGCCATGTTTTTTCTTCCCACATCCCTACTGTTCCCTGGGCCAGGCATATATGGCTAGACTCAGAGCAGCTTAACCAAAGATTAAATATATGGTGATGACGGAAATTAGGTAAGCTAAATGAAAAGAAGTACATTAGTAGAAATTATCTAATTTGAAGAAAGGAGAGAAGGAAAAAATACAAGAAAGAAAATAAGAGAAATAAAAATAAAATTAAGTAAAGTGGATAAAGTCTTAAGAACCTGTGAAATAAGAGCTGGTTCAACAAACATTAGAATCTCAAAAGGAGAAGAAAGAAAACATTATGACAACCAAAGCATTTAATAAATAATGGTCCAAGACATTTTAGAGAATTCTGTGCCAGTAAAAATGGTTGAGGGAATTCTACAGACTGGAAAGAAATGATACCAGATGCAAATTCAGATCCTCAAATACAGTGAAGAACATTGGAAATGGTAAAATATCTGGATGAATTTTAAAAAATTATTTTATTCTTTCTTACGATTTCTCATAATTACTTTGTAAATTTAAAGCAACGCTTAACATTGTCTTGTGGGATTTGTAACATCTGTAGAGATACATAAAGATCATTACAACATACAGGATTGGGGCATAAGTTTCTGTATTTTGTGTGAAGAAGTTCTATATTATTTCTAATTGGGCTGCAAAAAATAAATATGTACATTGGACTCCCTAAGAAAACTTTAAAAAATGCAAAGCATTTGAAGAGGCTGCAGGATGCCCAAGAATTTTTTAGGAGATTTTAGGACTACACAGTAACAGGTAAGAATGGGATTAAAAGACCTCAAATGGATTAGAATAGCCACAGGGGTGCACTACTTGACTCTGCTTTCAAGAAAGAACTTGCCATTCAGTTGCAAGGGGTGCAATAAACTAACTTCCAATTGTTTACACCCTCAGAACCTTCTCTAGCTTTCAAACTGGTGTCATTCTCTCCCTGGGCAGCTCCAGTGGGATCTTAGGGCCTGGGCACTTCTGTGCAAGACTACACTCCTCTCATGGGACATATTTCCTCTAGAGTTCTTCCATTCAGTTGACCAAGACTTTTGTCCAATCTACAACATGGTTGGAAGCTTTCTATGCCCAATACTGTTTATTTTCCTTTTTTTTTTAAATTTATTTCTTTTCAGTGTAACAGAATTCATTGTTTATGCACCACACCCAGTGCTCCATGCAATACGTGCCCTCCGTAATACCCACCACCTGGCTTCCCCAACTTCCCAACCTCCCGCTCCTTCAAAACTGTCAGATTGTTTTTCAGAGTCCATAGTCTCTCATGGTTCATCTCCCCCTCCAATTTCCCTCAACTCCCTTCTCATCTTTCTCATACAACCAACCTCTTGTGCTCCTAATTCCACCTCATCGTCTGCTTCCAGAGGACCCAGTTAATAACAGCTCTCATTCCAAAGCAGGGACCACACCCACCTTCTTTAACAGTTTTCTAGACACCCTTTGATTTATCCAAAGCAGGAGGAAGACAGAGAATGAAGCATCACTTTCACCTGAAGATTATGAAAAAGGTTATTTTACCACATTCTCATGCACATGCTCCTCCCCAAAGAAGTGCAGCCATGGCATAGGAACACGTCTCTACTGTATAATTGCCAAAGTAAAGGTCACATCTTTTATCCTGGCTTTTCCTGCCCAGTGGAGAGATGACATCAGTATTCAAACATTTATAATAAATATTCACATCAGGTATTCGCTGAAATAGACCTGACACATGGAAAAAAATTAAAGCTATTTATACTTATTGTCACAACACGTCATTCATGGTAAAGAAGAGAATTTTATGTGATTTTTTTCATTCCTATGCTAAAAGAGGTATGTAACCATTATGCAAGGGTAAAAGTGATATGAATATAAAAATATAAAAATGAGTCAAAGCTCCTGGGTGTCACAGGTATATAGAGAATGTCAGAATTAGGAGATGGCTCTTCCGATTTTGATAAGAAAGAAAAGAATAATTTTGAGACGAGAAATAGATAAAAAGCAATTTTGCCTCCTTTCAAAAAGATCATCTTGAGCCCTGAAAAGGAGTTAGTGATCCATTTAATGTTTCACTGATCAGAACTTGAAACTGAGAGGAGAGTGGGAAGTTGCTTAGCATAAAAGAAAGAGCACAGGCCAGACCTGGGCTTGTAACCTTGTTGCACTGCATCCTACCTGTGGTCAGGGGCTGTGAACTTGATGTTCTTATCTGGAAAATGGACAGAATAACGCTTAAGCAGGAAAATTAATGCAGATAAAATAAAACGATAAAACATTCTTTCGCAATTCCTGGCTTCCAGAAGACTCTCAGATGATTATGTTATCAGTTGTATTAGTAACAAATGGATTATCAGCAGCCTCTCTGCTATTCCCATCCCACTCCTTAGAGATGAAAAGCAAGCAATGGTGATTGCAGTGCTTGAACCAAACTGATTTAGATCAAAAGAGCTGAATAAACCAACAGAGCTAAAAACAGCTGAGCCTACAGTGGCAGCAGCTAGTAACTTTCCTGTAAGAAAGGACTTAGTAGTTCTTCTCTGAAACAAAGGTAGAGAAAGAATAAGGAAAAGAAAAACCAGGACAAAGAAAATTCTGGAACATGACAGATTTTTGCCTAGAAAGATCAAAATCTTAAAGATTTTGGAAGAACTATATTAAAGCCTGGAAGAACTACGTACTATTTGAAGCTTTCAGGGACTGTTCATCCCTCCATCTCCTATCCCCCATCTACCTAACCATGCTTTCTTTCTTTTTTTCTGTTTTTTTTTTTTAAAGATTTTATTTATTTATTTGACAGGGAGAGAGAGAGATACAGTGAGAGAGGAAACACAAGCATGGGGAGTGGGAGAGGGAGAAGCTGGCTTCCTGCTGAGCAGAGAACCCAAGGCCAGGTTGGATCCCAGAACCCTGGGATCATGACCTGAGCCAAAGACAGATGCTTAAAGACTGAGCCACCCAGACAACCCCCAACCATCCTTTCATCCAACCTTTTTTATTTTATTTTTATTTGTAATCATCATCCAATACTCATTTGTAATTCTTTTATAAAAAATTAATTGTAGTATCTGAAGGAGAAATCCAGAAAAGGTGTCAATTTTCCCTGAATTGTTCAGTTTTTATAAAACATAGTGACCAGGAACCCAGCATGCCAAGTGGCTAAGAACACGGATTCTTGTCAGAGTGCCTGGACTCAAGTTCTGGCTCCAACCGCATAATCTTGGTTGGGTTATTTAACTTCTCTGTGCCGCATTTTCCTTATCATAATAGTGTCTGATTTAGATAGTAGAAAATTAAATGAGATTTTCTTAGAAAGTGCTTAGTCATAATTCCACAGTTAACTCTGTCTGCTATTGTTACTCTAACATTGTTGTTTACTGCCATTTTAGTGACTATAGCTTTGCCAGAGAAGAAAAAGTTTAAGTGCTTAAGATTTGTTATTGAGGACGAAAACTAACTTATACGGTTTCCCGTCCACCAACAATAACTTTGTGAACTTTGATCTTTTATCCATAGTGGTTTTTAGAGGTCAAGTGAAAGGGTGGGAGAAAGCAGAGAGAACAAAAACAGAGGGAAGCATTGAAACAACGTTTATCAAGGACACCACACTTTCTGCCTTACAGAGTAGGACTTCACATTGTTAGCTTTGTTCAATGCTTGCTATGCGTGGGCCAAATGCTGTAATGTCCACTTCACAGATTAGGAAAAAAGGTCTTGGAAAGTGTCATAAAAACATGCAAGGTCACACAACTGGATGTGACAGAGTAAGGATTTATCCACCCAAGAGCTTGAAACCAAGACCTAAGGGAAGAAGGGCATTTGAGAACACCTTATTGTATAATACCATAAAATTTACAAAGTGCTCCCAAATTTGATTTTATTTCAACTACACAGCGTTGCGAGATCAGTAAATCTGGAAGATTGGATTTTAGAGATGAGAGAAATGGAGTCTCAGAAAAGTTATATGCCATGCTCAAGGTCAACAAAGTAGAGGAGGTAGAAATATGAGGCAGGCACTGGGGTTCCCACTGCCTCTTCTTT
Source organism: Meles meles (assembly GCF_922984935.1). Classification (NCBI taxonomy): domain Eukaryota; kingdom Metazoa; phylum Chordata; class Mammalia; order Carnivora; family Mustelidae; genus Meles; species Meles meles. The sequence goes on from NC_060068.1 coordinate 132,228,719, forward strand.
CCCTTGTTCCAATGGGAAGTTAATTGAGGATACAGAAGAATCTGGTGTCAGGTCTTCAACTATCCCAAAGACAAAGTGATTATATCTTCTGCATGCATTCTTGATAATTTCCTTCTCTTTATGCATTCTCAATTACCATAAGAAATTGCAAGCTCTATGAGGGCAGGAAAAAAAGTCTATCTTTTACATGAATACAGCCCTACTATTTTTCACAATACTGGCACTGGCTGAGTAGTTGGTACATATTTGTTGAATAAATAAATGACTTAAGTAATGCCAAGTCCTCAAATCCCTAATAAGAATGAATATGCTGTCATGACAGAGGGAAGTTAACCTTTGAGAGATTTTAACCATCTTCAGATAAGCCTTCCTATGTGCATGAATGCTTCTTATATAAGTTTCAGTTATATTTTCACTCCCTTTATGGTTCTTATGAATAGCATTTTTCACTTCTAGAAATGTAAATTTCTAGATTTGTAGTGGTCCCCTAACTTCTCCCACTTCTTTCCAGGAAGAAGTAGAACATCTCATCAAGCCCATGACCCTTTGGCCTTCTGAGTAACCCCAGTCCTGCATCATCTGGCCCACATCCAAGGAACCACCGTTTGGAAGTCTGGTAGACGTCTTTGACCACCTGCCAGGTAGGATGACTGAAAACGAAGATTTGCTTTTCAGAATTTAATTGAACAAAGAGTTAAGTTATTAGCGTCTTTCAATAATCAACTTAAAATCAAGTTACTGTGACCCTAGGACTAGAATAACATAGCATGGACTAGGCAATAAAAGCTAATAAATAGCGGGAAAGGTTCATTTTTCTTATTAGAAAAAGTATGCAAGAGAATCCAAACCCCATGGCAGAGCAAATACACTTGTTCTCTTAGCTTGCCAGATGGGAATCTGAGGTCCCCCGGGGTAGGGATGGAACCGTGGGGTGCCTCCTCACATTAATGAGGTTTGCCCTAGAATCCGAGGAGACAGATGGATTTGCAGGTTGGAACCCCTCAGCAATCTCCCTGGGAGTTGGCACAATTTCACTTTCTCTGCCCTCTCTTTCCCTCTCCCACCTCCTCTCCTACTTGTTTTTGCTGCTTTTGTAACGCTCTGTGCCCCAGTAAATATTCACCCCTGCGTAATTCATTCTGCATCCCACTGACTGACTAGTTTTCTGGCCATACATTGTTCTTTCTCTTCTTCCTTCTTTTTTATCCCCTTCCCCGCCCCCTCCCTAGTATTTTGTTCTGTAACAGCTCCATCCTGATCCTCTCTGACCCCATTGAATTCTTGTTTACTCATAAGCATTCCAGAAAGAGGTCATGTATGAATTAATGAGAAGGAAAGGAAGACACTATTTAAATTTTCATTTCTGTGTCTGGTACTAAATTTCAAGATTTTTCTGGTAGGAAAAAAAAGGGGCGAAGAAAATCCTGGTCATTTGAGGAAGTACTGGGGGTCTTTCTGCCCACTGGTAACTTTTAGAACCCTGCGGGTTTCAGCTAGAGATCTCTGATCTCACACAGTGAGAAATTAGTAGATTTCCATAAATTATGGCAGATTCACCAAAGAGAGGATAATTGCCAGGCACCAAGCAGCATGCCAAAAATAAGTGATACACTAGCCTAGGGAACTCTAGTTAACCGACATTTTTATATGGGAACGCTTAGGATACAAGGACTGATGTCACTAGTGCAATTTGGACATCACAGCCCTCCTGTGGACTATCTTGTCTCCTTTAAAACACCAAGAGCAGCCAGAGTACTCTTGCCAAAATAAAAGTATACCTTTTAAGAATTCTTGAAGCAATGTGGTATAAAGACTATTATTTAGCTTAAAAAGAAGAAGGAAATTCCATCACATGCTGTAACATAGATGAGCCTTGAGAATTTATGCCAAATAAAATAAGCTAGTCACAAAAATACAAATACTGTATGATTCCACTTATATGTGAGATATGAAGCAGTCAGAATCACGGAAAACCAAAGTAGGATGGAGGAGAACGTTGAGGGTTATCAAATGGATACAATTTCAGTTTGCAATATTAAATAATTCTGGAGATCTATTTCACAACAATGCAAATATACGTAACACTTCTCAACTATACACAACAGTGATTAAGATGGTAAATTTTATGGTTTAGGTTTTTAGCCACAATTTCAAAATTTAAAACGTTAAACAGGAATACCACCACCAACAACAAAAACACAGAACAGAAAATAAAAGAAAGATAAACTCAGAACCTAGGGTAATGATTACTTTGAACTGGGAAGGACAGGGGTATGGGACAGGGCAATTGGAGGCAATTATATAAGTAATTGAAGGATACTGTCAAAACTTCATAGCTTTGAGTCCAAAGGTTATTACTGTATATAGCAAATAAATAATCAATGAAAGAGGGCCACACATAGGTCAATGATGTAGAATATGGTAATGAGCCAAAGATCTTGAAGAAACCAATTTAGTACAGGAAAAAAAAAAAAGAATACAGACAAAATTTGGTTACATCATTTTCCTCTTTGCAATGCTCTTTTTTTTTTAATTAAAAAAAAAAATCCTTAAAATAGCTTTCAAGTTCCCAGTGATGTCTCCCTGCATCTTTCTTCCTCACTGTGCTCACTATGTACCATTTCCCTCTATACACAACTCATGCCAGACTTGTTTGAGTTCCTCCTATGCTTGGTCATATTGCCTCAGGGCTTTCAACACCCTGCCTCACCCCTGCCCCCTCCCACCCCAGAGCACTTTTCCTCTTGCTCATTTTCTGGCTAACTTCCACTCTTAGCTGTCTTGGTGAAAATGTCCATTTTACCTTTAGGGAGGCCTTCTCTGACCTCCCAGGTAGAGTAAGTCCTCATACATCCCTATAAATCACCGACCAGTTACTACTCTTGCCTGGAGAGCCATTCCTCTCCCCTACCAGCAACAAGGTTGTGTTTGTCTTGCTTACCACTTTATCTTTATATGCCAGCACAATATTGGGAACCTTATAAAGAGCAAAATTTGCAACAAATGAATGAATGAATGGTTGGCATTAGAGTAAGTTTTAATCACCTTCTCCACAAAGACACCAACCTTTGTTGAATGGCACCCAGGCATTATGAGTATCTCAAAGGGGCAAATATACTAGCTTTTTTGCTGTTTCTCCAATGCAATAGGCATGTTCTCTTCATTAGGTCTACTCCACCTGTTCCTTTTGCCTGAAATTTTTGCCTTTCCTCAGTTACCTGTATAGCTAAGTCACTTGTTTTGCTTCAAGGTTTTTCCCAAATATCACTTTTAGTTGAGGTCTTAAATGCTATTAACACTGAACTTCACTCTGCAACTAGCCCTTCAAGTCCTCTCTTACCTATTTTACATTTTACTTTTTATTTTTTTTAAGATTTTATTTATTTATTTGACAGAGAGAGATCATAAGTAGGCAGAGAGGCAGACAGAGAGAGTGAGAGGGAAGCAGGCTCCCTGCTGAGCAGAGAGCCCGATGTGGGACTCGATCCCAGGACTCTGAGATCATGACCTGAGCTGAAGGCAGCAGCTTAAACCACTGAGCCACCCAGGTGCCCTACATTTTACTTTTTAGATAGTACTTATCATTTTTTAACATACCCCATAATTTATTTATTATGCTTATTATATATTGTCACTTAACTCTACCATACCCCTGGTCTCACTTAGAATGTAAGCTCCACAAGGCAGAGGTTTGTTTTTTTTTTCTTTTTTTAATATTTTTTTTTTTTTTTTTTGACAGACAGATCACAAGTAGGCAGAGAGGCAGGCAGAGAAAGAGGAGGAAGCAGGCTCCCCGCAGAGCAGAGAGCCCGATGCGGGGCTTGATCCCAGGATCCTAGGATCATGACCTGAGCCTAAGGCAGAGGCTTTAATCCACTGAGCCACGCAGGTGCCCGGAGGTTTTTTTTTTTAGTTGTGTAAAAACATATAGAAAATTTACCATCTTTACTATGTTTTACATGCAGTTGAGTAGTATTAAGAATATTTTGACTTTTCAATCCCAAGTTTCAGCAGATACACACTATATATGTGTGTGTGTATGTGTGTGTATAGTTGTGAAACAGATCTCCAGACTTTTTTTTTTGATCTTGCAGAACTGAAACTCTATACCCACTAAATAACCCTTTTTCTCCCTCTTCCCAGCTCCTGGTAACCACCACTTAACTTTCTATTTCCATGAATTTGACTATTTTATATATCATCTATACTTGGAATCATACAGCATTCAATCTTTTGTGACAAGGTTATTTCATTTAGCATAATGATCTCAAGATCCATCCATGTCAGACCTGCCTTTTTTAGGCTTTGTAGTGGGACACCTGGGTGGCTTCGTCCGTTAAGCATCTGACTCTTGATTTTGGCTCAAGTCAGGATCTGGGGGTCATGATATCAGGGTCATGAGGTCAAGACTGCCTTGGGCTCCAAACTCAGCACAGGGTCCGCTTGTTCCTCTCCCTCCCCGCTCCCTCTCTACTCAGTCTCTTCTCTCAAATAAAATCTTTTTTAAAAAATTTAAAAAATAAGTCTTCCCAGTATTCCATTGTATGTATAGACCACATTTTAAAAATCCATTTATCTATTGGTAAACATTTCAGTTGTTCCCATCTCTTAGCTATTAAATAGGGGGCAGGGATTTTTGTCCATTTATTCACTAATGTGCCCCAAGAACCAAGAAAAGTTCCTATTACAAAATAACTTCCTATGACATAAAGGAGTCTTAATAATAATTTGTTGTGCAAATAAAATATAGGGAGCAAAATGAAGGCTATTTGCTAATACTAGAACTTTCCAGATGACTTTTCCATTATTTAGATACTACCTAGTGTTTGAAGCTTCTCTAATATTGCACTATACTTCATAAATAACTGGCATGGTTCTTAATAAATAACTGCATTCCTTGAATAAATGTGGTAGTTAGAAAAACCATGCGGCCTGTCTGGCTATCCAGACATTATCCACAGTGCTGCCTGGGCATCTGGGTCTGTGGGACAGATCTTGTAAATCACTGATACAATATCATTGCCCTAACTAGGGTGGTTATATATACTCTAAGATATATGAGTCCTTGGTTTCCAGAAAGAAAAGACCTATTGCAGTTGGGTCCTAAGGAGAGGAGCAGAGGTTTGGACAGGTATAAAGGGTGCATTGTGGGATGGTACTCTTCCCACTTTAAGGAGGACTTAACTGTTGGTGCCAGAGACTCTGTGAATTTTGTCTATTCCCACAATTAACTCTAACTCCAGCAAGTGGCTAAGGACTGGTATTTTGCTATTTCCCTTGGAAATCCATAAAAAGAATTCCTTTCTACTCAAGGACCTCTAAGTTGGGCCTCACTTCACCTTGTCATTTTTCCTTTTAAAAAGAAAAACACCCAAATATTTTGATAATTCTAAGATCTTGGTACCAGTTTTGAGAATAATTACAAAAGTTTGCATGGTTTATTTTAATTTTACATGGAGTTTGTGGCTATTAAATTCCGCAATCAAATTCAAGTTTTTATGTGTGAATTACAGAGAGTGAGATTGACAGAACCAAGTCTGGCAGCTTTACTGAAGGGACCTAGTGATGGGTCTTCCCAAACCTTTATAAATATGTTACAAACCTTTGACAATCTGAAAAGTATATCTACCAATGTTCAGAGTTCTCCAATTTGCAAATACTTCCACAGCAAATAAATTCTCTTAAAAAAGCAGTAGTATTTGAAAAATGTAAGTGTTCTTTTCACATTCTTAATTCTATATATCAGAAAAATTGTTCTTGAATCACAGTTCCCTGGAGAATATGTTTCTTACACTTAGCTTCTAGAGAGATATCCCATAAGAGTTACTGCATATTCTTGGCAGAAGAACCACTCACCCTTTAAGTGCCTCCCTGCCACACACCATCTTTATAGTGTACACAGGTGGGAGCTTCCACAAAATTAAAATTAATACATCATGGGATAGTAGGATTTCTTACAATGTATCAAAACCTTGATTGTTAAATCTCTGAAGGTCAAGGGTCCATGGCACAGCATGATACAATAAATAAAGCTTTTAAGAACAAAGGCTCTGGAGCTATTTTGATGTAGATGCAAATCCCAGCTCAAACTCTGAATATTTATGATTTAGAGGAATTCTCAACTGGTTCCTCATCTATAAAATGCAAAAATAACCAATGCTTCTTTAGGTTCTAAAAGGATCTAAGAAGAACATAAGTGGAGCCCTCAGCACAGTGTCAGGCACATTGTAAACTCTGGAAAGGGAGCCAAACTGCTCTGTGGCTTGTCTTGTCTTCTGCCCCCTGCAGTCCATTCCCCACTTAGCATCCAGAGAGAGCTTTTGAAAAGGAAGTCAGTTTCTGGTCCACGGTGGTACAAAAACCTTCCAATGACCCTCCATGGCAGTTAGAAGATAATTCAAAGAAGGGTGAATCTTTTACTTCTTCTCAAGCCAACCTCTCCTTCCCTCATTATGCTCCAGCCACACTTGCTGTCCTTCTGTTTCTCAAATGCACAGGCCTCAGGCCTCATTTCCACACGGAGACCATGGACTCGCTGCTTTCTTCTTCCTGGAATATGTCCATCCCTGCATGTCTGCATAGCTGACTCTTATCTGGATTTGCACATCACCTCCCCAGAAAGGCTTTCTCTAACCACACAAACCTCCCTTCACTCTGCATATCTTTATTTGATTTTGTTAACTTAGCTCTCATCATGATACGGAATTACCCTGGTAATTTGTTTTCTTAACCATTGTCTTTATCTCAAAAGTACTGTATAGCTAACTATCTTTTGTGCATGGTTCTATGAATTCCTACTGTACTTGGCATAGACCATAGATTCAAGAAATGCTGGTGGACTGGATAGATGGATGGATGGATAAATAAGGATTATGCCACCAATTCTTGCACTGTGTATGGTAATGGCTAGATAGGAAAATTATATACAAATCCACATGACAAAGAAGCACCACAAAAAGGTTGATGTAATCCCCTAAAGCTGCTCAGATAAGATGGGACATTAGCTGGCCATTAAAGGAGAAATGGAATTGCAGTCAAGGGAGGAACTTTTAAGGAAGTTGTTTAACCTCCAAATATTTGAGATTTTCTTCTTGTCCCTTAGGGGTGGAGACAGGCCTGCCCCTCATTTATGGGGATGTTCTGGAGCCAGAGATAATGCCTAAAAGCTGCTGAGTGCTAATTAGCTCTATCTGTCAGGGCACAGGAAGCCAGCAGGTCTGAGTGGCTGATTGCAAGGTCCAGAGCTGAAAATACTTCTTGCCAACTGCCTGGAGGGGCTGATAAGGGAAATGACTACATTTTGTAAATTAACATATTCTAAGCAGGTCAGAAGGCCCAGTTGTAGAAAACAGTGGCAAAGAAGGAAAGAAAGGTGAAACCACTCCCGTTTTAGTTACCATGCCTAAGTAATGAAGCTGTGAATTCCTTGACAAGGATCATTGCGTTGGAGTCAGCAGTGAATGGCAGATTAAGTTTAATTTTTAAGGGTAGCTACTGGCAGAATTAGGGAAGAAGTATACTTATATTCATTGTGCTCATTTCCTAGTCCTATTCATTTTGTCTTTTTTTTTTAAGATTTTATTTATTTATTTATTTGACAGACAGAGTTCACAAGTAGGCAGAGAGGCAGAGAGAGGAAGGAAGCAGGCTCCCTGCTGAGCAGAGAGCCCCATGCAGGGCTTGATCCCAGGACCCTGGAATCATGACCTGACCTGAAGGCAGGGGCTTTAACCCACTGAGCCACCCAGGCGCCCCTCATTTTGTCTTTTTAATTTGAGTGATCAGTTCCACACTTACTCTTCCTCTTCCTCCTCTCTTTAAAAGCAGAGTATTTTCATCTGATATGCCCGCTCTGCATGATTTCTTAGGCACTGGATTTCCCTAGAGACAGAGGGCTAGCCTAGACAGAAAGGACTAAGATTTTGATTCTGGTTCCTGTTCTGTGGGTGCACTAGTCATGACTTCTTTAGTTGGAATTTACAGAAACACAGGTTAAACCAGCTTATGAAGGAAATCATCCAAGGGGTTAGCAATAACAGCAAGCTTCTGTCTTCCCTCCATCTCTCAAATTCTTCTTTTGGTCAAATTCAACTCTAAACCTTTTAAACAGTCTTCTTACATTAACTCTCTCCAGGTGGTAACAAATATGGCCATAAAGAACTCCAAGATTTTTGTCTTAATTTATTATCTAAAAGGAAGAAAGATCTCTCCATCTCTCTTTTGTCTATCTATGAAAACTCAAGGAACCAGGGGTGCAAACTCTGAGAAATCAGGCTGGTAACATGCCCAACCGTGTGTCCCGGAAGGGTGGCAGAGCAGAGTAGCTACTTGACTGACATCCCCAAGACCACATGAAAGGGGAAAGGATATAGTCATTAAAGAAAGGGATACTTGTCAGAAAAACAACCACAGTTTCTCCTGTTTCCTCGTCTGGAAACTAATTGCATTCAGTAAGGTTATAGATGTGGATATGTTTTGAAAACCATAAATTCTAACACAAGTAAAAGCTAATATTGTCATACAAACATTTTCTGTGTTTCATGATTCTAGAACTTTGGCTCTGCAAGTTATCAGTTGGCTCATAAGCCTGTTAGAAAGATTAAATGAGACAACATGTATGAGAGCTTTTCACAGAAGACCTGGCATGAAGTCAGTGCCCAGTGTCAGCATTTCTCTCTTATGCGAGTAAGGTACAATTTGTCAAAAATTTTACCTGAAGAGAAGAATCTCATGTGTAGGATTAGTCATTATTTCTGCCAAGTGTCAAAGACATTTGGGGATGAGAGGGTAAAATTGCCAGTATTATTTAACGTTCTTTTTTGTCCTTTGTTTCTTCCTCTTCTGTCTCTGTCTCTCCCCCTATACATATTTTGGGGAGTAGGGAATGAGGAGAAGGGTGAAGAGTTGAAATCATGCATGTTAAGTAAGAATATAGGTATATATTATGTCATTTGAATTTTTTACCATATGAAGTGTCTGTCACACATGAATGTCATTTGTGTGGGCAGTGCTGATGTCTTTAACACTAACAATAATGAGGAGGATGATAGGTGTCCATTTCATGGCACAATGTCTTTTGAATGGAGCTTTACTTGATGTGAGCTGCAGCCCGAGATTCAGAGTGTCTTGCTCTGTGCCCTGTGTTCTCACCATAGGAGGCAAAACTTGGCTGATGTGCTGGGTGCTAAGGTAATGGGCCATCTGGTATGGGTCTTTCAGTTGCATGTTACATTTTCAGTGAAAAATGGGTTCTTTGTCAGCAGTTTCCAGAGAAAGAAGAGTATCCTCGGAGACAGTAGCATAAAGGTTCAGTGTCTGTATATGCTGAGACGCGGCCAAAAGAACACTAGATTGAAAATTGAGAGGCTTGTGCTTTCACCTTGGCTCTCTTGACAACTTGCTTCATGTCCTTGGATAAGACACTTCCCTCTTTTGGACATGACAACTTACTGATTGTAAAGCTGACAGTTGTCAACTTTGTGCACCCCAGTATGAGGGGGAACGAGCCCTGGAACTAGGGCATGTTGATGGGTATTGTTTCCTCTCATCCAGTCATCTTAACTCATCCAGTCATCTTAACCTTCACAATGGGCTATTTGTCACTTCGGCTTCAGAACAGAAAGCTCAATGCCAGTTTTCAGACCACTTCATTCCACTGCAAAAAATACACACCAAATACCTCTACCTCTAAAGGGTCACCCACCACTTTAGTTGATGTATCAAAGCTATCTGAGTGAGAGGAATTTTGGACATGAACATGGGAACTGCTGTGCTAACTCTATAAACTATAATCATTATAGATCTAGAGAACAAACAGTCCTAAAAATTATTACCTTTACTCTTATGAAAATATTAACCTCTCTCTCCATTTTTTCCCCCGTCCTGATCCCTTTTCCATCCTCCATAGATCTACTTAGTGATTCAAGTTTAACTTCCACCTATAGACAAGCATGATTTCCTGGAATATCACTAACATTTATTCCAAGGGCTTGTTCTTTCTGTATACATACATAAAGTAAATGGTTCTACTCTCTCACCAAACTATCAGCTCTTTGAGAGCAGGTGTCCTAGTGTTCTAACTCTTATTCATTGTTGAAACATCAACCCCCAACGTACTGTATAACTTGTAGAAACTCAATAGATAGATAGGTAGATGATTGATAGATAGATAGACAGATAGATAGATAAATAGATAAATAGAGTGAATAAATAAGTGATTGAGTGACCCTGAATAACATTCTGATGATGAAATTTATATAGGAAGGATTTCTGGCATTTATCACTCATATTTGATATAGGTTCCCATTGGACTTTTTTGAATATATCTACTATGAAATTCTAAATTTGTTACTGTCTCACTGTCTTGTACATAAAATCTTATTCTGAATTTTTTCAAAATTCAGCTTCTTGGGTACGACTAGATTGCTAACTCAGCATGAAGATATACAGATAGACACAACTCTTTATTCAATACAAATTTACATGCAAAAGGGAAATTTGGGCTATTTGAGGTAGGTGGTTAGAGAAGAGTTCGGTACAAGGAAGGAATCAAAAATAAACTGATCTAGCATAGTTAGGGAGCTGGAGGTAGTTGAAACCATACACAGCATAATCCAGTGGTGAGCAAGGCTACAGAACCAAAAGAAATGTAATGTCAACATTTGTTTTAAAATGTTCAAATGTTTCAACAGGTACAATTCTTCTCATTTTATAATTAAGGAGTAGAAAGATCAGAGAAGTTAGGTGACTTATCTATGATCATGCAAGTCAACTGGGATTCTGATTCCAAACTCAAAGACAGCTATGCAGGCTTCTGAAGTGAAATATCAGTGGTCAGAAGCCTAAAAGGAAGGTCATCAGACGTAAATAAATGGACAGCCATGACTGTCTGTGAATGCTTTGAGATCCTTGATTTTACCCTCTCTCATTCTAGGCTCTGGAGTCCAGCCTAAGGAAGGTCAGCTCCTGCAAATGTTTCTTCAAGGTCTTCAGTATCCTATTCTCATTTCCTTATCTCTAGATCATTAGCTCTTTGCATCTAGAGATTAATAAATACCTTTGAAAGAATGGTTGTAGTTCTTTCTGTTCTCTGATCTCTTTTTAGAAGAATTCTTATGAAACGGAGTTGGTCCAGGCTGGCATTTATTAACAGACTAAATTTATTTTTAAGATTTAAAAAAAAATTCCTGCCAGTAATTCTGATAAAGTAGGTAAAGTTAGATGGGTGTGTGGAGTATGTGTTTTTAATAAGACCCAGGAGATTATTTTTAATAATACCATAGGAGATTCTGAAGAAGGTGGTCCACAGTCTACACTTAAAAAAAAAAATGAAACGAGAGCAAACCTTTGTTTGGACAAAGGGTCCAAACAATAATCCACAGCAGCAGAAGTAGAGTTTCTAACTGAGCTATAGTATAGACACTCAACAAATATTCCCTAGATCAGGCGGTAGCTGGGAAGGTAGGTGGATAGAAGGATGGGTGGATGAGTGGGTGAGTGATGGGTGGATAGAATAGAATGATAAATAAATGTTTGGGTATATAGATGAAGGTACTTACTCTCTTCTTCTTTCTAAACAAACTGAATGGTGACTTTCCCACCATCACCAAAACACTCTCCTCAGATAAGGTAAAATTCAGTCTTTGTGGGGCGCCTGGGTGGCTCAGTGGATTAAGCTGCTGCCTTTGGCTCAGGTCATGATCTCAGGGTCCTGGGATCGAGCCCCACATCGGGCTCTCTGCTCCGCAGGGAGCCTGCTTCCTTCTCTCTCTGCCTGCCTCTCTGCCTACTTGTGATCTCTCTCTCTGTCAAATAAATAAATAAAATCTTTAAAAAAAAATTCAGTCTTTGTGAAACCATTAAGTTAAGTGAATACTTGCTCTTCAATGATTTGCATTATCGTCATTACATATCAAGTAAATATTGCTTACATGATTATTTTTGAGGTGGTAATGGGCTAATATAAAATATCAAGATGTTATTTTGCTTGACTTGAGTATTTAGTGTCTTGTTTCTAGACAACACATCTCGTTTCTATTATTTGCAAATCACTATAGAACTATAGCTATTTTCCTCTGTAGATGGGATTACCTAAAAAAATAATTTGTTATGTAAGGTTGCTAATTATAAGGCTGAAGCATACCCATTAAAGGCATTTACCTTGTAATTTGTGATGAGAGACTGAGTGAAATAAAGCATGCAATATGATTATTGGAGCTGAGTATATAAGGATATAAAGCCACTCATTTATTTCAGGATTGGGAATTAATTTAGCATGATATGTTAACTCGAGATGGAAGACTACCACAGAGCAAATTTTCTGCCACCTCTTCTGAAGCAGGGTTCTTTGTCTAGCTCCTGAGCTTCCCAGTCCCACCTTCTTCCCTCTTTTTTTCTATCCTACACCTCCAAACTCTAATGCTCTGGCCCTCTCTCTTTTAGTAGAGTGAATCATTGAAACACCAGCTTACTGAAGAGTTTAGGGCATGTTCTCTGGAGAAAGAATGCTGGGCTTTAAATCCTGATTCTGCCACTTACTAGTATTAAATCTCCCAGGGACTGTTTCCTCATCTATAAAATGATGATAGTAATAATAGTAATTAACTCACAAGATGTTATAAGGATTAAATGAGCTAATTATGCATTAAGTATTCAGACCTTAATAGTAAGTTTTCAATAAGCATTTTTATAACTTTTTTCATCACAAAGGTAATTAATAGCATTACAGAAATTATGGAAAACAAAGAAAAATACACTCATCATTCTAACACCATAACCTATATATGGTATTTTCCAATTTAACACATTGGTTTTGAAAGTAGAATTTTGTTGTCTGGATTCTTTCCATGGTTTGGGGAAACCAGAAATGTGACCATTAGTTTTTTTGTATTTTTATCTTAGAGAAAAGTTTCTTATGCATCTAACTATAAAAGCCAAAATCTCAAACTCACTCCCAATATGAAAAGATCTCTAGAGCTAAATAGTGTTTATTAAGATTTAAGTATATTGCCAGACAGGATTACTTGGTTAAGCCAACAGTTAATCTTTGAGGACTATTTTATATATATATATATATATATATATATATATATATATATATATATAATATATAAATATAATATATATAAATATATTATAATATATAAATATTATATATATATATATATAATCTTTGAGGATTCTGGATTTGTTTATCAGATTAGCCCCATATTCTATAGCTTCATCTGCTCCATAGAACACTTGGAATGAATTTGTTGTATTAGTCTTGTGAGTTTTGAGGTCAGCCAAACCTGGTTTCAAATTATGAATCTAGACTTGTGATCTTGGGCAATGGCTGAGCTTCTCAGCTGCTTTAGCTGGGAGGGTAAGGTTAATAACACTACACAGTGTTGTGAGACTTATAACAAGGAAAAGAAATGATTCTTGTTTTAGCTACCACAGTGGAAAGTGATGAGCTTTCCCAGAGGGAATGGTAGTACAAGAAAATGGGTTTTCCTGGAGGTGAAAAAGCTAGTGGCAGAGGTATACAGAGGTATTCTTTAGGGATTACAGACACTGAAAGTGCTTTATATCCTCATACCTCCCAGGTCCTATGACAATCAAGAATAGTATTGATGCCAGAGAACAAGGAAGGCTATATGCTTGTAATTTTTTCTTAAATCATAAGTGTTAATTGATGGAGCCTTAAGTATAGGGCAATGATATGGCAAGACTGGAACTTTCAGATCCAGCAAGGTCCCTTATACATGGACAGTGTCATTGCCAGTTGTGGTTTCATCAGAGATCTTTGGGCTAGATTAATCTGCCTGGGATCCTATAACAAAATACCATGTACTGGGTGACTTAAAAACTGGGGGCATCATGTTACCTGATTTCAAGCATTACCACAAAGCTGTGATCACCAAGACAGCATGGTACTGGCATAAAAACAGACACATAGACCAGTGGAACAGAGTAGAGAGCCCAGACTCCCTATGGTCAAATAATCAAAGCAGGAAAAAAGATACAGTGGAAAAAAGACAGTCTCTTCAATAAATGGTGCTGGGAAAATTGGACAGCGATATGTAGAAGAATGAAACTCGACCATTCTCTTACACCGTACACAAAGATAAACTCAAAATGAATAAAAGACCTCAACGTGAGACAGGAATCCATCAGAATCATAGAGGAGAACATAGGCAGTAACCTCTTCAGTATCAGCCACAACAAGATATGTCTCCAAAGGCCAAGGAAACAAAAGCAAAAATGAATTCTTGGGACTTCATCAAGATCAAAAGCTTCTGCACAGCAAAGGAAACAGTCAACAAAACAAAGAGGCAACCCACAGAATGGGAGAAGATATTTACAAATGACAGTATAGACAAAAGGCTGATATCCAGGATCTATAAAGAAATTCTCAAACTCAATACACACAAAACAGATAACTATGTCAAAAAATGGGCAGAAGACATGAACAGACACTTCTCCAACGAAGACATACAAATGGCTATCAGACACATGAAAAAATGTTCATCATCACTAGCCATCAGGGAGATTCAAATTAAAACCACATTGAGATACCACCTGACACCAGTTAGAATGGCCAAAATTAGCAAGATAGGAAACAACGTGTGTTGGAGAGGATGTGGAGAAAGGGGAACCCTCTTAGACTGTTGTTGGGAATGCAAGTTGGTACAGCCACTTTGGAGAACAGTGTGGAGATTCCTCAAGAAATTAAAAATAGAGCTTCCCTATGACCCTGCAATTGCACTACTGGGTATTTACCCCAAAGATACAGATGTAGTGAAAAGAAGGGCCATCTGTACCCCAATGTTTATAGCAGCAATGGCCATGGTCACCAAACTGTGGAAAGAACCAAGATGCCCTTCAACGGATGAATGGATAAGGAAAATGTGGTCCATATACACTATGGAGTATTATGCCTCCATCAGAAAGGATGAATACCCAACTTTTTTGTCAACATGGATGGGACTGGAAGAGATTATGGTGAGTGAAATAAGTCAAGCAGAGAGAGTCAATTATCATATGGTTTCACTTATTTGTGGAGCATAAGAATTAACATGGAGGACATAGAGAGATGGAGAAGAGAAGGGAGTTGAGGGAAATTGGAAGGGGAGATGAACCATGAGAGACTATGGACTCTGAAAAACAATCTGAGGGTTTTGAAGGGGTGGGAGTGAGAGGTTGGGGGAACCAGGTGGTGGGTATTATGGAGGGCACGTATGGCATGGAGCACTGGGTGTGGGGCATAAACAGTGAATTCTGTTACGCTGAAAAGAAATTTTTTAAAAAATTAATTAATTAAAAAAAACCAGAAATTTACTTCTCACAGTTCTGGAAGCTGGTTAGCCCAAAATCAAGGTATAAACCAATTCAG
Source organism: Meles meles (assembly GCF_922984935.1). Lineage (NCBI taxonomy): Eukaryota > Metazoa > Chordata > Mammalia > Carnivora > Mustelidae > Meles > Meles meles. The sequence goes on from NC_060068.1 coordinate 132,244,095, forward strand.
TATCTCTTATTCAAGAGAGCCCTCTTGCTAGCCACCTTCTCCCTATGTGCTCATATGACCTTTCCTAAGTGTTCAGACTTGGTTGGGGAGTGGCAAGGGAAAGAATTAATTCTCTGGTGTCTCTTCTTATAAGGACACACTTCCCATAAGATCAAGGACCTACCATTGTGACCTCATCTAACCTTAATTGCCTCTTTACTGCACTGTATCCAACTAGTCACACTGGGGAGTTAGAGTTTCAACATGACTTTTGGAGGCTCTTGATTTAGTCCATAGCAGAGGCCAAGGGAAGCGATACTGAATCATGTGGCATCTGCTCTTCCCAATGGGAGTTGTGTCAGGGTTGGCTTAATAAGGGTGTGTATGTGTGTGCCCTCTTCTACCAAACTATAAGCCACAGGAGTTGCCGTGGGAGCCCATTATTTCCCCTCCTCACAGATGTTTGCATCTAGAAAGCCCAAATGAACAGTCTCATCTCATTGGAGGCCAAGGCTAGGATTGGGAAATATGAAGCTGAAACAAAGATAGGAGAGGCAGTGGCCCTAGGTTCTTGCTTTAACCACCGAGGTAATTCTCAAGTGTCACATTCAGGAAGCAGAAGCCACACCTCCTTCTTGTTTGCTGTTAAATATACCTCTGGAAAATAATAACCCAGGGTATTAGAGTTTATTGAGAAGCACATTACCCATTGAGATTTCCAATCATGACTCCTTTTAAGAGTTTACTAAGTAGCTTTCCTGCCTCTGTCTTGATGATTTGTCTTCTTCAAACTCACTCCTTACTAATGTATAACACCATACTTGGCTTCCTGGAGGGAAGTTATCAAGGAGCACAGGCTCCTTGCTGAGAAAGACATTAGCAAAATTTCTAAAATACATTCTTTATACTCATTTGATCTGTGATATGTGTTATCATTGAATAAATATTGGCCTAGCTTAAGTTCCATCTACAGGTGCTAGGAATATTTGTTGCTATGCTCCTTTAAGCAAGACAAAATATATATGCTGGTAATTGCTTCAGAGTTTTTTTCTTTCTTTTTTTCAATATAAAGTTGTGATTCAAAAAACTTAAATAACATAATTATAAAAGGTGCAATGAGAAAGAGTTCATGCCTCCTTAAAAATTTTAATTAGGCCCTTCTTAATCTCTATTACAGATCTTATTATGAACTTGTTTTTTCTTCCAAATGCCTCTTTTGATTGTGCATAAATAGGATGTAATTACTTATGGGTGGAAGGTTATTATATACAAATATGTTCAAAATTATGTGAATAAAATGCACAATAGGCTTTAGTATTCTTCTCATAAAATGATATAGATTAGGACCAAAATAAGCAATTCGCTCTCTTTTAGTATCCACCTTACCTTTTTCATATTAGCACTGTGGGGCATGTTAGAGTCTAGAAAGGAAATAATTAGTCATTCTGACCTCTAGCTAAAAGGAAATCTGGTTTCTTTGCACATTTCCTTAATAGGTGAGTTTGCCATTAGTGTTCCTATGATTATCTCTATCTCTGTTTTGCCGTCTCTTCTGTCAGCTCCTCAGCTCAAACTTAAAGATGTATCTCTAAACCCCAGTTCTATTTGGGGAGAAGTGACAAGGAGAACGTTTAGAGAACATTTGAGAAAATTATCATTTTTAGTGATGCTTGCCCATCCATAAATATTTTGTTTCCTGAGAAGGTTCACAATGGAAGGACTTTCCAAAAATGTAATTTTGGGCACAGTGTGCAAATTGACTTCCTTTCCTTATGCTTACAGACTGTTGTAGGCAGAGGACTCCAGCTTGAAACTGTGTGGGCATGCATGTGTGCATGTGTGATAATAGCTAATTACCTGTCAGTTACCATAGCAATGTTTATAGGAAGACCAAGAAGCTTGCATAGCTCTGTTGCCCAGTTTGAGAGAGGAAAACCTGCATAATTTCTTCCTTTCAAACACTACTCAAGTTTCTGACAGCAGTATTAGAATGTTCTCTGCTTGGTGGGTTCTTCTGTGACTGATATAGCTTCTTCCTTTTTTTTTTTTGATTTTTTTTATTTGTTTATTTACAACATAACAGTGTTCATTGTTTTGGCATCACACCCAGTGCTCCATGCAGTACGTGCCCTCCCTATTACCCACCGCCTGGTTCCTCAACCTCCCAACCCCCCGCCCCTTCAAAACCCTCTGGTTGTTTTTCAGAGTCCATAGTCTCTCATGGTTCATCTCCCCCTCCAATTTCCCTCAACTTCCTTCTCCTCTCCATCTCCCCATGTCCTCCATGTTATTTGTTATGCTCCACAAATAAGTGAGACCATATGATAATTGACTCTCTCTGCTTGACTTATTTCGCTCAGCATAATCTCTTCCAGTCCCGTCCATGTTGCTACAAAAGTTGGGTATTCATCCTTTCTGATGGAGGCATAATACTCCATTGTGTATATGTACCACATCTTCCTTATCCATTCATCCGTTGAAGGGCATCTTGGTTCTTTCCACAGTTTGGCGACCGTAGCCATTGCTGCAATAAACATTGGGGTACAGATGGCCCTTCTTTTCACTACATCTGTATCTTTGGGGTAAATACCCAGTAGTGCAATTGCAGGGTCATAGGGAAGCTCTATTTTTAATTTCTTGAGGAATCTCCACACTGTTCTCCAAAGTGGCTGTACCAACTTGCATTCCCAACAACAGTCTAAGAGGGTTCCCCTTTCTCCACATCTTCTCCAACACAAGTTGTTTCCTATCTTGCTAATTTTGGCCATTCTAACTGGTGTCAGGTGGTATCTCAATGTGGTTTTAATTTGAATCTCCCTGATGGCTAGTGATGATGAACATTTTTTCATGTGTCTGATAGCCATTTGTATGTCTTCGTTGGAGAAGTGTCTGTTCATGTCTTCTGCCCATTTTTTGTCATAGTTATCTGTTTTGTGTGTGTTGAGTTTGAGGAGTTCTTTATAGATCCTGGATATCAACCTTTTGTCTGTACTGTCATTTGCAAATATCTTCTCCCATTCCTTGTGTTGCCTTTTTGTTTTGTTGACTGTTTCCTTTGCTGTGCAGAAGATTTGATCTTGATGAAGTCCCCAAAGACTCCCCCCCCAAACTAGAACTCATACAGCAATTCAGTAACGTGGCAGGATACAAAGTCAATGTACAGAAATCAGTGGCTTTCTTACACACTAACAATGAAAATACAGAAAGGGAAATTAGAGAATCGATTCCATTTACTATAGCACCAAGAACCATAAGATACCTGGGAATAAACCTAACCAAAGAGGTAAAGGATCTGTATTCAAGGAACTACAGAACACTCATGAAAGAAATTGAAGAAGACACAAAAAGATGGAAGACTGTTCCATGCTCTTGGATCGGAAGAATAAACATTGTTAAAATGTCTATACTGCCTAGAGCAATCTATACTTTTAATGCCATTCCGATCAAAATTCCACCGGTATTTTTCAAAGAGCTGGAGCAAATAATCCTAAAATTTGTATGGAATCAGAAGAGACCCCGAATTGCTAAGGAAATGTTGAAAAACAAAAACATAACTGGCGGCATCACGTTACCCGATTTCAAGTTTTACTGCAAAGCTGTGATCACCAAGACAGCATGGTACTGGCATAAAAACAGACACATAGACCAGTGGAACAGAGTGGAGAGCCCAGATATGGACCCTCAACTCTATGGTCAAATAATCTTCGACAAAACAGGAAAAAATATTCAATGGAAAAAAGACAGTCTCTTCAGTAAATGGTGCTGGGAAAACTGGACAGCGATACGTAGAAGAATGAAACTCGACCATTCTCTTACACCGTACACAAAGATAAACTCGAAATGGATAAAAGACCTCAACGTGAGACAGGAATCTATCAGAATCCTAGAGGAGAACATAGGCAGTAACCTCTTCGATATCAGCCACAGCAACTTCTTTCAAGATATGTCTCCAAAGGCCAAGGAAACAAAAGCAAAAATGAACTTTTGGGACTTCATCAAGCTTCTTCCCTTTGAACAGAGACTGTGTTTATCTGAGTGAGAGGTAAAGAGAACCAACCTGGAAGAAGCTTTCGGATGCTAACACAATAGACTCATAACTTAGCTCTGCAGAGTTCTCTTAGCAACAGCTTGTATAGCACTGGCCCAATATGATACCTTCTTCAAAGAGCTCTACCTAGCCCCATAAATTCTCAAAAAACAAACAACTTATAGATCAACAAGAAAACACAGTACTTTATTCTTTTAATAAATAGTTTTTAAGATTTTTATTTATTCATTTATTAGAGAGCAAGAGCATGAGTGGGGGAGGAGCAGAGAGAGAGGGAGAGGCAGACTCCCCACTGAGCAGGGATCCTGACGTGGGAATCAATTCCAGCACCTCAGCATCATGACCTGAACCAAAGGCAGATGCTTAACCCACTGGCTACCCAGGCACCTTGAACAAATATTTTTGAGCACCTACTCTGGGTCAGCACTGTACTAGTCTCAGGGGATATCATGGTGAGCTGGATTCTAATGTCTTAGGAGAAATAGCCATTCATTCAACTATATTTCTTGAGCATTTACCATGCTCCACGCACTATGCTGGGTGATATAGAAATAAAAGTAGAGAGGAGCAACCCAGATTTGAAGGAAGATCAAAGGAAAGGAAACAACATCTAGGAGGAAGTCAGCCAGGAAATATGAGGAGGGTGGGAATATGTGATGGGAAACTATTTCAGAGAGACAGGTAGTCTTATTAACAAGGTAAGAGGCAAGTAAATACGGTAGATTTAAAGGAAAGTAGTTAGTATGTCTGGAGAGGAGAGTTCAAAACAGGTAAGGGTAATATCATAGAGATGTAAGCAGGGATCAAATCATGGAAGCCATGTGCTTCCTCCCCTTGAAACTGGGTGGACACTTTGATTTCTGATACTAGATTATATAGTACCATGAGCTTCTGTATCATTCTCTGGGGACGTTTGCTTTTGAAACTCAGTCACAATTTAGTGAGGAAGCCCTAACTAGTCTGTGCCACCAAACATGTGAGTGAATTGTCTTCTACATGATACCAGCCCTCATTTATTGGGATACTCCTGGCTTTCAAATATTTCCAGATGAAATCCCAGACATTGTGGAACAGAGACAAGCTCTCCACATTGTGCTGTATATGAAATTCTAACCTTAGGTGATTTGTTATGTATCATTAGCAACCACAATGCTTCAAGGCAGTGGGGATCCACTGAAGGGTTTTAAGCAGTAATAGAATCAGGTTAGCATATTAGAAGGAAAATGTATTTTGTTTTATAACATACATAAAGTAAAATGTGAAAACAAAAAAATAGGATAGTGAAACAGAAATTAATGTCTTGTAAGATTCTTACTTATGAGAAATCATACAATATTATTTGAATGTATACTGTGATAAATTAAGGCTACATGTCATAAATCCTAAGACAAACATTAAAAAATAAAAAATAGTGGTTTGAATAACAAGCCAGTAGGGGAAATAAAATAGAATAATAAAAATACTATTTGAGAGCAAGGAGAAAAGAGGAAAGGGAACAAATGGAATAAATAGAAGGCAACTAGCAAGATGATAGGTTTAAGTCAAACAATATCAATAATTATAGTTGTTCTAACATGTCAGTTAAAAGAGACTGTCAATTGGATAAAAAAAAATCAAGACCCATTTTATGTAATATATAAGAAAGACAGCTTAAATGTAAATACTTCTGATTAAAAATAAAAGGATGGAAAATATTTACCATGCAAACACTTACCAAAACAAATCCGTAATGACTATTTTAATATCAGAAAAGACTTCAGAACAAGAGAAGATAATCAGAAAATAAAATATTATCAGAAATATTATAAAAAGGAATTACATAAAGAAATAATTATATAAAGGTGTCGATTCACTGAGAAGTCACAACTATCCTAAATGTTGTACACCTAACAACAGAGCTTCAAGACAAATGAAGCAAAAACTGATAAAACTGAAAGCAAAAATGAACAAACCACAGTTCTAGTTGGAGGCTTCAATTCTCCTTATCAGTAATGATAGAATGAGTAGACAGAAAAATCAATAAAGATGTAGAAAACTGGAACAATACTATCAGCCAGTTTGACTGAATTGGCATGTATAGATTGTTCTACCTAATATTCATTCACATTCTTTTCAAATACCATATTCTGGACCATTACACAAATCTCAACAAATTTTTTAAAAATGAAATCATTCAAAATGTTCTCTGTAGTGGAATTAAGTAAAAATCAACACATTTCTAAAAACCAAGCACTGATTGATTACTTATTTATTTGTTTGTTTGTTTTTAAAGATTTTATTTGAGAGGGAGAGAATGAGGGAGAGAGAGAGCACAAGAGCAGGGAGGGTCAGAGGGAGAAGCAGACTTCCTGCTGAGCAGGGAGCCCAGCGTGGGACTCCATCCCTGGACCCCAGGATCATGACCTGAGCCTAAGGCTGCCGCTTAACCCACTGACCCACCCAACTGCCCCGCACTGCTTCTTTAGTTAGTATTTATCATCTGGTAATAGCAGGTAAACTGGTCCAGATTAAACTAAAAATAAATCTCTTAAGTTATGCTGTACTTAACCTAGGTCTTCAAAATTTTAGTGCCAGATGATTTTTCAAAATTTGGCTTCAACCCTCATAATACAGAAGGGGAAACTGAAATCATGAAAAGCTGAGTAACTTAGCTGGGGTGTCCAGGTGCTGGCTAGATTCATCAGGTCCTAGGACAGTCTGCCAAATTGTAGTAACATTTGAAGAAAGTGAATGTTTTACCCTTACAATAGATATCAACTTGTTTGAAAAGGAAAAGTCATCTTCAAATAGTGTTGATTAATGAGTGTGGGAATCTGCTTTTCTCTGCTTATAAGTTTAAGAATAATATACAAAATCTACATCATCTACCATCACTGCTGGAAAGTGAAGAGAAGAGATACATTCTAGAGCAATGGGAAAGAGATAAAATAGGGTAATCATCTTACTGTTGGATATAAATTTGGTCGTCTATATTTATAATACATTTTTAAAGTATTTTTATTTAGATACTTCATGAGGTACATAGGAATAATTTAAATTTTTTTGACATTTTAATTTTATTTTTTTCAGTGTTCCAAGATTTATTGTTTATGCACCACACCCAGTGCTCCATGCAATACATGCTCTCCATAATACCTACCACCAGGCTCACCCATCTCCCACCCTCCTCTCTTCTAAAACCCTCAGTTTGTTTCTGAGAGTCCACAGTCTCTCATGTTTTGTCTTCCCCTCCGATTTCCCTCAATTCACTTTTCCTTTCCTCCTCCTAATGTCCTCCATGTTATTCCTTATGCTCCACAAGTAAGTGAACCATATGATAATTGACTTTCTCTGCTTGACTTATTTCACTCAGCATAATCTCCTCCGGTCCCATCCATGTTGATACAAAAGTTGGGTATTCAACAACAAGTGTTGGAGAGGATGTAGAGAAAGGGGAACCCTCTTACACTATTGGTGGGAATGCAAGTTGGTGCGGCCACTTTGGAAAAGAGTGGAGATGCCTCAAAAAATTAAAAATAGAGCTATCCTATGACCCACAATTGCCCTACTGGGTATTTACCCCAAAGATACAGATGTAGTGAAAAGAAGGGCCATCTGTACCCCAATGTTCATAGCAGCAATGGCCACAATTGTCAAGCTGTGGAAAGAGCTGAGATGCCCTTCAACAGATGAATGGATAAAGAAGATGTGATCCATACATGCAATGGAATATTATACAGCCATCAGAAAGGATAAATAATCTCAATTTTTAATGAGAGGTATTATAATGAAATTGTTAAGAACTTGCATGGAGCACTGGGTGATATATGCAAACAATGAAGCATGGAACATCAAAATTTAATGATGTACTGTATGGTGACTAACATAACATAATAAAAAAATTATATTTAAAAAAAAGAACTTGAATTCTAAATTTAAATGGTCCTGTGGTCAAATTCCCAGCTCTGTACTTTGTGGTATATAACCTCACTAGTGCTTACAGTGAGTATAATAACAGCACCTTCTCATAGCTTTGTTGGGTGAATTTTTGAATAGATATATTAGCATAGTGCCCATCAAAGAGTAAAATTATGTGTGGTTATGTATTCTGTTATACCCACTCTGCTTTGATTGTCTTGTCTTTGCCTGCTCTATGAATATCATTCTGTTACTGCCATATTTCCTGCCCTTCTATTAAGCAGCAGGTGTTTTTTTTTAATATTTAATGTATGTACAGACTTTTGCTACATATTGGAGAAAATGACAGATAGATTATTCCTTCAGTAAATAAAAATGTTTTTATATAAAATAATCCACAGAGAAATGTGGATATTTTCCCCATTTTATCAGATAAGGAAATTTTTCAGTAGAAAATCTATCCTCCTTTTTGTGATATGTCATATTATCTCACCAAACACAAAGACAAACATTGTTTTAAAGGAAGTATGTTTAAGTATTTAAATTAAAATAATTCAAAGACCAGTACAGGGTCTATGGGTACAGAGCCTAGTGGTTAGAATTTGGAAGCTATAAGAACAATTCCGGAAACAGAAGATGAACACATGCAAAATAAAGTCACATATCTTATTAAAAACCTATTAATCATTGCAATCCTTTGCTTCAAATTTACAGCTCCCCAGGGGCTTATTGAAGCCAAATAGGTCAGTTCGTTCCCATACAGAATAAATTAGACATGTTATTTTTCTTCTAAAAGATTCCAGATATTGACTCATAGGTGCTTCTATTGTAGTGAAGGTTCTTCTAATGTGGCCACAAAAAATTAGCTCCACATAATATGCCTGAATTCTGTGCTGTGCTCATATTCCTGTAGTTCCCTACCCTGTGTGAGTCCTTTATATAACACTGATCGGTTGAGCCCTGGTCTCTAAGCTTGCCCTAAGTGCTGGAATGCTCTTCACACAGGCCCCCTATTTTCACTGGATTTTTCTTTCCCCATGATGAATTCCTTTTTGAGACCCTTTGTTTGATAGAAAAATCTTTTTTAGCGCTGTTTTAATTTACTAGGGAATTTCTGATAACTTCTCCAAAAGGAAAGTGGTTAGTTTCCATCTTTTTCCTTCCAAAGGGATCATTTAAAGCCATGCAACTCAACCAGCTTGCACCCCCAGCTGAGCTCAGGTGCTGTCAACATATTATACAGTTCCTGCAAGTACCGTGGGCCTCTGAATCTGGCCGCACCTCAGAGGGACAGATTGTTCTTAGAACAAAGAAAACTGATCCAAAAAACTTTGTCAGCTTAAGAGAAAACAGCTGGAAACCTTAAAATGGTGGCTTTTGCTTTGCACTAAATAAACACCATAATAATAAAGTCCAGGAGAATTCTGTGAATCTTAAAAACAGTAGGTTTTGAACAAGTATAAGGTAATTCTGGGTTTTAAACTAGGAATTTAATATGTGGAATTTTCTTGAACTGTGTCACTACATAAGTTCCAAACATGATCTAAAAGGTAGTCTCCACATGGACATCAGCTAAGCTTTTAAGAAATGGCTCCACAATTTGACAGAAACTGAAAAGGACAATCCATGTCACCAACAGGCAGAATGTTAGACTGAGTTTGATTCGAATGGAATTAATGTTTTTGAGGCCTACTTGACCCAAGTTCTGTGCCAAACACTCTGCCCAGGTAAAGACAGCACATAAGCCATGGCATTGAGACTTGTGGAGTTCAAGTTGGATAATTCTAGTAATTAAGTAAATGAAACTGTAGAAACTGTAAAAAGGGAATAACTCCACCCATCCCAAAGTGTACTGTAGATTGTTAAAATATTAGCAAGTCATTTGAGAAAGTTTGCATTCAACAAAAGTAAATAAGTTTCTTTACCATGAACCTTTGTAATGTGTTTTATAAATATCCAAGAAGATTATACAGTATGCAAAGTTTTCCACATGTATAAACAAAGAAACTGTTTTATTTCTGGAGCATCTTTCAGTGCTGGGGAGTGATCTGCAGAATCCTGATTGGGAATTGCTCTAGTCCTTTCTTTCTCTCCAGCTATAATATTTGGGAAAGAGAGAATGGTGCTGGTACAGACCATGAGCTTGCCACTCATGACAGTAAAGGAGAAAGTACAGCAATATTCTAATATCCATTAACTTCTTTGCCTCATTATGCAGTTACAACCAGGTTTTGATTAATGGAAGCATTATTGGAAACAGCAGTACTTGGTTCTTTTTCAGGCAGGCAGCACATTATTCCTAAAGGTGGGCACATTAATCTTTCTTACTTTGTTTACTTTTACCCTCCTTCTTCTTTATAAATGGCTACCTTTGCCATTTCTGGGATCTCTTTCATTAGGATAAATTTGACCACAGGAAAATACTCTTCAGTTTAGAGGGATCTACAATAAAAAGTACATCTGACTCATATATATATATATATATATATATATATATATATATATATTCCTAACATACTTCAGTTGGGAGACCCAACTTGAATAAAGCAAGCTATTTCAAGTATGTGTTTAAAAAAGATGAATTTAGGTATCCTGAAAAGCCATGACTTTAATACATATGAGCTGATATTTGGCCTGTTGCCTGGAAAAGTCAGGAAAATGCAAAATAATTAAGGGAAAGAAAGAGGACAAAGAATAGAACACCTACATCTGACTTTGGGAACCAGAACTTCTCTTCCTGTGTGAAAACAGGAACCTATGAGTGTCAGGTTGTGGAGAAGCAGGTGTTGCTATAAATCAAACAAGTAAAGAGCTGGGGAGAAACCTAGGAACAATCTGGACTAAAACAATCACATAAAGAATGAAAAATGTAAAGACCTCTTTGGGCATGTTTAGGGAGAATGCCTGGGATTACTCACAGGTGTAAAAATGTGTTCTCATGCTCAGTGAATTGCTCTTGTCTTGAAGGATTTGTTGTCCCATTTCTTGGATGCTAGAGACCCAGGTCCTCCTCCAATCAATTATGCACCATATCTTCTCATTTTGGTAAATGTCATAATCATCTCTCTAATGGCACTAGTCCTCAACCAAGGACTCCCTTTTTGACACTCTGTCTTCCTCAATACTTAACATTCAATCCATCCTCAAGTCCTATAAATTCAGCTTTCAAAATGTAACCTTCAAAATACAGCATATTATATTTGTTTCTCAGACTTCTTCCAATTGGTTTCATGCTTTATGCAAAACAGTTGGATGTTTTGAGCCATGAAGTGCCATGATCTGGTTTCCTTTTTAAGGAACACATCTACCTGCTGAGTAAAATCTTGTCTGAAAGAGGCAAGATACTCCAAGCAGCACGGAACCAGTTAGGGGACTATGCTTATAATCCAAGTGAGAGATAGTAGTGACTTAGACTAAGGGAAGATGTAAAGGTGGAGAGAGGTGGTCAGGTTTGTGATAGACAGAAATTTATGACGGATCAGATTGTGGTATAAGAGAAAGAGAGGAGTGAACACTGACTGATATTTTAGGGTCTAAGCACAAAATAATTGTACATATATATTGTGAGGCTCAGAGGTGCACATAAGGCCATTTCAAGGGAGAAGTAAAGACTGAACATAAAAAGATGGGAGTTATCTATGAGTGAAAAGGTAATATTTAAAACCATAGACAATGGGTGTACATAGACAATGTTTTAGCATAGGACTCAGTTCTGTGCTAAAAGAGGAAGAAGATCCAGCCACAAAAATGAGAAAGCAACAGTAAGGGAAAAGCAGATACTCTCAAAGTCAACTGAAGTCAATAGGTTAAGAGTCAGAAGTGATCTAATAGTACCAAATGCTACTAAGGGATGTTGAGTAAGGTCAGAACATGGCAAGAGTGATTTCAGTGGGATGATGAGATCCTGATTGGAAAAGGTCCAAATGAGATGAGAGGAGAAAGAAGAGACAGAGTACTCTTCAGAGTAATGGATAATAGAGAAATAGGGCAGAAGTTGAAGAAAGATGTGACCGGGAAGGGATGTTTTTCATTCATGTGTATATTTCTTAAATTGGGGAAAGTTAGGAAATTTATAAATTGGTGGCAATAGCACTGTAAAGAGAAGAACTCTGATAATGAAGGAGAGCAAGGGGTAAACAAAGGAACAAGCTCCTTGATTACTATGTACTCAGATTTGGGAACCAGTGCGCATAAGAGGGGGTTGATATCAGGAGCAGGGACAGATCGCTACTGTAATAAAACATGGTGTAGGCTGATAGATTTTCCAGTGGAAATTCTCTTCAGATTGCTTCTTTTCTCTCCCTGAAATTAAAAGCAGGATCATCAGATGTAAGTGAATGGTGAGGGGAGTGTACTGGAAGTTTGAAGAGAAAGATTTGAAGTGGACCCTTCAGAGAATGACAAAGTACATCGTCAGCATTGCCAAGGGTTCACAAGGCTTATGGTCATATTTCTGTGTTTTGCCTTCATTCTCCAGCAAATTTAATCTGTTTACGCCAAAATGGATATCCACTTCTCTTAGCTTACATCCTAACACCTTAGCAAATCCCATGGAAAGAAAAAGCCTCTTTCCCAAGAGTTCAGTAATTTTCTGAGTGAGTTCTCTTCTACTGGGCTTCAGCCTTTGCTCAGGCTTGATCTCATTGTTGTGGTTGTGGGGGATGCTGTGCTCTGCTTAGCTGGGCCATGTGTCCTCCCAGGAGCCAGAGTTTGGGGTAGATTCAGACCCATTCAAACAGAAGGATATGATGGGGAAGGCTAGCTTCCCAATGAAAATTATAGTACATGCTACTATATAAAGAAGGAATACAGATTATGCAGGCAAAACAACCAACATCCACCACTATATATTATTGGTATGTAATTTACTGGAAAAATTGCAGGGTGTGGTGGGGGTGGGTGTCAAGCATCATAAATGACCTCTAAGAACTCTTCCAATACTAATAGTTTTTGATTCCCTAGTTTTGAAACTCCCAAACTGACGCTGAACGTGCCCAATCTCGTCTGAAACTCCCAAACTGAGCACATTAGGCTGGGGAAGGGAATGATCCAATAATCACTATACTGATTATTTTCATCAATCTTTTGAAATATTCATCAGCTACTCCTATTCACTACATTTTCAACCTTCTTCTAACATGCAAGCTCCTCCTGCAGCCCTCGGTCTTCCATTGCTACACAAGCACTATTTTATTCAGAACTTTTTTATACCTGTCATTTGCATTGAATTTTATTTACAGAGTTACCCGTATTAAAAACAAATTCATTTTTAACACTTTGTTCAACATCACCATATGAAAACACTTACATTTTTATTTAGTTCTAACTATATATGTGTTAAAAAATTACCTTCATGCCAATTTTGTTGTAGATTTATATCCTCAGTATCTGCACAATCACATAAGTTGCTATGGTGATATCATAAAATTATTCCAAACCACAAGACTTCCCTGAAACCATGCATGCTGGATTTGAAAATGCCATTGCTGAGAACCCTGCATTTCAGATAAGAAAGTCCCAGATAAGCAGAGACTCTTAACTAGGTTTACTGCCCTGATTTTCTCCTCAGCTTACCACTACATTCTTGATTTTGAGTGATAACAAGCAGTGTAGAGAAAAATGATCCCCTGTTCATCAAAAATTAGTTTTGAAAGAGGACCATGCCAATATTTAGAAAAAATTCTATTAACTACATATCAAATATATTTTATTTCCTCTTCTGCCATATACAAACTTATACAACCTTGGTCACATCCCAGGCTTTAATTTGCTCATCTACAAAATGAGCATGAAAATATTAAACCACCTTTTAGGCCTATTAGAATGTATTTTTATTGTGCTAAGAACATTTAATATGAAATCTACCCTCTTAACACATTTTTAAATGTACAATACAGTATTGTTAACTATAGACACGATGATGTATAGCATATTTCTAGAATTTACTAATCTAGCATAACCGAAACTTTATACACATTGAATGACAATTCCTCATTTCTCCTTTTCTGCTATCCCTGGCAACCACCATTCTACTTTCTGTTTCTATGAGTTTGAGTATTTTAGATATTTCATGTAAATGGGATCATATAATACTTCTCTTTCTGTTACTGTCTTATTTCACTTAGCATAATGTCCTTCAAGTTCAACCAGCATTATTCACAATAGTTGAGATATGGAAACAACCCAAATGTCCATCAACAGATGAATGGATAAAGAAAATGTGGTATATACATACGATGGAATATTATTTAGCCTTAAAAAAGAAGAAAATCCTATTATGTGCAATGACATGGATGAACCTAGAGGACATTATGTTAGGATTATTAGAATTTTTAAAAGGTAAAGCATACATAAGGTGTCAACACAGTGTTTGCTACTGAATAATGATTTGTCCCCTCATTTCTATCTGCCCAACTCTTACCTCATAAAGATACTACAGGTGTGCTTTACCAAGCTCACTTCTATGTTCTTGGAAATTCATTCTCCTGTCTGCCAGCTAGAAGCTAAAACAAATGTTCATTTTGGACTACCTCTCAAAGCCAAGGGATTTTTCTCTGAAATTTGCCATGACTGTTTGTTATCTTAGGTCTAATCCCCTAGAAACAGAGCCTAAGATGGTGATTTGTATACAAGTAAGCCATTGAGGGAAGGCTTTCAGAAAAATCAGTTTGGTAGATGGAGGAAGATGCCAAACAAAAACTCAGCCTGATCCCACAGGGAACTCCAGAGTCACAATGGCACTACCAAAATCCCACCTTGGAGGAGAGAGCAAGTTTTATTCCCCAACACCTTTGGCTAGGGAAGGGTAGGGGGATGTTGACATATCCTCCCAGGTGTCCCTGAGGAAGGTGGCTTCTATTGCCCTAGGGCAAATTTCTGAAGAACAGTTTGCAGCTATGAGTCATTCATTAGCAGCCAACAGTAACAGCTAGACCTAGTAAAGAGGATCTGGACTTTTTACTTTTTTCTCTTTTACAGTCTCACTCACTAAACAATCACTCCACATTACACAATTTTCTGTCTCCACAATGGAAAGAAGAATGTCATTTGGTAGAAATTACTATCAAGCTTGATAACTGAGGGATAAAGAGTTTGGTGACATTATGGTGCCTAAGTAATAAGTGTAGTGAGATTTTTTTTTTTTTCCAGAAAGAATGTAGTCTAAAACTTCATTTGATGGAAATCATCACCAGGAACACCATTTATTGTGATAACTATTTTGTGTCAGAAACTCTTTTTTTAATATACAACAATGTATATAATATATAATAATGTGTATAAAATAAGCAGTTTCTGACACATAACAGTTAAATTTTATGTAGAACAATGTACAATAAATGTTTAATTTTATTATAATAATGTACATAAAACATTATGTCATTTGATCTTCAGAGTAAACTGACTAAGGCCATATAGACTTTGAGACAGAAACAGAGTCCAAATTCTGGCCCAGATGATGACTCTGGAGTTGAAACTCCTTCCTGTTGTACTACATTTCCTTTTTTCTTGAGGATAAAGCATATAGTCCTTTACATTTGCCCCTCCTGGCATCTATATGACAAGCATTCATGTGATAATACATTGGAGAGCACAGACACACATACACTGAAAGAGAAAGAGAAAGACAGAATAAATGGTTAAAAAAGCAGAAGAGCAACTACCATTAAAGAAATAAACAAAAACCCTGCCTTACTAAGACCACAAATACCATATAGTGATTAGGAGCATTGACATACAGGTTCATAACTAAATGATTATCATCTGGGACTAAATACCTATATTTGATGACTTTATCACACTTCTTAGATTTGGTACTTAAAAAAAAAAAAGATTTTATTTATTTATTTATTTATTTTGGTCAGAGAGAGAAAGAGAGCCCAAGCAGGAAGAGCAGCAGGCAGAGGGAGAAACAGGTTCCCTGCTGAGCAAGGAGTTCAAAGATTTGATCCCAGGATACTGGGATCATGACTGAAGGCAGACACTTAACTGACTGAGCCACCCAGGTGTCCCATCACTCCTTGGATTTGGAGAGTGGCATTGCTCTGGCTTCCTAACCCTGATCCCTAGCTTAACTCAGAAAATATATTTATTCAGTGAAACAAGGCAGCTTCAGGCTGTCCAGCTTTGAGGCAGGACCCAGGGGAGAGGAGCCTCCTTTACTCAAGATTCTGTCAGGAAGCAGTTTTGAAGTTGACCTCAAGAGCCAAGTAGTCAGCAAGAAGCATTTTCATTCCCAGAGAGACTCTGCTCAAGTTCCGCATCAAACACTCTGTTCTCTTTTTTCCTCTTGAACAATAAGAGACCCAATCAGTCTCCTTAGAAAGCCCTGTTGGGGGACGTTTTCTTCCCCTCAGTACCCTGCTTCAATCTCATCTCCAGTCCTTTCAAAGAATGTGAAAACTCCTTTCAACTTGAGGATTGAAAAGGAAAACTTTGACCTAAAGTTATCCCCACTGAGATGGGTAAGACAATGAGTTCCCTGCCCCACCCCCATCCTTAACTAAAGCTTTTTAACTGATTACTGGTAGAAATGATAAGAAAAAAAGACTTCATAAGTGTGTTGGGAGACTCCACTTAATTTTCAGTTTGGCAATATTTGGGAAATGAGTTTTAAATATGGTGCATTAGGATGAAGGAATGAGGAAATACTTCTCTGACAAATAAAAATCAAAGGTGTTTACAAATCATTACCAGAGACTCCGAGAAACTCTACATTTATAAGTAACTCCAGTCAACTAATCCCTCTTTGTTTCCAGGAGCATGTAGTTAGGAAAACTTTCTCTGCTTTGTTGTTCCTTTGCTTGTTAGTGATAAATTATTAATGTGACTCTGATATACTAAGGAGTGTTCCTGACATTTTTCCTGCTCCTACTCCAGGGGCATCGTGTTGAGATGAGCTTACCTAAGGAAACTTCATTTGATTATTTTTGCATTTATTGAGCACTTACTATCTGTCAGTCTATGAGGAATACAGCCATAGGAAACACAGTCTTTGCTTTTAAGGAGCAGAGACAGATAATTACAATGTTCTGCTAAATGATAGAGGAAGAATATGCTATATGA
Organism: Meles meles; assembly: GCF_922984935.1. Taxonomy (NCBI): domain Eukaryota; kingdom Metazoa; phylum Chordata; class Mammalia; order Carnivora; family Mustelidae; genus Meles; species Meles meles. Next base: position 132,261,082 of record NC_060068.1, read on the forward strand.
GCACAGAGAACAAGGCCTTGAGCATCTCATCGAAGCTGGTTACAGACAGATACCAGGGACCTGGGCAAAGAAGAGAAGAGAATGAGGTAGACTCTAAAATAGATGAGATTTCAATAAGTCAAGAGACTTTAAGAACCTGAGAAGAGCCTTGGATGTGTGAATGAAGGCAGAAAACGCCAAAAACCAGAGAGCAACTCCTGGTTAGAATAATACTGGTACAAGTTACTGAATGCTTAGTAAGTCCCAGGTTATTAGGCATAGTTCCATGTACACATTGACTCATTTAACTGATTTGTAAACTCTTATCAGTTAGGAAGAGCAATAGAAAATCCAGCTCTGAGAGACTTAATTATAATAAGAGAACTGATGAATTCATGTAACTCAATAGTCCAAAGGCACATCTTGGGTATGAGAAAGCTGAATCTCAATTTTGCAAGCAATTGGGGGAGGGAGCCAGCTATAACCTTCACTTCGAATGATAATACTTTGTTTTCTTGCCATTTTAAATACCTTGCTTGGTTTCATATCTTGACTCTTCTACTACCTAGCTGTGTGGCCTTGGGGAAGTTACTTTTCTATAACAGAAATGTTACAGAAAAAAGTTACAGAAAAGTAACTTTTTTGTATCTCAGTTTCTTTACCAGCAGAATGAAAATGACAAGAATAGAATAGACTCCATGAGTTAATTCACATAAAACACTTTGAAAAGTATCTGGCATAAAGTAAGTACAAAACAAATATTAACAGCTAAGAAATGTATTAACTCAACCCAGAGGTGGGGTTTTGTTTTGTTTTATTTTGTTTTGCTGACCCAGAGAAACAAATCAAGCTCCTACTATCTGAAACTGGAAAAAAACCTCAGACCTCTACTAACTGGCACATTTCTCCATGGGAATCATCATGCCTATCCAGGACCCAGAAAAACTGGAAGAACTTGCAGGGTTGGAGAATTACTGAGAAAATGTTCTACTGCATGCACTATGATTGCATTGTTAAGTACATTCTCTTGAGTTTTCATGTTTATGAATAGAATACCAGCACAAGTTAACCACTTGGGTGTGTGAGACTATTCTTCAAGATTCTTAGTTAGCTGTAGCTGAATTTTCTCATGTATATAGTTAAGGAATTCAACTAGAAAATCTTGAGAAATCCTTTTCAGTGGTAATGTTCTATGGCCCAAACAACTGATTACTTAATATGTATATAAGCTATGAGGACTAGAGGCTCCATATAAATAGATGTTTCAATAATTCAACAAATATTCACGTCTATATGTCACGTCTATATGTCAGTCACTATAATAGGTACCAGGAATACAATAATGGGAAGAAAGAAAAGAAAAAAAAAAGCCTGGTGGGTGACTTTAGGAGGCTTATGTCCTAGTGAGGTAAAAGTAAACAAACGACTATGATATATTGTGCATGAAAGATTGGGACAATCAAGAACTACTAACTCTTTGACCTGGATGAAAACGTCATAGAATGTTAGCAGAATCAGAGAATATTTAGTTCAGCTACCATGATTTAGAAACAGAGGAAGAGAGGAGTTTTGGGAGAGTTTAAATAACAGAATGATAAGATTCTATCAGAATTGGGATGCTATAATAGGCTCCCGTTTTAAAGTGAAGACAAATCTACTCTGATGAAAATTCTCTTTTCTTTGTTCTTCAGGACTAAGGCATTACTGTAAGTGATACTTCAGTCTTCTGTCTTATCTGTTAGTCTTGCCTGGGCTACCTAGCAGTAGTCTCTCCTCTATTCTGATCTTAGAATGGTTTTAGCCTTACCCCTCCCTCATATATATAATCTATATAACTTTAGTACTCAGATGACATAGTAAAGCTGAACATAAAGAAAGATCCAACCTATGATTTAGGCATCAAGATGTCCAGGCAAGCCCAATCCTTCAGGGTTTATCCACAAGTGCTAAAAATTGAAAGATGCCAAGGGCAAAATGGAAAATGAGAAAAAAACACTAGGAATTGGTGTCCCAGACACATCTCCCCACCCAAAGAATGTACTGATGTTGTTTCCTCATCTCACTCTTACGACATATAGGTAGTTATGGTTGTGTGTTGAAAAGTAATTGGAATATGTGTGTTGAAAAAATGGAACTATTTCATTCATGCATGCATTCCACAAATAGCCACAGAACACCAGGTGTGAACCAGTCAGTGTACTATATCAGAGGGTATAACATAAGACAAGGCAAACAAGATCCCTGCCCTCCCCTTACAATCCAGTGAGAAAATAGACAGCAAATGAGGAAGCAATAAATAGATTAAACACAAATGTTTCTGTTCTTTACTTATAACTGCCAAATCTTGAAAGCAATCAAGATGCCCATCTGTAGGTGAGTAGATAAATAAACCGTGGTACAGCCAAACAGTAGGATACTATTATTCAGGTCTAAGGAGAAATGAATAATCAAGCCAGGAAAAAACATGGAAGAAACTAAAGTGCATATTTCTAAGTGAAAGGAGTCAACCTGAAAAAGATTCCATACTATATGATTCCAACAATATGACCTTCTGGAAAAGGCAATACAGTAAAAATACTAGTGGTTGCGGTGGTTCAGTGAAAGCAGGAAGTTGAATAAATAGAACACAGCAGAGTTTTAGGGCACTGAAACCATTCTGTATGCTACAGAATACATATCATTTTTCATTTGTCAAAAAACATGAAACGTGTATCACCTAGGGTGAATACTAATGTAAGCTATGTACTTTAGATGGTAATAATGTGTCAGTGTAGGTTCATCAATGGTAACAAATGAGCCACTCTGGGTCATTGTAGGTGGGGTGTTGATAGTGGGGGAGACTGTGCATGTGTGGGGGTGGTGGTTGATGTGTGTGAGCTCTCTTTACTGTCCATTCAATTTTGCTGTGAACTATACATACTTAAAAAAAATAAAGTTAATAATTTATTTTTAAAAAAGAACAAATTATTCACTCACATATGAATCAGAGAGAGGACCCCATGTTAGAAAAGGCTCAGCTATAGGAATGTGTATGGGTGTTTAAGGAATAAGAAAAAATGGTTTGGCTGGAGTAGAAGCTAATCAAGGGGATCGGCGAAGTTAAGTAAAGTATTTATAATAATGCCGGACATTTAGTAAGTGTTCAATATGTGTTAACCATTATTAATATTATTACATAATTAGTAGACTTTTTAATTCCTTTTGGAATTTTTCTATCTGCTGGATAAGTAATATTTCATGGCAATTGAAAAAAGAAATTGAGATTTTTGCACCGAAATGGAAAGTAGTCCCAGGTGCCTATAAGTGACTGAACAGAGAGAGAGCAAATAGGATGGTGAAAAGATATAAAAGTCAAACTTCAGTGACTTCAAAACTTTCCCTAGAGATGGTCTTATCTATAAAATTTATTTGGAGTAATCCTTCTTAACTTGGAATTCTAAGCCAATTTGTAATGGTCTTGGAGTAATACTTCTTAACTTGGAATTCTAAGCAAATTTGTAATGGTCATACACATACACACATTCCTTTTTTCTGGAAAGAATATCAGTATTTTTCCTTAGATTTTCCAAAAGGTGGTTATACTTTATTTTTAAAACTTTTGTGGCTTCTACTCTTTGTAACGGAAGGGCCAGCTATCACAGTTTTCTTCGGGGAAGCCCTTAAACATAGGACATTAGCCCTAGGTAGTCATTTAAAGTTCCTCTACTGTACAGTTTACACAAAAGTAAATTAAGACCTGGAGCAAGGAAGGAACTAGGTGAAGTTTATGTAGCTACTTAATGGTAGACCCTGGCATTAAAACTTGGAGTTGTAACTCCCTGTTGAGCACCCTTTTTGTTACACCAGACAAACATGCTTCCCCAGGCAAACCCTCCAGCTTCTCACAATGGCATATTTCCCACAGCACTGCGTGTAAAGGTAAGGATCATTAATAACTTATTTATGAAGATAGAAGAGTTTGGGGATGAAGAAAAGAGTGGTCTGTGAAAGAAAGAGGAAAATGATCACTGGAAATGATGAGAATATATACTATTTCTTTTTTTTAATAAATAATTACTGAGCACCTACAGTCTATCAGCCACTGTGTCAGGTTGGCATTTTGTACTAATAGTTCATAAGATGCTCACAGACCCTGGCCTCATGGAAATTACAGCAGAACAAGGAAAATGATATTAAACAAAAGTTATAATTACAACGAATGTCATAAAGAAGAGAGGGGACTTGTGAATGGAATCATGAAAGAAATCCAACCTGAATTAAGGGATCTGGAGAAGTAATACTTAAAAGAAATCTTGAAGGATAAATGGGCATCAGCTGATGAAAGACCCTGGGGCAATGGAGCAAAGGACACTTTCAGTCAGAGGGATGAGCATGTGTAAAGGACATGAAGAAAAGCTTGCTACTTTTAGACATCTGAAGGAAGCCCAGTGTAGCTCAGGTATTGTACATGAGGGGAGAGTGGCAAAGTTGTGCCTTAAAGGAGCAGACTGGGTCAAATCATTCAAGACCCTTGAAGCCATATGAGAGATGTAGCTCGTTACCAGTGAGAAGACATTGAAGGGCTTGAAACAGAGAAGTTAACATGACACAACTTTAGGTGAACAGGTGCGGAAGTGGAAATATAGGGGGTTCCCTGGGCACTGTTGCAGTTATCTAAATTAGAGATGGGTTGTGGCCACATTAAAAAGTAATGGAGGAAAGAGGAGTCAAGATGGCGGAGAAGTAGCAGGCTGAGACTACATCAGGTAACAGGAGATCAGCTCGATAGCTTATCTAAACATAGCAAACACCTACAAATCCAACGGGAGAGCGAAGAGAAGAAGAACAGCAACTCTAGAAACAGAAAATCAACCACTTTCTGAAAGAATGACAAGGCGGAAAAAATCACCACAAACAAAAGAACAAGAGACAGTACCGAAGGCTAGGGACCTAATCAACACAGACATTGGTACTATGTCAGATCAAGAGTTCAGAATGACGATTCTGAACATTCTAGCCGGGCTCGAAAAAGGCATGGAAGATATTAGAGAAACCCTCTCTGGAGATATTAAAGCCCTTTCTGGAGAAATTAAAGAACTAAAGTCTAACCAAGTTGAAATCAAAAAAGCTATTAATGAGGTGCAATCAAAAATGGAGGCTCTCACTGCTAGGATCAATGAGGCAGAAGAAAGAATTAGTGATATAGAAGACCAAATGACAGAGAATAAGGAAGCCGAGCAAAAGAGGGACAAACAGCTACTGGACCATGAGGGGAGAATTCGAGAGATAAGTGACACCATAAGACGAAACAACATTAGAATAATTGGGATTCCAGAAGAAGAAGAAACAGAGAGGGGAGCAGAGGGTCTATTGGAGAGAATCATTGGAGAGAATTTCCGTAATATGGCAAAGGGAACAAGCATTAAAATCCAGGAGATGCAGAGAACCCCCCTCAAAGTCAACAAGAATAGGTCCACACCCCGTCACCTAATAGTAAAATTTACAAGTCTTAGTGACAAAGAGAAAATCCTGAAAGCAGCCCGAGAAAAGAAATCAGTAACATACAATGGTAAAAATATTAGATTGGCGGCAGACTTATCCACAGAGACCTGGCAGGCCAGAAAGAGCTGGCATGATATATTCAGAGCACTCAACGAGAAAAACATGCAGCCAAGAATACTCTATCCAGCTAGGCTATCATTGAAAATAGAAGGAGAGATCAAAAGCTTCCAGGACAAACAAAAACTGAAAGAATTTGCAAACACCAAACCAGCTCTCCAGGAAATATTGAAAGGGGTCCTCTAAGCAAAGAGAGAGCCTAAAAGTAGTAGATCAGAAAGGTACAGAGACAATATACAGTAACAGTCACCTTACAGGCTACTAATGGCACTAAATTCATATCTCTCAATAGTTACCCTGAATGTTAATGGGCTAAATGCCCCAATCAAAAGACACAGGGTATCAGAATGGATAAAAAAACAAAACCCATCAGTATGTTGCCTACAAGAAACTCATTTTAGACGCGAAGACACCTCCAGATTTAAAGTGAGGGGGTGGAAAACAATTTACCATGCTAATGGGCATCAGAAGAAAGCTGGGGTGGCAATCCTTATATCAGATCAATTAGATTTTAAGACAAAGACTATAATAAGAGATGAGGAAGGACACTATATCCTACTCAAAGGGTCTGTCCAACAAGAAGATCTAACAATTTTAAATATCTATGCCCCTAACGTGGGAGCAGCCAACTATATCAACCAATTAATAACAAAATCAAAGAAACACATCAATAATAATACAATAATAGTAGGGGACTTTAACACTCCCCTCACTGAAATGGACAGATCATCCAAGCAAAAGATCAACAAGGAAATAAAGGCCTTAAATGACACACTGGACCAGATGGACATCACAGATATATTCAGAACATTTCATCCCAAAGCAACAGAATACACATTCTTCTCTAGTGCACATGGAACCTTCTCCAGAATAGATCACATCCTGGGTCACAAATCAGGTCTCAACCGGTATCAAAAGATTAGGATTATTCCCTGCATATTTTCAGACCACAATGCTCTGAAGCTAGAACTCAATCACAAGACGAAAGCTGGAAAGAACCCAAATACATGGAGACTAAACAGCATCCTTCTAAAGAATGAATGGGTCAACCAGGAAATTAAAGAAGAATTGAAAAAATTCATGGAAACAAATGATAATGAAAACACAACAGTTCAAAATCTGTGGGACACAGCAAAGGCAGTCCTGAGAGGAAAATATATAGCGGTACAAGCCTTTCTCAAGAAACAAGAAAGGTCTCAAGTACACAACCTAACCCTACGTGTAAAGGAGCTGGAGAAAGAACAAGAAAGAAACCCTAAACCCAGCAGGAGAAGAGAAATCATAAAGATCAGAGCAGAAATCAATGAAATAGAAACCAAAAAAACAATAGAAAAAATCAATGAAACTAGGAGCTGGTTCTTTGAAAGAATCAATAGGATTGATAAACCCCTGGCCAGACTCATCAAAAAGAAAAGAGAAAGGACCCAAATCAATAAAATCATGAATGAAAGAGGAGAGATCACAACTAACACCAAAGAAATACAGACAATTATAAGAACATACTATGAGCAACTCTACGCCAACAAATTGGCCAATCTGGAAGAAATGGATGCATTCCTAGAGACATATAAACTACCACAACTGAACCAGGAAGAAATAGAAAACCTGAACAGGCCCATAACCAGTAAGGAGATTGAAACAGTCATCAAAAATCTCCAAACAAACAAAAGCCCAGGGCCAGACGGCTTCCCAGGGGAATTCTACCAAACATTTAAAGAAGAACTCATTCCTATTCTCCTGAAACTGTTCCAAAAAATAGAAATGGAAGGAAAACTTCCAAACTCATTCTATGAGGCCAGCATCACCTTGATCCCAAAACCAGACAAGGATCCCACCAAAAAAGAGAACTACAGACCAATATCCTTGATGAACACAGACGCAAAAATTCTCGCCAAAATACTAGCCAATAGGATTCAACAGTACATTAAAAGGATTATTCACCACGATCAAGTGGGATTTATTCCAGGGCTGCAGGGTTGGTTCAACATCCGCAAATCAATCAATGTGATAGAACACATTAATAAAAGAAAGAACAAGAACCATATGATACTCTCCATAGATGCTGAAAAAGCATTTGACAAAGTACAGCATCCCTTCCTGATCAAAACTCTTCAAAGTGTAGGGATAGAGGGCACATACCTCAATATTATCAAAGCCATCTATGAAAAACCCACCGCAAATATCATTCTCAATGGAGAAAAACTGAAAGCTTTTCCATTAAGGTCAGGAACACGGCAGGGATGTCCATTATCACCACTGCTATTCAACATAGTATTAGAAGTCCTAGCCTCAGCAATCAGACAACAAAAAGAAATTAAAGGCATCCAAATTGGTAAAGAAGAAGTCAAACTATCACTCTTCGCAGATGATATGATACTATATGTGGAAAACCCAAAAGACTCCACTCCAAAACTGCTAGAACTTGTACAGGAATTCAGTAAAGTGTCAGGATATAAAATCAATGCACAGAAATCAGTTGCATTTCTGTACACCAACAACAAGACTGAAGAAAGAGAAATTAAGGAGTCAATCCCATTCACAATTGTACCCAAAACTATAAGATACCTAGGAATAAACCTAACCAAAGAGACTAAGAATCTATACACAGAAAATTATAAAGTACTCATGAAAGAAATTGAGGAAGACACAAAAAAATGGAAAAATGTTCCATGCTCCTGGATTGGAAGAATAAATATTGTGAAAATGTCTATGCTACCTAAAGCAATCTACACATTTAATGCAATCCCTATCAAAATACCATCCATTTTTTTCAAAGAAATGGAACAAATAATCCTAAAATTTATATGGAACCAGAAAAGACCTCGAATAGCCAAAGGAATATTGAAGAACAAAGCCAAAGTTGGTGGCATCACAATTCCGGACTTCAAGCTCTATTACAAAGCTGTCATCATCAAGACAGCATGGTACTGGCACAAAAACAGACACATAGACCAGTGGAACAGAATAGAGAGCCCAGAAATCGACCCTCAACTCTATGGTCAACTAATCTTCGACAAAGCAGGAAAGAATGTCCAATGGAAAAAAGACAGCCTCTTCAATAAATGGTGCTGGGAAAATTGGACAGCCACATGCAGAAAAATGAAATTGGACCACTTCCTTACACCACACACGAAAATAGACTCCAAATGGATGAAGGACCTCAATGTGAGAAAGGAATCCATCAAAATCCTTGAGGAGAACGCAGGCAGCAACCTCTTCGACCTCAGCCGCAGCAACATCTTCCTAGGAACAACGGCAAAGGTAAGGGAAGCAAGGGCGAAAATGAACTATTGGGATTTCATCAAGATCAAAAGCTTTTGCACAGCAAAGGAAACAGTTAACAAAACCAAAAGACAGCTGACAGAATGGGAGAAGATATTTGCAAACGACATATCAGATAAAGGGCTAGTATCCAAAATCTATAAGGAACTTAGCAAACTCAACAACCAAAGAACAAACAATCCAATCAAGAAATGGGCAGAGGACATGAACAGACATTTCTGCAAAGAAGACATCCAGATGGCCAACAGACACATGAAAAAGTGCTCCACGTCACTCGGCATCAGGGAAATACAAATCAAAACCACAATGAGATATCACCTCACACCAGTCAGAATGGCTAAAATTAACAAGTCAGGAAATGACAGATGCTGGAGAGGATGTGGAGAAAGGGGAACCCTCCTCCACTGTTGGTGGGAATGCAAGCTGGTCCAACCACTCTGGAAAACAGCATGGAGGTTCCTCAAAATGTTGAAAATAGAACTACCCTATGACCCAGCAATTGCACTACTGGGTATTTACCCTAAAGATACAAACATAGTGATCCGAAGGGGCACGTGTACCCGAATGTTTATAGCAGCAATGTCTACAATAGCCAGACTATGGAAAGAACCTAGATGTCCATCAACAGATGAATGGATCAAGAAGATGTGGTATATATACACAATGGAATACTATGCAGCCATCAAAAGAAATGAAATCTTGCCATTTGCGACGACGTGGATGGAACTAGAGCGTATCATGCTTAGTGAAATAAGTCAATCGGAGAAAGACAACTATCATATGATCTCCCTGATTTGAGGACATGGAGAAGCAACATGGGGGGGTAGGGGGATAGGAGAAGAATAAATGAAACAAGATGGGATTGGGAGGGAGACAAACCATAAATGACTCTTAATCTCACAAAACAAACTGGGGGTTGCTGGGGGGAGGTGGGATTGGGAGAGGGGGAGCGGGCTATGGACATTGGGGAGGGGAGGTGAACCATAAGAGACTATGGACTCTGAAAAACAACCTGAGGGTTTTGAAGGGTCAGGGGTGGGAGGTTGGGGGAACAGGTGGTGGGTGATGGGGAGGGCACGTTTTGCATGGAGCACTGGGTGTTGTGCAAAAAGAATGAATACTGTTACGCTGAAAATATTAATAAAAAGGGAAAAAAAAAAAAAAAAAAAAAAAAAAAAAAAAAAAAAGTAATGGAGGTGGGATTGGGAGAGGGGGAGCGGGCTATGGACATTGGGGAGGGGAGGCGAACCATAAGAGACTATGGACTCTGAAAAACAACCTGAGGGTTTTGAAGGGTCAGGGGTGGGAGGTTGGGGGAACAGGTGGTGGGTAATGGGGAGGGCACGTTTTGCATGGAGCACTGGGTGTTGTGCAAAAAGAATGAATACTGTTACGCTGAAAAAATAAATAAAATGGAAAAAAATAAATAAATAAATAAATAAAAAAAATAAATAAACAAGGAAAAAAAAAGTAATGGACAGATTATGGGTAAGTTAAAGTCAAAATCAATAAGACTTGTTTTTAAATTGGATGTGGAAGCATTAAGTAAAAAGGGAAAACCAAAGATGATGCCTTGGTTTCTGTCAAAGAATAGAGCAGGGGCTGGTTGGCAGGTGGAGGAGAAATCTAAATAAATGGTAAGCAAGGATCTGAAGACATGCTGCTGTTTATTGTGCAGACTTTGAGCACCCTAGAAGACTGTGATGACCAGAACTCCAAGCTCTAACATACAGATATCCCCGGATAAAAGTGGGTAAAATTATCATCATTGGCCCTATATAGGCTCAGTGTTTTTGGCATAGACCCTTGGAGGGCTGTTTCCAAGAGATACTGAGAAGCTGGTATCATTTCCTGGTGAGTTATAAGATCACTTTTTTTAAATTTCCCAGTACCCTTCCAATTCACAGTCTACCCTACATACATTCAAAAGTGACACTGAAGGAGAACATCATTCATTCATTCATTCATTCACTCATTAAACATATATTTTTTAGTCTCTGCCATGTTCCTAGCCCTGTCTGGATCTGAAAATAAAGCTATCACACAGCTGAGGTATTTGGGTTTTAATCTATTTGAAGTTAGTAGCTCCTGGAGCTGATTTAACTTAACACATCTAGACTGTAAAAATTAGAAAAAAACAATGGTTTATATTTATGCACCAATTATTAGCTGAAGAATCTTGTAGGCTAGTATGACTGGGAGGTCCCTGCATCTCTACTTTTGTCTTTTTGAAGTATGGAGATGATAAACTCAATTTAATAAGCTACCTACAGAATGGATGACAAGTCCTCAAAGACTTATTTCTAATTAAAACCAAGTAAGGAAAAGGGCTTGTATCTCTAGATCGATAGACTATTTCCTACTGGCTAATTTACTCAGAGCCCTGTAAATCTTTCTTGCCTAGGAAAAGCCATCCCTCCAACCTATTCAAAGGTTATGTCATTTCCCTTTTAGGCATACAACTGTTGAGTAGCTTGAAAATGTGAATAATGGATGCCTTTCATGTAACAATTGGATCATTTCAAGAAACCATCTCAATAAATACTCACTGAGCATCTTCTCTATGCAAACCAATGTATGTGTGGAAGATATTTAAAATAGTAAGTTTCCCTATATCCCAGAATCTTATCACCTCTTCACTAAAAGTATAATGAGAAAATAATTAACTTTAAAATAAGGCAGAATATGACATACTGGTGTGGGAAGGGGAAAGAGTTCTCACTTTCACAGGTGGAAGGTGACATCTGATCCACCCTCTAGAAGAAAGCAGTATTGGAATTGACAAGTTTATCCCATCTCTCCATCTTATTATTCATCGTTCCTTGTAGGAAAAAGAACTTATCCATTGCTGATCTCAGAGAAATCTGGGTAGAGAGAAAAAGGCCACTGCTTTTATTATTATTTTGGGGTTTTTTTCTAAGTTTTTATTTAAATTGTTATTAGTTGACATACAGTGTAATATCAGTGTGATGTATGCAATACAGTGATTCAACACTTCCATCCAACATCCATTACTCATCACAACAAGTACTCTCCTTAATTCCCATGTCCTATTTAATGGGTCACTCCACCCACCTCCCCTCTGGTAACCATCAGTTTGTTCTCTATGGTTAAGACTCTTGTGCTTTGCCTCTCTTTTTTGCTGTTGTTCCCTTTTCTCATTTGCTTTCTTTTCTAAATTCCACATATGAGTGAAATCATATGGTATCTTTCTTTCTCTGACTTGTTTCACTTAACATAATAATCTATAGCTCCATCCATGTCCTTGCAAGTGGCAAGATTTCATTCTTTTTTTATGGTGGAGTAATATTCCATTATGTATATGTACCACATCTTCTTTACCCATTCATCAGTTGATGGACATTTGGACTGTTTCCATAATTTGGCTATTGTAGATAATGCCGCTATAAACATTGGGATGCATGTATCTTTTTGAATTAGTATTTTTGTGTTCTTTGAATAAATGTCTACTAGTGCAATTCCTGGATCTTAAGGTAGCTCTATTTTTAAGTTTTTGAGCAAGCCCCATACTATTTCCAGATTGGCTGCACTAGTTCCTATCAATAGTGCTCAAGAGTTCCGCTTTCTTCACATCCTCACCAACACTTGTGGTTTCTTGTGTTGATTTTACCCATTCTAACAGATGTGAGTCAATATCTCATTATAATTTTCATTTGCATTTCCCTGATGATCAGTGATGTTGAGCATCTTTTCATGTGTCTGTTGGCCTTCTGGATATCTTCTTTGAAACCATATTGCTTCATGTCTTCTGCCCAATTTTTTTTTTTAAAGATTTTATTTATTTATTTGACAGAGAGAGATACAAGTAGACAGAGAGGCAGGCAGAGAGAGTGAGAGGGAAGCAGGCTCCCTGCCGAGCAGAGAGCCCGATGCGGGACTCGATCCCAGGACCCTGAGATCATGACCTGAGCTGAAGGCAGCGGCTTAAACCACTGAGCCACCCAGGCGCCCTCTGCCCAATTTTTTTAAGGTCACTGTTTGTTTATTTTTTTTCCCCTAAAGTCACTGTTTTTAAAAGGCAATGGTGGACCAACATAATTTCCCAGTTTTCCTACTCTACTATAATTATAAAAGAAATTGACAATAAAAGGAGGTGAGCTGAAGGATTCATAGAAACTTACTCTTCATTTCTTTGCAACATCTTCTGAATCTGTTAGTTCAAAATAAAAATTTATTTTAAAAAGGCAATTGTGGCCTATATATTTCTCTCAGGCTATGCTATAGAATAGCCATTAGCTACATGTGGCTACTGAGCACTTAGATGTCTTTCAAGTATAAAATACATACCATATTTATCATGACCAAAAAAGGGGGAAATATCTCATCAGTAATTTTATATTGATTACCTGTTAAAAATAATACTTTGGGTATACTAGATGAAATTAAATGTGTTATTAAAACTAATTTTGTTCTTTGAGATTTTTACATAGTTACTAAAAAATTTAAAACTGTATAGGTGGCTTGCATTTTATTTCTACTGCACAGTGCTGCTTTAAGTCATTTTCCTGAATGAGTTTATGAAGGAAGCTGTAATTTTGTATTTAGCTGCCTATATAAGCATCTTCTCAGGAGATTTAATTTTTTCCACATGGGATGTAGACTTGGGAAGGGATTGAGAAATAGGGAAGCCCTTAGGTCTAAATAATTTTTAACAATCTAGAAAGATATGTCATTTATGAGTTTTAAGCCTCATTTATTAATCATCCCTATTGGCTTTCTGTGTACATTTCAATGGCTGGAACTGGAACAAGAGAACAGGGGTGATCAGACTCCTTTAAACCTCCAGCATGAAGGGGCAGGTGAACTACTAAAAAAATATAAAGGAGGAAGAGATCATTTTTAACCCAAGATATACATAAAAAAGACTGATAACTAAATGGAATTTGTGTTGAGCTATGCATATAGAAATATTCTAGAAAAGGGGCATATTAGAAATGAAATCATGGAACTTGGAAGTGTGGTAGGTGTTTAGGAGAGAGCTAATTATTCCATTTGGCTGGATATTAGAATATTTGCCTAGGCAGTACATAGTATCTTTAAGGTTTCTTAGAATAGTTAATGAAGAAACTTGAGTAAAGAGCATGAGTTTTGGGATTTCTCCATAGACAATGAGAAACCATAAAATAACTTTTGAGGCAAAGTATGAAGATGATTGGAGCTCTGGTTTGAAATAATTGCTAGTAATAAAGAAAAGATTGACATAAAGAGAAATTGGAGGCAGGGAGACCCAAGTACCTAAGCAATGTCCAATATTCTATAAAACCTAGTCTTTAAAGAGGTGGAAAGCCAAATTGTTATCTGTAATTTCTCAATTTGAATTCTGTTAGTAATTGTTGAAAATATTCTCAAATCCAGCCCTTTATAAGGCAGATGGGTTACTTGTCCTCATCAAACATATAGTCTGCAGGCAAAAATAGACATTGAACAAATATTTAAATGTGTGTTACTAAGCATTGTGAAGGTCAAGTGTACGGTACTTCCAGTGCATTTAATATCAGAGTCCTGACCTAAATTAACCTTGGTAATCATAAAGTGACATTTTTAGCAGAGCTCAGCAAAATAATTCACCAGCAGGCACTCGGTGAATCAGGGAGGAGGTGCATGAATATGCCAGGCTGCAGGAATAACAGACACAAAGAAGCTGAGATGAAAAAGAGCATGAGACTTTTAAAGAACTTAGAAGAGTCCAATATGATCAAACTGTGAGAATGAGAGGAAAGAGAAAGAGAGGACAAGAATGAGCTCATGCATGGCCTGCTTCATAATAGAGACTGTCGTCCATATTCTTACAAAAAGTGGGAAGTCACTGAAAGATTTCATATGGGGGCAGGAGGTAATTAGATACAAATTCAGTATTGGAATGCGAAGGTAGGTAGAACCCACCTAGCCACATGGCTGAGAAGATAGGAAGAGAGATATGCTGCAGTGCATGAAAAGCACTATGGCCAAGAAGACAGGAAATGTCATGAAGTAGTTTATTAAAAATATTCATTTCCTGGCTAATTGAGTGAAGAATGGATTGGAATGGAGACAGAGAAATAGAAACTTTTTAGAAGACTGTTTTGGGGGGTCAAGAGGAAGATGATAATTACTTGAATTTTAGTTGTGCCAGGGGACATAGAAACAAACAAGTAAAAGAGCCCACAATTATCTTATAAGGAATTGGATGATAGTTGAAGATTGACTAAATGTAGGGAGGTAATGGAGAGAGAAGTGCCAAAGACAAGAGTCATGTTGCTAGTATGGTCGATGATATCTTCCTTGAAGGAAAGGAGCAAAGGAAAGTGAATAGAGAAGATTTAAAATGTGATTGATATATAGATATATTGATTGATATATAGAACCTCTTTTTCCTGTTGGATTAGCTTTGTCATTGATTTTGAAATGACTAAGTCCAGCTCCATCATTTTATATATAAGAAGCACTTAAAGTTTAAGTGATATTAGCAAGTTTTCACAACTGGTTAATGATAGATCTGGAAGTAAGCCCAGACTTCTTGTATCCTCTGTAGCCCAGCTCTTTACTCTTTATCTTTCTTTCACAAAGTGTGGTCCATGGACCTGGAAGCACCAGGATTATGGGGGATCTTGTCAAAAATTCAGATCTATCTTCAAAGGATGTTCCATTACTAACATTGAAAACATTGGGATTTTTAAAAACATGTTTTCTTTATTTCTAGTTAAATACTCTTACTTTTCTGCTGTTTCTATTAAGGTCTACTTTGTAATCAAAACAATGCACCTCCAGGTGAACAACTGTTACACAGTAATTATCCACAATAAAGACTTTACTTCTCATTTAAAAAAAAAAAAATTCAGATCTAAGGTCCCACTTAGATCTCCTGAATCTGATTCAGCATTTCGAAATGATTCCCACATGATTTCTATGTACATTAGAGTTTGTCTTGTGTTCTGTATCACACATCCCTGTTTTGCATGTAGAAGTCCAAAGCCAAATCCACGAGATCATTCTTTATAGCCAGAAGACAAATACATTTATTTTCCTTTTTCTTTTACATAACCCAGCACCATAAATCTCAATTCTATGTTAAGTAAAAAGAACCATTCCTGGTCTTGCCAGGAGGCTGCTTTTACTTTTTTGAAAAAGAAAGGTTAACAATCTCAGCCAGATTTTCTGTGACAGTGGATGTAATTGAATATAGCTCAATATGAGCTCAAAATACAACCATTCTACTTTTAATGATTTAAATTGTTCTTAAGGATAAAGATAGCACAGTGGATCTCTTAGATGTTGCTTGCTTTGTAACTCATCCTTGACACCAATCTGATTATTTCTGTACAAACATCTTGTTCTCAGTTATTTGTAGGAGGAAAGAGCATGCTTTTGCTCTCAGAAGCTGTGGATACTACCCCAAATTCCTCTGTTCTGCACAAAAATCCTTCGGCATATATAAATGTTTTCCAATGAAACTGGTTTGATTCACAAGCAGATAAAATTTTCAGACTTTCAGTAATTTTTTGGTTTATTTTTCAACCTATGCATGGGGTAGCACAAGATTTTGTTATTCATTTCTATATCATGCTCCCCTCCCAATAAATATTCATTTTTCTTTTTTCTTAAAATTTCCCTTTAAAAATTTAACTCAGTCAATTTCTTCTAGTGCTTCAGTCTCTTACCTGAAAGCATCTGGGTCTTCCTCAACCTGTAGCTCAGAGGTTGTATTTCTATGACAAAGGACTTCCTATGAACTACAGGTTGGGTAGTGTCCCCTATGACCAGGGGTCTTCTCTTGCCAGCATAATGACTTCAGTGTTTCCAGGCCCCACATCTTCATATCACATCATCAGAGGTAGAAAGAATCTCTTCTTAGTTGCTCCGATGGAAGAGAAAGGAAAATCCCATTTTCAAGATGCCCAGTAGCTTCTCATGTTTTTAATTGGCTGTCCTGTGCCCATCCCTGAATCAACTTTGGTGTCAAGGGTTACAGATTATGTAGATTGGCTTAAGCTGAGCTAGGACACTCTTGAAGTTAGAAGATGGTGCTGGAACCTAACGCATGCCTCCTGATGATCACTAAAGAGGATATGTGTAGTAAAGTAAAATTTTAAAGTTGTGCCAAGAAGAAAAGGCAACAAACTAAATATTTCTATTTGTTGAATAAATGAATGAACAATTGAGTTCATACTGATTTTAGTTGACTTAACACAGACCAAGTCTCAAAATTCAATCTCGGAACAGTAAAGATTATTTCTTGGATAATTTCTAAGAGGGCACAGCGGTATGAAACTCTTGTAATTCAAGAAAAATATTATCCATATTTCTATATTTCTTCAAACCAATTTATCCTCCACTGATAAGTGTTCCCCTTTACATTCAGATCTTCCTTTTCAAGAAGACATTTACTCCCACCCCCCTTTTCTTGTGCTGGTCACAATGCAATAGAATCCTGCTACTCATGAATTCTGCTGTTTTTCTGAGATCTGGAGCTCATTCAAATTTCCAGTTCAAATCTAACCTCAAATGTCATGTAATTGTTATCTTATTTTTCCTCCACTTCAAAGACCAAATGGCAAATGTCAAAAGAGCACTATGCTGTGTTCTTCATTTGCCTTCATATTCTCTTTTCCATGGCTGAACTTAATGTTTATCTAAAATCCGCTATAGACTCCCATCCCAGTTGTGCATACTTTTGATCTGGCAGTACATCAGTTCAATGTGGATTGAAGGTACTGTCTATTAAAAATACAATAACAGGGACGCCTGGGTGGCTCAGTTGGTTAAGCAGCTGCCTTCGGCTCAGGTCATGATCCCAGCGTCGTGGGATCGAGTCCCACATCGGGCTCCGTGCTCCGCAGGGAGCCTGCTTCTCTCTCTGTCTCTGCCTGCCACTCTGTCCGCCTATGCTCACTCTCTCTCTCTCTCTCTGACAAATAAATAAATAAAATCTTAAAAAAAAATACAATAACACTATTTTATCAACTTAGATTTCTGACCCTTCATCTTTATTGCTATCTTTCTTTTATTCAAATAGTAGTTAAAACCTGCTATCATTTACAATATTTAAAAATAGCTTACTGCATAGGCAGTGAGTGCCTTGACATAGGTTTTGGCAATGATTTTTTTAATTTGACCCCAAAACAAAGTAATAACAAGCAAGTAAGATTATATCAAACTAAAAATCTTCTGCACAGGAAAGGAAATCATCAACAAAATGAAAAGACAACCTACTGAATGGGAGAAAAATGTTGCAGGTCATATATCTGAAAAGGGGCTAATATTCAAAATATATAAAGAACTTATACAATTCATTTGCAAAAAAAACAAGCAATCCAGTTAAAAAATGGGCTGATCTGAATAGACATTTTCCCTAAGACATACAAAAAGTTAACAGGTACATGGAAAGATGCTCAACATCATTAATCATGAGGATGTTGATCATTGATTAATTGATTAATGATGTTGAGCATCTTTCCATGTACCTGTTAACTTTTTGTATGTCTTAGGGAAAATGTCTATTCAGATCAGCCCATTTTTTAACTGGATTGCTTGTTTTTTTGCAAATGAATTGTATAAGTTCTTTATATATTTTGAATATTAGCCCCTTTTCAGATATATGACCTGCAACATTTTTCTCCCATTCAGTAGGTTGTCTTTTCATTTTGTTGATGATTTCCTTTCCTGTGCAGAAGATTTTTAGTTTGATATAATCTTACTTGCTTGTTATTACTTTGTTTTGGGGTCAAATTAAAAAAATCATTGCCAAAACCTATGTCAAGGCACTCACTGCCTATGCAGTAAGCTATTTTTAAGATGTGGTATATATACACAATGGAATACTATGCAGCCATCAAAAGAAATGAAATCTTGCCATTTGCGACGACGTGGATGGAACTAGAGCGTATCATGCTTAGTGAAATAAGTCAATCGGAGAAAGACAACTATCATATGATCTCCCTGATATGAGGACATGGAGAAGCAACATGGGGGGGTAGGGGGATAGGAGAAGAATAAATGAAACAAGATGGGATTGGGAGGGAGACAAACCATAAATGACTCTTAATCTCACAAAACAAACTGGGGGTTGCTGGGGGGAGGTGGGATTGGGAGAGGGGGAGCGGGCTATGGACATTGGGGAGGGGAGGCGAACCATAAGAGACTATGGACTCTGAAAAACAACCTGAGGGTTTTGAAGGGTCAGGGGTGGGAGGTTGGGGGAACAGGTGGTGGGTGATGGGGAGGGCACGTTTTGCATGGAGCACTGGGTGTTGTGCAAAAGGAATGAATACTGTTACGCTGAAAAAATAAATAAAAAGGGAAAAAAAAATTCCAATGAGATATCACCTGATACTTGTTACAATGGCTAATATCAAAAAAAACAAGAAATAATAAGTGTTGGCAAGGGTGTAGAGAAAAGGGGACATTTGTGCACTGTCGGTGGGAATATAAACTGGTGCAGCCACTACAGAAAGAAGTATGGAGGTTGCTTTTTTTTTTTTTTAATTAAAAATAGAATGACCATATGATCCAACACTTCCATTCCTGGTATTTATCCAAAGAAAATGAAAACACTAACTCAAAAAGATACATGCCCCCCCACGTTCATTGCAGCATTATTTACAATACAAGGTATGGGAACAACCCAAGAGTACATCTGTGGAAGAATGGATAAAGAAGATGTGGTATTTATATACATGGAATATTATTCAGCTATAAAAAAAGAATGAAATCCTGACATTTGCAACAACATGGATGGACCTCAAGGGCATTTGCTAAGTGAGATAAGTGGAAAGAATAATATTGTATGATCTATCCCTCTTATGTGGAATCTTAAAAAAGAAAAAAACAAAAAAAACAAAACCATGTTCATGGATACAGAAAACAGATTGGTGATTGCCAGAGCTAAGGGATGGGGGATGGGAGACATGAGTGAACTATTGTTGTTGTTTTAGTTTAAATAAATTGAATTTTTAAATGCCATAAAAATAGTTGCTTATTGTTTAACTGGAAAATCCAAATTTTTTATACCATTAAAGAACTAGTATACCACAACTGAGATATGAAGCTGAGTCCTCTTATAGAACAGAAATCTGGATTGTTCCTAATTCCTAATTTTTAAAAAATTTTTGCCCTTCTAATTAGCTGTCATTTCAGTGACAACTGTCAATTGCTGTAAATGCATTCTTAGTATCGATATGAATGATTTAAATGTCTATATATGAAGTCTCATGCTTTGCTTCACTCTTGGACTAATTCCAAAGAACTAACAATGAAAATCCAATTTTAAAAATTACTATAGCATAAACTAGACTGTGTTCTACATGACAGCACTAACATATTTTAGATATTTTTAAAGTTGTGGAATTGTCTATTTACTCCAAAACCATGTTAAATATTTTGACAGAGAATGGTAGATACACTTTCTAAGACAACCACACTTGTTTTTTGTTTGTTTGTTTGTTTGTTTGTTTTTTATTTGTTTATTTACAGCATAACAGTGTTCATTGTTTTGGCATCACACCCAGTGCTCCGTGCAGTACTTGTTTTTATCTCCACTCCTGGTTTAGACTCCACATATTGAGATATAATGCTCTGTCATAAATTGTTATGCCATCAAAGAATGCTATTAGCTTTAAAAAATGCTATAGACCATCCTGTTGGTTCTAACAGGATATACTTGGAGATGGTTTTGGGTTTTACTCTCACTCTGTCAGTTACTTGCTGTGAGGATATAGGCAGATTGCCTACAGCTTCTTTAACCTCAGTTTCTCTCCAAAATAAATGAGTTAGGGCAAAAAAAAAAAAAAAAGAAAGAAAAAGAAAGGACTGAGTACAAGCTTGAGGCAGAGCAGGCTCTCGTGAATCCAACTATTATCAGCAATAAATCCTCAGACATGCAGCTTGAGCCCTTCCTAGAGTCAGCATAATTTATCTGCATAAAAGGTAGGTGGGGGGAGGTAGGGGGTAGGAGGAATAGAAATAGATGGAGACACTTCACTTATTGTAAAGGAAATGTTTTGAGACAAGCATCTTTAGAGTTTAAAATTTTTAAATTAATAACTTTTAACATATCTGCCTTAAAAAAAGTTGAAATTATATATCATATCTATGTTGCAAGCCTAGACCTGCCACATATAAATAAAGCCTAGTTATGCAAGATGAATTAGTTCCAGAGATCTGTACAGCATAGTGCCTATAGTCAACAGGATGATATTATGCATTTAAAAATTTCATAAGAAGTAGATCTCATGTTAAATGTTCTTACCACAATAAATACATAGATGATAGATAGATAGACAGATGACAGATAGATAGATGATAGATGATAGATGATGGATTGATAGATGGTGGATAAATAAATCTTGCCTAGAGCAATGCCCAGATCCTGCAAGAGAACCCCTCTGGGTAAGGTAGAACTCCTTTGCAAGAAACTCCTCTAGGAGCCTTAGGCTTTCTCTATCCCTGTCTCTGAAGTTTCAGAGGAAAAGTTTATCACCACCAGAGCTCCAGGACAAAGGAGAAATGACCTGCCCTGTCTCTACGTCAGAGCAAGTCAGCAAGCTGCAGAGAGCCTGAAGGGAAGTAGCATTGGCTGAAATAAACTTTGTGTGATGTTTCTGGAGAAAGATACTTGCTGGTACTGACATTGCTCCTGATTCTTTTATCAAACACTCCTTGTACCTTTTTTTGTTAGTGATTTAATTCCTTCTTTCATTTTTTTTTAATAGGATCTTTTGCAAGGTCCCTGGCCTCCTTCATTCTGTATTCTACTAGCTTAGGATAGAGGCCTCTGGTGATACATTACTTTAGTGCAATCACAGGGCTAACTGCTGGAGCATTCCTAATTGCCTCATGTCAACACACAAACACACACACAAACACACAGAGTATACAATTCTGTTATTGTGGTAAAAACACTTACTATGATATCTACCTTCTTAACAAATTTTTTAAGTGTGCAGTACAAATTGCTAACTTTAGAGCCATTGCTGTAGAGCAGAGCTCTAGAAATCATTTTCCTTGCATAATTGAGACTTTATTCCCATTGATTATAAATCTCCCACTCCCTGTTGCCTTACCCCTGACAACTGCAATTCTACTCTCTGATTCTATGAGTTTGACTAATTTAGAAACCTCATGTAAGGGGAATCTTGCAGTACTTGTGAAACATTTATTTGGCCTTAAAATAGATGCGCTTTTTTTTGAAATTGGCGCAGAGTTTTGGTATTTGTATTTTGTTGTTTTTACTTTTAATTCATTTTCCAAAATTTACAAAATTGGATATTTCACTCACACACACAAATAATGATATTTCTGTCTTCTCTTGAAATCTGGTAGCTTTATAACACTAGCCCACATTCCGGGATCATGACAGCCCATAACAGCTGAGAAGGGCCTGCCTGTATAGACTGGATAAGTTCTCTTTAGTGTACCTCAGTCACCTCCTGACCCAGGAAGTGGGTCTGCTACATATCCCAGATGGCCCTTGTAGCATGAATGTTTGATATCTCTTGGTTACTAAACATCATTTTCACCTCCAGAAAAAAGTATCTTCTTTTAAGTAATCAGCCTCCAAGGGAAAGCAAAGTAGTTACATGCCTGCTTATCCCTTGCCAGGGGCAAAAACTTTTCTATATTTAGATTTAGGACTTAGGTCCCTTTGATAAATTTGAGGAACTAGAACATACTAAAATATAAGTTTCATGAAAGTGAGGATTCCTGTTTTCTTCACTAATGTATCTTCCATGCTTAAAACAGTGCGCACCCATAGGAGGTACTCAACAAACACTTGTTAAATGACTGAATGAGCCAAATTCAAATGATATCTACAGATCTTCAAACTTCTTGAGGTAGAAAAGAGATATTCTACTCATTTTATGATTTTGATGCTATATGTTGGCCAAAGGGTAAAACTAAGGATCTAAACCATTTTATTTCTATAAGACAGAGGTAATAATTAAAGCAATGGGAGTTAAACTGTTGGAGTTAAAGTTCAAATTTACCACTAACAGCTGTGTGAGCTTGGACAGGTTACTTACCCTCTCCATATCTCAACATCTTTATCTGTAAAATGGAATTTACCTCAGAGTCATGAGGTTAAATGAGATAATCCACATAAGCATTTAGCAGAATATTTAGCACATGGTACATGCTTGATAAATGCTAGATGTTAATGTTGGATCTTGCAGCTTATTTTAGAAAGTGGCTAAGAACTTATTTTACCTGGAGTAAAGAATCCATATGACAGTAGTGGGAGATAATGCTAGATGGAGCTAAGTAGAGGGCCCAGAACTCAATTCTAAAGAGTCTAAGCAGCGAGACACATAAGCAGTGTGTTTAGCAGGGAAATGCTTTAATTTTTCCCCAACTATGTATTAGAAAAAGTGATCTGTTGGTAGCCAGTACTACCCATGGTCTCGATATGTACTGACACATAAATGCTAGATTTTCCATTGTTATTTTCTTGTCTCATATATACAGAGATTCGTATATTCTTCAGTTTGGTAAGTTTGTTGGAGTTCTAAAAGATTAATTGGTTTCAGGATTTGTAAACTAGGTAAAGCCAGGAGCTTGGGCTCCCTCCCTCTGAGGCAAAAAAAAAAAGCTGATCTGTATCAGCTTTTCTCAAAATAATGCACCAATGCACCAATCAAAGAAGGACATTCCAGCCACTCCCTTTGCTCTCTATGGTACTTATGCCTTTTAAAATAACAGGCCCTTGTGACCAAGAGGTCATCTGGAAAGCTATCTTGGGAGCTCTTCAAAGTCAACATTCTCAGCTTGTTTCTTTATGACCCATTGATAGAAGCATGCAAAGGAGGACATACTGTTTTGAGGCTTTTTTTAAGCACTGTTCCACTTGGACTCTCTCCATCCATCAGTGGAAAATTCACTTAGTCTTCAGTTTGGGTTATTTCTCTAGAACTAATAAACATTTCCTAGAATGTTAAAATTATTAAACAAGAGGTATCTTAAGAAACATTTATAGCCAAATAGTCAAGGAAGGAAATCACTTAATAGCATCCTGAGAGGTGACCTGGTTTTGTAAAGGAGTTATTTGTGGACACCTGGGTGGCTCAGTTGGTTAAGCATCCGCCTTTGGCTGAGGTCATAATCTCAGAGCCCTGGGATTGAGTCACACCTCAGGCTCCCTGTTTAGCAGGGAGTCTGCTTCTCCCTCTCCCCCTGCTTGTGCTTTCTCACTCTCTCTCTCTCTGTCAAATAAATAAAAAAAATCTATATACAATTTTTTAAAAAATGAGTTATTTTTATTTTCTATTCAGATCATTAACCTTTCATTTATGTATATGTTTATTCATCCATTTAGCAAATATAAGTCAAGTATCTACTTTATTCCTGGTCCTAGTGATACAGTGTTGAACAAGACAAAAAAATATACTTGTCAATATGGGACTTATATATTGACCCAACCTCTATGTCATATACAAGTGCATGTTTAATGCTTTTGGAATCTGCAGGGATAATAATGAACAGTTTGAATTCCAGAGTCACAAAGACCTGGGATAGAATTCCATGCTAGGTATATTACTCAATTCGCCAAATTACTTAATTTCTCTGAGTAGCAGCAAGCTACTTCATCAGTAAGATGGAGAAATAATAGAAATCTACATTATATCTTGTTTTAAGAATTTAATGAGGTAGTGTATGTAAAGAGAGTACCTCACATCATGACCTTGTAAGTGCTCAATATGTGTTAAGTATTATGAAAAACATTGTGACAATTGTAAAGATCCACTATTCGCTCATCCTCATTTTTTCAGTAATGACTCATTCTAGTAACAGATTTCATCCTTACTCCCACTTCTCTGTTCCTATACAAACATTGGTTGTATTAACCTTTTTAATGTAAACTTTTAATTGCATTAACCTTTTTACTTTTATCTTTTTATTTTATTTCTTAATTATGTTATGTTAGGCACCATACAGTATATCATTAGTTTTTTATATAGCTGTATTAACTTTTAAACTTATCTGGTCATAAACAAAAAATAATGAAACTGGAGGGGATTATGCTAACTGAAATAAGTCAAGCCCAGAAAGACAATTATCATATAGTTTCATTTGTATGTGGAATGTAAGAAATAGCATGGGGGACCACAGGGAAAAGGAGGGAAAACTGAATGGGAAGAAATCAGAAAGGGAGAAAAACCAGGAGAGACTCTGGAGTCCAGGAAACACACTGAGGGTTACAGAAGGGAAGGTGGTTGGCAGATGGGGTAACTAGGTGATGGGTATTAAGGAGGCACATGTTGTGATGAGCACTGGGTGCAGGAATGATCCTGCTCTTTTGGTACCAGTTGAGATGTGATTTGTGACCCAGAATGTGATCTATTCTGGAGAATGTTCTATGTGCACTAGAGAAGAATGTGTATTCTGTTGTTTTGGGATGGAATGTTCTAAATATACCTGTGATGTCCATCTGGTCCAGTGTGTCATTTAAGGCCTTTAATTCCTTGTTAATCTTTTGCTTAGATGATCTTCCCATTTCAATTAGGGTGCTATTAAAGTCCCCTACTATTATTATATTACTGTCAATGTGTTCTTTGATTTTGTTATTAATTGGTTTATATAATTGGCTGCTCCCATGTTAAGAGCATAGATATTTAAAATTGTTAGATCTTGTTGTTGGACAGACACTTTAAGTGTGATATAGTGTCTTCCTCATCTCTTATTATAGTCTTTGTCTTAAAATCTAATTTATCTGATATAAGCATTGCCACCCCAGCCTTCTTTTGATGTCCATTAGCATGGTAAATTGTTTTCCACCCTCTCACTTGAAATCTGGAGGTGTCTTTGGGTCTAAAATGAGTTTCTTGTAGACAGCATATCAAAAATCAATGGATTTTTATCCATTCTGATGCACTGTGTCTTTTTATTAGGGCATTTAGTCCATTTACATTCAAGTTAACTATTGAAAGATGTGAATTTAGTGCCATTGTAGTGCCTATAAGGTGACTATTACTGTATATTATCTCTGTTTCTTTCTGGTTTGTTACTTTGAGGCTCTCTCTTTGCTTAGAGGAGCCCTTTCAATATTTCCTTTAGGGCTGGTTTGGTGTTTGCAAATTCTTTTAAGTTTTATTTGTCCTGGAAGCTTTTTATCTCTCCTTCTATTTTCAATGACAGCCTAGCTGGATATGGTATTCTCGGCTGCATATTTTTCTCATTTAGTGCTCTGACTATATCATGCCAGTCCTTTCTGGCCTGCCAGGTCTCTGTTGATAGGTCTGCTGCCAATCTCATATTTCTACCATTGTATGTTAGAATCTCTTGTCCCAAACTGCTTTCAGGATTTTGTCACTAAGGCTAGTAAGTTTTACTATTAGATGAAGGGGTGTGGACCTATTTTTATTGATTTTGAGGGGGGTTCTCTGTGCTTCCTGGATTTAGATGTTTGTTCCCTTCACCAAATTAGGAAACTTCTCTACTATAATTTGCTCCAATATGATTTCTGCCCCTCTCTCTCTTTCTTCTTCTTCTGGGATCCCAATTATCCCATTAATAATTGGTATCTCATAATAATTGATATAATATTGTTCCATCTTATGGCATCACTTATCTCTCGAATTCTCCCCTTGTGGTCCTATAGTTGTTTGTCTGTCTTTTGCTCAGCTTCTTTATTGCCCATCATTCGGTCTTCTATATCACTATTTCTCTCTTCTGCCTCATTCATCCTAGCAGTAAGAGCCTCCATTTTTTATTGCACCTCATGAATAGCTTTTTAAATTTCAACTTGGTTAGATTTTAGTTCTTTTATTTCTCCAGAAAGGGATTTTATTTCTCTGGAAAGGGATTCTCTAGTATCTTCTCTGTTTTTTCAAGTCCAGCTAGCATCTTTATAATTGTCATTCTGAACTCTAGTTCTGACATCTTACTAATGTCTGTTTTGATTAAGTCCCCAGCCATTGGTACTACCTCTTGTTCTTTTTTTCTGCCTTGTCATTTTATCCAGAGAAGAATAGATGAATGAGAGAACAAAATGTTAAAAGGGTAACAATGACCCCAGAGAAATATACACTAACCAAATCAGAAGAGACCTGAAAGGGGAAGCGGGGGGGTGGGGGGGAGGCAGAGAAAGGAAATAAATGTATATATATTTAAGCTGGTGACTAGAACAGAGAAACATACTTGATTTTGGGTGTATTTTGGTCTGTTAGAAGAAATTGCCTCCAAAAAATTTAAAGAAAGAAAAACTTATATATATACGAATATAAAGGTAAACACAATGGATAGAATATGACTGTAAAGATGAAAATTAAAAAAGATTTTTAAAAAAGAATTGATAAGAAGTTGATTTAAATAAGAGAGAGAGAGACAATATGATCAGGCTGGAGACTAGAACAAAGCCATATGCTAGATTTAGAGTATATTTTGATCTGTTAAAAGAAACTGTATCCCAAAATTTTAAAGATAAACTTATACATACAAAAAATAAGGTTAAATACAATGAAGAGATAGAATGTGACTATAACAATGAAAATGTAAAAAGATTTTCAGAAAGGTATTGATAAGTTAAAATAGTTAAAACAGGATAAAATAAGAAAAGGGGAAAATTCAAAAGACATAGAAAAAAATGACAAAAATTTAAGAAATTTAACTTTGAAATACTAAAGAATCACAGGACAAAAGCCGTGAATTCTATGTGCTGTATTCTCCCAGCACTGATGTTTTGCAGTTCTTATTGATCAGTAAACTTGGTCTTGGCTGGATGTTCCTGCTGAATTTCTGGGGGAGGGGCGTGTTGCAGTGATTCTCAAATTTCTTTGCCTGAGGTGGAGTTTCACTGCCCTTGCCAGGGGCCAGGCTAAGTAATCTGCTCCAGTTTGTTCTCAGTAGCTTTTGTTTCCTGCAACTTTCTGTACAACTTTGGAGGATGAGAATGAAAATGGTGGCCTCCCAAACCAGCCCCAGAGGAGCTGAGAGCTCAGAATCCCGCCTCTTCAGTGAGCCTTCAGAGAAAAGCAATCATGCCTGTCTCCCTGGTCTCCAGCTACACCCCAAGCTCACCCAACCTGTGACTGAGCATTTCTATCTCTGGCACACAGCCCCATTTGGAGTCTCCAAACCCAGCAGAATCCTGCAGCAAACTCCTATGCTATTCCTCCCAGTGGAGGAAGGGGGCGTCTCCCTGGATCTGCCACTTGTGGGGTCCCTGCTAGAAGAGTAGTGGTCTGACTTTGACTTGGACCACAGTTTATGACAACCCTGAGCTGAAAGCCCCCTCCTCAGCTCCATCTTTGCATCTGGTTTCTCTGCTCTGATACCTGGGAGCTTTGCAATACTCAGGCACCCCTGGTCATTCTGTGACCCCAGGGTCCTGAGACCACACTGACCCAATGAGGATCCTCCCACCCCCTTAGTCACTGGAGTGAGTTTCCTCCATGGAGCAGACTTCTGAAAGTTTCCACTTTGTACTTTCCTGCTATATCACATGCTGGGAGCTAGCCCCTCCCCCCCACCCTCCCACCCCCCGCTGTCTGTCTTCCCATATATCACCTCAGATTCACTTCTCCACATGTCCTACCTTCTGTAAAGTGTTCACTTTTCTATTCCTAGAATTGCTGCTATTCTTTTTGATCTTCTGTTCAGTTTGTAGGTGTCCAGAATGATTTGATAACTATCTAGATGAATTCCTGGTGAAATTTAGGTTTCCTACTCCTCTGCCATCTTGCCCCCTCCCCCCACATATAGTTTTTGATGTAGTGTTCAATGATTGATTAGCTATGTATAACACCCAGGGCTCATCTCATCACATGTCCTCTTTAATGGCCATTCCCCAGTTACCACATCCCCGACCCACCTTCCTTTCCACAACCCTCAGTTTGTTTCCCAGAATCCAGAATCTCTCACCATTTGTCTCCCACTCTGATTTCTTCCCATTCAGTTTTCCTCCCTTCCCCTATAATCCTCTGTGCTATTTCTTATATTCCACATATGAATGAAACCATATGATAATTGTCTTTCTCTAATTGACTTATTTACTAAGTATAATACTTTCCAGTTCCATCCACACTGATGTAAATGTTAGGTATTTATCCTTTCTGATAACTGACTAATCTTCCATTGTATATATGAAGCATATCTTATTTATTATCCATTTACCTTTTGAAGGTCATCTCAGTTCCTTCCACAGTTCCGGGTATTGTGGACATTGCTACTGAAAACACTGGGGTGAAGATACCTCTTTTTTTCACTACATCTCTATCTTTGGGGTAAATACTCAGTAGTGCAATTGCTGAGTCATAGTGTAGTTCTATTTTTAACTTCTTGAGGACTCTCCATGCTGTTTCCAGAGTGGCTGTTCCACCTTGCATTCCCATCAACACTGGAAGAGAGTTCCCCTTTCTCCACAACCTCACCAACATTTGTTGTTTCCTGCTTTGTTAATTTTAGCCATTCTAACTGGTATAAAGTGGTATCTATATTATACATATTGTTCTTATGTATTTTTTAAACTAGCACTGAATTTTGATGGTCTTTCTGTGTTTGTGTATTCTTTATTTTAATGGCTGCATAGTACCGATGTTTTATTTAACCATTCTTCTTAATGGTAAACATCCAAGTTATTTACAATTTATAATTATTTGCTATTGTAAGAATGCTTAAATGAATGTTTATAAACATATCTATATATGTGTATCTTTAATCATTGCATACATGGGTGAATATATCTTTAGGATAAATTTGTATACTGTAGACATTAAACTGCAATAATAATAATAGTTAGTGTATTTAAAATTTGATAGATTATGTCAAGTTGCCTTCCAAAAACATTTCATCATTTTATAATCCCATTGTATCAATTGGGAATTCTTTAAATAAAAAAAATCAAATTAAAGAAATCTATATAGATGGGGATTTGTCTCAAAAAGTAGTATGTGGACAGCTGCTGGCATTTGTTCAAGAACATAAAAATATTATAGCTGCTATCTGTGAGTTCCTTGGCCTTTCCCTTATGATAACAAGATGAAAACCATTCCTCCAGGTATCATGTCTACATTCAAAACATAATGAGGCACAAACAGGAGGAATTTACTGCAATTCTATTTTCTTATCAATAAATACTCACTTTCTCATATACCTCCACAACAGACTTTTTAATATATGTTTATCAATTAGAACTGTGTTATATGACCACCACAGCTACAAAGAAGGCTAGGGAAATGAGTACTTACATTTCTAGTCTCTAAGTTGAGGTAGTGATAGGAAATAAGTGTAGGTTAGCAAAATAATCAGTGTTTGTTAAATGCCCAGAAGTGACTGGAAATGTCAATTTCTTGCTAAAACTAGAAAATTTAGGCTTCTTACCCATCTGATGTGTTACAAAAAGACATAACTGATTTTTTAAATTTTTTTCATTTACCTTATAATCTAAGTGGTTGAGCATATTTGTTAATTTATTTATCTATTTATTTATTTCTACATTTGGCCATTTGTAATCCTCTTCTGTGAATTTCTAGTGTATTTCAATTGTTCATGAATAGCTTATCTTAATGTATTCAGGAGTGGGTTAAAATAAATGAGTATAACATGTGGATAAGTCCCTGAGTTAAGAGAAAAGGATAACCAAACAGGAAGAACCATAAACTGGAACGCAAGACACTGAATACAAACCTCAAGAACTTCCTTTTTGAAGTTTATCATTACGTTAAAAAAAATAATAACTTTTCTGCATAACTCCATAACCTCAGAGAGTTGAAAGGGAGTGTAGAGCTAATGCAGTATTCTAAGATTTTTTGATAAAACCAATAGCCAGGTCAGGTATTCCATACTTGGCTGGTGTTCAGAATTACCTAAGGAATATATTCACATGCTTAGTGTTCCTGATCCCCATTTTTTGGAGATTACAATTCAGTAGATTTTTTGCCTCCCCTAGCAGGGCCATAGTTAATTCAACTATTTAGTAGGCCCTTTAACGTTGGTGCAGGCAAATCATCCCGTGAGGTGGTTTCTGTCCATGGTGCTGAAAACAAACTCCTTTAAAAAAGGAAAAAAAAAAAACCCCACAAACGTTTAGGGGAGCTAAGTTCCAAGAAAACTCACTTTAAGATAGAAGTAAGTACTGTGCTTTAATCAAAATAGTCACTAGATTATAGTGTAGAAAACTGTGTACATTTTACAGGTTTACTGACTTTGAGTGAGCAAAATAAACGTATTAAATATTACTCTAGTCAGAAAAAATTTGATTAATTTGATCTCTGGTATAATAATGTCCAGTGCCATTTGTCTGCTTTAAATAAATATAATTTCTACTTTATTTGCTACCTTGAAGGTAAGTCTGAGTGGTGTTTAAAAAGACTAAAAATCCCTATATTCATCCTTGGGACAATTCAATGGGGATTTCTGAGAGATTTACACTCCAATCAGCTTTATCTTTTATCTCATACATCATTAAAAAAAAATTAGCCTTCCCCAAATTAAGTGGGAGGATTTCTATGTAAATGCAGTAGTTGGTTTAGCCCAACAGTATGCAGAAGTTAATGGTGTAGACTCTGGAGCTAGATTGCTTTCATTGGAATTCCAACTCCAGTACTTACTATCTATGTGAACTTAGCTAACGCTATCATCCTCTTGTGCCTCAGCTTCCTTTAAGGCAAAGTGTATATACACTTTATATATATGGTATATATCATATACCATATATCATATATCATATGATATCATATCATGGTATATATCATGATATATCATGATATTCATGATATATCATGATATATATCATATCATGGTATATATCATATATATATATGGTATATATCACATAGGATTATTGTACTAAATTATTGTATTATTTAGTGAGTTAACACTTGTAAAAATACCTGTAAACCTATTATATAGTAAGCATTAAAAAATGTAGCCATTAACTCCAGTATGTTTCCTACTAAGCATCACAGACAACCCTCAGCAAAATATTTAACTCATGCTTTTACATACCATCCCTTTATGTAACATAAATAAAAAGTGCATAATGTATGTTTCAATTACAATACAATTTTTGTAACCTTTGAGTCTAGAATGCACATTTATGAAGCAAGGATCTTCTCTGTTGTTCACTGCTAATCCTTACCACAATAATTCTATTGATTATCTATTGCTGTAAAACAAACTATCCTAAAGCTTAATAGCTTTAAAAAACAGTTTGTTATTGTCCATAATTCTGGCTGTTGGTTGAGCAGTCTCCCCTGGGCTCACTCATGAATGCTCTCTGTTGGAGAATCAACTGAGGGCTGGACTCAGCTGAGATAATGGAGGCATCTAGATCCTTTTCTCCACGTGGTCATCCTTCCAGCTTTCATTATGGCACAATGATCTCGGGACATCCTTCTAAGAGGATAAAACAAAACCTGCAAATCTTCATATGCTCTGGCTTCAGAAGTCATCCTCAACATTCCTTTGGTCAATGCAAACCATAAGACTGCCTTCGTATGGGTTGGGAAAACTAGGCTTCACCCCTCAACGGGATTAGCTTCCAATTTATGTTGCAAAACATAGGGATAATTGTAGCAGCTGTGTTTGCAAATGATCTGTCTCATACTCCAGTGTTACCTGTTGCTATTAATAATACTGTAAATGAGTGAAATGTAAAAGAGGAGGTTAGTTTGCCCTGTTCTTTTTTTAAATATATTATGAAAACCTTATTTTTATTTTGATCTTGTGACTTTTCTCTGAAGAGATGCATTAAGTGTGAATTTACAGATGAGGAGACTGAGGTTAATGTGTTGACACTCCTTGCCACTTAATAGAAAATGCCCCTTCATAGAATTCTGTTCTAACCTGTTGGGCACCTAAGTGAGACATGCTTAGTTGATTAGAATTAAGGTGACCAAAAAAACTTATTGAAAAGGTAAGAGCAAGCAGATGGATGATTAGGGAAACAGTCTTCCCACTTCATGATTAGACCAGAACCCACTGTGTTTTTTAGCATAAAGGAGTATTGATCAAGAGGAAACCAGACATCTACTAGAACACAAAGCCTAGGCTTTTGAGACCAATTAATAAGTTAATGAAACACAAATAAATTTGTTGAGTAAGTTGCTCAGTACAAGTGACCAACAAACACTTGTCTACCGGTGTCCTGACTTTGAAGAAACAATGCACAGAAACAGCAGATATTATAAACAAAAAAACAAACAAAGCAGTTTAGATTATTTTTTAGATAAGTCAGGTAGATAGATATGTGTAGAATGATAAATCTCAGTGGCACAGGAATGTAGCTAGGGAAAGAATTGCTTTGGTTTGCATAATTCATCTTCATTGGATAATTTCCACTCCTCACGCCAACCATGCATTTCCCCACCCCACACAAACTTCACCATAAATTAACTTTCTTACTTGTCTATTCACCCCCAGAATCTGAGGTCATCCACCTTATCAACCCAGGGAAGTTTATAAATGAAGGATTTCCCTTCAGAGCCTCAAAAAAAGAAAAAGCAACATATTAGAAATGTGGGTTATAAAACCATTACTACTAGCATCAAAGATCTGAAGGCATGGGCTTGTAAGGAATTCTGAAAGATTAGTAGATATTTGTTGATTCAAAACTTCGTGTTCTCATTAAGAATTGGCTTTTCTCAGAATAAGCTGGCTCTCATGGATTCAGATGTTGAGGCAAGGGAAGACAGAGAAGTTGCAGAGATCTTAGAGTTTATAAATTCTAATAACACATTCCATCAGAGAGTCTTTGCCAGATAGTTGAATGAATATGGTGCTGAAGGGAAAAAAATAGATTGGTTTTAATTATTGAAATGGTCTGTTGGCAAAAACAAATACAGAATTTAAGATATGGTCCTTTATGTCACATAGGCAGGATGAAATTAAAATCATTTATGTCCTAAGCCAAAGAGGAGAATTAGTGATAAAAACTTGTCCTATGATTCTTTATATGGAAAACCCCAAAGACTCCACCCCCAAACTACTAGAACTCATACAACATTTCAGTAATGTGGCAGGATACAGAGTCAATGTACAGAAATCAGTGGCTTTCTTATACACTAACAATGAAAATACAGAAAGGGAAATTAGAGAATCAATTCCATTTACTATAGCACCAAGAACCATAAGATACCTGGGAATAAACCTAACCAAAGAGGTAAAGGATCTGTATTCAAGGAACTACAGAACACTCATGAAAGAAATTGAAGAAGACACAAAAAGATGGAAGACCGTTCCATGCTCTTGGATTGGAAGAATAAACATTGTTAAAATGTCTATACTGCCTAGAGCAATCTATACTTTTAATGCCATTCCGATCAAAATTCCACCGGTATTTTTCAAAGAGCTGGAGCAAATAATCCTAAAATTTGTATGGAATCA
Source organism: Meles meles (assembly GCF_922984935.1). NCBI lineage: Eukaryota > Metazoa > Chordata > Mammalia > Carnivora > Mustelidae > Meles > Meles meles. The sequence continues at coordinate 132,295,255 of NC_060068.1, forward strand.
GAAGAGACCCCGAATTGCTAAGGAAATGTTGAAAAACAAAAACAAAACTGGCGGCATCACGTTACCTGATTTCAAATTTTACTACAAAGCTGTGATCACTAAGACAGTATGGTACTGGCATAAAAACAGACACATAGACCAGTGGAACAGAGTGGAGAGCCCAGATATGGACCCTCAACTCTATGGTCAAATAATCTTCGACAAAACAGGAAAAAATATACAATGGAAAAAAGACAGTCTCTTCAATAAATGGTGCTGGGGAAACTGGACAGCGATATGTAGAAGAATGAAACTCGACCATTCTCTTACACCGTACACAAAGATAAACTCGAAATGGATAAAAGACCTCAACGTGAGACAGGAATCCATCAGAATCCTAGAGGAGAACATGGCAGTAACCTCTTTGATATCAGCCACAGCAACTTCTTTCAAGATATGTCTCCAAAGGCCAAGGAAACAAAAGTGAAAATGAACTTTTGGGACTTCATCAAGATCAAAAGCTTCTTCACAGCAAAGGAAACAGTCAACAAAACAAAAAGGCAACCCATGGAATGGGAGAAGATATTTGCAAATGACAGTACAGACAAAAGGTTGATATCCAGGATCTATAAAGAACTCCTCAAACTCAACACACACAAAACAGATAATCATATCAGAAAATGGGCAGAAGATATGAACAGACACTTCTCCAATGAAGACATACAAATGGCTATCAGACACATGAAAAAATGTTCATCATCACTAGCCATCAGGGAGATTCAAATTAAAACCACATTGAGATACCACCTGACACCAGTTAGAATGGCGAGAATTAGCAAGACAGGAAAAAACGTGTGTTGGAGAGGATGTGGAGAAAGGGGAACCCTCTTAGACTGTTGTTGGGAATGCAATTTGGTACAGCCACTTTGGAGAACAGTGTGGAGATTCCTCAAGAAATTAAAAATAGAGCTTCCCTATGACCCTGCAATTGCACTGCTGGGTATTTACCCCAAAGATACAGATGTAGTGAAAAGAAGGGCCATCTGTACCCCAATGTTTATTGCAGCAATTGCCATGGTCACCAAACTGTGGAAAGAACCAAGATGCCCTTCAATGGACAAATGGATAAGGAAGATGTGGTCCATATACACAATGGAGTATTATGCTCCATCAGAAAGGATGAATACCCAACTTTTGTAGCAACATGGACGGGACTGGAAGAGATTATGCTGAGCAAAATAAGTCAAGCAGAGAGAGTCAATTAGCATATGGTCTCACTTATTTGTGGAGCATAACAAAGAACATGGAGGACATGGGGAGATGGAGAGGAGGAGGGAGTTGAGGGAAACTGGAAGGGGAGATGAACCATGAGAGACTATGGACTCTGAAAAACAATCTGAGGGTTTTGATGGGGCGGGGGGTGGGAGGTTGAGGAACCAGGTGGTGGGTAATAGGGAGAGCACATACTGCATGGAGTACTGGGTGTGGTGCAAAAACAATGAATACTGTTACACTGAAAATAAATTTTTAAAAAATGGGGGAAAAAAAAAAACTTTTGGTCCTGCCAGAGACACCAGAGTGATGTTTCTGAAGGGGGTGGGGGCAGAGTTTGTAGAGTCTCCCGCTCTGATGTTGTTGGGGACAACAGTCATTCTGAATACATAGATATTTCAATGCCACAGAGGCCAAACTGTTTTAATTATTATGCAGCGTAATTAAATTAATGGAAACCACACTGGAAAAGAAAGATAATTTATTTTCAGTCATGAGAGATGTCTAGAGTCTCTTGGGAATGAGATGACTTAGAAAAACAAATGAAATTGAATATGGTTGCCCTATGATATAAGTTTAATTTAGACTTATAATTTAATTGAGTTGACTGATACCAAGTTTATTCAGCCACTTGGGCACATAACAGCTTCAGTGGCAATTGGTCAATTTTTCCACACCTCTCTTGTTCAAAACAGGATCCTATTCAGAGTCTCTGAGTCTCCCTTTTACAACTCACCAAGCTCATTTGGTACTATATTTTGTGGATGCAATTAACTAGCATTAGAAAACCCTGATTAAAGCATTATGATTAATTCAAGCATATTCATTTCCACTTCATCAGTTCTGTTCATTTGAATATGTACTCAATGCTTCTTTTTAGCCACTGTTCCTTTATTTAAATAAGAAAAAATCAAAATATCTTCTCCATGCCAGTACCACAGAGAGAGAAAACTGGGAAGCCATAGGGTTGTATTTTAATCTATTTGCATGTTCTTCCCGAGCTGTCCTTCTATAAATTTATTTATGCTAAAACCATTTTTAGACTTGAGATTTATATCAAATGTGAATTTCAAAGGGACTTTAAGTGGCACGTTTCTCCCTCATTGAAGTATATTTGATGTCCAAAGAACTTGTAAAGACTTTAGTTTCCTTTGAACAAAGAAGGGCATGATTTTCTACTATTCAAAAGGATTTAAAGTCTCAATTTCCTTATTTTCCTTATAAGTGCTCTCCCCCATTTTGACGGTTTCCCCACCACCACCCAGCTTCTCCTCTCTTTCTTAGTTTTTTCTATTCCCATATACTTAGATTTCTTCATTAAAGTCACTGTGCATCTGTGTGTTACCATCTACCCTCAAAGAAGAAGATAAATTTGTCTACTAGATGAAGTTTTGAGGATTTAACTGAAAATAGATTTGGTGAGATTACCTTGAGAAAAATAAAAATAAAGAATCCAGAAAATGAACTCATCCACTAAAAAATTCACGGGGATAGGAAAGCTTCAGCCACATTTTTCATATATATTAATCCCTTACTAATTTTCCCCACTCCAGTATGCCATGACGAGCTACATTTAGGTTGACACATGTTTGTTACATTCTTTGAAAATGTGACATTTTGAGAACCCAGTAATTGACAATACTGTGAAGATTATGCTCAGAGCATTTTAAACATTGAAGAAACTATTCACTCAAAATTTCCTCCTCCTGATACTATTAACTCTCCACTTCTACCAAGAAGATCTGAAATGATTGAGGGAGGAAATTACACCAGAGATGCAGCAAAGATGAAAACTGGTCTGGTTGTGACTACATGCCTTGGTATGTGTTATTAACCATCTAGAACATAACTATTGCTTTATATTGTCACTGTGCAACTTCTAGTTCCAGAATTGGAAACGGACCATGAAAGGAAAGAAGGTTATACCATTAAAACCATAAAACTCAATTCGACAGACTATATGAAAGTGATTTCAAGAGAGAAGGTTTAGAGATATGTTTCAAACAAAGGCATAAACAGTGAATGCTTATTATGTGTGGACTCAGGGGCAGGAGTGCCTCAGAAGACTTAACCATTTAAAGAACTCTTCTTCTAAAAAATCTTGTTTCTATAGTTTATGCATTATTTTTTATGTCATTGAACAGTTTCAGGAGGTGCGATAAAAATTAAAATGTTAAGGTGTTCAGATAGGTCGGTTGAATCTCTTAGTAGAAGAAAATACTGCCCCAAATCACCTATATTTAGAATCTTCAAGGAAAGCAAACATTTTTATTAGGTTAAAACACAATGCCATCAAGGAGGCAGTATTATATAATTTTATTAATGGTATTATATTTATATACTATAGCACATTATAGAGAGAGAAAGAGGGGGCAAGGGTAACTATAATGAAGTAACTAAAATATATTCATAAGATTTATTTTTAAAGATTCTATTTATTTATTTATTTATTTGAGAGGGTGAGCATGAAAGAGAGCATGAGAAGCACAAGGATCAGAGGGAGAAGCAGACTCCTTGCTGAGCAGGGATCCCAAGGTGGGACTTGATCCCAGGACTACAGGATCATGATCTGAGCCAAAGGCATTTGCTTAACCAACTGAGCCACACAGGCACCCCAATATTTTCATAAGATTATATCCTTATTATCCATTCCCACATAGGAGTGAGTTTGTAAGAGAACATGGGGCTAAAAGAGAGTTCAGTCTCTGCCTCTTCACTCTCCAAATGGCCTTGATTAACAGAATTACCCTGAATATCAACATTCTCATCTGGAAAATGGGCTTTCATGAGAGAGGCTTCAGGTCTCTATGAGGATGATCATGGAGATCTAAATGAGACAATAGCTATAAAGGAATTTGATAAAACAGCAGCATGGTCTCATTTTATAAGAGGGTTAGGTTAAAATATCAATACAGGAAATGAAAATCAGTTTTAATCAAAATCACCTCTGGGGAGAAAAATGTCCTTGAAATATTCCTTAAAATACAGGATTTATGGTAGCATTGACAAATTTAGTAAAACAAACAAATTTACACTAAAAAATTTTTTCTGTTACTCCAGATTTCAATTTTAGTTGGGTGTCTTGCATTTTACCTGACACCCTTAATTCATGGCCACACTCACTTACCATAAGAAAGCTAATAAGATCATCTCTCAGTCCAATATAGTTGGCTTTCCTCCAGTCTTGGAACAAATCTGTTTCTTCATTGAAGAACCAGGCAGAGAAAATTTTAGCGTAAGAGTCGATTGTATAAAAAATTCACCTTCTGGGGCGCCTGGGTGGCTCAGTGGGTTAAAGCCTCTGCCTTCGGCTCAGGTCATGATCCCAGGGTCCTGGGATCGAGCCCCGCATTGGGTTCTCTCTCAGCAGGGAGCCTGCTTCCTCCTCTCTCTCTCTGCCTGCCTCTCTGCCTACTTGAAATCTCGTCTGTCAAATAAATAAATAAAATCTTTAAAAAAAATTCACCTTCAGATAGCAGACTTACACTCAGTAAGGGGAGGGGGTATCCAAAGAGGCACATAAGATCTGAGAGAAAAAAAGCAAATTTACTTCTTTTGCTTCCTGCTCCCTTCAGTACAGATGCTTAATGATGGAAAGGAAGGTTGTGCTACAGTTTTTGTTTTGCTTTTGTTTTGTCAAATCCATGCAAATTAATTTAACCCAATGCACAACATAAAGGTTGTATAAAGTGCCATCAAACATTATTGCAGACCTACTAATCAAAAACCCCACGTGTAACTTCCAAAGGAAGAGAAACTTGGTTTTAAACCTAAGACATATTTTTGGTGATTTTTGGTCAATTTTGATAGCCTTTCGATACCATATCCAATGGTTTTCATTCCAACAAAATTTCAGTTATCATTTGGAGACTTGCTAGCTCTGTACTTTGTACTGAAGTTTTATGATACAAAGAATATTCTACTATGAACATGAAGATCTTCATACATCCTCAGTATCAGGAAGTTAGAAAACTATATCAAGCATGTGCATTTGACACTCTGATGGCCTGCCATCAAAAATGAAACTTGAAATAGAATTTTAATATACATACCATGGAGATAACAAAATGTCCTCTTTAGTACCCAAGGAGTTGATTACAAATAATCTATTACAATATATAAATAAGGTAGAATGAAGTATGTTCACAAGAATGTTCACAACTATTTTACCTGTTTTTTTTTAATGGTATCTTCTGAAACCAAATTATTGCAATTAAGGAGTCATCCAAACATGGGTAAAATGTCATTAAAATTAATAGTGTAGCTATAGAAGAATGTGAGATCTCTAATTTGTTAGATTTTTAAAAATCTGAGTTATTATATTTAAAATTCAAAATTATTATACATCTTTTTAAAAATCCTATTCTTGCAAATTACCAAAACGGTTAATATTTTCTATGTCAGATTTCTTTTTGATTTGATTCTATTTATGCTAGCACATTCAATCTATTGTCAAAATATCCATAACAGCTGCAGTGGTTTCTATGTGAGGGAATTTCCAATGACTGAAAAGCTGCCATAATCTGAAATGTGCCTTATCATCTTCATTCTAAAGTTGGGTTCCTCTTTTATCCCTGCCCAGTGAGTAAGGTGGCAAGTACCTGGAGCTCTATCAGTGTGTTGTGAATAAGGGAGTCACTTCCAGCAGCTCCAGAGAGAATACTGTTGTGGCTATATGTTTCTTGAAATTTAAGTTAAATGATCTGCACCCTAATTGTGGGATTTTTCCAGGATCTAAGTATAGACAGTGGATTTCCCAATATATTTCAAATATTTCCATATATCTTTCTTTGCCTGCCTTCCTTCCTTTCTTCTTGCCTTCCTTTCCTTCTTTTTCCTTCCGTCCTTCCTTCCTTCCTTCCTTCCTTCCTTCCTTCCTTCCTTCCCTTTTCTTTCTTTCATCAGTGATATATCTATATTACTTAAGAGATAGCAACTATAGGAATGGGTAATGATTTGGCAGATTCAGACATTAGAGAGAGCCACAAGACAGCACACATTATAAATCGATGTCCCTTGTGCTGACATCAGGGCAGGAAATGTACACAGAATATGTAAAGAAGCAAAGTGGTTCCCATCTGGTATTTTTTCCTTACTTCCCCCCATCATAACTCAAATCCCCAGCTCTCAGAATATGCTGAGCATGAGTTGTTTTGATATCCTATTTCTGCTTTATAAAACTTCCTCTCCCTCCCCCTTTCCCTCTCTATATAAAGGAAGTTGATAAACCAGTGATTGAACCTGAAATAAGAGTATGTTGCCTTGAGCTCATCTTCACTTCTCTGGACCTTCCACTTACATGAAATGAGGGAAGAAAGTGTGGGACAGTCTCCTAAATTCTCTTTCATTTCTAACATTCTCTGAAGAAAATTGTTAAAGTTGGTCCAAAATTATAAGTTCTACTCTCTGAAATGTTTGAGACAAGATAGTGTCATTGCTAGACTTGAGCAAACATTTTAGCAGGTGCAGAAATAGGCCTGTGGGTACAAATCAAAACGGTACTTTGACTCTTTCAGAAGCTATACCAGTGTGATTAGAATGCTGCTAAAGAATCAGCAAAGTTTGGTGAAAGTTTCCACAAGCACCTTCTTTTCTCATAGACTAAACATCATGCCATATCTGAGGCTGAAGTAATTGATTTTACTTTCTCAGCAGAGTTGCTACCAAAAGGGGTGTGTGTGTGTGTGTGTGTGAGAGAGAGAGAGAGAGAGAGAGACAGAGACAGAGAGAGAGAGACAGAGATTAAAAGTTACTTTTTAGGGGTGCCTGGGTGGCTCAGTGGGTTAAAGCCTCTGCCTTCAGCTCAGGTCATGGTCTCAGGGTCCTGGGATCGAGCCCCGCATCAGGCTCTCTGCTCCGCGGGGAGCCTGCTTCCTCCTCTCTCTCTGCCTGCCTCTCCGCCTACTTGTGATCTCTGTCTGTCAAATAAATAAATTAAAATTTTTTAAAAAAGTTACTTTTGAGGGGTGGGTTTTTATTTTCATCACACCTTAATGAGTCAAGAGTCTAAAATTTCTTGCAGTCTCTCCTTGGCCAGTTTGCTTCTTCCACTGCTCAGACTTGTTTTATATTGCAGTAATCATTTTATACTTTAGTAAAAAACATTTACACTCTTTGGCTTGCAGTTATTGTTAAAAGTGTACAGGCTTGAGAAAACACATGCTTCATAAACCAAAACTGTAAGTCTTTCTTGGTTTTTAAACTGAAAAAATTCACCCAATCCAGTCCTTTCTCTTTGTTTCATGATCCATTTTATTTCTTCTCCTAGAGTAAAACAAATTCAATCCCTAACTATGTTTACCCTCATCAGCTCCTTCTACTGGCTAAGGCAGAAAATAATGGAGTGGAAAATGAGGTCTTTGATTATAAATTTTTCTAAAAAGACTTGTGTTCAAAATACATTTCTTTCCCCTGTGAAGGTAGTTTCTGTGGTTTTGTTTTGTTTTGTTTTGTTTTTTGATGTAATGTTCCATGATTCATCGTTTGCTTATAACACCCAGCGGTCCGTGCTACACTCCTTCCTTAATACCCATCACCAGGCTAACACATCTCCCCATCCCTCCCCTCTAAAACCCTCAGTTGGTTTCCTGGAGTCCATAGTCTCTCATGGTTCAAACTATTTCAGAGTAGCCCATTGTACTCTCTAAAACATCAGAAAAGAAACTCAAGCAATGAAGTCCATGGGTGAGCTCAGAAAGCCTAGAAGCCATGATCAAGTTCCCCATTCTTCTTGTGTAGCCTGCTAACAACAGCTTGGTCTCATTTACTAATGTCTAGTCCGCTTTCCAGTCAATCACATGTGCACTAAAACATTTATATTTGGGCTGAAATATTCAATAATTATCTTATCATGAATCACTTTGCACATTAACATGATTTCAGACTTCAGACTTCATCACTCTGAGGCTGCTAAAGACAACTTTATAAGGACAAAATCATGAAGGCACTTATTTTCTTGTTTTTAAATAATAGTTAAGGAGGGGCGCCTGGGTGGCTCAGTGGTTTAAGCCTCTGCCTTCGGCTCAGGTCATGATCTCAGGGTAATGGGATCGAGTCCCGCATAGGGCTCTCTGCTCGGCAGGGAGCCTGCTTCCCTCTCACTCTCTCTGCCTGCCTCTCTGCCTACTTGTGATCTCTCTCTGTCAAATAAATAAATAAAAAAAATCTTAAATAATAGTTAAGGAAAGAATTAGATAAACTTCAGCCTCCCAAACAGTAGGTGAAGTATATTATATATTGCGTATATGTTGAAATGTGCCATTTAATAGATGGAGTAAGGGAAACTTTTCAAGATTCACTACTACCTTTCAACTCCAAACTTGTATCAAGCAGAACATTGCTAAATTTTGTCTTATCTGGTCATTATCACATTTTTCAAATGATTATGAAATAGATGATTAATATTTTTTTAATTCTGAGTTACTTTTTTAATTAATTAATTAATTTTTTATTAACATACAGTGTATTACTTTTAATTTTTTTTCAGGCAAGGGATCTGGTAAGATCTAATATTATATGAATGAATTTTCTTTCTTTGTTGTTTTTTAATGTTAAAAATTGGATATATACACAAAGTAGTATTTATAATATGTGCAAATTACACCCATCACCAGCTTAAGGGTCAAAACTTTATAACCACATATAAGCCCTATCCTATTTTCCCCTTGCACAACAACCTAAGTTAACGATTGTCCTGAATTTCACTTCTGCTATTCTATGACTTTATGTTTTAAGCCTTTGCCATGTATATACATCATCAAACAGATCATTTCATTTTACATGTTTTTGAAATTGATGTATATGGAATAATAGTGTAGGAATTCTCTGGTAACTTCTCTTCTCTCAATAGTATACTCTTGAGAGTCATTCATGTTGATGGATACAGCTTTAATTCACTTGTTTTCAGTTCTGTCTAGAATTACTTTAATAGACACCATTTTATTTTTCCATTTTCTTTTCAATCAATGTTTGGGTGGTTCCATATTTCTCTGCTGTCCCAGTGAACATTAGGCATAACTCCTAAAACACATATGCACGATTTCTCTAAAAATTCCTGGTTTGTGGTGAATAGACATTTCAGCTTCATAAACATTACCAAATTGTTTCTAAAGTAGTTGTACTAATTTATATTATTAATAATGCCATCAGAATGTAAGCAGTCCCATTGATCCGCAATATTGCCAATACTTGTTATTGTCCAGCTTTCAGTATGTCTATCTGATGGGTGTAAAACATAAGTTCATTGTCCTTTGCATTTGTATTTTGAAGACCACTAATGATGGTGAACATATTTTCATATACTTATTAGTCATTTTTATTCCTTCTCTAAAGTGTCTCTTAAGTCCTTTACCAATTTGATAACATTATTTGTCTTTTCTTGTTAATTCTTGTAAAATTTCATAACATATTCAGAAAAAAAGCTACTTTATTAACTCTCTCCTTGCAACAGGTAATTCGTATTTCCATATCCTTATCATATTTTTGCTGAACACACATTTTATTGTTAATGAAGTTAAATTTGTCAATCTTTAACAATTGCATTTTTGTGTTTTTATTTTTAAGATCCTTACTTAGTCTTATATTATAAGATATTCTTCTGTATTTTCTCCTATAAACATTAACATTTGCCTTTAGAATTGAATTTTTGTAAGATGTGGTTTGAGAGTTTAACTGTTTCTGTATGGGTAACAAATTGTTCCACCATTTTTTTTTAAATACCCTATTCTTTCCCCCATGAAGTGCTACTCCATGTTTGTCAAAATCGAATGTCTTTATATGCAGTCTTATGTCTGGGTTTTTATTATGTTTGATTGATCCATTTCTCATGTTCCACTATAATAGTGTTAAGACTTAGAGTTTGATTATAAGTCTTCATTTCAGATAGCAGAGTTGTCCTATCTTATTCATCTTCAGAAATACCTTGGCTATATTCAGATCCTTTGTTCTTACATATAAATCTCATAATTAACTTATCCAGTTCCACAAAACATGTTATTGGGATCTTTATTAGAATTACATCGGATTAGGTCAATTTGAGAAGCATTAATGTCTTTGTGATATCTGGCTTCTAATTCATGGACATGGTGTAATTCTCCATTTATTTATGTCTTTTTTAATGTCTTTGAATGAAGTTTTTACTTTTTTTCTGCATTATGGACTTTATATCTTTTTAGATTTATAATTTAAGTGTATTATCTCCAGGTAACATCCAAGTAAGTGACACACTTTTTAATTATATTTCCTGTTTGTTGGAGATGTAAAGAAATTTATTTGGAATTTGTTCATTAATTTTTTTTAATCCAGCAACTACTAAGTGCTTTTATAAGTTCTAATAATATGTCTGTACATTCTTTTGGGTTTTCTATGTAGATAATTTTATCATCTGCATATAATGATAGAATTTTTTATTTTTTCCCCAATATTTGTATATTTTTTCCCGGCCTTACTTCTAGAGCTTGAGTTACCATACAATGTTGAACAGAAAATCTTGCAGTATCTTTGTAATTTTCCCTAATCTTAAAATAGTGTTTTAAGTATCTGATTATTATAAATTGTTCTTGTTATAGATATTTGTGTAGATAAACTTATCTGGTTAAAAAGTTCTCATGTACTTTTAGTTGCTACATTTGTTTGCTTATCTGTGGAAGTTGAATTTTATTAAACATATTTTCTTCATAAGATGATAATTTTTTCTCAATATTTGATGTGCTTATAGCAATTGGATTTTAAAGTTATTAAATCAATCTTGAATCTTTGGTTGACCTAACTTTTTTTTTCAATTTTTTATTTAAATTCTAGTTGGTTAACATATATGGTAAAATTGGTTTCAGGTGTAGAATTTAGTGATTCATCACTTAATACCCAGTGCTCATCACAATTGACTTCCTTAATACCTATCATCCTTTTAGCCTATCCTCTGCCCATATCCCTCCATCAACCCTCAGTTTATTCTCTATAGTTGAGTCTCTTATGGTTTGCTTCCCTCTCTTATTTTTTCCTTCCCATATGTTCATTTGTTTTTTTTTCTTAAATTCCCCATATGAGTGAAATCATATGCTATTTGCCTTTCTCTGACTGACTTATTTCACATAGCATAATACACTCTAGCTCCATCCATGTTGTGTCCACATCATTGCAAATGGCAAGATTTCGTTCTTTTTGATGGCAGTGCATGCATACATGTGTGTATATGTGCACGTGCGTGTGTGTGTGTGTGTGTGTATCACACTTTCTTTATCCATTCATCAATCAATGGACATTTGGAGTCTTTCCATAGTTTGACTATTGTTGATAATGCTGTTATAAATATTGGGGGGCCTGTACTCCTCCAAATCTGTATTTTTGTAAACTGTAGAAAAATATTTAGTAATAAAATTGCTGACTCATAAGGTAGTTCTACTTTTAACTTTTTAAGGAACCTCTGTACTGTGTTCCAGAGTGCCTCCTTCAATTTGCATTCTCACCAACAGTGTTAGAGGGCTCCCCTTTCTCCACATCCTCACCAACACCTAATGTTTCCTGTGTTGTTAATTTTAGCCATTCTGACAGGTTTTGATTGTGGTTTTGATTTGTATTTCCCTGATGATGAATGCCGTTGAGCATCTGGATGTCTTCTTTGGGAAAATGTCTATTCATGTCTTCTGCCCTTTTCTTAACTGGATTATTTGGTTTATGGGTGTTGAATTTGATAAGTTCCTTGTAGATTTTGGATACTAACCCTTTATCAGATATGTCATTTGCAATATCTTCTCCTATTCCATCAGCTGAATTTTAGTTTTATTGATTGTTTCCTGCATAGCACAGAAACTTTTAATCTCTTGATAAAGTCCCAATAGTTCATTGTTGCTTTTGTTTCCCTTGCTTCTGGTGATGTGTCTAGTAAGAAGTTGCTACAGCTGAGGTCAAAGAAACTGCCACCTATGTTCTCCTCTAGAATTTTGATGGATTCCTTTCATCCATTTTGAAGTTACTTTTGTGTATGATGTAAGAAAGTGGCCCAGTTTTCCCAACATTATTTGTTGAAGAGACTGTCTTTTTTCCCACTGGATATTCTTTCCTGTTTTGTTGAACATTAGTTGACTATAGAGGTGTGGTGGACCTAACTTTTTAACATTGTATTACCTTTTCTTGTGCTCTGATGGATTTTGTTACTACTATTTAGTTTAGGAATTTTTCTTTTTAAAGATTTTATTTATTTGAGAGAGGGAGATAGTGAGAGAGAGCATGAGTACGGAATGGGCAGAGGCAGAGGGAGAAGCAGACTCCCTGATGATCAGGAAGCCCGATGTGGCGCTCTATCCCAGGACCTGTATATCATGACCTGAGCCAAAGGCAGTCGCTTAACCAACCGAGCAATTCAGGCACCCCTAGTTTAGGATTTTTGCATCAGTGTTCAAGGGTGAAACTGGACTGTAAGTTTCCTTTCTCTTACTTCTTCATCAGCTTTTGGAATAAGGTTATATCAGCTTTAAATAAATAGACCTGTAGTTGAGGTCCTTCTTTTCTATTAATTGGAGTTAATAGCATGCAATTGGGATCAACTATTCCTTGGATAATTATTAGAACTTTAGAATTTGCCTAGAAGATCACCTGAGGTTTTTGTCTTTTTTTTTTTTTGAGGGAAAATTTTTCACTACATATTTATTTGTTGGCTATAGAACTAAGAAAATATCCTCTTTCTTTAGTCAGTTTGACTAAGTAAGCTTTTTCTAGGAATTTGTCCATTTCAAATTTGTTTACATAAAGTTGTTCCTATAATCCTTAAATTTTATATATATATATATATATTTTAAGATTTTATTTATTTATTTGACATAGAGAGATCACAAATAGGCAGAGAGAGAGGGGGAAGCAGGCTCCCCACTGAGTAGAGAGCCCGATGCGGGGCTCAGTCCCAGGACCCTGGGATCATGACCTGAGCCGAAGGCAGAGGCCTTAACCCACTGAGCCACCCAGGTGCCCCTTAAATAACATATTTTTAACATCTGTAGGATTTATGATTATGTTCTTTTTCCCATTTTTATTTTGTTTATTTGCCCTTTTCTCTGTTTGGGTGTGTCCCAAGAGAAATGTGTCAATTTTATTAATTTCCCAACAACCAAACTTTAGTTTTGTATTTTGTATTTTGTATCTTTTATTTCACTACATTCTGGTCTCTCTATGTTACTGATTTCAGTATCAAATTTCTTTGTGTTTATTCCTTTTTTTTAATGTTTTAGTTAGGTTATTTGTTTATTGATATTTGGCTTTGTTTTTCAAAATTAAACATTCAATTGTGCAAATTAAACTTTAATTATCTATGCTTTACAGGTTGATATGTAGTACTTTTATTACAGTTAAATTATAAATATATTCTATTTTCCTTTAAGATTTCTTTTGTGACCCCATCCATTGTTAAAAGTACATATTTTGTTTTTAATTTCTAATCATAAGGGATTGTTCCTACTTTTCTTACTATTTGTTTCCTAATAAATTGGATTATGTTCAAAGAATGTGATCTGGATGCTATTAATTCTTTGAAGTTTGTTGATACTTATGGTATAGCATATGTTTATTTTAAATGCTCATTATGTGCTTGAGAAAAATACATATTCTCAAATTCTGGGTATAATTATGATTTATACAAACATCATTTTTTGCTCTTAAATCTTCAGTATCCTTTCTGACTTCTGCAGCTCAGTATACCAATTACTCAGGGTGGAGTGCACGGAGTTATAATTGTAGTTGAGATTGCTATCATCTTTGTCTCTGTTAAGTTCATTGTGGTATCTTCAACATCAATATTGTTTTCATCAAAAGCATTAGTGACTCAAGATTATTCTGAATTCCTCTCATTGCCTTGTATAATTTCACTGGTGGTAAGCATATGCTTCAAATATTCTCTTAATGAACAATTTGTGTTCCTTGTTGCAAGTGAAATTGTCTTCATTTCAGACAAAGAGAGAAGGAAATGAAAACATAATACTCAGAAATTTGAGGGTTCTTTTGTTACATAGGAACTGAAATTAAATATAGTCCCTTGTTTGTGAATGAAACATTTGAAAGTACATCCAGGAAGCCGAATTGATTTGTGAAAGCCTGTGCTTTTTTTTTTTTAATTGTATTTATTTTTTTGACAGAGAGAGAGATCACAAGTAGGCAGAGAGGCAGGCAGAGAGAGAGGGGGGGAAGTAGGCTCCCTACTGAGCAGAGAGCCCTATGCGGGGCTGGATCCCAGGACACTGAGATCTTGACCTGAGCCAAAGGCAGAGGCTTAACCCACTGCGCCACCCAGATGCCCCAAGCCTGTGCTTTTTTGTATTTGTAATTAGTACTGGAGGGCAAAAAGCAACCCAAATTTCTAAGATGGCAAAGAAAGTTGGTGAAAACAGCAGTCTTTGTTCATCTATTGCATCTAGTTGTGACCCTGGAATGCTATTTTATGACTAGAACTTTGATCTCCTTCATTCTCTCACTTTGATTTAATGTAGCACAAACAACACAATGTTTCTGAAAGCACAGAAGAATAAAATTCTCTAGTTAAACGTGCAGTAAGTATTCTGTTCCTTGGGCTTGCATGGAACCCAAGGGTGAAAAGAATAATGGTCAGTGGAAAAAAAAAAAAAAAAGAAAGAAAGAAAGAAATTTTGTTGATTTACCTGTCCATATCTATGGTAAATCCCTTTAAAAAAGAAAAAGAAATTTTGTTCCCTTTAAATATTCTTCTAATAAAACTTACAGGGTAAGAAACCTTCCATGTTTATTTCTCTGCTTCCTGTTTTATACAGTCTGGTTTGGGATGAGTCATCCAGTGCAGAGAAAGGAAATTTTCCTAAGCCCCATCTGAGAAAGTTTTTTTTTGCGTGACAAAATCTACAATCCCTCTTACAAAGTGACTAGAATTCCTGATAAAATTCCTGAACAATGATCTAATTAATAACTCCCTAAGGAAAGTGAAAGCTACCCACTCCCTTTGTATATACTAACAGTCTCAAACCAGAACTTTAAAGATACAATTATATCATCCAGTCAGACTTGTGACTCAGATAATAATCTTTAACAGGACATTCCTTTCCATTATTTTACATTATTTTCTGTATTTGGCCATAAGACAAAAATATTTGAATTAGTTTTATCTGGAGTCTCTTCCCTCGAGGTTAGCTGGATATAAGTCTTCTTCACATGTTTATAAGCAGTTTATCTAAGAGGTTAACAGAGTTTCTGAAGAGGGAGACATTACAAGTCTATCTGGATAAATATAAGACCTTTGAGAAAATATAGTTAAAGGGCTTTTTAAAAAATATTTGATTTATTTGAGAGAGAGAGAGAAAGAGCACGCACAAGTAGGAGGGAAGGGCAGAAGGAGAAGTAGACTCTGATAAGCAGGGAACCAGATGGATTGGGAACCCAATCCCAGGACCCTGGGATCATGACCTGAGCCAAAGGCAGACACTTAATGGACTGAGTCACCCAGGCACCTCAACAGACTGGACTTTAAAGATGAATAAGATTTTGATATGCAGAATTGAGAATACTAATTCCAAAAAGGATGAAATTCCAAAACTGGACAAAAATGTAAGTTTTTATTTTATAATTTTTGTATCTTTTTCCCCCTCACCCCACTCCCCTCTATTTAAAGTAAAATAGAACACTTTAACCAAGTGTATGAAATTCCTGTCTAAATTAACGGGAGAAAATACCAATTTTAAATTATTCAAATAATCCTGATACGCTAAATAAATATTTAGTTATTTTAAAGCATAAATTTTTCTGTTTAAATGCACATGTTAATACACTAATTCGCTAAGAGATTATAATTACTGATTCAATCAAGGCATTAATTACAAAGACAAGTACCCCAATAATCCTGTATTAAATGTTTACTTATTATATTAAAGCTCCAAGTCTCATGCTTTCAGTAACTTGTTGAAGTATTAGATGCATTTAGACATTATATTTATTAGAAATAGTCATTTCAAGATTAAATTACAGAAACAGAAAAGATGTATTTTAAACATACACACAAACCCATAACCCAAAGGATTAATGGGGACTGTCTTTTACAATACACGTCATATGAAAAAGACTCTAAATCAGATCTCTAAACCCAGTTGGTGTGTCCCCTTCCCAATAAATATAAACCCTGGTAATATAGTGAAACATCAGGTAAAGGTGATATATGAGGTACAAAAATATACAAGCAGCTCACTATTCCAAAGTGTTTTTCCTCTCTCCTCAGTGAAAAACTTAAAGCCTTAAAGCCAATACAGCTGAGACAGGTACTAAGTTACACAATCCTCATTTTTTCTCTTTTCTTAGAAAACTGTTCCTATGTTGGTGAGCTGTTTTTGCTGTAATTGGACAAGTTAAATAGGAGAGGGATTCTAGTTACCAACTACAGGAGCTGGCTCCAGCCCATTAAACTGTGAACCACGAAACTGTTTTACTAAAGCTGACTTTGTGTTCAGGGGCCATTATTTTGGAAGCATTTTCTTGGCACCGAGTGGATATCTGAACATGAGCAAGTCCAAATACGCTAACAGATGTCTCTGAAGCAAGAGCAGTCTACAACCAGATTTTCACTTCAGTTAGGAATATTTTTCCATCCTATTTTAAATAAACTTTTAATTTTACAGTAGTTTTAGATTTATAGAAAATTGCTAAAATAGTACAGAGAGGGTCCATATGCTGCACATTCAGTTGCCCCTATTACAAACATCTTATGTTAATTACTATATTTGTTACAACTGATGAACCAATATTGATAATGTTGAGGGTAGAGTATGTAAATAAATTCATTGAAATCCTTCTGGCCAAGAGACTTGTCCCTTTACCTTCAGTTATTTATTTAAGCACTTTTTATTTATCATTTATATCACTGTTTACTTGCTTATATCAGTATGGACTCATGGGTATTTACTTTATACTTTGAATTATAATCAAATACTATTATTTATTTTTTGTTGGAACTGATGAAAGATATTTGGAAGGCAGGCAGGCAGGGGCAAGTTGCCCCCCACCCTAAGAGGAAACCACCTTGAAAAGGATTTTACCCCACCTTGGAAGGAGCCCTCCACCCTTTTCCATGTGACAAAAAACTGACTGGACGAGGTGCAGGGAAGCTTGATCAGATTAAAACAGCCTGCCAACAAGCTTAAAAAAAAACCCTAGACTTAGAAATCCCGGTGGCAACCCTGTGGGGTCCCCTCCCTCTTCAGGAGCTTTGTACAATCACTTTGCTATCAATCAACAAACCTTGCTTTGCTGTCCACCACTCTGTCTGGTCCACCACTTCATTCTTCGAAGCAGCTTGACAAAAAACCATGGGCACCGACGGAGAAGAAATCCTGTAACAAAACTGTCCTGGCTTTGGCTAGTAAGGGTCCTTTCAGCTGGTTCCTATGTCCCTTTGACATAATCATTGTGGATTTTTTTGTTGTTTTTTGTTTTTTTGCACTACTTTCTGGCACAAAATGCTCTAGGCCCATCATGCACTTCTCCTACCACAATTCGAAAATCAGCCATTTCTCCATGGAGCTCCATTTCTTTTTAGCATTAGTTATTCTGGTTTCCATGGGGGTTGCTTGCATGTAGGACCTCTCAGCTGACTGAATAAGGAAATATAAGTGTGCATACTATATATATATATTATATATGCATTCGCATATATATAAATATTTCTATATGACAACATTAGTACCTATATTAAATCTAACTATGAGTTCATACTTATGTTTCCAACTATAATCCATTATCACATGGATTATTTTAGCCTTTCTACCTTGCTCATCTCTAACTTCTTACTCCAATAGTGAGAAACCTGGCTCCCACCACCCACCATTTAGTTGTTCTGTTCAGTATCAGTATACATGTAAAGTGTTGTCAGAACTGTTAACTATGTTCCCATGGGAAAAATCCTTATCATCTAGAATACAGTGCTTATGCGCTGTTTCTTTTGGCTTTGGTCTTAACAGATTCTACTCATGTCCAAAGTTAGTTAGGCCAGGACCTTTTGCCCCCTTCCCTTTAAGTAAGATTATTTCATATATTTGTAATAATGAAAGTATTTTGTCTTACTCTGTATTCCATTCTGAGATCCCCCAATCTTCTAAATTGTGTATAATTTATATATATTAAGGCTTACTTTTTGTGCTCTAAAGTTTTGGGTACTTAACCAAATTCATAGTGTCATGTATCCACTATTACAATATCATAAAGAGTATGCCCTAAAAATATCTCTTGCCTTAGTTTCCCTGTGTATAAAATAAATGGGAATTCTAACCTTCTGTTTCCCACACTTGCCTGCCCTTGTCCCATTTTTTGTTTGTTTTAGCTATGATTTGTGAGGTAGTTTTTTTATTAGAGAGAAAAACAAAAACAAAAACAACCTCTGTAATCTTCACTTTGATTTTCATAACACAAACTTTCCAAATAAATCATTCCAATATTCTTTCAATAGGAGAAAGGAATTCTGACTCTAAAGTTTCTCAGACTTAGACCAAATAAGATTTTAAAACTAAGCTACTTCCCTTCCTTTCTGCCCAAATTCTATAGTAGCTGTATTTAGTAAGTAGTATGACTGTGAAGTACATGTATCAGAATTATCTCTTCAACCAAAGAAAATACTTTTTGAGGAGAGGCTACTATAAAGCAGTGGAAATAGAAATAATCCATGGTCAGTGTCTTTAAACTGCTTATCTTCTGGGAAACCAATAAGGTAGCCATGTCAAATGTGACAGTAAAGACAAAGAGTGCTCTGGGAGAAATGGGACTCTGTATCCTTGGAAAGATTTCCAGATTTCTGGAAAGAGGAGCTGCACTGATATTGGCCTCAAAGTATATAGAGGAATTTTGATAGATGGTGATATATCATATGGAAGGATAGTCCAAAGAGCAGCATGAGCCAAGGCATGGATGTGAGGAATTATAGGACATACTTGTGTAATGTAAGGTAGTGATCTCTGATGGCTGGACACCAATAACTGTGAGAGTAAATTGGAAGGGAAGGTGGGAAAGGCAGCTTAGGGTGAATTGAGATTTCATTCTAAATATGATCCAGAGGAATGATTTTGTTGTTGCTGCAGTTTTAGCAAAGAAGTAACAAATTCCAGGCTGTGTTTCAGAAAACCGAAGTATGGCAGCAGTGTATATGGAGGATAACTTTGATTGGGGACTGACCAGAAATAGGGACATTACTTAGGATGTTTTTACTGAAGTCTTTAGATTGGATCTAGAGGTTTGAATAATGGGAATGGCACTAGAGGGCAGAGAAAGACGAATGGATGGGAAGGTTAATGGTGGGGTACCCAAGCTGGCCTCCTCCTGCAAAGGACAAAGTGACAGTTCTGAATACTGCAAGTCTGTACTCAGCAATACTGCAGCACTTCATTATAGTGGCATACAGTAAGTGTTCAATAAAGGGTGCTTGTTGTTAACTGTATCACAGGCTTTCCCTTGAAATGGAAAGGGTGGTGGAGACTTTGGAGGACAAAATACAGAAACTTGTCCACGGTATAATTCTATCCTGTCTCCTTTTACTCTCAACTAAAATAAAACAAAACCATTTTTTGCTCTCCTGCTTATATATTTACATCATATTTGCCAAATATCCTCTTAGTGAGAAATCAATTTTTTGTTGCTTACTTGTATTCTTTTCCAAATGAGAGAATACTTTTATAGACATTTGGATAAGAATTAAAATAAAATGAAACATGTTCTGCGTACTTCAAGGTTTGATTCACCATGACAACCAATACTTTCTATTATACATCAGCAGACTTCTTTTAACCTCCATTTGCCATTATGCTTCTTGAAAAAAACTTGATAACACTGTCCCATACATTTATATAGCTACACTTTAAACACAATTCAGCTCCTGAGACACTGCATGCCCTTTCTTCCACTGGCAAGAACAAAGCTCAGAAATAATAACAAATGTGTGGCATTTATCGAATGCTTGGTATATGCTCTGAATTTTGTTGGAGTGTTATGTATTATTTTATTTAATCATCAAGAAAATCCTAACAATAAGCAGGTAACAAATGTTAATGACTAGTGATATTATAGTTGTCACTCTTTGTAGCCTTTTGACTGCAGACAATAGCTCATTTATTAAGGTTTTCCTTTCCTGAACCTCTGTTTTTCGAAGAAGTGTTTCCCCTTTTTTTTTTTTAAAGATTTTATTTATTTGACAGACAGAGATCACAAGTAGGCAGAGAGGCAGGCAGAGAGAGAGAGGAGGAAGCAGGCTCCTTGCTAAGCTGAGAGCCCGATGTGGGACTCAATCCCAGGACGCTGGGATCATGACCTGAGCCAAAGGCAGAGACTTTAACTCATTGAGCCACCCAGGTGCCTCAAGTGTTTCCCTTTTATCTTCATCTCTGCCTCTTCTCTTTTTCCAGCCTTAATGATGTAGAGAAGCCTGGCCAAGATGTTTTCATCTTTTATGGACTAAATTATGTCCCCTGTCAAAGGACATATGTTTAAGTATTAATTTCCAGTGTACCTATATTTAGAGACTGGGACTTTAAAGAGGTGGCAATTAAGGTTAACTGAGATTGTATGATTGGGCCCTCATCCAATATGAGATGTCCCAATAAGAAGAGACATCAGGGGTGTGTGTGTGCACAGAGGAAAGACCATGTGAAGCCACAGCAAAAAAGTGGCCATCTGCAAGCCAAAGAGAGAGGCCTCGAAAGAACCTAAATTGCTGAAACTTTGATCTTGGACTTCTGGCCTCCAGAACTGTGAGAAAATAAGTTTCTGTTGTTTAAGCCACCCAGTCTTTGGTACGTTTTTATAGCAGCTCTGACAAATAAATATACTATCTGACCATAAGATTTTTCAATTTTATTTTACTTCTAAAATCTTCAACTTCAAGGGCCCTGGCCACAAAGTAATTTTAAATGAATTTATGTCATTTTTTCTATTTTACTCAATTACAAAATATTTTCTACTTTTCACTGTGGCTTCTTTGACCAATAGGCTATTAAGTAGTATGATACTTAATATCTGGACATTTGGGAATAATCTAATTATCTTTCTGTTGTTGACTTCTATAATTCTACTGTGGTAAGAGAACATAACATATACTCTACAATTTCAGTATTTTGAAATGTATTGTTTTTGGCTTAGACAAATGTCTATTTTAGTACGTGGTGCATATGCACTAAAAAATAACTTGCATTCTGTACTTGCTGAGTGTTATGCTTTTGTAAACATTAATTCTATATTCTGCTTTTTTTGTCTGCTTTTTTTTATCACTTACTAAGAGAGATATATCTTCTCACATATTTAATGCCAAGCATTCAAAGACCTTATTTTTACATTGTGGCTCTTGTAAACAGATATACTTGTTGGTCTGTTTTTTGTTGTTTGTTTGTCTTAGTAAGCAACAACCTTTGTCATTTACGTGGACTGCTAAATCCAATTATATATAATATAATTATTGGTATAATTTGATTTAAGCCCACTATCTTGGTATTCATTTCCTTTTATTCATTTTTTTCTGTTCCATGTTTCTTATTTATTTATTCCTTCTGTTTTTCATTCTTTTTTTATGAAGTGTTTTTATTATTCCATATTATTTTAACATTTCACATGATTTTATTTCTTCCATTAACTTCTTGGGTAAACTGTTTTGCCTTATTATTTTAGTGGTCACCCTGGAGATTACAATAGATATCCTGAACTTAAATATTCTACCTTAAATCATTGGTACTTTTCAAGTATTGTAGGAACCTTACCACAGTTTATTTTTTTTTTACCCCTTTCCAAACTCTGAGCTATTATTTTTATGTATTTTATTTCTACTACAAATATCCTGTTGAATATATAAAAGCAAAAGAAAGGGAAATTAAAGCATACCATTATAGAAAGTCATCAAAGCACACTGCCACTTTCCAACGACCACACAGGAGAATAAGGCACAAAGAAGTCAGCTTCAAGAGAATGGGAGCAGGGGTTGGCAGCTGAGAAGACCACTGCTCAGAACAATTCCTCAGTCTGGATTTATTAGATACAAATAACGGTCAACAAAGGAGTTGAAGGAGATTATAAATAAACAAGATATGTATGATCAAGTAGTATAGGATTTGTGGTTGAGTAAAAACATTTAAAAGAATCACCTAATTAACTACAGGTGATCTCTGGAGAAGGGGAGATAACAGAAAAAAAGAAGCAGGTGGTATTCCACCCTGAGCTGGGGAGATAACAGAAAAAAAGAAGCAGGTGGTATTCCACCCTGAGCTGGCCAGGCCTTCTCAGCTGCTGGGCTTCAAGGATGTATATCATCCTTTCCTCCAGAGGCCTGTTGCTGGTACAACAACAACAAAAGAAGATGATAGAGAGAGAGAGAATAAATAAAAGAACTACAAAATGGCAGAAACAACAAAATGTCAGTAAGGCCTTACCTATTAGGAATTCCTTTAAATGTAAATGAATCAAATTCTCCAATCAAAAAGCATACAATGGTTGAATGGATGAAAAGCAAGACTCCACTTCATGTTGCCTATACAAGACTCACTTCAGATTTAAAAACACATATAGGATGAGTGAAGGGATGAAAAATCATCAAGAGGATAAAAAGATTGTAAGTATGTATGCACCCAATATTAGGGTACCTAAATATAGAAAGCCAATATTAACAAACCTAAAGGGAGAAATAGACAAAATACATGATAGTAGGGAACTTTAATATACCACTTTCAACAATGGATAAATTATGTAGACAAAATTAATAAGGAATTATTGGATTTGAACTAAATTTTAGACAAAAGAACCTAACAGACACACAGAAGAGTCCATCTAAGTGGCAGAATACACATTCTTTCTAAGTGCATGTGGGACATTCTAAGGAATAGATCATTTGTTAGGTAACAAAACAAGTATTAACAAATTGAAGAAGATTAAAATTGTATCAAGTATATTTTCCAACCACAATAATATAAAACTAAAAATCAGTATTAGAAGAAAAACTGGAAAAGAGACAAATAGATGGAAATTAAACATCACACTCCTAAATACTCAGTCAAAAAAGAAATAGAAAATTTAAAAGTATCTTGAGACAAATGAAAATGAAAACACAGTATAAAAGATGCTATAAGACTTTGTTTTCCTGAACCTCTTATGGGATACAGCAAAGCATTCCTAAGAGGAAAGTTTATAGTGATAACTACTTATTTGAAGAAAAAAGAAGTATCTCAAATAAACAACCTATCTCAAATGAAGACCTTAAAGAACTAGAAAAAGAACAAACTAACCTCAAAATTAGCAGAAGGAAGGAAATAACAAAGTTAAGACTTTAAATAAAGAAAATAGACACCAGGAAAACCATATAAAGAAAATAGACACCAGGAAAACCATATAGAAGGTCAAACTAAGCTGGATTTTTAAAATACAAACAAAATTGTCAAATCTTTAGGTAGACTAACCAAGAAAAATACAAGGGAAAATTCAAACAAAATCAGAAGTGGAA
The DNA here is from genome assembly GCF_922984935.1 of Meles meles. Lineage (NCBI taxonomy): Eukaryota > Metazoa > Chordata > Mammalia > Carnivora > Mustelidae > Meles > Meles meles. The sequence goes on from NC_060068.1 coordinate 132,318,959, forward strand.
GAGGAGACATTACCACTAATACTGTGGGAATACTAAAAATCATGAGGTTGCTATGAACAATTATAGACCAACAAATTGGATAATCTAGATAAAATGGATAAATATCTGGAAACAAATAACCTACAAAGTCTGAATCACAAAAAAAAGAAGACCTAACAGACCAATAACAAGTAGTATGATTGAATCAGTAATTTTTTAAAAGATTATTTATTTATTTATTTGACAGAGATTGCAAGTAGGCAGAGAGCCAGGCGGGGGGGGGGGGGGGGGGGAAAGCAGGCTCCCTGCTAAGCAGAGAGTCTGATGCAGGGCTCAATCCCAGGACCCTGAGATCATGACCTGAGCCGAAGGCAGTGACTTAACCCACTGAGCCACCCAGGCACCCCTGAATCAGTAATTTTTTTTTAAAGGAAGAAAGAAAAAAAGTGCTAGAAAGGAAAATCCCAGGACCAGATGATTTCACTGGTGAATTCTAACAAACATTTAAAATAGAATTAACACCAATCCTTTTCAAATTCTTCCAAAAAATGTAAGAGAAAGGTACTCTTCCAAACTCATTTTAGGAGACCACATTACCTTAAGTGAGGCAAGGACACTATAGAAAGAAAAAAAGAAAATTGCACCTCATATTTCTGATGATCCTGGATGCAAAAATCCTTAACAAAATAATACCAAAGTGAATTCAACAGCACATTAAAAGGATCTTAAACCATGATCAAGAGGGACTCGTCCCTGGGAAGGAAGCATGATTCAATATACACAGATCAATAAATATGATATGCCATATTAATAGAAAGATAAAAATCACATGATTAAATCTATAGATTCCAAAAAATATCTGACAAAATTCAACATGATTTAAAACTCTTTGAAAAATTGGATATAGAAGATAGTTACCTCAACATAATACAGACCATATATGATAAGCCTACAGATAACATTATACTCAATGGTGAATGATTGAAAGCTTTTCCTCTAAGTTCAGGAAAAAGAAAAGAGTGCCCACTCTTGGGCACCTGGGTGGCTCAGTGGGTTAAGCCGCTGCCTTCGGCTCAGGTCATGATCCCAGGGTCCTGGGATTGAGTCCCGCATCGGGCTCTCTGCTCAGCAGGGAGCCTGCTTCCCTCTCTCTCTCTCTTTCTGCCTGCCTCTCTATCTACTTGTGATCTCTCTCTGTCAAATAAAAAAAAAAAATCTTTAAAAAAAAAAGAGTGCCCACTCTTATCACTCATATTCAACATAGATCTGGAAGTCCTCACCAGAGCAAAAAGGCAAAAAAAAGAAATAAAAGGCATCCAGAGGACAGGAAGAAATAAAATTGTAGATGATATAATTTTATATATAGAAATACCTAAAGACTCCATCAAAAAACTGACAGAACTAATACACAAATTCAGCACAGTTGTGGGATACAAAATTAACATTTAAAAATCAGTGGTATTTCTACACACCAACAGTGAGTTATAAAAAAATGAATTAAGAAAACAATCCCATTTATAGTAATATCAAATAGAATAAAACATAAATAAATTTAACCAAAAAGGTGAAAGAGCCATATACTGAAAACTATAAAATATTATGAATGAAACTGAAGACATAAATGGAAATATACCCTATGCTTATAGATTAAAATATTTAATACTGTGAAAATGTGCATACTACCCAAAAGCAATCTACATATTCACTGTAATTCCTATCAAAATTCCTATGGTATTTTTCACAGCAATAGAACAGACTGTACTATTCAGTACAAATACTGAAATTTGTATGGAACTGCAAACAACCTTGAGTAGGTAAAGCAATATTTAGCAAGAACAAAGCTGGAAGCATCACACTTCCTAATTTCAAAGCATATTATGAAGCTATAGTAATCAAACACAATGGTACTGAGGTACTTGGGTGGCTCAGCAAGGTAGGCTTCTAACTCTTGATTTTTTTTTTAAGATTTTATTTATTTATTTGACAGAGAGAGACACAGTGAGAGAGGGGATACAAGTAGGGGGAGTTGGAGAGGAAGAAGCAGGCTTACCATTGAGCAGGGAGCCCAATGCTGGGCTTGATCCCTGGATCCTGGGATCATGACCTGAGCCAAAGGCAGACACTTAACAACTGAACCACCCAGGCGCCCCTTAACTCTTGATTTTGTATCAGGTAATGATATCAGAGTCATGAGATTGAACCCCATGATGTAACCTACACTGAGTGTGGAGCCTGCTTAAGATTCTCTCCCTCCCTCTCTCTCTGCCCCTCCCCTCCCAATGCTTGTGCTTTCTCTCTTTCTAAAACAAAACCAAACAGAAGAGTGTGGTACTGGTATGAAATATACACACTGACCAATGGAACAGAATGGAGCCCCCAAATAAGCCATGCATATATGGTCAACTAATCTTTTCCAAGGGCACTAATAATACACAATGGGGAAAGAATAATCTTTTAAATGGAACCGGGACAACTGAATATCCACATGCAAAAAAATCTGGACTCCCAGAAATTAACCCAAAGTGCTTTACAGAGAAACATAAAATCTGAAATCAGAAACCTCCTAGAAGAAAACATAGTGAAAAGGCTCCTTGATACTGATCTTGGTAATGATTTTCTGGATCTGACACCAAAAGTACAATCAACAAAAGTAAATATTAATAAGTCTGACTGTATCAAACTAAACTAAACTAAACTAAAAAGCTCTGCACAGTAAAAGAAACCATCAACAAAATAAAAAGGCAATCTATGGAGTGGGAAAAACTATTTTCAAATCATATACCTGAAAAGCAGTTAATGTCTAAATATATAAAGTATTCATAATACTCTATACCAAAAAAATAAATAAATATGAAGTCCAATTTAAAAATAGGCAGAAAATAGAGATTTTTCCAAAGAAAGCAGACAAATGGCCAATATGTACATGAAAAAGATGCCCAATATTGCTAATCATCAGGGAAATACAAATCAAAACCACAGTGAAAAAAATATAAGCTCATGCTTGTGAGAATAGCTATCCTCAAAAAGAGATAACAAATGCTGAGGATGTGGAGAAAATAGAACCATGTTTATAGTGGGTGGAAATGTAAATTGGCACACCCAGAATGGATAACAGTATGAAGTGTCCTCAAAGAATTAAAAATCAAAGTATCAGGGTACCTGGGTGGCTCAGTTTGTGAATCTTCCAATTCTTGCTTTTGGCTCAGATCATGACCTCAGGTTTGTGAGACTGAGTCCCATGTCAGGTGCCTTGCTCAGCAAGGAGTCTGCTTGAGATTATCTCTCTCTCTCTTCCTCTACCCCTCCCCCCACTTGCACGGTCTCTCTCCCTCTTTCTAAAATAAATAAATAAATCTTTAAAGATTTTTATTTATTTCACAGATAGAGAGACAGCGAGAGAGGGAACAGAAGCAGGGAGAGTGGGAGTGGGAGAAGCAGGCTTCCCGACGTGGGGCCCGATCCCAGACCCTGGGATCATGACCTGAGCCAAAGGCAAATGCATAATGACTGAGCCACCTAGGTGCCCAATAAATAAATCTTTAAAAAAGAAATCAAAGTATCATATAATCCAGCAATCCCACTTTTGGGTATATATCCTGGAAAAATGAAATCAGTATATTGAAGAGATACCTGCATTCCTATGTTCATCAAATCATTATTCGTAATAGCCAAGATCTGAAAACACCCTAAGTGTCCACGGTTGTATGAATGGATAAAGAAAATATAAAATACATACACACACTGGAATATTATCCAGCCTTTTAAAAAAGGAGGAAATCCTTCTATTTGTAACAACTTGGATTAACCCAGAGGACATTATGCTTAGTGAAATAAGCCAGACACAGTAAGATAAACACTGCATGATTTCTTCTCTATGTGGTATCTACAAATGTCAAAGTAATAGTAACAGAGATTAGAATAGTGGTTACCAGTGAGTGGGGGCAGAAGGAGGGTTGGAAAGATGTTGGTCAAATGGTACAAACTTTTGGTTATAATATGAATAAAACCTAGAGATTCAAGTAAAGTGTAGTGAGTATAGTTAATAATACTGATTTGAAATTTCTAGAAATAATACTTGAAATTTTCTAGAAAAGTAGATCTCAACTATTCTCACCACACACAAAAAAAAAAGGGAAGAAAGAAACTAACTTTGTGAGGTGATGAGTATGTTAATTAGCCTGATTGTGGTAGTCATTTCATAGCATAAATATATATCAAAACATTACTTTGCACCCTTTAAATATATAAAATTTTTATTTGTTCATGGGTACCTGCGTGGCTTAGTTGGTTAAGCATCCAACTCTTGATTTCAGCTTAGGTCTTGATCTCAGGATTGTGGGATCAGCCCGTGTTGGGCTTGGTGTGCAGGGGAGAGTCTGCTTGAGATGATCTTCCTCTCTGTCTCACCTACCCCTGCTCATGCACTAACACTCTCTTTATCAAATAAATAAATAAAATCTAAAAAAAATTTTTTTTTATTTGTTCACTATTCCTCAATAAAGCTGGGGAGGGGGGTGCGTGGGTATAGAACTATGCTGGTGTCAATACCAAGCATGGAATTAGAGAAGTGTTCTAGGTTTCATATTGCCACAGCAGCAATCATAACCTTCTGAAACTCCATGCGTTTCTCTTTCTCCTAGAAGTGTCCGGTTGGCAATAGCAAGCCAGACTGACACCCTACTCTCAGATTTGGTAAATGTCTCTAGAAAAAGCCCACCTAGAAGGGTCTGTTCCCTCTCAGGAATATTAATTATCTATCTATGCTACCATACTTTTTCCAATGTATTTTTTCCAATATTTCTTAAATTTTGATTCTGTTATATGTGGTTGCTAGGTAGAAGGAAGAGCTTCTTAGTACTTACTTTATCCTACTTGAAAATAGAATTTCGGGGATGAATTTGAGGTGGGAAATTTCTCGACAACCTTCCTCTCATCCCTTCACCAGCTCTCCATCTTGAAAATCGCAGTGAGTCCTTAACTTAATACCAGATACTATACTAGCTTCAAGTGATACACATGTGTAATACATATATGGTCCTTGCCATTATAGAGCTTAAAACTGAGTGGGAGAATTACATTAAAAAAAAAAAAAATCAGCATACAATTTAAAAGGTAAGTGCTACAAAGGAAAAGAATGAGGTAAAAGTGCATACGGTTAAAAAAAAGGCGGTTGATATATTTTTTTAAAGATTTTACTTATTTATTTGACAGACAAAGATCACAAGTAGGCAGAGAAGCAGGCAGAGAGAGAGGGGGGGAAGCAGGCTCCCTGCCAAGCAGAGAGCCCGATGCGGGGCTCGATCTCAGGACCCTGAGATCATGACCTGAGCTGAAGGCAGAGGCTTTAAACACTGAGCCACCTAGGCTCCCCGGTTGATATTTTTTTTTTTAAATAAAGATTATTTATTTATTTAGACAGACAGACAGAGACCACAAGTAGGCAGAGAGGCAGGCAGAGGCAGGGCAGGGAAGCAGGCTCCCTGCTGAGCAGAGAGCCTGATGCTGCCTGGATCCCAGGATCCTGGGATCATTACCTGACCAAAGGCAGAGGCTTTAACCCACTGAGCCACCCAGGCACCCCTTAAAGGCAGTTGATTTAGATTGCAGGGTCATGTCAATCCTCCCTAAGGCAACAATTAAATTGAGACCTCAGAAATAAGAAATTATTCCAGAAAAGAATGGAAACAAGGTCATTTCAAGGGGAAGAAACATTACATGTAATATTGTGAAGTGGGAAAGGGTGACATTATGATTTGTAGTGATATATATATATAGAGAGAGAGTAATATATATATATATATATATCTTATATATGCATGAATATATATGCATTTCTTTTATTTTCCTGTTTCTGGCACAGAGCTACCAAAACCCTTGGATTTTCTGTGATGGGAGTGGTCAAGGTGTTTTTTTGTTGTGTTAATAAGGTGATTTATAGAAGGCACCTAAGGATGGGTGCTGGATAACCAACAAATGATTAGAGATTGCAACTTGCAACCCTACCCCTTGACCTCCAGAGAGGGGAGATGACTGGCAATTGAGTTCAGGCATGTATGCCTAACAAGTTAATTAATCATGCCTGTGTAATGAAGACAGACATAAAGACTCAAAAGGAGAGGGCTGGGAGAAATTCCAGGTTGGTGAACCATGAAGTCTGGGGAGAGTGGTGCATTCAGAGAGGCATAGATGGTCCATGACTTTTCTCATACTTTGCCTTACGCATCTCTTCCATCTGGCTATCTTTGAGTATATACTTTCATAACAAACCAGTAGTAATCAAGTAAGTATGTTTCTCAGAGTATTGTGGAACCTTTAATCTAGGGGTGGTTGGTCAGAAGGACAGGCGATAAACTGGGCCCGTGCTGGGCCCATTTGGAAGGAGGTTCTTCCATTGGAAGGAGGTTGGGGGCGGTCTGTTGGGAATAAGTCCTTAGATTGTGGGGAACTGATGCTACCTCCAGGTAAATAGTGTCAGCCCTGAGTTAAATTGTAGGACACCTAGCTGGAGTCAGGAAGCACTATGTGGTATGGGGGGGGGGGGGCACCTATGTATTTGGTGACCAGAAGTGTTTTGTGTGAGCAGTAAGGGAAATTCAAGAGATGGAAGATGGACTTTTTCTCATACAGAAAGATGTTTTCATCAAGTGTTTGAAAACATGCAAGCCGAGTGAGGAGTGTGTCATGAAAGGAGACTAGTGTAGGAGGCCAGGTGACACAGTGAAGTGCCAATTTGCTTTGTGGAGACTGAGTTGGAAGAGAAACACTGAACACAGGGAGACGGATTAGGAGGCTATTGAAAATGACCATGTGAAAAATGACAAGGACTTGGGTTAAGGTGGTAGCTGTGGAGTTGATAACTGGTTGGATTTGAGATCTGTTTTAAAGGTAGAATTGGTAGGACTTAGTGGTAGAACAAACAGGGATCTGAGAGAAAAGGAAGTATCATAAGTTTTGGGTTAAAAAATATAAAGCTTATACTTTGTTTATACAAAGTTTACACATTATATTATTTTGTTTCTTACAATGACACAATGAGATTGACATTCTTATCCCCTTTACAGATAAAAAAAACTCGAAGGAATTGAGTGGATGGTCCATTGTAGACCCAATAATTAATCTACAGCTGAGACCAGAACCAAATTCTGCAATACTGGTCCAGGGCTTTTTTTCTCTTGATAGCTTTATTCCCTCAATATGAATTTGAGAATTACAAAAGAGGACTTTGGTGGAAATTATCAGAAAGCTGGTGTCTCTGCCATGTCCTCAGTCACTACAAAAATCCCAGCCAAACCCATCACCAAGAAAGTGAACCAATAATCTGGGACCAATAATAATAGCATTAGATGAAGTTTACTCACACCTTCACAAACTCAAACCTTTAACCTGTATTATCTCATTTAATTGTCATAATAATCCTTTGGAATGGGTACTAATATTAACTCATTTTAGAGTTGAGGAAAATGAAGCACAAGAAAGACTAAATAATTTGCCTGAGATGACAGAACTAGTAATGGCCAGGCCAAGATATGCCAGAGTCTACACTATGCTGCCCATTGTCAATTCCAGAAGAAAAATTTTAATAGCAAAAAAAACACAGCATAAAAATCTAATTGCATAGAAAACAACCATATGATTGCATGAAACTGAATTCAGACCCAAAAGATCAGCCAGCTTTGTCTCTGACTCTCTAGCTTTCAGGCCATTCCTGGCACCTCAAACCCTGCATCTCCCCTGGTCTCACTTTCTACCTGTAAAATGAATGGCTTTAAGTATTGCCTTATTTCTAGGGCTCTTTCTGATTCCTATTCGTTTGGTTAGGTTTTTTGTTTTTTTGGTTTTGGGTTTTGTTTTGTTTTTTTAATTTGCGTGTAGATAATCATATTGTCCGGAGTTGATATAGCTTGTATTACCACCAGCCAATCCCCTCACTGGCCATACCCATCCAACTTTCTCTTCAGGCTTAGAAACCTCACACTACCCCCAACTTTCTTAGACCTTTCTCAGCTGGCTTCCAGGGTGCTCAGTTGTTGATAGCTTGGCAGTTAACTCATCCTGTGAGCACATTCCTTGTGTTAAAGTGCTAAATTACAGAGTGTGTTTATCATATGTCAGGCTGACAGCCTCCTGCTGTCAGCTCTGATTTGCTAAGTACCTGCAAAAGATTTGGTGACTGGAACACCTGGTCTGCAGAGCAACTACTCTGAAAAGCTGCAGGCAGCATCTCAAGAGGATCCTGTGTGCCCTCATCAGGCCCCTCACCACCCCCTCTGCTTTTCAGAAACAAGAAGAAAGGATAAGCCCATGAATGAACCAAGATAGACTCTAGTCTGGACTGATATGGTTAAGCCTCTGCTCTAGCTGATGCTAGGATAATAATGGACAATTATGGTATTCTTATTACTATGTACCAGAATCTATGCCAAATACATCACCTGCACAAACTTATTTAATCTTTTCAACATCCCAGGAGCTTAACTAACTCCCCTCCCCACCCCACACCCTGGCAGGTCATTCAGCAGGTGAGCAGTTGAACAGAATTGGATTTACTCCTTCAAATCTCTGCTCAACCTGAGAATTTACCATCAGGTTTCACAGTCCCTTCCCAGGTCCCTGTTCTCCACACCCCAGGCATCACTCTGCTTTCTGAGAAGTAGTAATGAGTTAGCAAGCAAAACACTTTCTGCTGTGTTTTTTCTTTGCAGTTTCCTTCCACTGCTCAATTAAAACACAGTAGCGCTTACCCAAGCTGTGAAGAAGTCAGTGACTCCTTGATTAGGCAAAATAGGAAAAAGAAGTTTGCTAATCAGAGCAGACTTTTCAGACTACTGTCTTCTCCATCCATGCAGAATAATTCCAGTTTGATTCAGTCCCAGTCTTTCTTTCTGAAAATTTGCAAGTCAATGGTCAGCTGGCTTAGTTGGACATAATATTTTATTAAAAAAACGAACACTAGGGGCGCCTGGGTGGCTCAGTGGATTAGGCCGCTGCCTTCGGCTCAGGTCATGATCTCAGGGTCCTGGGATCGAGTTCCGCATCGGGCTCTCTGCTCAGCAGGGAGCCTGCTTGCCTCTCTCTCTCTGCCTGCCTCTCTACCTACTTGTGATCTCTTTCTGTCAAGTAAATAAATAAAATCTTAAAAAAAAAAAAAACACTAAAAACTAAGTGCCACTGCTAATGTTTATAATTTGTTCACTCAGACATACATGAATGAGAATACTATTTTTTGTATATACAAACTGTCATCTTGAACAATTGACTTAAGTTTTTTCAGCATCAGTATCTTCGTTGGTAAAATGGAGATAATACTAGTACTTACCTCAAAAGCTCAGATGAAGATGAAAATGCAAAATTTATAGGGGACAGGAAGCACAAGATTATGAAAATGTACGTGCATTTAAATCTGGTTTCTGAGACTTCGAAACATTGGAAGGAGTCACCCTGTGTCTGTGGGTCCATGTTCTTTGCCTTTTTTTTTAATTAATTTTATTTATTTATTTGACAGAGAGCTAGAAAGCACAAGTAGGCAGAGCAGCAGACGGAGGGAGAGGGAGAAGCAGGCTCTCTGTTGAGCAGGGAGCCCGAAGCAGGACTCAATCCCAGGACCTTGAGATCATGACCTGAGCCGAAGCTGAAGGCTTAACTGACTGATCCACCCAGGCACCCTGTTCTTTGCCTTTAAATGGGAATAATAACACTGCCGTAAGGGTTGTGTTAAGAACTAAATGATGAGGGTGCCTGCGTAGCTCACTAGGTTAAGTAGCCGACTCTTGATTTCAGTTCAGGTCATGATCTCAGGATCGTGGAATCCAGCTCCACACTCAACATGCAATCGGCTTGTCCCTCTCCCTCTGTTCCTCTCTCTCTCAAATAAATGAATAAAATCTTTAATTAAAAAACCTAAATGACATTATATATGTATGTATGTATGTGTGTGTGTATATATATATATATCACCTCATGCAATATTTGGCACAGAATACTTTCTCAGTCAGTGTAGTTTCCTCTGTTGACAAGCATTCATATTTTAACTTCTTAATTTTTTTCACACACATATACACTAGATGACTTACCAGGTCAGTAGAGAAGGGAATTTTCATTAATTAGGTTGTTGAAGATAAAAGTCACTCAGTGGGTCTGATATCTTTGCAGACCAATTAGTTTCTCTCAACTCTTGAAGTTAGGTGCTGTAACTCCAACCACACAAAGCATATGGGTTAGAAGTAGGACTGAGCAAAATGGTGGAAAGGTATGAACCTGCAGTCACAAAAACAGCTCATGAGTGCTGAGGAGAGGATAACGGCACAACATGTTGATCCTATATGTACAGAGTAGTGTGATTTTTCTCTCGATTCTACGTAGCTGGAATAAGGGTCACTTCAAAGCCAAGCCTATTCTGAGGAGACGGGACATTTGCTGGGGGCAAGTAGTGGCCTGCTGTGTCTACCCTTCCTAAACTGGGGCTCTTGTACCAGGACCTCAAGGTCCTATAGTTGACAAAATATTTCCCACTATTTTCAGTTCTTTTATTCTCCTTTAAGTATAAAATTATTTGACATAATTCTTCAATTGGTAAAAGGTAATTGTCATTCATTATTATGAATAATGACTAATAATAATATTTTGAGGTACTTACCTCAAAAGCTCATATGAAGATGAAAATGCAAAATTTATAGGTGAGAGGAAGCATGAGATTATGAAAATGTATGTGCATTTAAATCTGGTTTAATAATAATAATTAATAACTTATTATTAATTTAATTAATAATAATTCATGTTATTCAAAATATCAAAAATGTTTCCATGCTGGATTTATATAAAAATATAGTTGTAATGGCCCTTGGGAAAAGAGGGGTCAATTTTGCAGAACACATGCAGACTTCAGTTGCACTAAGAAGTCTATCCTGAATAAATACACAAATAGCTCTTTCCTCCAGGAGGTATCTGCGCATATGAGGGAACTAGATACAGGGAGATTTCTTATTCTTTAAAGTTAACTTCTGGACTGAGAGGAAGGTGGTAACCTCAGACCCCTGGCCCACGACAGCCTAGTAGGTCAGAGGCCAATACCCAAGTGACAGATGCAAATACGTGCATGCAATTTGAACCACTAAAAACACTGCAGAACAAAGGGATCTGGTGAAAAAGAGACAACGTGATGAGCTGATGAAAGTACTGGGTTTAAAGTCAGAGACCTTGATTAAGCTCCTAGTTATGTGACCTGGAATAAATTATCATCCTTTCTCAACATGACCTTATTTTTCTGTGAAAGGGGATAGTACTGTCCACCTCGGCAGGAATTTGTGAGGATTAAGTGAATAATACACATAAAATCCCTAGACTGATTTTTGGTAGAGAGCATGAACAAATGCATGGTAACTTCTTTGATTCTTAAAACCTTGTGGGGGGAAACACCATTCTTTCAAAGTGTTGGAGATTTTAAAATTTTTCCTCTGCCCTCCATGTTTGAAAGAAACAGTCTAGTATTTATTGATACTAAGACCCTTTGTTGAGCACTTGCTAATGCAGGCATGAAGGAAAGTGATTGGCATGCATTCAACATTAAACAGTACTTTTCATGATCACTTCCTTTTTACAGATTAAGAGACTGGGGCTCTAGCTTTAAGTAACTCCCTCAGTGACCTCGTTAGGAAGTGGCAGAATCAGGATAGAATCCAGGTCTACCAGGAGAGCCAATACCCACAATGGTGGCACTTTTCAGCAACACTAAATTCTTGGCTGCATAGTCTCATTTATCCTGCTCCCACACCCCCTCTTGACCTCTTTTTAGTATCTTTTCTACAGTAAAGCCTAACTCATTAGGGATTTATCAACATTATGATGTTGAGGCTAACAGTACACAGACTCAGCAAATATCTTCTTCATATCCAGTGTAAATGAATCGTGCAAGGATGTGTTTGAACTACTTAAGGAACCAAACTGCCTCAGGCATTCCCAAGGGCGTTACAAAATACTGTCACACACATAGGCTGAATATCCTTGTTCTTATTTATCCATTATATCAGGTCACCTCAACTGGACAAACACAGGGGAATCCTAACTCCGTCCCTATCTGTCTGTGACACTGAGCTAGAAGTACCTTTAGAGTTTACTTTGTCTAATTTTCTACCAAACAGAACTGGGCCCTAGAGGTTAATAGTAGCAAGAGAGTAGTAGTAGAAGCCTCGATGGGGGTGGCAGTGGTGGCAGCAACAAACACAGAATTTTTATCTTTGTTTTATAGGTGAAGAAACAGAGGTTGGATAATTTGTTCAAGGCCAATTACCTAAGAGGTTATGACACTAACATTTGCACAGTGTAATCTTAACATTTGCACAACTGAAATCTTAAGTACCACCTCCACCTTAAAAGCCTTGTCACATTAAATGCCCTCATACTATCCTATGTGAGTTCTGTGGATGCATATTTTCTGAAATGTGCAAAATTATATAAATAAAGCAGATATAAATTATAAAGCATAAAAAGTCAGAGAATAATGTGAACTGCGAATAAGGCCATTTGATCTTCTGTGAAGAATGAGAGTAAGTATCAGCAAACTTCGCCCTGTGGACCAAATTCAGTATACCATTTATTTTTGCAAATAAGGTTATTGAAATACAGTCAAGCCCATTTATTCATGTGTTGTCTCTGGCTACCTCTGTGACAATAACACAGATGAATAGTTGCAACAGTGACTGTATGTCCTGCAAAAGCAAAAAACATTTACTATCTGTCTCTTGACAGGGTTTGCCAACCCCAACCTGGAGCATCACCAGTTCTAATGATGTCCTTCATTCCTCTCCAGTCACATGTCAACCTCCCACTGCTCCTCGGAGGTAACTGCTGTTCTGAATTTGGGTGTAGCATTATCTTGTTTATTTAAAGAGAGAAGTTTTAGTACATAAGTATTTATAGTATTTTACACAGATTTGTTTGCCTTTTTAAAGGAAGTTCTCTACTGAAGGACACAGAGAAATGCACAAGCCTTAAGTCTGCAGCCTGCAGGATATTTCCAAAGTGAAAGTAGTTTTGCAGGGTTGTGGTAGTAGCAGAGGTATTGTCCCCCTGTGACCACTACCCAGATCACACTACAGAACACTGCCAAGACCTCAGAATACACCCTCCCCAGGTCACTGTCCTTTCATGAAAGGATGTATGATTCTGATATCTGTTACCATCTATTAGTTTTACCTTTTTTATCTTTATGAAAAAGGAAACATTATATAAACTTCTATATTTGGCTTCTTTCCTCAGTTTTATGTTGGTGAGATTCATCCACATGGTTCCTTATCACCATAATTTGTCAATTTCATTACTCTATGGTATACCATCATGTGACTATAACATAGCATTTTTAGTATTTTAATTGAGTTATAGTTTTTATTTCCATTATAACTTGGTCTCAAGATAAAAACTTTAGAGGACTTTTGTTTTAAATTTTCTTTTAGTGTTAGTTATTTCTTTAAATTTATCTTTAAAAAGGTATGGGCACCTGGGAGTTCAGTTGATCAAGTGTCTGACTCTTGGTTTCAGCTCAGTGTCATTAGATCGAGTCCCACATCAAGAATCATGCTCAGTTGGGCTCTCTGCTCAGCGGGGAGCCTGCTTCACTCTCTCTGCCTGCCTCTCTGCCTACTTGTGATCTGTCAAATGAATAAATAAAATCTTAAAAAAAAAAAGAATCATGCTCAGCATAGAGTCTGCTCGAGATTCTCTCCTTCTCCCACTGTCCATCCCCCTACTCATGCTTTCTCTCTCTCTAAAAATAATCTTTAAGTAAATAAATAAATAAAAAGGCACATGTAAGTGCATTGTGATTATAAAATGTGTTCTAATAATATACATGTTCTAAAATTTATTAATAATTGTTTTATGAGCTAGTTTTAGGTCTGCTTTATAAATGTGCCATATGTGCCTGGAAAAAAAAAATTCTCTAGTTGTTAGAGGCAGTGTTCTTTACATTTACCTTATCAGGCTTGTTACATGTGTATTCAAAATTCTGTATCTTACTAATTTTTCACCTATTTGTCTTGAAATTGAGAAAGATATATTGAAAATTTCCATCATAATGGTGGATCTATCAGTGTGCCATATAGTTTTATGCTATAGATATAATGCTATATATATGCTATATATATTATATGCTTATATATAATGTTTTACATATGCTATATATATATTACATGTAATATATATAATGCCATATATATAATTTTTATATATTATATATACATATATATAATTTTATAATTATTATGACTTCCTGTTAAGTTGAACCCATCATATCAGCATTTCATCATATCAGCATTTCATATTAATTTACTTTATACCTAATCATGTTCTTTATTGATCATAAAGTATAATCCATCTTATCACTTAGGTTTTTCTTGGTTTGTACTTGGCAGTTATGCCTGTTTCCATCATTTTTCTTTCAAGCTTCCCACAGTCTAGTGTCTTTTAAATATAAGAGAATTGGATTTTTTAAAATTTTATATTATAATCTATTTCCTTATTGACAGGCATAATCCATTTTAATTCATTGTGATTATTAATATATTTGAACTGATTTCTATCATTTTATTTGGTGCTTTCTATTTTTTTCTCTCCTTTTAATCTATCTCCTTTACTGTTTATTTATTTTTTTTTACTGACTGAGAGAGATATTTGTTTTCCAACTCCACTTCCCTCCTTTAATTTGTTGGCAATTAAATACTCTTTTTTATTCTCTTATCCATAACATTTTACCATAAATACACCTAGAATTTAATCAACAGAACAACAACAATAACAAAAAACCAACAAAACAACAGCAAAAAACTTTCTCAACTATCCAAATGCACTCTTTTTAAAAAGATGTTGGTAATTTTTAAAAAAGCTGATGGATTATAAATGCTTAATCTGTTTGATTTATAATATTTTATAACCGACTTCCAAAGGAAATCCTTACTATGTCCATTTTCAGACCTCAGTAGTAATAGGACATGGGAATTTGTATTCCTTTTCTTTTTCTTATTAGAATTTTCAAGAGTTATCAGAACTTAACAACATATGAAATAAAACTTTTACAAAGTAAAAGATAATAGCCTTGTAGCCAGATTGTGACTTGTCACAGAATATGAATAAGGCTCAGATAAGACCATGTTAGGATCATATTTGGAATACAATAGAGATAAGGCCACTCTGCAACCACAACTGACTACATACCACAACTTCTGACTGACATACGTAATGCTGATGCTTCTTTACCAGTGACAACAATAGCCCCCATAATCCTCCCACCTCCTCAATAAAACATACAGTTTCCAGTCAAAAACTTGTCCCTTCTTCCTTCATCTCTCCTGAGAATCATCCAGCACAAGCCTGAACAAGCCTTCCTAGTCTCCTTTCCCAAACATTCCCCCATCGTTTATCTGGAAGGTGCTCTATGCAAGTGAAATAAATCAAACTTCTTTGCTGGGTTTTCCTAGTAGGTTTTGGCCAGTGGACTTCAATAACTTTGATCTCCAATTTTAAAAATAACAAGTAAACTGCTTAAATAATGATAAGATCATGTTGGTATTCCTTTTATTGCAACTGAACAAGCTTTCTAGAATAACCTATACAGAAAAAGCAAGTTATTTTAACAAAATTGGCTTTTGACTGTAGGGTCAGAAACAATCACAGATGAAGTACACATTGTTTAGATTTTGAAAATAGTACTTTATGTCTCACTAAACTAAAATGCAAGTGACAGTTTAGAAAAAGCATCAGAAGATTGCATTGTAGATTCCATCATAATTATCCCTCATGTATAACTTATTCATCCTGAATCTTATTGTTTCCAGCTGTAAGATGGGCATATTAATAACCTACCTGCTGATCTCCCAGTGTACTGAGAGGAGAACATAGACATATGACTGAAAGTTTATTTATAGTATCATTGTATATCTGTAAATGTAACATATATGTGATAGCAGTAGTTCTCAAACATTGTTGCATACTAAAAATCACCTGCAGTTTCTGTGGGCTTTTCTTGAATAACAATATCTCTATTTAAACAGAATTCTGAGGATTAGACCTAAAATCAATATTTTTGAAAACCCCTCAGAGGTTTCCAATATGCAGCCAAGTTTGTGAACCAGTGAGTTAGAGCAGTGCTTTTCAAACCTTAATGTTTATAAGAATCCCTTTTATTCTTGATAAGATGAAAACTCTGTCTGTAATGGGACTCCACATAGCATAGTTTCAACAAGTTCCCAGATGACACTGATGTGGCCCATCTATGGCTTGTGGAAGAAAGACCCTAGAAAATATCTTTAAAAGACTGGAGGAAAATAAAAATTGCAAATACTCTTATAACTCAAATTGATAGCAAAAGCGAATACATCGTCTTGGGATCAGAGGCAGTCACTACTAAAGAAACTTCAAGGAAAATACTTGTGTATGAAATAATATTTTTGGTTCTAATCCCTCCCTACTTATCTCTCTCATCTCGCAGTTGGAGGAGAGAACCCGACTAGAAAGATTAACACACAATGGGTAAGAAAACAGGAAAGAACAGAAAAGTGAACATTTAATGAATTTGGTTTATAAGGCATTAAAGAAATTAAGCCTTCGTTAAAATTTTCACTTTGGCAAAGTGAAAATAATTGTCAATACGTACATTTAAATTGTGCTATTTGTACTGTGCTTCTATAAATAATGTAGTGTTGAAAAAATGCACCAATATATGTGAATGCACTGTGAAACGTCCTGACTGCACTACAAATAGATCTTTCATTAGGGAATCAAAAAAAGAAACAGAATAGATTCTAAACATTAATGAAGCTTCAAGATCCAGTGAGGTTAAGTAAATATATATTTAAGAGGTTCCACAACTCTATAATCAATACTGCCCAGAGACCAGTGAACTGGTTTAAATCACAAGCCAAAGAAAGAAAGAAAGAAAAAAAAAAAAAAAGATGACACCTGCTTATTATATCTCAAAAAAGCTATTCTGCAACTTTCAACATTGAGGTTGAGAACCTATTATGTATTGTTATTAAAAGACAAGACCTGTTTCCTACCTTTAAGTAACTGCTTAAATCTAGTAAGGATGTTGCAATATCACTGCTGGAAATTAGATGATTTAAACTTCTCCTGTGAGCTGAGTTCAGTCTTGGGTTTGCTACTTATTTTTCTTTCTACCTCCCAGAGCTTGGTGGACAGTAAGAGGCCCTTTTATTTTTTTTTTTTTTTAAGATTTTATTTACTTATTTGAGCGAGAAAGTGTGAGCGGGGAGAAGGTCAGAGGGAGAAGAAGACTCCCCGAGGAGCTCGCAGCCTGATGTGAGACTCCATCCCGGGACTCTGGGACCATGACCTGAGCAGGAAGTAGTTGCTTAACCAACTGAGCCCCAGGTGCCCAGTAAGAAGCCCTTTTAATCTTGCAAATGAAATACACTTTGAGGATAAAGGAAGCAAAAAGATTAGAGTAGAAAAAAATTTTATTATCTTCATGTGCCAAGACAGAGCAAGACCCACTATTCATGAGATACTGGCAGATAAGTTGATGTGAGGCTACATAACTTCCAAGAAATCATTGTCTGGACTGCAGATACACAGTGAAAACAGATTTATTGTTCCAAGAAGTTAGGGACATGGGACGGAGTGGATGGCATTGGAGCTGGAGTTTTATTGTTCCCTGAATGATCCATGCTTTGATTTGAACATTAAGTTCTCAAACGTGCTGTTAGGAATTCCTGTCTAAAGATATCACCGTGGGGCGCCTGGGTGCTTCAGTGGGTTAAGCCCCTGCCTTCAGCTCATGACATGATCTCAGGGTCCTGGGATCGAGCCCTGCATTGGGCTCTCCGTTCTGCAGGGAGCCTACTTCCTCCTCTCTCTCTGCCTGCCTCTCTGCCTACTTGTGATCTCTGTCCATCAAATAAGTGGATATAATCTTAAAAAAAAAAAAAAAAACGATATCACCCTGAATCTAGAGACTCTCTGAGGAGAGAGAATGAGCAACTGGGGAGTCTGGGAAAAAGAAACTAGGCATCAACAGCCAGGTCTTGATGAGCTCTTACTAGTTATGTCTTTTAACAGGCCCCAAGTATAAATGTTCCTGTCACCATTTTCAGAAAAGCTAGAAAATCTCCTCACCTTCTCTGGGGAAACTAATATGCCTAAAAAGTCAAGAGGCAACTCACATTTTCCTCTGAGACAAAACGTCTATTCTAGTCATATTCTATCCAGTCGGGGAAGCTGCTCTGAATATGGCCAAGTTGTGTAGTTTTCATAATTAAACTTCTGTGTTCCAGTACTATTACTCTGTTGCACAGTCAGAGATGAAACACCATGTACAAGTGCTCATTGGGTTCTTCTGCACAAGAGAATTTCAATTCAAGTTATTTGGATAAGAGACTTAATCATATGCCAACTAAAGAGTAAAGATCACAGACGTGGATTTGTCCAGCATTTTGATAAAGATTGTGAAACCCTCAGGTATCAATGACCTCTTTTTCATTTGTCTTTGGTTTTCATCAATTTGACTATGCTGTGTCTGGATATGAATCTCTTTGTGTTTATCCTACTTGGGATTCACTTAGCATATTAGATATGTAGATTAATGATTTTCATCAATTTAGGGAAAATTGCCCATGATTTCTTCAAATTCTCCGTGTTCTATTTTTCTTTGCATTCTTATTACATGCAGGTTAGTACTCATGATATTATCTCAGAGTTCAGAGGTTTTGTCCATTTCTGCTTTATAGTATTTTTTTTCTGTCTCCTTTAGATCATTTCTGCTGATCATGCTTCAAATTCAACTGATTTCTTCTGTCAGTTCAAATGTTCCATTAAATGTTCCAGTGAATTTTTCTTTCTTGCTGTACTTTTTAAATCAAGACTTTGTTTGGTCTTTTTAATAATTTTTCTTTTTTTTTTAAAGATTTTATTTATTTATTTGACAGAGAGAGAGATCACAAGTAGGCAGAGAGGCAGGCAGAGAGAGAGGAGGAAGCAGGCTCCCTGTGGAGCAGAGAGCCCGATGCGGGGCCCGATCCCAGGACCCTGAGATCATGACCTGAGCCGAAGGCAGCAGCTTAATCCACTGAGTCACCCAGGCGTCCCTTTTTAATAATTTTTCTTACTGAAATTTTTATTTTTATTTTTGATCAATGTACTTTCATTTAATTCTTTAAAAATGCTTCCCTTTAGTTCTTTGAATATATTTGTAATAACTGCTGTGAGGTCTTTGCTAAACTCAGTATAGGAGCATGTTTTCCATTGACTATATTGACTACTTTTTTCCTGAGTATGGCTCATACATTCTTGTTTCTTTGTGTATCTCATAATTTTTTGTTAAACTGGAAATTTTATTTAAACTAGTTATTTCCTTCTTTATTTTTTTTAAAGATTTTATTTATTTATTTGACAGAGAGAGCTCACAAAGTAGGCAGAGAGGCGGGCAGAGGTGGCAGGGGAGGAAGCAGGCTCCCCACCGAGCAGAGAGCCTGATGTGGTGCTCAATCCCAGGACTCTGAGATCATGACCTGAGCTGAAGGCAGAGGCTTTAACCCACTAAGCCACCCAGGTGCCCCTTTCCTTTTTTACTTTTAACCCGAAACCAACCTTTGGCTTGGAATTTTTTTGTTCCAGTGGAACAATTATCCACCAATTTTTCAGCACAATGTACTCTCACATGGAATGTTAGCAGAAATTCAAATAGAACATACTTTAAACAGCATTTGACTTTTTGACTCAAAATAATCGTCTCTCCCAGAAATTATTCTCTTTATCCCTCATACGATTTGACAATGAGCAGATTTCTCATTAAAAAAAAATAATAATAATTTTTTTCCTTGAGTTTCTGTGGGGGTTTTTTTTGTTTTTGTTTTTTACTTTCTAATGTAGATGACATACAATATTGCATGAGTTTCAGACATACAACATAGTGACTCAACAACTCTATATATTATGCTAGGCTCACCACCAGTGTAGCCACCATCTGTCACAATACAATGCTGTTACAATACCACTGACTATATTCCCTATGCTGTACTTTTCACTTCTGTGACTTATTCACTCCATAACTAGAAGCCTGTACTTCCCACTCCTCTCTACCCATTTCATCCCCTCTGGCAACTACTAGTTGTCTGTATTTATGGGTCTTTTGCTTTTCTTTGTCCATTTGTTTTGGTTTTTAGATTCTACATATAAGTGAAATGATACAGTAGTTGTATTTCTTGGTCTGACTGATTTAACTTAGCATAATATTGCATAGGTCCATCTATGTCTTTGCAAATAGCAAAATATCATTCTTTTTTATGGCTGAGTAATATTCCTATACACACATATAAACATACACTTATTATAAACATATGTAAATAAACACACATATATAAATATACACACATATATAAATATACACATATATATGTATACACACACACACTACACCCCACATCTTTATCCATTCATCTACTGATGGATACTTAGACTGCTTACATATCTTGACTATTGTAAGTAATGCTACAATAAACATAGGAGTGCATAGATCTTTTCTAATTAGCATTTTTGGGGTTCTTTGGATAAATATCTGGTAGTAGAGCTACTGGATCGTATTAAAGTTATTATTGTATTAGATTAGAGTAGTAGAGTTATTGGTATTTCTATTTTTAATATTTTGAGGAATCTTCCTATTGTCTTCCACAGTAGTATACCAATTTAGATTCGCACCAATAGTGCATGAGGGTTTCCTTTTCTCCACATCCTCACCAGTACTTGTTATTTCTTATCTTTTCTATGCCAACCATTCTCACAGGTGTGAGGTAATAGCTCATTATGGTTTGGATTTGCAGTTCCCTGATAACTAGCGTACTGAGCATTTTTTCATGTGTTTGTTGGCCAACTGTGTGTCTTCTTTGGAAAAATGTCTATTTTGCTCATTTTACTTGGCTTTTTTTTTCTCCTTTTGGTGTTGAGTTATATAAACTTGTTATATATTTTGGATATCAACCACTTGTCATATCATTTGCAAATATTTTCTCCCATTTACCTTATCCCATTTGCCTTTTAGTTTTGTTGATTTTCTTTGCTATGCAAAAGCTTTTTATTTTGGTAGAGTCCCAATAGTTTTTTTTCTTTTCTTTCTTTTTCTTTTTTTCTTTTTTGCTTTTGTTTCCCTTCCCTGAGGAGGCATATCCATATATATGTTGTTTATGCCCAAGAGATTACTCCCTATGTTTTCTTTTATGAATTTTATGTTTTCAGGTGTCCCATTTAGGCCCTTAATCTGGTTTAAGATTATTTTTGTGTGCAGTATAAGAAAGCAGTTCAATTTCATTCTTTTGCATAGAGCTGCCTAGCTTTCCCAATACCATTTATTGAAAAGACAGTCTTTTCCTTATTGTATATTCTTGCTTCCTTTGTTGTAGATTGATCATTTAAACATGGGACTATTTGGGGCTCTCTATCCTGTTCCATTGATTGGTATGTCTATTTTTCTGCCAGGATCTTGCTGTTTTGAATACTTTATCTTTGTAGTATAGCTTGAAATCTGGTATTGTGATACCTCCAGTTTTTCCTCAAGATTGCTTCAGCTGTTTGACATCTTTTATGGTTCCATCCAAATTTTAAGATTTTTCTAGTTCTGTTTAGAAAAAAAGAAAAATTGTATTTTGATAGAAATTACACTGTGTGTAAATTCCTTTGGGTAGTGTGGACATTTTAACAATATTCATCCAATTTGTAAACATGCTATATCTTTGCATTAATTGCATTAATTGTATTATCTTCTATTTCTTTATAATGTCTTATAGTTTTCAGAATATGGATTTTTCACCTCCTTAGTTAAATTTTTTAGTTATTTTATTCTTTTTGGTACAATTCTAAATGGGATTGTTTTCTTAATTTCTCTTGCCACTACTTTGTTATTAGTGTATAGAGACAGATTTCTGAATATTGATTTTGTATCTTATAACTTTGTGGAAATCATTTATTCTAATAATTTTTTCTGTTTTTTTTTTTGTACAATCTTTAGGGATTTCTATATAGAGCACATGTCTTCTGCAAATAATGGCAGTTTTACTTCTTCTTTATCAATTTGGATGACTTTTATTTCTTTTTCTTGTATGATTGCTATAGCCAAGAATTCTAGTACTGAATGAAAGTGTTGAGATTGGGCATCCTATCTTGTTCCTGATCTTAGAGAAGAAACTTTCAGTTTTCACCATTGAGTAATATGTTAGCTGTGGGTTTTTCATATATAGCTTTTATTTTGTTGAGCTATATTCCCACTAAATCCATTTTGTTGATAGTTTTTATCGTGAAAAGATGCTGCACTTTGTCAAATACTTTTTCTGTATAATTTGAAATGATCTTCCTTTTGTCAATGTGATGTATTACATTGATTTGTGAATATTGAATCACCCTTGCATCCGTGAACTACACTCCACTTAGTCATGGTGAATGATCCTTTTAGTTTATTGTTGAATTTGGTTTGTTAATATTCTGTTGAAGATTTTTGCATCTATGGTCAGAAGGAATATTGTCCTGTACTTCGTTTGTAGTGTTTTGTCTGGTTTTTGTATCAGGATAATGCTGGCCTCAGACAATAAATTTGGAAGTCTCTCTTCCTCCTTTTTAAGAATAGTTTAAGAAAACTAGGCAATAACTCTTTTTTTAAGTTTTTATTTTAATTCCAATTAGTTAACATATAATGTTATATTAGTTTCAGGTGTATAACATAGTAATTCAGCAGTTCCATACATCATCCTATGCTCATGGAGAAAGAAGATGTGGTATCAACTCTTTAAATGTTTAGTAAAGTCCATTCATGAAATCATCTGGTTATGTACTTATGTTTTTTGAAAGTTTTGATTACCAGTTCAAATTTTGTTACTAGTAATTGGTCTGTGTAATTTTTCTACTTCTTTCTCATTCTATTTTGGAATATTTATGTTTCTAGGAATTTATCCACTTCTTCTAGGTCTTCCATGTTCTCACAGTAAATATGAAACAAAAATCTCCTCAAGATTCCCACAGGGGTGGGGAGGAAGAATCAAATACACCATAGTGCTCCATTTACCCTCAGAAGAAATGAGTCAACCAGAGTCTAGAACATGCTCAAGTATTATCAGAACCTACCTGACCTAGGCAAAAGGAAAGGGAAATAACTAACTATAGCCAGCTCTACCTTCCATATAGGATAAAAGAAATATTAAATTCCTATCTACTCTAGTGATCCATATGTGAAGAGGGAAATACCAACTCCAGCTCACTGTAGTTATTCTGTCCCAATGAAGAGGGGAAAAAAGTGAAAAAACATATGTGAAGTTCAGTCCAGAGGCACAGGCTTACTAAAAGACTAAGACCTATCCATAGGACTGTAGAACACGTGCCTCACACACATATACCTCTCCACATCATTAAAGGCCTACTCATAGTATTTTATTTTACCTGGTACATCATATATGACTATCAAAATGTTACAAGTCATACCAAAAGGCAAAACCACAGTTTGAAAAGACAGAGCAAATATCAGAACTAGTTATGGCAGGGATATTGGATTATCAGACTAGGAATTTAAATGAGGGCAACATAGTCAGGCTTTCATTAATTAGAAAGCATGTAAGAACAGATAGGAAAGGTAAACAGAGAGATAAAAATCCCAAGAAAGAAAAGAACTGCTTCAGAACAAAAACACTAACAAAAATGAAGACTGCCTTCCTTCACTGGGCTTCCTTGTAGACTGGACATATCCAAGAAAAGAATCTCTTAGCTTGAGGATTTTTTTGATTGTTACCTCCAAAACTGAAAAGCAAAGAGAATCAAGACTGGAAACAAAATAAAAATGTATGACAACTGCAGTGTGACAACTGCAAAATGTGTAACATTTGCATAATAAGAATACCAGAAGAAGAAGAGAAGAGAGAACAGAAGAACTATTTGAAACAATAACAACAGAAATTTTGCCCAAATTAATGTCAGACACCAAACCACAGGAGGCTGAGAGAACACTGAGCAATATAAATACCAAACAACAATAAAAGCAAACGAAAATAAAAAGGCTATACCTAACCATATCATTTTCAAACTACAGAAAATCAAAGATTTTCCAGGAGGAAAAACCCACAAAAGGGTGCCTCCTACCATGACTTAGGCTCCTGGTTTTAGCTCACAGAATTGGCCACATTGAGCCTCCAGCAATTTGTCAATTGCAGTTCAGGTTTTCCTACCCTACTACTGGTTTCCAAGGCAGTTTCCACTCCTGAGTCTCTGCTCTGGTAATCTGTGTCTCCCTGTATTCACCTGTCTCTCCAAACTTGGGGGCAGCAATTTGCCCTGTGCCCTCACTTCTCATACTAATAATACTCATAACTGAATACAGATACTATTCAATCCATTATCTCTTGAACCAGAAGGATATATAAACTAGAGAACTGTGCTATGACTGGTTCCAGCTCTATGTACAGGAAAACAGGAAGTCATTCCACAGAAATGGAGAAGAATGACATAAGCACTTAGCAAGGGAAAGGGATGGAAGTCCTGGTAGGTCCATAGAGCAGTTTATGGTTAACAGCCCCTGGTTCTAGTTAGCTCCAGTTACCACTTGCTCTGCAGACTCACTCAAAACTTAGAGCTTTAAACAACAACTATTTTAGTACACCTCATGATTTTGTGGGTTAGGAATTAAGGCAGGGCTTGGGTAAGTAGGTCTCTGGCTTTATATCCATTGACCGAAGTTACTTCAGCTGACAGACAGACCAGTCTAGAGTGCCTATGATGGTCTCCACTCATATATGTGGTGCCTTGGTGAAGCTGGCAGGAAGTCTGGGTTCAACTGAACCTGTCAGCCTGACCCTCTCCAGGTGACCTCTGAGGCACAGCACTCCTAGCCAGACTCATTTCAGAATGACTCAGAATTCCCCTCCAGAAAGTATTCCAAGAGAGGAAGTGAAAGCTGAAAATTCATTAAGGTCCCAAGCTAAAAACTACCACTACTTTCTCTTCTGCCCCAAATCTATTCATTAATTCCAAAGCAATTCATTAAGTTCAGTTTAATTTCAAGAAGTGAAAAATTAGACTTGACCTCTTGATGAAAAGAGTAGAAAGAAATTGGCAGCCATCC
Source organism: Meles meles (assembly GCF_922984935.1). Lineage (NCBI taxonomy): Eukaryota > Metazoa > Chordata > Mammalia > Carnivora > Mustelidae > Meles > Meles meles. The sequence continues at coordinate 132,344,028 of NC_060068.1, forward strand.
TTAATCCTGCAAGGTAGCTGGCAATATTTGGGTTTCTGAATGTTGTGTGCCTCCATAGGAAGGAACCCTTTTGGGCAGGCTACTTTGAGCTACTTTTAGCTATTTATAAGTTATCATATCAGTGGATAACTTATAAAAACAATGCTTTGTATTTGGTTGACCCTTAAAATTTCTTTGAATGTACCACACCGAATGAAAAGTAGAGGTTCAGTAGAAAACAGGTTTATGAGTTTAGGCTTTGCTGCAAGAAAGATCTAGGTTCAAATGCTGACTTTATGACTTCCTAGTTTTGTGACCTCAGACAAGTGAATTTCCTTCTCTAAGCTTCAGCTTCCTTATGTGTGAAGAGGAAAGATTAACAGTGCCTACCTCATTCAGTGATGTAAGGAGTTAAGTGAGATCATAAACATAAAACTCTGAGCCCAGTGTCAGGCGGTAGTAAGCACCTAATCATTGTTGCTGTTATTCTTTTTTATTAATTGTTGTTGTTAGAGCTTCAAGTCAAAAAATATATAAAAGAAAGGTTATACACTCAAGGAATATACAACCTAGCTGGAAGACAGGGTATTTCAATTAAGAGAGAAATAACATTACAGCTAACTAACATTAAATTAAAATGAGAGAATGGTAAAGAGAGCAAGTTAATACAAGTTATTAGAGGAAAAGAAAATAGAATTTGTAAATTCTAATTTACAAATTTGTAAATTTATAATGTAAATTCTATTTACAAATTTCTTTACAAAAGAAAAGAATTTGTAATTTATAATTAAGACTTGAAATTCCTTGGCAGTTCTAAAATAGTGTTTAGTAATAGCATATTAAGCTCCTAACAGAATACAGATACAGACTTGAGTGAATTGAGAGAAATTCAAAAAAAGGGAGATAATTAACCTCATCGTATAGATAAGAATGAGTAATTATGGAGGCCATATGATGTTAGAAAATGGGTGAATGGTAGGCATGTCAGAGATGTCATATGGGCACACTGACAGGACTGACAGGAATTGTGACTGAGTAGATATGAGGAAAATGGAGGCATTGATTATGTCAACCAGGTATTGATTCTGAATAAGATAATAATTACCCTATTGACATAAACGGCAAAGTCTGAGAAGGTAGCTAATTTGGAGCAAGAGGGAAGCTAGAGAAAACAGAGCAAGACTTGGGAGGAAAGACAAAGAATGAGAAGCTAGAAAGTATAAGACATCATCATTGCTTCAACCTTCTAAAGAGAAACCTATACTAGAGTCCATGTTCATTCAAACCAGAAACACAGACATTTACACACTTGAATTACCATAACAAAAGTTACAATTTATGAAATAATGGATCATGAAGGAGATGATTTGTAATTCCTATCCCAGAGATCTGCTGTTTTGATTTTCAGAAGGACTTAACCAGAAGCTAAGCATTATACTCTCAAATAGAGGTATGAAATAAAGTGTTCTTCCTCAACCCATTTCCCTACATTTATTCACATACAAGTGTTGAGATAGTTGATGTGAAAGGAGTCGGACACATAAATTCTTTCATTGCAGTTATGTGTTCTAGGTCCCCTCAGCATATATATTCTCCCTCTCTTTCTCCCTCTGGGTGAGAGTGTGTGTGTGTGTGTGTGTGTGTGTGACAGACCTATTCTCAGAGGGAACCAGTGAATCCTTCATCTGCAAGTACTCCCAGACATAGTGGGGCCCAATGTTCTTTCTTTCTGTTCTTTCTTTGATAAGGCTACTATATCAAAATACCACAGTTTGGAAGGCTGGGGAAATCCAAGATTTAGGCACCAACATAGTCCCCAACATAGGGGCCCTCTTCCTGTTTCTTAGCCAGCACCCTCTCTGAGTCTTCACATATTGAAAGGGACAAGAGATTTCTCTGTGTCTCTTCTATAAAACACAAATCTCAATCATGAGAACTCCCCTTGTATGACTTAAACAACTCCCAGAGGCCTCACCTCATAATAGTATCATCTTGGGGGTTAGGATTTCAGCGTATTAATTTGGGAGGACACAGACTTTTAGACCATAGCATGTATTATAACCTAATTAATCTTCTCAGAGAAAAGCTGTGGCTGTACCTTTCTCCTGTGTAAGTAATTTTATAAATAAATTATCTGTTTTCTGGGTGATTCCCCAGTATTTATTGCCCTTCTGAGTGGCTCATTTATATCCATGTGGAGGATTCCTCTTATATTGTATACTGTCTTGGCAAAAGGACATTTTCTAGTATCACCCTCCAACTATGGTAGCACAGTAGCTATCTAGTTCAGTTAGGACCTGTTAGGAGACCCATGAGTGTCCAATCAGAAGACTTCTGCCTGGATCTTGAATCCTAACCTAGCGCCAATAGCAAAGATGGCAATGACCATAACCAGTCCTTCCTGACCAGGTTCTTCTGGTGACCAGACAGCCTTGCTTTCCTGAACCCTTTTCTTTTTCTTCCTTGTTCCTGTTTCCAGTGGGACCAAAGAGGTATCCTCACTTGGATCCCACTCACCCTATTTTTCATGTCCAGGGTCCAAAATTCCCTGCTCATATGGCTACAGCCTGCATTCAGTGTTTCCTCATATTTACACTCATGAGGGTAGACCATACTGCCACTGGTGCACACATTCCTGGGACCTAAGGTTGGTCATGGGATGATTTTTGTAAGGTGGTAGGATGCGAATATAACAATGTGAAGTATCCATATGTGTACTGGCAATGCCCTTCTATGGCCTGCAAATGTGTACAAAGAGAAGAAAGGGAGGTTCTTCAGAGAAACCTTGAAGAGCAATCAGAGGCCAGGAGTGCTGGGGCACTTTGTGGACACATGTTGCCCAGTTAGAACTCGGTAGGGTGAAGAGAAACCTTGTGGCTTATGAAGTGCTTAGAATGAGGGGAAAGGGGTTTTCAGTGGACAAGCAGCCAAATTTGAGCAGAAAGAGCTTCCTTATCCCCACAGAACAGCTCAAAGAAGGAGAAAAATGTAGAAGCTTATCTCAGGGATTTCCTGAGCCATCAGAAGTGGAGACTGAGAATGGAGCCAGCAAGCCAGGGAAAAATTCTTTTCAGTCATGTCTCTCCATTCCTGTCTGGCCTCTGTTGTGTCTGCATATCCCCAGAGAAAATGTGCAGGCCATCCACAGTTACTTAGAAGTTGCTGTTGCTTTGCACATATTTTTTTTAAGAAGACTTATTTGTCAAGAGCAAAAGATGGAACATATTTCATGTAATCATTTGTTAGTTTTATTTATAACTCATAAATATTTAAACATAAAGTATATGGACTTCCATTAGTACTCTTGCACTGGCATCTCAAATGTTCTGGATAGCCTACTTGCCCTTCTCCAGCTTTATCTTCAGGCTCCTCATCAATTCTGTAAGCCCCAGGGTGCTTTTCAACAATCTCTTTTTACTTATTGCATCAGGATAAGCTTTTATTGCTTGCAGTTGGGAACCTCCCAGACATACCTGGCATAGAATGTTTGCCTTCATTTGGTTTACTAAACTTTTGTCTTATTTCTGTCTTTTGTTACCTAGTGACTATTGTTTGGAGATGTGGGGGGGGGGTGTGAGTGTGAGTGTGTGTTTAAATACAGAAAATATAAAGATGAAAAAAAAATCACCCAGAATTCAAGTAACATTTTGTATAGAATCTTTTTCAATATTTCATTTTTGGTAAAATACTATTATAATCACACACTTTTATATTTATCCTTTTTTACTTAGTGTAATAATTTCCCCATCATTAAATATTCTTCAGAAATGGTATTTTTTTTTTATTTTTTTTTATTTCTTTGACAGAGAGAAATCACAACTAGGCAGAGAGGCAGGCAGAGAGAGAGGAGGAAGCAGGCTCCCTGCCAAGCAGAGAGCCCGATGCGGGGCTCGATCCCAGGACCCTGGGACCATGACCTGAGCTGAAGGCAGAGGCTTTAACCCACTGAGCCACCCAGGTGCCCCCAGAAATGGTATTTTTAATGACAGATTTCCATTGTGTGGATATTTCATAACTCATAATTTATCATAACATAAATTCTTGCGTTTTTTTCAGTGACGTAACTGATCCTGAGATTCAGATCTTTGGGCACAAATACTTCTCTGCATTTCTTATTTCTTTAAAAATAGATTCCTAAAGAACAGAATATACATTTTAAGCATAATTGATACATACTAACAGATTTTCCTCAAGCAGGGCTTTATCAGTTTGCCTTCAGCCAGCCGAGTTCAATAATGACTGATTTCCCTAGCTTCACCGTCCAGTTCTCTTTGTCACTGAATGCCCTAAGGGCCATTATTTGCAGTCCATTCTACCAGTGGAGAATCCCCAACACAAACACACAGACACACACGCACTGCTTCCCACACCTCACTTCCCCATCAAGGTAAAATTGGTGCCATGACAGGATTTAAGAACAAGATGGAGAAAATAGAGGGAGTAGATTGTGAATAGAACTAAAGGGGGAATGGAATTCTCACTTGACATTTTCCCTCTTGGTATTGTTTAATTCTTTTTGGTCCTATGAAGTTAGAGACCCAGTTCCTCCTTCTGGAAGCCTAAAGGACTTCTTACTCTCAACCTGAAGTAAACAGGATACTGGTGAAGGAAACACTTAGGCCAGCCACTGATGTAGGTAAAAGATATGCTCATTGGTTGGTTTTAGGCCCTTTCAAAAGATACATAGAATACAAAGGAGTTGGAATTAGAGACTGAAAATTACTAATGAAGAGTATTTGTCTGTACTCCTACACTATTGGTGGGAATGCAAACTGGTGCAGACACTCTGGAAAACAGTATGGAGTTTCCTCAAAAAGTTGAAAATAGAACTACCCTATGATCCAGCAATTGCACTACTGGGTATTTACCCCAAACATACAAATGTAGTTATAAACCCCAGTTTATAACAGTAATGTCCATAATAGCCAAACTATGGAAAGAGCCCAGATGTCCATCAACAGATGAATGGATAAAGAAGATATGGTATATATATATATACACCACACACACACACACACACACACACACACACACACACAATGGAATATTATCCAGGCACCAAAAAAATGAAATCTTGCCTTTTGCAAAGACATGGATGGAACTAGAGGGTATTATGCTAAGCAAAATAACTCAATCAGACAAAGACAATTATCATATGATCTCACTGATATGAGGAATTTGAGAAACAAGATAGAGGATCATAGGGGAAGGGAGGGGAAAATGAAAAAAGATGAAACCTGAGAGGGAGACAAACCATGAGACTCTTTTTTTTTTTTTTTTTTTTTTTTTTTTTTTTTTTTTTTTTTTTAAAGATTTTATTTATTTATTTGACAGAGAGAGATCACAAGTAGGCAGAGAGGCAGGCAGAGAGAGTGAGAGGGAAGCAGGCTCCCCGCCGAGCAGAGAGCCCGATGCGGGACTGGATCCCAGGACCCTGAGATCATGACCTGAGCCGAAGGCAGCAGCTTAAACCACTGAGCCACCCAGGCGCCCCCCAAACCATGAGACTCTTAATCTCAGGAAACAAACTGAGGATTGCTGGAGTGCAGGGGGTGGGAGGGATAGGGTGACTGGGGGATGGACATTGAGGGGAGTATGGCTATGGTGAGTGTTGTGAATTGTGTAAGACTGATGAATCACAGACCTGTGCCCCTGAAACAAATAATACATTATATGTAAATTTTTTTAAAGGCCACATTTTCTTCAGAAATATTTTTTTTAAAGTATTTGCCTGTATTAACTTCAGCATGTCTCCCTCTATGAATAAGAGAGAGAGGGTGATAGGGTTAGTAGTGACTATGCTTAAAAGATGATCAAATATTTGGTGATTTGGGGTTTTGCCATCAGAGACCCAACATGATTAACTTTTATCTCAGATTCATTTCCAACAGGCATTTGCCAAAAAGCAAATTAGCCAGATGGAGTTCGAGATCTGGTTATCTGGTTAACTGATAGAAAATGGAGTGAAATGATGCCTCTCATAAAAATCTCAAGAATAAATGCATGCCAATTAAATCAGCTGATACATCTGGAAGTATCTTGGAGGCTGGGTTTGGAGTGAACCAAGTGGTTTTCCAGAATGTCTTAGTGTGAGAAAAGTCAGAGATCAAGTGTAGATTCTATGGAAAAGAGGAACAACCTGAGAAAATCAAATCTGCCTAACTTAGGTGGTTGGAGGTGGGAGAAAATTCCCCTTAAGCTTGAGACAAAGTAAGAAGCCAGGTAAGGCCCAGCAAGGAAGAGTTTTCATGACCATACCATTGGGGTACCCATTTTTATGGAATGTGGACTGCCTAGAAGATGGATTCATTGGGCTGGTTTAAAAGCACCACTTTTTAGCAGAGATAGTTTTGGATTCCTCTTTACAAGAGTAATGGGTCTTAGAATAATGGAGGCATACTACTAAAATCAAGAGGAATAATTCATTCAGACAAATAGCATCCTTCATAATGCATCACTCTCCCCATTCACCCACATCTCACATACCACTAGGAATTTCACTGCTAAAGACAGATTGGTCAAAAATCCCATCTGCACATTTTGAGGCTTCCCTTTCCCCTCTCTCTCATTCTACCTTGAACATTTTTTGTTCCTCTGATGAGGATCCAGATTTACTTCTCAAGTTTAAAAAACAAAATAAAACAAAACAAAAAACTAGACAACACAGGGTCTTTAAAAGTGAAATTCTAGTCTTCATCTTAGAATATCAGGTAGTTGGAAAAATCTTGAATTGTTGCTGTTCACTGTGAATACCAGAAAGATTATGTATACATAAAGTATGTATATGCCATTTTGGATAAGATCACTTTCTGGAAATGCCTCTCCTCCCTTGTGCCTTGTGCGCTTTTGTGGAACTAGGGAGTATTATGGTCTCTACTCTTGTGAGAAGGATTTGGGCTATGGTCATGCTTTCCCTAGTTCAAATCCCCTTCTCTGTTATTTTGGTGCCCTCAGAAAGCTAAAACCTCTAGGGAAGAATGTCCCAAATCATTACATAGACGAGTTGGATTAACCTGATTACAATGAATTAAAACAAGTTTGCCACCAACTCCAATTAAATGTTAGAATACATCAGGGTCCCATATTTATTTGGTTTCTGTCCTAAAGACAAATGGTGCAGGGGGTGTCTGGTCTTAGAGAAGGAAACAGAATTCATTCCTTCCCTAAGGATCAGTAGATTTACAGAACCTGAGCTCAGAAAATCTATGTCTTATCAAAGAAAAACATGAAAAGTACAAGTATACTCTCAGCATTTGTGAATGTTCCAGTTTCAAGTTTCTAAGCTGGGGGGAACAGAGAAAGTAGGAGAAAAAGCCAGTTATTCCTCTTAAGTGTACATCAGATTTGGAGGCTAATCTTTGAAACTGCATTTGCCTTTATTCTTCTTGACTTAAGTTAATGGGATGAAAATAGCTTCAGAATACATCATTTCTTTTCCAATTTCACAAAGCTGCAAACCCTTTATTAAGGAGAGCTGACCTTCCACACTCAAGTGAATGTGTTTTTGTTCTCTTAATTTCACCAGCAAACAGATAGCCACTCCAATGTCACTTGCCAAATCTGGCAAAAGACAGCAAGCATTTAATTAGCCCTGTGTTGAGTCTAAAATAGACAAGACCATCACTAGAGGAAAAATTGTTCCAGAAGTGCAGACTCAATAGGATTTGTGATTTCCTATGTCTTGATGAAATGTTTTAGGAATGGGGAACAACACAAAGGATTTCTGCTATTCCTTTTGTTTGTCTATGCCACCTTGAAAGATCATTAACAAAGATGGTGAAACAGAAAGAATGTGGAATTTAGAGTCAGACAGACAGACTTAGATCAAATACTGGCCCCATCAACTATCAGTACAAAGTTAGCCATCACTGAACATGATTTTTTCCCAACCTGATCTCACACATCAGAGTCACTTGCACTTCAGCCAAAGAATCTGTTTTTAAACAAATACTTCAGATGCTGATGTGCTACCAGGTTTGAGAGCCTCTGCCTCATATTCTCTACACCTCAGTGTCCTCATCTGTAAGATGTGGTCCAATTCCTATTTCCTTCTTCACTGAAGAAGATAAAGGATATGAAATACCTACTTACTGAACTACATTCAGTACATACTAAATATTAATAATAAAATTAATAATTTTTATTTTTTAACATATAGTATTTATATTAATTTCAGCTGTACAATACAGTAATTGGATTAATATTTTGGAGATGATTTTCTACAGAAAATTTCAGCTTGCTTTTAGGTGGTAACCTATTTAACATAACTACCGTGTGTCTATTGTTTCTTTAACACAAAAATAGTACATCATTATTGCTCCTATAGGAACCCAACAGATTACAAAGAAAACATCTCTCATCAGAGAGGCATGAGGATAAAATTTTTTTTGATCCTTAACCAAAGATTTTAACTCTCTGCAAAATCAGTTTTAAAAAATGGATTTGAAATGGAATTACGTGTCCTCCCTCCATTTTCTTATCTTCTGAAAGCAAATGGAGATGCGAGAACCACTTTGCAGCAGGCGATCATGCTAATTTTCTGGGTCATTTCCTCAAGGTGTCCTTAAAAGTAGCAATCATCTCTGTTCAAAGCAGTTCTCTCCCATTAGATACATCAGCTCCCCAAATGTTTGACACCTTTTAATATCTGCTTTCTGTTACCTCAGAAAGCCTCACCTGGGTGGATTAGCTTTTTCTCCAGCCTTGTCCACTATGAAAACTGCAGCATCAAAAAACAACATTCAAAATCCTACCATGGCAATTTTTTCATGAACAGACATTCCATGATGATGACCATGTACCTGTGTAACATTGTTTTTGCTTTCAAACCCCTTCCATAGCCTTATCCTATCAGTTCTCTCAACACTGGAGGTAGGCAAAGCTGTATCACTGCTACATTTTTAAAGATGAGAAAATGGAGGAATCTGGGACATAGTAAGGTCACAGAGCTGGCTAAGTGACCAAAACGGAAACAGCAGCACCAGATTCTTAGTTTGTATTCTTCAGAACTCCAACCCCAGTTGGCTTAAGCAATGTTGGCTCTTAAACCCAGGAAGTCCACAGAACAGATATTGTCTTGGGCACAGATGGCCACAGGACTTCAAATGATATCAAGTGATAGTGTCATGGAGTCCCTCTATATATATTTCTGTGTGTGTGTATGTGTGTGTTTCTCCCTGTCTCTGTGCGTTTGTATCGGTGTGATCTCTAAGTATACATGCCTAAAGTAATCCCAATTACTCTGTCTTCCTTTGGCTCCTTCTGCCTTTTTCTATCAGTCTCTGCCTCTCTTTCTCCAGATGTTTTGCCCCATCTAGATCTCCTCTTTCTCTTATCAGCTCTATTTTCATCTTTTTAAACTTCATTTCTCAGATTAGTTTGTTCCATATGGTAGCAAGATGGTCCCTTGAAGTTTCAAGCTTCCGAGCTTATGGAAACATAGAGTGTGTTGGGAATATCCCTCTTTCTCCCTCTTTCTTTCCTTCTCTCTCAGAAGTCGAAACAAACCACAAAACTGGCTCTGGTTGACTTCACTTTGGCCATATGCCCTCATGTGGACTCTGTTGGCACCCTGGTTGGCCAATCTGAGAAACATGCTGGCCCTTTGGCAGGGGTCTCTTGATTCATTCCCATCAAAATCACGTGGAGGGAGGAAAAACGGTTATCTAAAGGAAGAGCAGGCAGCTCTTACCAAAAAAAGAAGTCTGCTGAATTGGCAAAACAACACATATCCCTACATCCTACATTTTTAGTGCACCATATATTGCCTCCTGTCATATGGTGTTTTTAAGGATTCTTATTCCTTTAAAGTTAGGTCAGAAAGAGAATTCCATATGTTGCCTAAAATAATACCACACGGTAACAGTCACTGAGGGTAAAAGCCATGTAGACAGGCTAATCCATAGAGGACTTGTATGAGAAACATATATCTATGCAAAAAGAATATGATGGAAAGAATGTTTAGCAAATCACATCATCTGAAGCTTCATGTCCCCAGTTATCAAATGGACTATAAAATAAGTTGTAAAGTCCTTTGGAAACCACAGAATTCATTTTGGCTAGTTCAAACAGAAAAGGGTTTATTATAAGCTTACATGATTTCTGGGAACCATACTGGGATGCTACTAAATCAGGATCAAATGCAATTAAGAGAAATGTCCAGTCATCTCATGTGCTGTACTATGGAAGCTCTATTGCAAATATCAACCACAACTTAGACCAATGATGATGGAGATAGAGAGTAGAAGTTTCATCCAGCTGCTCCAGGAGAGCCTCCACTATTGTGTCTACAAGAAGATCCAATCTCAATGTACATAGCTACCACCTCTTATTGTCTCTCTCTCACACATACACACACACACACACACACACGTGTGTGTGTGTTCATGCTTGTGTGTGTGTATGTATATATGTATACAGTATACATACATTACAACACAGACTTGCTCCTGGATTTAAGACGAAGTTCTGAGATAATGGATTCTGTGAACACGTGTAGGATATTTGAACGTCAGGTCAAAAAGCATGGGCTTTGGATTCAGGCCAATCTGGGTTCAAAGATATGTGATTTTACTTTAACTTCTTTAAATTTTCCATCCGTACCCTTTGTTAAATAGGAATTCTATAGAGATCAAGTATTTAGAGCACCTGGCACATAGTACATACTCAACACAAAGTACTTCTCATTGTTTTCTATGAAACTAAAAAATTGTGTGAAAATATGTAATAGACGTGTCTTTTTCTTCTGTCTTATGATCAACCTCTTGGCCCATCTTTCTAAAGTGTTTGTTGCAAAAGTCTCTTCAGATGAAATGGTAGTAATTGGCAGCCTTTATTTCCAATTTCCAAACCCCCCACCTGAGACCTGCCTCACATCTCACAGCTGCACTGCTAACTCCAACCACACACAAGCTGGCTCCCTGCAACACAGACAGCTCTTCCCATGGCCCTGGATTGGGAGTCATGAGGCACTCCAGGACAGACTGCTTAGATCTCTACTTCCTGGACACCAGGCCTGTCTCCATGGCATCATTCAGCTGAAAATAGACAAGAGGTTTATTTCAAGATCCATAGAGAAGAAACAGATAGATTGTGGCGATGATTAGAATGAGACTGACAAGGCTTTCTGCAGTTCCAGAACCAACCTTTCTCTTCCAGGAGATTTTAGGCCCCCAAAGCCCTATTGTCTCTCATTCTTCCTGGCCCTTACAATCAACTGCTAAACCTCATATTTTGAACTAGAATCTTAACCTAATTTTTGCTGTTTTCTATCCATTGCTTTTTGTATCCTCTATGATACTATAAAGTTCTAGAGGGGAGGAATCAAGATCTGTTCTTTTTCTACATCCCTTCCCCACCCAGTTCCTATATCAAAAATATGGCTTTGAAATAAATGACTTGTCTCATCTACTAATTAGCTACATGATATTAGGCAAATCACTTCCCTCAGTTTTAGCGTTTTGGCAGGGAGTTATTTAAATAAGATACATTTAAAACATCCAACATAATAGTTGTCACAATAAGAGATAGTTCTCCTCATGCACAGTTCCTGAAAATGTGGACACTAAACTCAGTCCATCCAGGTTTTTGTGTTGTCTCCTATACTTACTGGCAGTTTTTTATAACTTCATTTTGTGTCATTTCTACGTCTTTAAACATCAGTCCAACAATAGTCCAGTCTATAATGTATAGTTTTGTAAGGATTGAGGGGGACAAGCCCTAAAAAGTGCTTAGAAAATTGTATGTCTGGCCCACAGTAAAAGCAAAATTCTCCATTGCCCTCTTATTCAAGGCAAAATTCATACCAGCGGAAAGAATATAGATCATCTGAATCTTCTCAGTCTTTCAGAAATATATTTTGGCTTTTTAAAGTTAAATAAATATTGGGATGCCTGTGTGGTTCAGTCAGTTGAATGTCTGACTCTTGGTTCCAGCTCAGGTCACAATCTCCGGGTCATGGGATGGAGCTCTGCATCAGGCTCCACACAGAACACAGAGTCTGCTCGAGATTCTGCCCCTCTCCCTCTGTCTAGCACCCTCCTGCCCTACTCACAAGTGCTTTCTCTCTCTCTCTAAAATAAATAAATACAATCTTTTAAAAATTAAATTAAATATATTATACACCATATTTTATATTATTTATATTTTATATATATTTTATATAATATATTTTATATATTATACACCATATTTTTAATCACCATACCCCTTCTTGCACTTGGAATATTGCTTGCACTTATACTTGTTTGTTATAAAACAAATGGTGGAGGTACTTCTGATAAACTATTTATTATGAAGCATCAGGGCTTTTAAATACAGCAAGTGAGTACATTAATCTCTGAAGTCCCTGTATTTTCTCCTCCATACTCCAGGGGCCAGAGATGGTCTGTTGAGGCAACATGGCTCCCCCTGATGGAAGAAGGAGATTTGGGCCCTTTTGGCTCTTCTAGCCTAAGACCAGGGCAGTGCAAGTATAAGAGCCTCCCAGCTTCTCACACTACAGCTACTGTTATGTAGGATGTTCTCTTCTCAACAGGACTCTGGCAGCTGAATGCCACACAAAGCTCCAACCCACAGTCCTCATCCCTGTCTCTGAATTCTTATTATGTTCCTTCTTTAACTTGGAATTGCTTAACTCTTGCTTGTATTTTAACTTAATATCATTCTGTTTAGTTTGCTCAGCTGCCCCTACAATCTTCACTCTTATCTGTATTGGATTTTCCACTTAAAATTACTCTTTATAAATATATTTCTAACAGAGGACCTTAAACGTCACCTTCTCTTCTATGCTGTTTCTGTGCCTACAAAAGAAAAACTAGTTTACTATTTTAAGATGAGGACAGTTAAAGTAGACATATTCTAGAATAATGTTTAATAAAGGAAAACATGTACTATGTGCCTGGTATGAGTCCTCAAGTTCTCTCAGTTAGGTGAAGAGGACAGACAGAAAGAACATATTCCACTATGACATGAGAAAACATGTCCATGTCTTGGCCCTAAGGGGAGGCATCCTCCATATTAATAGCTCAAACAAGGTTCAGAGATCTGCAAATGTGTCTTATTATTAGAATCAACTATACTTTAGGGGTTTTTTTCTTTTTCTTTCCCTTCATGAACTTCCATTATCTTTCATTTGGTGATCACTCAACTCTTTGGAGGTCTTCCAAAAAAAGAGGCCATTTCATTCATCTGAAGCTTTGTTCTCCTTTTTGAATCTTTCAACTATTGGTATCTTTAATTTTTCCTTCTCATTCCTTAGTGTTTGTGTCCTCTCATCTTTGCCTTTTCCTTGCTGATTTTTTCCTTGTTTAATTCAAAAGGTGGTATGATGTTATGGTTCTATATTGTGTTTTGGCTAGAACAGGAGGTTTTCATTACTGTTCTTGCCTAGGGGGAAGAAAAGACAAGCTCAAGATCATAGTGTTTTTTCTCTGATTTTGAAGAGACTTCAACTCTCCTTGGTCACCATTTCTTAGAAGAACCTGCACATATTTTAAGTGGTAAAATCATGTCCCAGACAGTATAAATGACATGCTTGGTGCTACCTATCTATTAATGGCAGACTAAGATTCAAACTCATGGTCTTAGATATCTTATCCATTGCTCTTTTAAGTCTATACAATTCCTTTCATATTTGTTGTTAGTCCTTACAATGAGAGAAATCTTAAATATTACTATTAGAAAAAAAAAAGACCTACCAGTTTTGTGTTATGGGTCCCCAGTATTTTAGGAATCTTAAATATTTCCCATCACCCAGACATGTATTCTGATAATACAGTTTGAGTCAAAGTTAAAAAGTAACTTATTTTTCAATTAAAACACATGATGTTTGTCCATGTTAAAGTCAGAGTAGCAAGCAGATGGACATTGAATGCCCATTGTAGAGATCAATATAAGGACATCCCATCTCAACAGGGGATTAGCTTCTAAAGCAAACCTCAAAAATAGTCAAAATCATCCTTCAACACCCCACAAGAGGCATTACCTTGGCGATCGTAATACTAAAAGCATATCCAACACAGACTACATTTGCTCCTATTTTGAAACAGATTGCTCTTTCTTCAGTTGAGCACCAGATGAAGTGGTGAGTTGGCTTGCATTCAGGGGCAATGTTGTATGAAAAATATGTATCTTTAAACACTAAACACTCAGCAGAGTGAGATGCTCACTCCATGGGAAGCATGAGAGAACTTAGTATTAAGGGAAGAACAGCAGATCCATACCTCCTGTGTCAGGCTGTCTGCACCGTATGTTTGAGTAGAGTAATAGGCAAGTCATCTGCATTATTTAAACTCTAACCTCCCTCTTTGCTTCTGCCTTTCATTACTTCTGGAGCTTCTGGAGTTAAAATTGTCAAAATTAAATGTTTGTTGGGACTTCACTGAATTTGCCTGTGAAATTTAGTCAGGTTGCTTATTATAAATCACTAGGAATAATGAAACTACTTATATAAAACATATGTACTTTTTCTTCCTGATTTCTCTGCCCAAAAGCCCCTGTGCTTTCATTTCAACCACATTTATCATCACAGCAATTATATGATGATGGTTTTTAAAAATTGGTATAAATGAAAGTCAAGAGAATGAGATTTTAATAGTGGTTCTACAACTAACTGGCTGAAAAACCTTGTGAAGTTTGTGTAACCTCTGAATCTCAAATTCCTTGTCTTCAAAGACAGGCTCAGACAAGACACTCAAGGTGACTTTCAATACTAAATTTATGTTAGGAGTTTATAAAGCTGGTTACTGCGAGCACTGGGACTTGAACCAAAAATAGAACACATGACTGCAGTTTAGCACTATGATGCCTGTTCCTACTTTTTCTCTCCTATTCCTCCATCCTCTCCTTCCTTCCCTCATCTCTCTGACCTCTTCCTCCTCTTGCCACTTTTCATCCCTTTCTCCCTCCTTTCTTCCCTCCCTTCCAAATCATAATTGAGTGCCTAGTGTATGTTAGAGAATGCACAGGCCCTAGGGATACACAGATAAACTTGAGATGAGACCATACTCTCTCTGGTACATTGAAAAGTCTTTTCTTTTCACTTATCTTAAATGTAGCTGAGCAAGTCCAGTCTGATACTATTGTCATAGAGTAATTCAGCGTGAAGTTTCTTTGGAAAGTCACATCCTTTGTTTAATTTGGATAAGCAAAAGTACTTTCTTCAGGTTCCAGCAAGGAGTCACACAGATCTGTCTAAATTATTGAAATGTTTCCTGAAGCTGTCTATGCTCTATTTATTGGTAAAGAAAGAAAAGGAATTAAAGCTCTGAGCACACTATTCAGGGACATGCGGAATCTTTCCTCCATTATACTCCATTCATCTCCAGTGCCACAGGAAAATAGTGTGGTTCACAAGGAAGAGCCCAGGGATGGAATTAGACAGACATAGTTTACATGGCTCTTGTACTTACTAGCTGGGTCACCTTGAGTACATAACTTCACCTCTTGAAGTTTCTGATTCTGCATCTAAAAAATTTAAGTGATATTATTCACCTAGCAAAACGGTAGTGAGGAATGACATTGTGTGGGTAAAGAGACTGAGAGTGTGTTGCACACGTAATACATGCAGAAGAGAAGGTAACTGAGCATAATTATGAGCATAATTCAAGGAAAAGGAATTCACATTCACACAGCGCCTGCTATGTATCAAGGATAATACTATTAAGCTAGGCCAGGCTACAGTGACAAATTGGTCTCAAAGTGTCTAGAAGTTCAAAACAAAATAGAAATTCATTTACCATTCATCTAACAGTACAAGTTCCTGCCACCAGGAACATCCTGACCTCCACGTGGTAATACTGAGACCCAGCCTTCTTCTATCTTGTGTCTCAGCCACCCTCAGCATCACATGCATTCAGATGACAGAGAGAGGTGGAAGAAGACGTCCCTACTTCCTGACAGCCTTGGTCCAGAACTGATATGTGTCACTTCTGCTCTGGCTCCATCATTGAGAACTACTCACCAGGCCACATCTGGTTATAATCAGGAGCTAGGAAATGTAGTCACTATAGAAAACCACTACCCAGAAATGATTATACCCCAAAGGAGAACAGCAAAAGCTTACTCTGCTCTAGTGACTGACTGACTATGAAGCCACTTAAATCTGTGGTGTGGATATTATCATACACACCCCCATCCTACTGATAATTTTAAGTTAGTTATTAAGTAACCTCCAGGTTACCAGGATCTAAGTCTAGGTTTTGACTCCAAGGCTGGCATTCCCAATCTTGCCTCCCTATAGTCTTATGAGACAGAGTTCACAGACTACTGAATGATGGTTTAGTTAGACCCACATAGGATGCCCAAAGGGGTATTAATTTACACAAAAGATTTGCATTTATAGACCTTTTTTTTTTAATAAATTAGAACATTTGATGACTCTGGATCCCCATTGTAGCAAGGCAACAATTCCTGCAGATTACCCCCTCGCTTTCAGTGCTTTTGATGGAACCTCTGCCTTTGGGTTCACTCACCACTATCCCCTATCTCCCCAGTTTATCTCTGTCCAACTCCAACCACTGACATCATCTACTTGGACTTTCTACGCTTTTAAACCTGTCACTTCTGCTATAAAATATATCTTTATTTCTTGACAGGAAGTGTCAACATTTTGCTCTCAAATTTGTAATAGTCATGAGAACAAAAAAATTAAAGACATGTTTCTTTTTGAAACTGTCAGAAAAAGACTACTTAACACTTTCTATCTCTTCAAATTTTGTGCTTCCCTCCAGTATTTCTCACCCCATGTTTATTGTTCAATCCTGATTCACAAAGCTTTGTAAATAAATTTCCCTGCAACTTGGCTCCCGTGAGTACAGAAGAGCTCTCCTACTTCATAACATTGATTTTCTATCTCTTTTTCTAGTTCCCTCCCTCTCTGCACTTATATACACCTCTCATTGCACTCCCAACAATTGCATTGTTTCTATCAGTCCTGGCCATCTAATCGATGCATCAGCTGTCTGTCAACAGAGCCCTGAGAGTTTTGACTCTTTGTTTTCAAGATTAGAGTTTAGTAAAGAAGTGCAAAAGCAAGGACAAAGGACTGAGGGAGGAATGGAAATGATTGGAGAACAGGAGAGAACAGCGTGGGCCAATAATCCATCCCCTCTATGGGCCTGTCCCCTAACCCTGTAAAGCATTGCTGCCTGAAGCATGAAACTTCAGAGGATGGGGACTGTCTGGCCTGATCAATCTCATCATACTTAATTACTTGCAATTTCAATTCAAAGTCATAACTCTGACTGATCAACAAGATTCTGCTTTGACATTATAGTAATTTGCAGCATGAAAAGGTCTCCATGAAATTCTCAATTTCTCTATTTATTATTTAGGTTTCCCAAGGGCCTATTTTCTTAAATAGTTACCTCACTATGTGCACTTTCTGTCATCAATTGGAATCTTCATTCAACTTTCTAATTGACCATTCTTCTACACTTATTACCTTAATAATCCTTTTCCATCTTCCTCAAGCAACCGTTCTAAGTGGAAGACCAAGAAAACCGTGTTCTCATTATTCCAACATAGTATGTTCTGAAATGGGTCCCACATATCACTAGTTCAAGAAGAAGCATCTAAAATTTCCATGATCCTGGGGCACCTGGGTGGCTCAGTCAGTTAAGCATCTGCTTTTAGCTCAGTTCATGATTTCTGGGTCCTAGGGTCAAGCCCCATGTTGGGCTCCCTACTCAGCAGGAGGTCTGCTTCTCCTTCTCCCTCTGCCCCTCTCCCTGCACACACTCCCCCCACCTCCATTGTGTTCTCTCTCTCTCTTAAATAAATAAAATAAAATAAAAAGTAGAAAAATAAAAGTTCCATGCTCCTATAAATGTTGCTAAAGCTAATAAATATATACTTCCTTAGCATATTTATGAGACAAGTTAACAAATTAAAAGCCCTGAAAATGTCTGTTAACAAAACAAAAACCATTTAAATTTAACTGTATTTTCCATACTTATTCTACTATAGAACCCATTCCATCCTGCCTTTAGCATGAAACACTTAGTCATGCCTGCTGAAATTAGTGTTCTATGACGAATATTTTTAGGAAATGTTTTCCTACCATTAAGATGTGTTTTATTAGATGTAAATGCTTATTTGGTTTTCGTCACCTTTTTCAATTTTACTACACACATGCTAGAATAAATTATTGGTTATAATTCTTTATTGCTTCCAATAATCTTTCTCCTGTAACTTTTCAGTTCTCATAAAAAATGATTTGAGTCTATGACCATGTGGTTTGCTTTAGCCAATGGCATAAACCAGACACAATATGAGCAATGGCTTAAAATGGACTTGCATAATTGAGCTTGTTGTCTTGAGCTTCTGCAATGATCATGAGAACATGTTCCAGCTAACCCAGTGGTCCCAGAAAGAGGAAAAGAGGCACATGGAGCACAATAGACCCAACCCCGGCACCAGCCAACCCACAGACCTGCAACCTGAAGTAGGATTTCCCCAGTGGACCAACAAAGCATGATCAAGAAATCAAAGCCTATTTTGTATGCCTCCGAGATTTTGAGGTTGTTGTTATGCAGCTCTAGTTGATTAATATAACATGCTAAGTTCTATTCTAGAAAATGTCTAGCTACATAAGAGGAGAAAAAAGGAATCTCTATCTTTAGTGACCTCATAGTAAGAGAGTAGGAAAAGAACTAATTATAATTCAAGACAAAGTTAGAGTGTCAAAATAAGCATCAATAATATACTGTAGGAACATAAAAGTAAAACTGATGTGATCCATGCAATTTTTTAGCAAGAAGGTAGAATTTTGGCTGGTTCTTAAAGCATTGAAAGGAGTACACTAGAAGAAGAATCAAGAACGATGTGGAACAACATGCACAAAGAGAAGTATAAATGTTTTCCCTCTCAGGGAAAGCTGGTGTTCTTTTGTGTGTATGTATTGGTATACCCTATTTGTAACCAGGAAAACAAGATGACTACCCAAGATCACATAGTTAGTACATAGCAGAAGTGGGTTCTAGAACCTAGGATTCCTGACTAGTTCTAGACCTCTGTTGTATAGTTATTCACATAGCCAGCTATAGAATGTAAAAACAAAAATAGAAAATTAACTTGTTTTTGTGCTTAGCAGTAACCACAGGGGTCCAGGAGTAGGTAAATGAAGTATGTATATCATGCTGGCAATCATCATAATCATAAGAACCACAGAAAGAAAAACAAAAACTGTAATACCTTAAAAGTTGATATTTATTACTCATCTATCATGTGCTAGATACTGTTATATGTTTACCTCTTCTTTATAATAATTCTATGAGAAAGGTACAAATATTTGCCCCATTAAATAATTTGAAATAACCAAGAAACAAAGAAGTTATTCCACTTTCCCATGGTCACATTGTAAGTGGGGGAAGTAGGACACAAAACCATCTCTGTCTGTCCCAAGAGCCTGACCTCAAACCAACTGTGAAAACATTTAGTAAAAATTAAAAAAAAAATAGTTCTCTAGGGAGGAGAATCTAATTTTCTAAAAACTTCTGTTGTCCAAATCCTGACCATATTAATGAAGTCCCAAGTACCAAACTGTCTTAAAAACTTTCCATGTGATTCTTCTGTACAGCCAGTGTTAAGAGCCACAGCTATACAAGGTTGAAATCTGAAGCAGGTGGGGAAGCTGGATCCAGGACAAGAAAACAAAACAACAGGCCAATCAGACAGAAGACAAATAAGGTAAAACTGGCCTAAAAGAATATTCATAAGTTTTTAGATCACTTAGGAAACTCTTAGAACTAATTTACTGGTGAAGACAATGTTCTAAGTAGAGAAAGATCTCTACAATAGCCCACTAGCACCAAAGGGCATAACTGACCCATATAATGAGTAATCTAAAGTACCAATAACACAGGGTTACATTTAGGTTCTTCCAAGTAAGAGGGAAAAAGACAGATTCCATGATATTTCTTAGATAATTTTTGTTTCTTAGTAGAAGCTAGAAAGATTAGTTTATTTATTTTTAAGGCTTTATTTATTTATTTATTTTTACAACATCGTGTGCATTTTTTTTCATTTTATTTTTTTTCAGTGTTCCAAAATTCATTGTTTATGCACCACACCCAGTGCTCCATGCAATACATGCCCTCCATAATACCCACCACCAGGCTCACCTAACCCTCCAACCCCCTCCCCTCCAAAACCCTCAGTTTGTTTCTCAGAGTCCATAGTCTCTCATGGTTTGTCTTCCCCTCTGATTTCCCCCAACTCACTTCTTCTTTCCACCTCCCAGTGTCCTCCGTATTATTCCTTATGCTCCACAAGTAAGTGAAACCATATGATAATTGACTCTCTGCTTGACGTATTTCACTCAGCATAATCTCTTCCAGTCCTATTCATACTGATTTTTTTTAGTTGTGTTATGTTAGTCACCTACAATAGATCATTAGTTTTTGATGTAGTGTTTCAAGATTCATTGTTTGCATATAACACCCAGTGCTCCATGCAATACGTGCCCTCTTTAATACCCACCACCAGGCTCACCCATTCCCCCACCCCTCCCCTCTAAAATCCTCAGTTTGTTTCTCAAAGTCCACAGTCTCTCATGGTGCATCTCCCCCTCCGATTTCCCCCAGCTCCCTTCTCTTCTCCTTCTCCCAATGTCTTCTGTGTTATTCCTTATGCTCCAAAAGTGAAACCATATGATAATTGACTTTCTCTGCTTGACTTATTTCACTTAGCATAATCTCCTCCAGTCCCATCCATGTTGATGCAAAAGTTGGGTATTCATCTTTTCTGATGGTTGAGTAATATTCCATTGGATATATGGACCACATCTTCTTTGTCCATTCATGTGCTGAAGGTTTTTTCCACAGTTTGGCTATTGTGGACATGGCTGCTATGAACATTGGGGATACATATGGCCTTCCTTTTCACTACATCTGTATCTTTGGGGGTAAATACCCAATAGTGCAATGGCAGGGTCTTAGGGTATATCTATTTTTAATTTTTTGAGGAATCTCCACACTGTTTTTCAGTATATGTGCTGCCGAAGCGAGCACCCCACACTGTTTTTCAAAGTGACTGCACCAACTTGCATTCCCATCAATAGTGTAAGAGGGTTCCCCTTTCTCTGCATCCTCTCCAACATTTGTTGTTTCTTGTCTTATTAATTTTGGCCATTCTAACTGGTATAAGGTGGTATCTCAATGTAGTTTTGATTTGGATTTCCGTGATGGCTAGTGATGATGAACATTTTTTCATGTGTCTATTACCCATTTGTATGTCTTCATTGGACAAGCATCTGTTCATTTCTTCTGCCCATTTTTTGACATGATTATCTGTTTTTTGGATGTTGAGTTTGAGAAGTTCTTTATAGATCTTGGATATCAGCCCTTTGTCTGTAGTGTCATTTGTGATATCTTCTCCCATTCTGTGAGTTGCCTCTTTGTTTTGTTGACTGTTTCTTTTTGTGTGCAGAAGTTTTAACCAATGGGACAGAGTGGAGAGACCAGATATGGACCTTCAACTTTATGGTCAAATAATCTTTGACAAAGCAGGAAGAAATATCCAATGGAAAAAAAATAGTCTCTTCAATAAGTGGTGCTGGGAAAATTGGACAGCTGTGTACAAAAGAATGAAACTCAACCATTTTCTTACACCATACAGTAAGACAAACTCAAAATGGATGAAAGACCTCAGTGTGAAACAAGAATCCATCAAAATCCTAAAGGAGAACATAGGCAGTAACCTCCTTAACATCAGCCACAGAAACTTCTTTCAAGACACATCTCCAAAGGCAAGAGAAAGAAAAGCAAAAATAAATTTTGGGGATTTCATCAAGATAAAAACCTTCTGCACAGCAAAGGAAACAGTCAACAAAACAAAGAGTCAATCCTGGTTTAATTCTAACTAAAATTTTGAAATGATGCACATTTGATTTTGGCATCTCCTCACCTTACTTTTTCAATTGGCTTATATGCCTTTACCTGGTACCTGAGACCAACATATTTCCCTTCACTCCCCACTGCAGTGGACACAGTCAGGCCCTTGAGGCAACCTATCTATGATATGTTTGGCAGAGGTCCTCTGAGCAATACTTGCTCTCTTGTAAAACTCACTGAGGCTGGTGTGACTCAGAGTCCTTCTCAGCTATCGGCGGCCCTGAGAAGCAACCAGCACTGGTGCTTAGGAGGACAAACCAATTTGCCACCCCAGACCTGAGAGCCAAATAAGGTGGTAATGAGGCAGCAAAACAGCTCCAGCATGTGCTGAGGTTGACTCGGGGCAAGAAAGTACAGCTGCTGGGTGCAAATGCTTTCCCTGCTTCCTCCATGTGTTTAACTGCTCCTTAGACCTTTCTGTCAATTACTAGGGATCTTCTTTTTTGTTTCATTTCCAAATCAGACCTCACATTTGCATGTGTACGTCTCCATTAAATTTTTGTGACGATCTCACTAACTATAGATCCAGTTAATTGATAGAAATTAAAATCCTTCACATGCATGGCCTTCTTTGTAGAAGTCCACATCCAAGTGCAGAGCCCCTTTGGTCCTCTTGAAAACCCTGACTGATTCAAGGTAGCTGGTATTTCCATCATTTTTCAGATGATCAATTTCGTGTTCAAATGGAAAGAATGTTAGAATTTTAAGATATTTCTTTCTTTTTTTTTAAAGATTTTATTTATTTATTTGACAGAGATCACAAGTAGGGAGAGAGGCAGGCAGAGAAAGAGAGAGAGGAGGAAGCAGGCTCCCCACCAAACAGAGAGCCCGACGTGGGGCTCGATCCCAGGACCCTGGGATCATGACCTGAGCGAAAGGCAGAGGCTTTAACCCACTGAGCCACCCAGGCACCCCTTAAGATATTTCTTGAAAGGAAAACTGTCTCAGCTTGCTATATAGTTTATATCAGGATTGGAATCATGTATTCAGCCAACAAACATTTTCTGAACACCTACCATGGGCTAGGCATCAGGCTAGTACCTAGAAATAGATAAATGAATCATGGTTGATATCCTGAAAAGTCTATAATCTGTGATAGAGATCAACAAACTACAGACTGTGGGCCAAATTTGGCCCCATTCCTGATTTGCTAAATCAGGTTTTATTGAAACACACACAGGGCCATTTGTTTATGTATTATCTATAGCTATATTTGTGCTACAGTAGCAGAATGGAGTAGTTGCTAAGAGAAACTGCACCCCACAAAGCTGAAAATATTTACCATCTGAGTCTTTACAGAAGTTTGCTGACCCCCCCAATCTAGTAAAAGTAGGCTTATGTGAAATCAAGTGGTGCTGGTGTTATTACAAAATTCTCTGTGGGGTATATTGTGAGGAAGGGGTGGCTTCTCAGAAGATTTCTTGAAAGATAACCAAGCAGAGGAATGCCAGCAGAGGTAATAATGTGAACAAATAGTGGAAATAAGAAACAACAAGGCTGATGAGGTAACTCAGCACAGCTGGCATTTATGATAGGGTTGCAGGTGGAAGAGGAAGAGTCAACAATGAGTTGTGGTCAAGGACCACCTCTGAAGAGTTTCATATGCAATCCTAAAGCCACTGACTGTAGTCCCAGGAATTGTTGAGATTTTTTATGTGACAGATGCAGGCTATATTAAAAATGGAATACTATAATTCTCTTCCGGGCTGAGAAACCCACCAAGAACATTTAGTGTTCAGTCACCATGATGCCATTACAGCATAAGATGAGGTATAGTTTCAAGTGAATAAACTGAATCTCTGTCAAATGGATATACAGCTATTTCCTCCCTTTATATT
Source organism: Meles meles (assembly GCF_922984935.1). Lineage (NCBI taxonomy): Eukaryota > Metazoa > Chordata > Mammalia > Carnivora > Mustelidae > Meles > Meles meles. The sequence continues at coordinate 132,367,738 of NC_060068.1, forward strand.
TTATAGTTCACAGTAACTAGGAAGAGTTAAAGGATACCAATGGAGCACAGGATGGGAGACATGGCTTAATCTAGGGGAGTTGAGAATGTTTTCCCAAAGACATGGCAGTGATGGTAAGATCTGAGAGCTGAGTAGATATTAGCCAGGGAAAGAGTCAAAAATCTCTTGACAACTTTGTTTTAACATTTTAAAATCTGCAATACTGAGTCATTCTAAAATGATATTCCTTTTCCTGGGTTGAGGAGGTCATTGGATTAAGTACCATTGAGTCTGTCAGTAACATGGAGATAATAATGGTACCCAGATCAAAGGTTGCTCTAAGGACAAAGTACAAATGGATGGTGTTTAACATAAGTCCAGCATCAGCACACAGGAAGCATGCCAGAAAGGCTGGTTGTCAATCTTAGTAACTGTTTTTGGTATTGGTTTTATTTTCTTTTTCTTCTTTTTGTTTTCTAGCAATGATGAGCTGTATTGCCTATTTTATACCCTTTACAGAGTCTAGGTGTAAAAGAATTTTGGACTACAGATTTTTGTAGAATCAATTAATACAGTATTTTTGGTGAATCATGACTCTCAGTCAAAAGCAAAGGAGATTTACCTCTCACTAAGTATGGGAATCCCTGCTTTCAAATTTCTAACAGATGGTCTTCCAGTACCCACTTGGATGAGGCCAATGACCACTTGCTCCCCAACTGGGAAACTCTGATAGCAGGAAAATTCTTCTCCATATGGAGCCCAAATTAACTTTCCTGAAACAGCCACCCGTTGGCCTTACTTCTGTTCTCTGGACCATATTGAACATGGCCTATGCCCCTTCCACATCAAATCTCCTGATAGTAGATTTCCCACACAGAGTTCAGACTACAGTATTGGGCCCCTCCATTACACTGCATTGTCTTCTCTCTGTGACCTTCAGTAATTTTAAAAGAGTTCCCTTACCACAAACCTCACATCTAATTCATCTCTGTATCTACCCAGCATCGTGTCTTTTCAAAGCAGGTACTTTGTGATAAATAAATGTTTAATGTTTGTGATAAATAAATGGAAAAAATCTATTTCAAAGCATATTACTCTTTAAAGAGCAAAATAAAACTGAATAATCTTTCAGCTAATTTTATGCCAAATTCTAGTGTCATCAGAAAACATCATGGGCCACTTAGCAAAGAAATTGATTTCTGGGCTACATTAGAGGCTCTGATTCCATCAATCTGGAATTTTTCTAAGCATTTGCCTTTGTATCAAGCATCTGGGTATATTTGAGTCAGGTGGTCTGTTAATCATAGTTGGAGAAATACTGCTTTAAACACTACAGGCAGGGATACCTGGATGGGTCAGTTGGTTAAGTGTCTGCCTTCAGCTCAAGTCATGATCCTGGGGTCCTGGAATCAAGTCCCACTTTGGGTTCCTTGCTCAGCAGGGAGCTTGCGTCTCCCTCTGACTGCAGCTCCCCTCTGCTTCCAAATGAATAAATGCATAAAATCTTAAAAAAAAAAAAACCTCCAGACATCAAACCAAACAACTTTTTTTACACTTTATATTTGGAAGTAGCAAACACATTTCAGTCCTTTCTACTTAGAACAACTTTTCATTTGCCTTCTTATTATTTTTTTCTCCTTGAAACATTTTTTTTTTCTGAGTTACCCAGCCATAACTACCCTCCCATGCTGAGAGGTAAGTATGCTCCATCTATTACATTCTTTTCAGACCTCCTAAGGAGGTAATTAGGCATTGCAATTGATTGCAATTTATTAATCAGAACAGGATGTTAGAGTTTGGGGTTGGGGAAGCACAGTGATGAAGTCTAGTATAAATGCAGGGCAAACGCGTAGAGTGACAGAGGAATAAGGCAAAAATAACTGCCAAATCACAGGATGTTTCGAACTGATACTTGTTTTGTACAGTGGTGTCCTGATCTATAAAAAGGGGATATTAAAACTTGGCTGGTCTACCTCTAGAGCCAGGTGTAAGATTTATTCTATGAATATTTATTGAGTGTCTGCGATGTAGCAGGTACTGTCCTTGGTGCTAAGGGTACATCAGAGAAGACTAAATCCTTGCCTCAGAGAGAGATTAAAACAAAATTAAATTCATACATTTATACTATATTATACTACCCAGGAATTAAGTAGAACTGAGTAATGAGATAGAGAGTGAGAGAGAGGAGGGTGCAGGTAAGGTCTCCCATTACATGGGAAGGTTGAAGAAGGACTCCCCAAGGAGGTAATATTTAAGTATAAATCTAGGTGATGTGAACGAACATGCCTTAGTAAGGTCTAATAGGAGAAACTCCAGGGAGAGGGAATTACAAGGCAAAATGCCTAGGTGGGCACAATAGAATGAGTGGACCCCACATGTTGGAGAATAGCAGGAATACATGACTGCAATGGAGTGGCCAAGTAAAGAAAGTGGTGGAAGTAAATAAGATAACACAGATGGAAGCATGTTGAAAAGCAGTCTATAATGGGGTACTATTCGTACAGGATGTTAAGTCACCAAAGAACCTAAGTAATCACTCAGTCTAGTCTATTCATTCTATAGGTGGGAAAACACAACCCCAGAGAAGTTAATAGATATCTCCATAGAGAATAGTGCCCAGGTCCTGTGATGTGTAACAGAGCATTCATTGTCATCCATCCTGGTTTTCTGCGTACTCTTCCTCCATTTTTTCTTTTCCTTCCTTGAATTTCCTTTCTTCCTTTCCTTTTCTGCTACCTCATCGTCTGAGTCCCCTTATTTCTTTTCCCATTTCCCTCCTTGTCTCTATGCTTTCTTTTTCCATCCTTTTGCCTCTCTCTTCCTCCCCATGACATCAGTCTTTTCTAATTTCATGACTTGTGGTCAGTGTTAGGTCAAGACAGCAAGATTTATCCCTATATAAAACAGTTCTGACCAACAGGCATATGCTATTCAGTATCAGATAACTTCAAATTCTAACATCTACAGACCTCAAAATATCATCTTCTTAAATTTCCCTCTACTCTCTTTGAAAGCTATCTGTTATTTTGGCTAAAAAATATCCCGTCCTAGTGTCTGACATATAAACCACCTCCATGATTACAGAGGTATGTGTCTATACTCCTATGCTGGTTGTTTGGTACAGAAAGTGCAAAGAAAAGCCCAAGTATAGCAAAATCTAAACCAAGCATTTAATACAATGGGGCAGGCATTAAGTAAAAGTCACTGCCATTAGGAATGGGGGAGGATAAAGACTTTAGCCAAACCAGAGGAAACTGCTCTCCATTTTAAAGAGATCTATTTGTTTATGTCTAGCCCATTTCTGGAAGCAGCTCTCTTATTTCAGTCCAGAATCTTATAAGAGAAGCTAGGAAATGGTGATACTTTGTATGTTGCTATCAGTGATCCAAGTAGATGTCTGATCTCTAAACTGAATGTAGAAGCAATGCACTGTGAGTTTGTCACATCCTCTTCCCAGCACATATCCCCAAGTGAATCCTAATACAAATCCCTGGCCATTATATTTCAGTTTTATATTTCTAGCCACATAGCTAGAGAATGCAGAGCTGGCATCTGTAGAAATTGATTTTTCTTTTCCTGTAGAAAGAGCCCTTTGCTGTCACAACAAAGCATATTCTTTTCCTTAGAAAGAAAGTAAAAGGAATTACTGGGAGTACTTTTATCCTGCCAAACAGCCAACATCAGTCTTCCACACAGCTTTTTAAGTCCTCCAACTCTATTAGTCGCCGCTAAAAAATACAACAGCTACATACACATAACAGAGTCTCTAAAAACTAATAATTAAAATTTGCTCCCAGAACTAATCTCCCTGGGACTCAGTTTGTTAATCTGTAAAATGAGAGTGTCAAATAAATAATTTTTAGATCTGTGGTTACTACCATCCTATTCCTTCTAGGTTCTTTCTTCCTCACATCAGGAATGATGCTACATGTGTTATAGAATAAGTCTAAAACTTCTCCCTCCTCTCTCTCCTTACCAATGACCAAAGAAAGAAAGGCTCTATGGTTTTTAACCCTGATATTATTAAAATCATATATTTTCATGAAATTTCAGAGGGAATAAGAAGGAGATTAAAATTTGGTTATGAGTTGTTGTGGGATGCTGTATGGTACCTCATGGTGGTTTGGGATTCAGCTTTGAAGCTTGATTACATTTATATGTAGGGCATAAATGTGTAGGAGAATATGCTTGATAAAATATATATGTTTATAGAAGGAACCACAAAATGTTAGAGGAGAGATTTGGCAAATACCCTAAAAAGCAATGATAAAACTGGACGGAATTGAGAGCACCTGGGTGGCTCAGTCACTTGAGCATCTACCTTTGTTCAGGTCATCTCAGGGCCCTAGGATCAAACCTGGGTCTCTGCTCAGCAGGGAGTTTGCATCTCCCTCTCCCTCTGCCCTTTCCCCTCTGCTTGTGCTCTCTCAAATAAAATAAAATAAAATCTTAAAAAAATAAAAGCAGGAACCTCCATGCTGTTTTCCAGAGTGGTTGCACCAGCTTGCATTCCCACCAACAGTGGAGGAGGGTTCCCCTTTCTCCACATCCTCTCCAGCATCTGTCATTTCCTGACTTGTTAATTTTAGCCATTCTGACTGGTGTGAGGTGATATCTCATTGTGGTTTTGATTTGTATTTCCCTGATGCCGAGTGACGTGGAGCACTTTTTCATGTGTCTGTTGGCCATCTGGATGTCTTCTTTGCAGAAATGTCTGTTCATGTCCTCTGCCCATTTCTTGATTGGATTGTTTGTTCTTTGGGTGTTGAGTTTGCTAAGTTCCTTATAGATTTTGGATACTAGCCCTTTATCTGATATGTCATTTGCAAATATCTTCTCCCATTCTGTCAGCTGTCTTTTGGTTTTGTTAACTGTTTCCTTTGCTGTGCAAAAGCTTTTGATCTTGATGAAATCCCAATAGTTCATTTTCGCCCTTGCTTCCCTTGCCTTTGCCGTTGTTCCTAGGAAGATGTTGCTACGGCTGAGGTCGAAGAGGTTGCTGCCTGCGTTCTCCTCAAGGATTTTGATGGATTCCTTTCTCACATTGAGGTCCTTCATCCATTTGGAGTCTATTTTCGTGTGTGGTGTAAGGAAGTGGTCCAATTTCATTTTTCTGCATGTGGCTGTCCAATTTTCCCAGCACCATTTATTGAAGAGGCTGTCTTTTTTCCATTGGACATTCTTTCCTGCTTTGTCGAAGATTAGTTGACCATAGAGTTGAGGGTCGATTTCTGGGCTCTCTATTCTGTTCCACTGGTCTATGTGTCTGTTTTTGTGCCAGTACCATCATGCTTAGTGAAATAAGTCAATCGGAGAAAGACAACTATCATATGATCTCCCTGATATGAGGACATGGAGAAGCAACATGGGGGGGTAGGGGGATAGGAGAAGAATAAATGAAACAAGATGGGATTGGGAGGGAGACAAACCATAAATGACTCTTAATCTCACAAAACAAACTGGGGGTTGCTGGGGGGAGGTGGGATTGGGAGAGGGGGAGCGGGCTATGGACATTGGGGAGGGGAGGCGAACCATAAGAGACTATGGACTCTGAAAAACAACCTGAGGGTTTTGAAGGGTCAGGGGTGGGAGGTTGGGGGAACAGGTGGTGGGTGATGGGGAGGGCACGTTTTGCATGGAGCACTGGGTGTTGTGCAAAAAGAATGAATACTGTTACGCTGAAAAAAAAAAATAAATCAGAAAAAAAAAAAATAAAAAAATAAAAGCAGAATTGTTAATAGCAATCACTGTAGGACTCTGAAAATTGATCAAAGGCATACAATAAATTGAGAAGTATTTACTCAAGAAAAACTACTAACCATCTCTAAGGACAGTGAAAGTTTGTGACTTTATAGGCTGTTCCCATTCTTCCTGCCAGCTCATGGTATGGTGGCTCTACTATGGCTGGGCAGAGTGTAAGAACAGACAGCTCTACTACCCTGGAGGGCTAACTTGATTTGGAACAGAGTGGAGAGGAGCCACATGTCTAAGGGCTTTATTGAAAATAATAGTGATCTTTGTGCCAATCTAGGGGGGACAAACCTCACATCTACCAGAGATTGTGATAATGACTGGGCCAAATAACACATTAGTCAGAAATATAACAAGGAAATACAATGAACAAAGTAGGCATGAGAAGTTTTGATAATAATCCAAATGTTTCTGATAGTCTAGAAGGCTGTCTGCGTGCTTGGAAGAGTCAAGAGGAGGTCCTAGTGGAGCACCTGGTTAGTTCAGTTGGTTAAGCATCTGACTTCAGCTCAGGTTGTGATCTCTGGCTCCTGTGATGGAGTCCTGCCTCAGGGTCCCTGCTCACTGCTTGTCTATTTCCTTCTGCCCCACTTACTCTCTCTCTCAAATAAATAAATCTTATTAAAAAAAAAAAAAGAAAGAGAGAGAGAGAATGCTCTAACTATCTACTCATCCCTAGATGAATGTGAAGCTTTGCACAATGGAAAATAAAATCTGGCCCATATTTGATAAATTCTTGAGCTGTGAAAAATTCTGCAATCTACACACAGAACCACTGGCAAAAAGGGAGTATCTCAAAGTGTTTAAATACAACTTCTGACCAATCTTTGGCTGACCACAAAGCTCTGCTGATAGGAGCAAACCTAAGAAAGCCAGTCTTTAAGGTTAAAATTTTTTTTTAATTTCCAAAAAATAACCTGAGTAAAGACGTCATTGATCATACAATGCAAAATAGAAGGATTTGATAGACTGAATCCAACCAAGTCACTAAACAAACAACTAAAGCAAAATCAACATCACTTAGGATGGGGAAATCAGAATCCAGAGTAGGGGGTATAGCTCAGGAGGAAGAGCATTTGACTGCAGAATCCAGAGTACTTCAATATATCTAAAATGCCCATTCCCAACCAAAAAAAAAAAGAAAAAAGAAAAGAAGAAAAATGCAACATAACAGAAAAGTTTGTCCAATCCACACACAAAGAAAGCATAAATAGAAAAGCATAAGTAGAAATTATCGTTGAGGGTATCCAGATGTTTACTCTAACAAAGACTACAAAGCAGCAACAAAGGGAGAATATGAAGGATAATTAATGCACTCAAAGAAGTAAGGAAATTAAGTTTAAAGAATTAAAGGAAAATATCACAAACCATTAATGGAGAATATCAGTAGAGATAGAAATATAAAGGAGAACAAAACTGAAATTCTGAATTAAGGGTACAATAACTGACATAAAAGAATACATTGAAAGGATTCAATATACTTGAGCTGGCAGAAGAAAGAATCAGCAAAAAAGAATAAAATAGAGACTGTACAGTCTGAAAAAGGGGAAAAATGAAGAAAATAAACAGGTCCTCAGAGACCTATGGAACTATATCAAAAGTACTAACATGCATAATGGGAATCCCAGAAGAAGAAAAAGGAGCAGAGAAAATATTTAAAGAAGTAATGGCTACAAACTTCCAAAATATTTGAAAAATACTAATCTGCACATCTAAAAAGCACAACAAATTCTAAGTATGGTAAAGACAAAAAGATAAACTTCTAGTCACATCATAACCTGTTAAAATTCAGAAACATAATATCTTGAAAGGAACCACAGAAAAAGAGCATCATCAGCAAAAAAGCAGAAACCATAAAGCAATGGGATAACATATTGCAGACCCTGATTATACATTGACAATGTATACATGTTATTTCTATATCCATCAAAATTATCCTTTAAAAAATGAAGGGGAACAATTAAAAAGTGAAGGTGAAATGCAAGTATGAAAAGTATTAATTCCTAGCAGATCTGCCTTTAAAATAAATCCCAAAAGAAATCTTCCAGGTTAAAATGAAATGAAACTAGATGATAACATGAATTTACAAAAAAGAAATACATTGGTAGAGGCAATTGCAAGATATTCATTAAAAAGTATATAAACACATTTTTTCTTTCTTCTGTAAACTGCAAGACAACTGTACAATAAACTTTCAGGAACTGTATTACTGAGTTTATAACATATGATTATATAATATATATGAAAATAAATACCTGAAGTAGGGAGGTGAATGGAGCTATAATGAAGACAAGTTTATATTTTTTACTGGATTTAAGTTTGTATTAATCTGAAGTCAATTGTGATAAATAAAGAGGCATACTGTAATCCCTAAAGCAACCTTAAAAATAAATAATAAACTTTATGTAAGAAAAATATCAACAAAGGAATGTAAATGGTACACACACACACACAAATTTAAAAGGCAGTATAAAAAAGAACATAAAAACAGAAAAAAGTTTTTCTCCATTGAGAATGATATTTGCAGTGGGTTTTTCATAAATGGCTTTGATAATATTGAGGTATGTGCCCTCTATCCCCACACTTTGAAGAGTTTTGATCAGGAAGGGATGCTGTACTTTGTCAAATGCTTTTTCAGCATCTATTGAGAGTATCATATGGTTCTTGTTCTTTCTTTTATTAATGTGTTCTATCACATTGATTGATTTGCGGATGTTGAACCAACCCTGCAGCCCTGGAATAAATCCCACTTGATCGTGGTGAATAATCCTTTTAATGTACTGTTGAATCCTATTGGCTAGTATTTTGGCGAGAATTTTTGTGTCTGTGTTCACCAAGTATATTGGTCTGTAGTTCTCTTTTTTCACCACTGCTATTCAACATAGTACTAGAAGTCCTAGCCTCAGCAATCAGACAACAAAAAGAAACTAAAGGCATCCAAACTGGTAAAGAAGAAATCAAACTATCACTCTTCGCAGATGATATGATACTATATGTGGAAAACCCAAAAGACTCCACTCCAAAACTGCTAGAACTTGTCCAGGAATTCAGTAAAGTGTCAGGATATAAAATCAATGCACAGAAATCAGTTGCATTTCTGTACACCAACAACAAGACTGAAGAAAGAGAAATTAAGGAGTCAATCCCATTTACAATTGCACCCAAAACTATAAGATACCTAGGAATAAACCTAACCAAAGAGACTAAGAATCTATACACAGAAAATTATAAAGTACTCATGAAAGAAATTGAGGAAGACACAAAAAAATGGAAAAATGTTCCATGCTCCTGGATTGGAAGAATAAATATTGTGAAAATGTCCATGCTACCTAAAGCAATCTACACATTTAATGCAATCCCTATCAAAATACCATCCATTTTTTTCAAAGAAATGGAACAAATAATCCTAAAATTTATATGGAACCAGAAAAGACCTCGAATAGCCAAAGGAATATTGAAAAAGAAAGCCAAAGTTGGTGGCATCACAATTCCGGACTTCAAGCTCTATTACAAAGCTGTCATCATCAAGACAGCATGGTACTGGCACAAAAACAGACACATAGATCAGTGGAACAGAATAGAGAGCCCAGAAATCGACCCTCAACTCTATGGTCAACTAATCTTCGACAAAGCAGGAAAGAATGTCCAATGGAAAAAAGACAGCCTCTTCAATAAATGGTGCTGGGAAAATTGGACAGCCACATGCAGAAAAATGAAATTGGACCACTTCCTTACACCACACACGAAAATAGACTCCAAATGGATGAAGGACCTCAATGTGAGAAAGGAATCCATCAAAATCCTTGAGGAGAATGCAGGCAGCAACCTCTTCGACCTCAGCCGTAGCAACATCTTCCTAGGAACAACGGCAAAGGCAAGGGAAGCAAGGGCGAAAATGAACTATTGGGATTTCATCAAGATCAAAAGCTTTTGCACAGCAAAGGAAACAGTTAACAAAACCAAAAGACAACTGACAGAATGGGAGAAGATATTTGCAAACGACATATCAGATAAAGGGCTAGTATCCAAAATCTATAAGGAACTTAGCAAACTCAACACCCAAAGAACAAACAATCCAATCAAGAAATGGGCAGAGGACATGAACAGACATTTCTGCAAAGAAGACATCCAGATGGCCAACAGACACATGAAAAAGTGCTCCACGTCACTCGGCATCAGGGAAATACAAATCAAAACCACAATGAGATATCATCTCACACCAGTCAGAATGGCTAAAATTAACAAGTCAGGAAATGACAGATGCTGGAGAGGATGTGGAGAAAGGGGAACCCTCCTCCACTGTTGGTGGGAATGCAAGCTGGTGCAACCACTCTGGAAAACAGCATGGAGGTTCCTCAAAATGTTGAAAATAGAACTACCCTATGACCCAGCAATTGCACTACTGGGTATTTACACTAAAGATACAAACATAGTGATCCGAAGGGGCACGTGTACCCAAATGTTTATAGCAGCAATGTCTACAATAGCCAAACTATGGAAAGAACCTAGATGTCCATCAACAGATGAATGGATAAAGAAGAGGTGGTATATATACACAATGGAATACTATGCAGCCATCAAAAGAAATGAAATCATGCCATTTGCGACGACGTGGATGGAACTAGAGCGTATCATGCTTAGTGAAATAAGTCAATCGGAGAAAGACAACTATCATATGATCTCCCTGATATGAGGACATGGAGAAGCAACATGGGGGGGTAGGGGGATAGGAGAAGAATAAATGAAACAAGATGGGATTGGGAGGGAGACAAACCATAAAGGACTCTTAATCTCACAAAACAAACTGGGGGTTGCTGGGGGGAGGTGGGATTGGGAGAGGGGGAGGGGGCTATGGACATTGGGGAGGGTAAGTGCTATCGTGAGTGCTGTGAAGTGTGTAAACCTGGCGATTCACAGACCTGTACCCCTGGGGATAAAAATACATTATATGTTTATTAAAAAAAAAAAATTTGTAAGGGGAGGCGAACCATAAGAGACTATGGACTCTGAAAACAACCTGAGGGTTTTGAAGGGTCAGGGGTGGGAGGTTGGGGGAACAGGTGGTGGGTAATGGGGAGGGCACGTTTTGCATGGAGCACTGGGTGTTGTGCAAAAAGAATGAATACTGTTACGCTGAAAAAATAAAATGGGAAAAAAAAACAGAAAAAAGAAAAATACATAGAAAACAATCATCAAAATGATAGAAATAAATTCAACCACATTAAACACTAAATATAAATAGATTAAAAATTCCCAATGAAAGCCAGAGGCTATCAGACTGACTAAAACAAACATGAGACCCAAAAATATGCTACTTTCAAAGCTTTAGATACAAACACACTGAGATATAAACACTTTAGATACAAAGACACAAAATTAAAGCAAACAAATAAATATACCATGCAACGAATAAAAATGAGAGAGCTGGAGGAGCTATACTAATACAAGACAAAATACACTTTAAGATAGAAAATGTTAGTAGAAGCAAGGGGGATATTTTATAATAGTAAAAGAATTAGGAATATGTAACAATTATAAACATTTTTGTACATAACAGCAGAGTCCCAAAATACATGAAGCAAAATCTTAACTGAAAAGTGAAATAAATAGACCATCAAACAACAAAAATAACTGGAAACTTGAGAACTTTTCTCTCAAAAATTGACATAAAAGCTAGACATAAAATTAGCAACGACATATAAGACTTAAACAACATTATCAGCTATGAATCAACATGATATAATTGACATCTAGGGAACAATTCATCCAACAACTGAGAAATATACATTCTTTTTAAGTGCATATGAATCATTTTCCAGTATTGACCATATGCTAAGCCATAAAGCAATAGCAATACATTGGAAGTATTCAATTATATGAAGGATGTTCTCACAATGGAATTAAATTAGAAATCAACAAAAGGAAATAGGGGAAATGCGTAAGTATTTGAAATGTAAAAACACTTCTATATAACACATAGGTCAAAGAAAAAATCATCAAGGATATTAGTAAATATTTTTAATTGAATGAAAACAAAAGCACAACATATAAAAACTCATGAGATGTCAGTAAAGCAGTACTAAGAAGAAAACATACAGCTTTAAATACCTGTATTGCTAAAGAAAAAAAAAATCATAACATAAACCTTGATCTTTAGAAACTAGAAAAAAAATGTAAATTAAACCCCAAAGCCAAAGCAAGAAAATGGAAGTTAATATTAGAGCAGAAATCAAGGAAACTGGAATCAGGAAAAAAAAAATCAATATAACCAAATGACAAACTTTTATCTAAACTAACAAAGAATGAAAAAGAAGACAGAGATTACCCCAAAAAAAGCAGACATCATAAGCAAATTGATAGAAGTTAAAAGAAGTTTCAAAAACATGAATAACTTCATGCCAATAAATTCTTCAGTTTGGATGAAAAGGAAAAATTAATAGAAAGATATAAATTAATAAACCTGACTCAAGAGTAGATTGAAAATCTGATCGACCTAAAATCCACAAGGATACTGAATTAATGAATAAGGATATCCCCACAAAGTAAAGTCCAAGGTCAGATGGCTTCACTGGTGAATTCCTTCAAACATTTAGATAAGAGATTTTAGTAATCCTCTATAAACTCTTCCAGAAAACAGAGGAAAAGGGAACACAACTTATCCTTTAAGACCCCGATACCAAAGACAAAGACATCGCTCACCAAAAACAGACCGAAAAACTGCACGCCAATATTTTTCATATGTAGATACAAAAATTTTTCCAAAAATACTAGCAAGCACAATCAAAAACAAATTAAAAGGTTTATACATTGTGAACAAGTGGAATGTATTCCAGGAATGCAAAGTTAAACTATCCTCCAAAATCAGTTAATGTACTATACCATATTAATTTTTTTTATTTGTTTATTTTCAACATAACAGTGTTCACTGTTTTTGCACCACACCCAGTGTTCCATGCAGTACGTGCCCTCCCTATTACCCACCACCTGGTTCCTCAACCTCCCACCCCCCCCCACCACCCCTTCAAAACCCTCTGGTTGTTTTTCAGAGTCCATAGTCTCTCATGGTTCATCTCCCCTTCCAGTTTCCCTCAACTCCCTCTCCTCTCCATCTCCCCATGTCCTCCATGTTCTTTGTTATGCTCCACAAATAAGTGAGACCATATGATACTTGACTCTCTCTGCTTGACTTATTTCGCTCAGCATAATCTCTTCCAGTCCCATCCATGTTGCTACAAAAGTTGGGTATTCATCCTTTCTGATGGAGGCATAATACTCCATTGTGTATATGGACCACATCTTCCTTATCCATTCATCCGTTAAAGGGCATCTTCGTTCTTTCCACAATTTGGTGACCGTGGCCATTGCTGCAATAAACATTGGGGTACAGATGGCCCTTCCTTTCACTACATCTGTATCTTTGGGGTAAATACCCAGCAGTGCAATTTCAGGGTCATAGGGAAGCTCTATTCTTAATTTCTTCAGGAATATCCACACTGTTCTCCAAAGTGGCTGCACCAACTTGCATTCCCACTAACAGTGTAAGAGGGTTCCCCTTTCTCCACATCCTCTCCAACACACGTTGTTTCCTGTCTTGCGAATTTTGGCCATTCTAACTGGTGTCAGGTGGTATCTCAATGTGGTTTTAATTTGAATCTCCCTGATGGCTAGTGATGATGAACATTTTTTCATGTGTCTGATAGCCATTTGTATGTCTTCGTTGGAGAAGTGTCTGTTCATGTCTTCTGCCCATTTTTTTTATATGATTATCTGTTTTGTGTGTGTGTTGAGTTTGAGGAGTTCTTTGTAGATCCTGGATATCAACCTTTTGTCTGTACTGTCATTTGCAAATATCTTCTCCCATTCCGTGGGTTGCCTTTTTGTTTTGTTGACTGTTTCCTTTGCTATGAAGAAGCTTTTGATCTTGATGAAGTCCCAAAAGTTCATTTTCGCTTTTGTTTCCTTGGCCTTTGGAGACATATCTTGAAAGAAGTTGCTGTGGCTGATATCGAAGAGGTTACTGCCTATGTTCTCCTCTAGGATTCTGATGGATTCTGTCTCATGTTGAGGTCTTTTATCCATTTCGAGTTTATCTTTGTGTACGGTGTAAGAGAATGGTCGAGTTTCATTCTTCTCCATATCGCTGTCCAGTTTTCCCAGCACCATTTATTGAAGAGACTGTCTTTTTTCCATTGTATATTTTTTCCTGTTTTGTCGAAGATTATTTGACCATAGAGTTGAGGGTCCATATCTGGACTCTCCACTCTGTTCCACTGATCAATGTGTCTGTTTTTATGCCAGTACCATGCTGTCTTGGTGATCACAGCTTTGTAGTAAAGCTTGAAATCGGGTAACATGATGCCGCCAGTTTTGTTTTTGTTTTTCAACATTTCCTTAGCAATTCGGGGTCTCTTCTGATTCCATACAGATTTTAGGATTATTTGCTCCAGCTCTTTGAAAAATACCAGTGGAATTTTGATCGGAATGGCATTAAAAGTATAGATTGCTCTAGGCAGTATAGACATTTTAACAATGTTTATTCTTCCAATCCAAGAGCATGGAACGGTCTTCCATCTTTTTGTGTCTTCTTCAGTTTCTTTCATGAGTGTTCTGTAGTTCCTTGAGTACAGGTCCTTTACCTCTTTGGTTAGGTTTATTCCCAGGTATCTTATGGTTCTTGGTGCTATAGTAAATGGAATCGATTCTCTAATTTCCCTTTCTGTATTTTCATTGTTAGTGTATAAGAAAGCCACTGATTTCTGTACATTGACTTTGTATCCTGCCACATTACTGAATTGCTGTATGAGTTCTAGTAGTTTGGGGGTGGAGTCTTTGGGGTTTTCCATATAAAGAATCATGTCATCTGCGAAGAGAGAGAGTTTGACTTCTTCCTTGCCAATTTGGATACCTTTTATTTCTCTTTGTTGTCTGATTGTCGTTGCTAGGACTTCTAATACTATGTTGAACAAGAGTGGTGAGAGTGGGCATCCTTGTCGTGTTCCTGATCTCAACGGGAAGGCTGCAAGCTTTTTCCCATTGAGGATGATATTTGCTGTGGGTCTTTCATAGATAGATTTTATGAAGTTCAGGAATGTTCCCTCTATCCCTATACTTTGAAGCGTTTTAATCAGGAACGGATGCTGGATTTTGTCAAATGCTTTTTCTGTATCAATTGCAAAAAAAAAAAAGCAAAAACTACATGATCATCTTAACAGATGCAGAAAAATCCTAATTAAAACATCCAAATCTTATTCATTACTAAAAAGGAAAAATAAACTCTCAACAAACTAAGCATAAAATAAAATTTCCCCAGCCTAATAAAAAACATTTACAAAAACCTATAGCTAACATTAAATGAAATAATGAAAGTCTGAATTATTTTCCTCAATATCAAGAACAAGGTAACGGTGTCTACCTTTGCCATTTCTAGTCAATAATAAAAGTTTCAGCTAGTGGAATCAGGTAATAAGAGAGACTACAGAGCATCCAAACTGGAAAAAGAGAAAGAAAACCATATTAATTTGTGGACACATAATCTGTATGTAGAAAATCTAAGGAATACACACATATATTACTAGAATTAATGAATGATTTCAGCACTATCATGGAATAGAAGATCAATATACAAAATCAATTATAATTCTATATGCAATCACTGAACAATTCAGAAATAAATTTTTAAATTCCATTTATGATAGCATTGTAGAATAAAAATATATATGAATACATTTAATAAAAGAAGTAGAACACTTATAAAACATTATAGAAATAGATTAAGAAGACTTAAATAAATGGAGAGAGATTCTATCATGGATGGAAGATTCAGTATTATTGAGATGAATTTCCCCCAAAATTGATATGTAGATAAGGTATTGAATCTTATCAATATTTCAGCAGGCTTTTTTTTTTTTGCAGAAATTGACAAGCTAACCTAGAATTATGTGGAAGTGCATGCAAATGACTCAGACTAGCTAAACAATTTTGAAGAATAAAATTGAAGAATAAAATTAGAGGACTCATATTTCCCAATTTCAAAACATACAAGAAGGCTGTAATAATCAAGATAGTGTGATATTGGATGGGGCACCTGGGTGGCTCAGTGGGTTAAAGCCTCTGCCTTCAGCTTGGGTCATGATCTTGGGGTCCTCGGATCAGCCCCACTTCGGGCTTTCTGCTCAGCAGGGAGCCTGCTTCCCCCCGCCACATCTCTCTCTCTGCCTGCCTCTCTGCCTACTTGCTATCACTGTCTGTCAAGTAAATAAATAAAAATCTTAAAAAAAAAGATAGTGTGATATTGGCATAAAAGTAGAAGAAGTATAGATCAATGGAACAGAATTGAGAATCTAGAACTACTTTTTTACATTTAGATCTATTAATTTCAACAAAGGGGCCAAGGCAATTCTGTGAGAAAGGATAAGCTTTTCAAAAATTTGTACTGGAGGGGCGCCTGGGTGGCTCAGTGGTTTAAGCTGCTGCCTTCGGCTCAGGTCATGATCTCAGGGTCCTGGGATCGAGTCCCACATCGGGCTCTCTGCTCAGCAGGGAGCCTGCTTCCCTCTCACTCTCTCTCTCTGCCTCTCTGCCTACTTATGATCTCTCTCTGTCAAATAAATAAATAAAATCTTTAAAAAAAAATTTGTACTGGAACAGTTGACATTCACATTGGAAAAAAATGTATTTAGACATTAATCTCAGACCATATGAAAAATTAACTCAAATGGATCATAGAGCTAAATGTAATTACAAAAATTATAAAACTCTAGAGGAAAGCATAAGAGAAAAATCTTTGTGACTGCAGATTAACCAAACACGTCTTAGTTACCAAAAAAAAAGCACATTGATAAAAAATGATAAACTGATCATCAAATTAAAAACCTTTGTAGTTCAAAAAATACCATTAATGGAAAAATAAGTCACAAATTAAAAGAAAATATTTGCAAATCATCTATATAATAAGGGACTTATATTCAAAGTATGTAAGAAACAACTAACACAAGTCAATTTTTTGAAAAGTCTGCTTGAAAAACAGTTTCTGAAGTTGCTAAACATAGATTTTACCATATGATCCTGCAAATCTGCTCTCTGTATCTAGCAAGAGAAATGAAAACATATATCCATGCAAAGTCCTGTATGTGAATGTTTACAGTAGCCTTATTTATGGTAGTCAGAAAAATATGAATGACCATCACCTAATGAATGGATAAAATGTGCCATATCCCACAATGGAATGCTACTCAGAAATAAAAAAGAATGAACTATTGATATATGTAACAATATAGATGAACTTCAAATGAATAAATGAGGGAAGTAGGCTAGGTGGAAAGGACATGGTCTATCTAAAGCAGACAATTATTGTCGCATAAGAATATTGTCATGTGGGCTTACTGTTGCTGGGTCTTCAGATTCTACAAAAAGAGTGAGAAAGGAACATTTGTATGTAAATTTTCTTCAGTGGTCATCTGCAGATGACCTCTGGCTTTTTTGCTGTCTGCTGGTTTATTCCAGCAGAGTTTAGGAAGTTTGGCCTTCTAGAATTCTGCCTGCCTCCTACATGGTATCCTCGATTTTGTCTCTTGTTCCCTAAAGTCTAAAATATTTACTATCTGGCCTTTGCAAACAAAGTATGCCGACTCCTGCATTAGTTGATTTTCTTCAATACATGATGTCAGCTGCTTATGCCCATCCTGATTCTTGTAGACTGAATGTGTGTGCCTGGGAGGAAGTATATTCCCAAACAAAAATTTGGGCTGTTTCTGTTTGCTCAAACAAAAATAGAACTTCAGTTCTCTATTTGTGCATCTTATGTCTAGCTGTCCTCAGTTTTCTCCTATATAAGCTCTTTGCCACAGAAAAATGGGGGCGGGACCCAGATGTTCCTGAACATCTCAGCTTCCAGTTTTCCATCATTCTGAAAATCCATTTCTCTCCAGCCCTTTGTTTTTCTCAACAGAACATATTGACTGTAACTTTCTCCCCCCAAATTTTAAATGCATTCTCTTTCAAACATAACATTTCTTCAGGAGTTGAGATAGATTTCTAGACTGTGACATTGCTTCATTGTTTTTCTGTCCAGTTCTGTATTGGTATCACTCTGCTTCAACTACAGTCACTTAATGTTGTATTTACTATAAAAGGGCTAGTTGCCCGGGCATACACTCCTTTGTCATTAATCTGTTTTCTATGTCTTATCTTTTTTTTTTTTTTTTAACCACTTAAAGTACTGTGTTCAGGGGCACTGAGTGTTTCAGTGGGTTAAGCCTCTGCCTTCGGCTCAGGTCATGATCTCAGGGTCCTGGGATGGAGCCCCACATCGGGCTCTCTGCTCAGCAGGGAACCTGCTCCCCTCTCTCTCTCTGCCTGCCTCTCGCCTACTTGTGATCTTTCTGTGTGTCAAATAAATAAAATATTTAAAAAAAAAAAACTACTGTGTTTATCTCCATACTCTAGATCAGAAAACTGATAACAAAGTGAGGCAGTGTCCTGCCCCAGGTGTGGATCAGCAAGGATTGGACCCTAGGTCTATCAGCCTCCTCCTTGTATTTTTGTAGATATTTTGTATTTTTGTATGTGTGTAGGGTTTTTATTCCATTTATTTTTTGCTCTTTTCCAGTATTTTATAAAACCCTGCTTGAAACGTTCAAACCTCTGTTCAGATAAGTGTATCCCAGGGCATTTGCCTGAAACAGAACCTAGTACAAAGGATTTACAGCTGGATTATCACATCTCTGGAGCCTTGTGTGATGGTGGCAGTATGAAAAACAAATTTTACAGAATCTCAAAGTGAGGATAAAATTTAAGGGACAGGGTCATGGACCATTTTATAAAACTTCTCATTTGAAAACAATTTCAAACCTAGAAGTTACACAAATAGTGAAGAGCATATTATTTGCTGAAATTCACCTCACTTTAACATATATATATATATATATATATATATATATATATATATATATATATATATACCATATCTCAGACCATATGTGTGTATGTGTGTGTGTATATACACTTTTTCCTGAATGTTGGAAAGTAAATTACATTCATTATTGCCCTTTATGCCTAAACACTGCAGTGTGTATTTCCTAAGAAGGCTATTTTCTTCTATACCCACACTATAATTCTCAGCTTCAGCAAATTAAACAGTAATATAGAACTTAAATCTACTGTCTGCATTTCTTGTCGGTTTACCCAATAATGTACGATGGGACAAAGGCATTGAAGAATTTGGTGTGATGACTATTGACAAAGTTTTTAAAGAGGTGTGGGGCACCAAAGAAATGGGCAGAAGTTTTGTGGGAAGTCCTATTAATAGTCCCAGGAACCTGTGATATACCACTGTTGGTCTTCTTGCCTAGAGGAGTGAGCGAGGCAGGGGCAATGGGGTTCATCCTGGCCCCAGCCCCAATACCTCTGCTGAATCATGAGCCTAGAAAGAAATGGTTCTAATTTCTGAGTTTTTGCATATTATCTTCAAAGCCTCCTTATAGCTCAGTTCAAATCAGTGAGTGGCTTGTCTTCTACGTTTGAGAATCTCCCTTGCTCCTCTGTCTTGTAATCAAAATCTTCCTACCCATCTTGCCAATTTATTTGTGAGCTCCATGAAGGCAAGGATCTCATCTCTCTCGTTTTCTATTGTCTTACCTGCCCTGAGAACAGAGGGAACAGAGCCTCGCATGGAGTAAATGTTCAAAGTTCAAACATTTGCCCGAGTTGGTTCTCTTCTTTCCATCCTCCCATCTGTGGGTCAGATCAGGACACTTTGGTCTGCAATTCCTCTGGCAGGCATGCCTATTTCAGTGAAAATGAAAGAACTAGAGGAGAGTGCTCTGGCTGGGTTTTTGATGTGACACTGATAGCAAGCTTTCATGTTTCAGTTTCCTTTTTATATAAACACTGCTGCTCCTTGGAGGGCTAGGACCTTGCATGCTGAATCAACACACAAATCTCTGTGGATTTAAATTTCATGATTGCTTTGCAGAGATGTCATGGGTAGGAACAGGATCCCCAATTTTGAAAGGTTATGATGTGTAGCTTCTGTAGCTCTCTGAGGCTGAAAATCCCTTGGCTCCTTGCATCTCCTCCATGATCTGTAACCTCATTATGCAGTGAAGACTGTCACTCACGAAGAAGGATAGGGGATCAGAGCTCTCGCTCATTATACACATAGTCACTCAGAAGGATTCTTATTTGTGGCTTTCACTTTTCATTTAGCTTTTTCTGCTCAGGTCAAAAAGATTAAAATTAAGAACCGAAGAGAGAGGAATCAAAATATTAACAGATTTTTGTTTATTTGTAATATGTCTCCTGACCTCTTTGGATACCAGTTTAAGGTCATAGAAAAAAAAAGTTCCTGACCTCTTTGGATGCCAGTTTAAGGTCATAGAAAAAATAATTAAGATTATGGGACCTGGTCTGTCATTATTCTCTGTGTGACAATTAGCAAGTTAATGTCTTATAGTCACTATTCTTCTACCATAAAATGGAAACAGCAACTAATCTGATGGGTTGTTTTAAATGAAAGGGAAACTCATTTACAAGTTATCCTCTTGGGGGCGCTTGGGTGGCTCAGTGGGTTGAGCCTCTGCCCTCAGCTGGGGTTGTGGTCTGGGTCCTGGGAATGAGCCTCACATTGGGCTCTCTGCTCAGCGGGGAGCCTAGCTTCCCCCTCTCTCTGCCTGCTGCTCTACCTGCTTGTGATCTCTTTCTGTGTGTCAGATGAATAAATAAAATCTTTAAAAAATAATAATAATAAGTTATCCTCTTGTCCTCCTTGTCCTGGGGATCTTTTGTGTCAATGATTGTCTCCATAATCACCCAACATCCATTTGGATGCTGATCTGAGCACCTCAAGTTTTGTAAAGAACCCGCCCACACAAGTGTCTTTATGAGCTATGTCAATTTTACCACAGCCTTTTTTTTTTTTTTAAGATTTTATTTATTTATTTATTTATTTGACAGAGAGAAGATCACAAGTAGGCAGAGAGGCAGGCAGAGAGAGAGGAGGAAGCAGGCTCCCTGCAGAGCAGAGAGCCCGATTTGGGGCTAGATCCCAGGATCCCGAGATCATGACCTGAGCCGAAGGCAGCGGCTTAATCCACTGAGCCACCCAGGCGCCCCTACCACAGCTTTTATAAGAATGAGGAGGAAGAGGAGGAAGGTTATATTACGTACATGATTTTTTTTTTTAACTTAATCCCTCCTTTTGGTTCCCGTAAAGACATTTTGTTGAACTGCTGTAGGTATGATGCAGGCAGGGTTACTTTCTGATTCTTCCTCCAACAGGGACAAGTCAGCCTGGTCCCTCTCATTCCCTTCCTAAGGAATTTGAATTCCTTACCTTGCTATTATTAAGAAGAATAGTTCCTACCCTCTAAAGCCTTGAAGGCTACCCCCTGAGGCCCTGAAATCCTAAGGGACTTATGAGAATTTCAAAAAGTAAACAGCTATCTTTAGTGGGAAATTGGTATCTTTATAAAGAAAATTTAAAATCTCCATAGAGTCAGACTGCTTGGATTCAACTCTGGTTCTGTAATTCACTAGCTTGTGACCTTGGGCAAGTTGTTTCCCCTTGTTAAACTTCAATTTCCTTATGTCTAAAATAAGAAAAATAGAATATACAGGGTAAATAGAATTTACATTATAATGTTAGGATTAAATGAGATAATCCCCCAAACGTGTTTAGCACAGGACCCGGTTTATAATCCCACGCATATTAAGAAATATGTATGTAAAACAGCTAGTACATTGGGGTACCTGGGTATCTTAGTCTGTTAAGTATTTAAATCTTTAGCTCAGGTATTGATCTTGGGGTTGTAATAAAATAAATAAAATAATAAAATAAAATGCCTAGTACATTGTAGGCTTTCAATAAGTAGCAGCTATTGCTATTTTTTAGGCTTTTATATGATCCAGATAATAACACATTGTCATGACAGAGATTTCAAGCATTGTTAAGGAAATATGGTTGGGTGGGGAACACTTCTGCACTCATTTAACAGCAACTGTCTATGGAAAGGAAGAGTCCTGGATAGATTTTAGAGATGCAACTTTTCCTATGTGTTCGGCACCCTTTTAACTTTTGAGGGATGCATCATCTGCCCCATATTATTCCCACACCAAGATGTCCTCACTATTTTTTCCTTATTAGGTAGAGTCTAGGTTCATACAGTGGTCTTTCAGCTTAACCACAAGTCTGGCCAACAAGATTTAGTCTCACAAGTTCTTGATCAAATTTTAATCTCATAAGGCTTTTGTTGAGTGCTGTACCTCCTTTACGGTGGATAAAATGTACCACCCAGATGCCCACTGATGGAAGGACCATTTACCTCAGTTGTCAGCAGGCCGCCTCAGCTGTCAGCTTCTCCAGGCCTTGCTCCAATGGTAGAAAGCCACCCAAGGGCATGCCCTTAAGGGGAAGCCTCACATACAATGACTGATTGAGACAGGGGATGGAGGTTCTAAAGGTCCTGTCACTTTGGTGCTTTGTGGAAGAATTCTGTGGGATGAGCTGAGGCTTTGTTGGATCTGTCTCCCAGTAGAACTTCTGCATCTTCCCAGTCCTCTCCCACCTTCATTCCACATGCACTGATGTCTGACAAATATCCTGCAAGCCAAACGTCATTTCAATGTCTGCTTCTGAGGAACTCAATATGTGGCATTCTGTTATGGGACCTCCATACCTGATCTCTTAAGGAATGCCTATGACCATGCTGAACATGATGGGGTTCATAAAGGAAGTACACATGTTCTTGTCCGTAAGGAGACAGAATAAACACAAAGCCCTAAAAAAGCTAAATAATAATGCAACATTATATATGTAAAAATATGTGACTTTACATGATTATGTGACAAAATGAGAGAGAGAGAGAGAGAGAGAATGCATTCAGAAAATTAACAATACACCAGGTTAGTTCAGGGAATTTTCGAAGAAAAGTTAGCCTTGTGTGGGCTCTGAAAATTGAGGGGAATTGGGATGAGCACTCTAATGTGTAATTTAAAAATGTTTTCCCTTTTAGGAGGAAGTAGACAAACTGCCTTTCTCAACTTGTGATAAACAAACAGATTAAATTCAACTACTAATCCTATCCTTGCAGTTCTTTCAGAAATTGCAAAACCAGAGCCTTGAAATCACTGGAGCTGTAGCAGGACTGAGAAGCCATTCTTGTTTTAATACAGCTGACCTGGCAGCTTAAGTGGTCATCACGCTGTATTGGGTATAGAACATGTGGGGCAGCCTTAAGGCGATTCTGGAAGGTTGTAGATAAGCAGGTTTGGCAAAGACAAAGTCTGAGCTCAGTTACTGTTCTCCACAACTGCCTCCCAGACAACAGCTTACTCTGTTAAGTGTCAGATGGCAGGGCCTATCACAGACCAAATCCTTGGTCCCCTTGATACACACACAAGGGGGGTGAGACCCCATAGGCATTTGTAGAAGTGGCAAATAAATGAGCTGAGCCCAGACAGAAAAGAACACTCAACCATGCTGCTTTGCTCATTCATTCATTCAAATATTCATTCAACATTATTTATTGAAAGTCTATTATGTGCCTGGAACTACACTAAGTATAACCCTCAGAGCCTAAGAAGTTCTGTGGGAACTAGAGACCATAAAAAATAATGTCAATGCATAGGAGAAAATGGGGGCAGGCTCTTCAACACAGGATAGTAGGAAGGGATTTTCAAAAGAGGAAACAAGCAGAAATCATAAAACCAGAAAAAAAAGTGGACCAGGTGGGAGAAATCTCAGATGGAAGATAGCATGGCTCATTTGAAGAACTACAAAGAGGCCACACAGCTGAAGCAGACCAAAGGAGGAAACAGGTAAATCAGCTGAGGATTTAAAAAAGACTTAAAAAGATCACTCAGGAACTTGGTCAAGAGTTTGGATTTTTTACCTAAGAGCAAAAGGAAGCATGTAAACTTTAATAATGACCCAATTAAACATAAAAGCATATTCCTTCTGCAGGGTAGAGAAAAACTGCTCCCAGATGATTTCACCAAAGCTCTTGGAAGAGCGATGATAATGGAAATTTTCCTTGTCCTTATTACTTTATTTTTCTCTCTCTTTGCGGTAGCCTCCAGCCCCAGAACTAAACTGCGGAGCTTACCATACTGTGTGC
Source organism: Meles meles (assembly GCF_922984935.1). Taxonomy (NCBI): domain Eukaryota; kingdom Metazoa; phylum Chordata; class Mammalia; order Carnivora; family Mustelidae; genus Meles; species Meles meles. The sequence goes on from NC_060068.1 coordinate 132,391,581, forward strand.
CCACCAGTGAAACGTGATCTTCTAAATTTTTGGAGGATATGTGTCAGAAGCTACAGAGTGAATCAAGGAAGAACAGGGTGTTGGTGCAGATATGTACAGGTTGAGTTCTGACTGATCATTCCACCTTCCTAAGCCCCAGTTTTGTTGGTCTTTAGAGTATATCTGGCAACATCCTCCCTCCTTTCCTTATATAAGAAAGGTGAGGAGACATGAGATAAGAGATGATTTAGAGGCCTAGTATTTTCAAAAGAACCATTTTCTTAATAAACTACTAGTATTAAATAACCAGGAAGAAAGGTTGATTGCATAGTGAGAAGTCAGAAGTACAAAATTTGAAAGAAGAAACACAATTTTGCTAGTTTCAAGCACATGTAATTGTTTATAACAACTAGAGAAAACTCTATTCTCGATAGTAAGTTACAGAATTTCTCTTAAGGAGCAAACCATATTTCTTGGAACAGTGTCCTTAGTACCTCTCTTAAGGTCACTGAGTGACTGTGGGAAATGCATTTCTGCTTACATGGAGCCATCAGAAGAGGGCAAAGCCTCCTGCTAGCGACGGGAAGGGAAATTTGTTCCCAACAGGGAAAGATGGAATAAGGAGAGGCAAAGGGGAGGGAGAGAAGAGGAGGGGAAAGATGGCAGAAAACTTTTCGGAACACATGTAAACTCTCCTCTTGACCCTTCAAATTTTTAGTAAAGTGATCTAACTCACAAAACAGGAGTAGCTTTATTCCCCTGGAAACAAGAGAATGGTCCTACACAACAATGGCTATAGGAGGAAGACACAAGTCAGCAAGAGGAAGCTAGGCCCTAGAACTCCTAGAAGTCTGAGAGATACTTCAGTCTTCCCAGAACCAGGGAACTAGCCATTCAAGTGAAAGTTGTTCACTCTCTAAAACCAAGGATGCCACTACTATCACCTCAGTTATAGGGGAAAGCAAAGGTTAATACAGAGTATGTTTAGATAGAATGGCATCTTGGCAATTAGCACATTTTGGAATGCTTACAACTGACTTTAGATCAGTTTTCTTACTCCGACTACACGTCAGGTCATCTATTTCACATCATCATTTTCTTTGGCAAACTCTTTCTTTTCAGAGTTTGGAAGGTTGCCTACAGCCCAGTTCTTCTCCAAATCACATAATCCTATTACACATGAAATCAGAAGTGTTTGTGTTCATCCTTTAAGAGCCCTCAGAGTATAAGGCAGCATAACCTTACCTAGGGAGTGGCCAGCAATGAACTCGTTGTCAGAAATGTGTGGAAGAAAGAGGGTGCCTTTCTTCTTGCTGGGCAAAGGGACATTCAGAGGAGGAAGATATGTCTAATACCATATTTTCAGATTTGATTTTCAATGTGGTATTTCCTTAATATTGTAAAATATTTAAGGACCTTATCTGTAAAAACTAACTTTATAGGTTCAAATCCTTTTTCTACCACTTGCTACTGTGTGACCTTTTACTAATCTCATATCCTTTCTGAGCTTCAGTTTGATCATCCATAAAATGGGCATACCTACCTCATAGAGTCACTGGGAGGTTCAGTGTACATGAATCTTTAGCCCAGTGCCTGACACTGCAAAAACACTTAGTATCTATGTGTATCTATCTTTATTTCGTAATTGTTAGTATCTTTAATATTGGGGCCCTTTGTCACTACTACTCACAGCTGGAATTGGATTTTATTTGATTTTATTTTATTTTCGAGAGAGAATAAGCATTAGCTAGAGGGAAGAGCGGAGGGAGAGGGAGAAGCTAATTCCCCTCTCGGCAAGGTGCCTGTTGAGCTGAAGGCAGATGCAACTGACTGAGCCACCCAAGCACCCCTGGAATTATATTAAAAAATCTATTAATAACACATTACTAAATGTGTTATTAGTAATAATAATTATTAATTGCTTACTAAACTAGTCTAAGCCAAACTTCAGTGAATGTATATTCACAGTTATGTATTTGACATTTTTTATCCTTCTTTTTATTGGCTCTTCCTTGTCAAAACAGTATCATCAAAACTTGTCTGTCCTGTTGTCACATTCCTCGGGTAGGGGAAAGAAGCAATCCTTTTCAGCTGAAGTTGTTAATGGCTGGTAATGATATGTGTATAGAATAACTTAGGTATAATCTTCATTCCTAATTCAAAGGTATGGGTTAAAGTGGACAGATGACATGATTATAGATATTATCTATTCTTTGACAGACATGGAGCAAATTCATCCCTTATCCCTGGTTCTGTTCCTACTTAGTTGTACAACCTTGAGAATGTCACTTAACATCACTGATACTTACTTTGCTCATTAGTAATATATTAAGCAACACTGATGAGGCCCATTTTTGTTTTAAAAGGTGTATAATCCATATTACACTTAGTAGAATTGTAAAAGATGTTCTAGATTTAGATCTGCAATTAGAATGTGTGGGGGAAAAGAACAGGAGAGACAGGGTTCTGATCCCAAATACACCCCTCCATTCTTGACTAATCTCTGTTTCTTCATAACCTAAAAAATAAAACAAACCAGAGCTATATCCCCCTAAAGCACTCCATAGGTATGCAAAACAATGGGTTATACAAATAGGCTCTCTTCTTGTAGGAATTCCCAGAGAATGTTAATGTGCTCTGTGACAATTTGAGGGAAGTATTCTTTATAACTTTCTAAAACTTCTTTGATGAAAGAACCATTTCTTTTTACCACAGTGGCCCTTATCCACAGAACACCTTTTGAAAAACATGGAGCCAGGCAACCAGCAAAGTCCTTTCTAACTCTGACAGACTGAGGTTCTGTGAATTTGGGGTGAGGAGAGTAGTGAAGCTGAGGGAGATTTCAAGCCACAGAATTAATATGGCCTCATTCAGTATCATATTAGAGCAGTAATTCTCCTCAAGTGTTAACACTGCCTTCCCCTGAGCACAAATTCATATGCCCAGAGGAGTTTAAGCTCTGAAGGCACAATCCCTCCTGTTTTGTTTTGTTTTGTTTTGTGTCACCAAGATAGAAAGATAGGGAAAAAATCCTGTGACATTGTAAATTATTATAACCCTCTGCTCAGTAGGATCTTTTATAGTTCAGGTAAAAGCAATCTGGAAAATAGAAACTTTAAAAGAGGTTTTTTATTTTATTTTATTTTATTTTTATAGAACTGGACAAGAGTTGAGGGCTGTCACCTGTCTACTGCTGATAATTATCTGTAAAGACCTCTCTTGCTCTCTCAGATGAGTTCCTCTAGGTTTCAAAGAAACTCATTCCACAGCAACTTGAAAGGGTAAAAAAGAGGTTGTCAGCCACTAAAGTTGTTTGGCTCAAAATAAAAGATTCCAAGACTCAGTAAGAGAATAAATGCCTCTCATAGGCTCTCTAAAATAATAAAAAGTTAGAATAGTCAAAATCACAATAATATTTCATATAAACTATTTTATAAACAAACCAGTCATCACATTTTATCTTTATTACAAATTAGGTGATGAGGGTATTTTAGAAAACCTACAATTTAAACACATTAATGAAAGAAACAGAATTATAAGTATTAGAAGTAAGATACCTTAGAAGACTGACTTTCCTTTTTCACCTCAAAGAAGTCAGCCCAGAGAGGGAACGTGACTTCACAAAGCCACACAATAAATTAGGGTCAGGACCCAGGTTAGAAATCTTTTTTTTATTATTATTGTAACTGAAGTATAGTTTACATACAATGTTGTATTAGTTTCATATGTATGATAATAAATTGGCAATCCTACAAATTTATACGATGCTCACCAAGATAAGTGTAGTCTGTCACCACACAACAGTACAATACCATTGACTATGTTCCCTATGCTATATTTTTATCTCTATAGCTTATTTATTTTATAACGCAGTTTCTACCTCTTAATCCCCTTCTCCTATTTAGAAATTTTGTCTTTTTAGATGAAGCTAGGTTTGGCAGGCACGCATCTGCATGTTTTATCTTAGAAAATATGACAAACTTTTGTTTTAGGATCATCTCTATAATTACCTATGGAAATATGGTCACTTAAATTTTCAAGGAATTTACTACTGTCCCTTTAAGAATAATAGCTTGAGCAATTACCACTAATACCCACAATAGCACAATAGCAATACCATTTTAATGAAATGCCACCTAGTGGCACCTCGGAGGCAAGACACGCTTCTTCCCCAAGAGAATTACCTTTCCTTGGCTTACATTTTAATCAATAACATTATCACCCTCAGTGCTACATGATTAAAAATAACACTGACAATTGTCCTACTTCCAGAGCACAGCAGGGAAGATGAGATTTGCACAAAACTAAGTTGGTTTGTAAGAAAGGAGACATATAGGGTCAAACAGAAAACCTGGAACCAAGGGGCCCCAAATCTTCACCCTCATTTTACTATAGTGGAAAACAAAAGAAGAATTAGAAGGAAGTTTGTTTTGCTACTGCTTCTTATGGTCTGGGGCATCTAAGTCTGCATGGAAGGTGAAGGTTAGAAAAGGGAGGACATTTTGTCACGAAGAGCCTACCAGAGAAAACTTCCTGGAGTCAGAAACTCTCAGGACTAGGAAGCACTTAAAATGTTGTCTGGCCTAGTTCTGACTATGACAAGGTCCTCATGGGTCAAGTTTAAAAAACTCCACCCAACCATGAGAGACTGTAGACTCTGAGAAACAAACTGAGCATTTTGGAGGAGAGTGGGGTGGGGGGTTGGGTGAGCCTCATGGTAGATAATATGGAGGGCATGTATTGCATGGAACACTGGGTGTGATGCACAAACAATGAATTTTGGAACACTGAAAAAAAATTAAATTAAATTAAAAAAATTTTTTAAAAAGTAAAAACTCATGGAGGAATGAATGAGTCAATCTTGAAAGCCCTACTTGGAAAATGAAAACAATGGGTGGACACCAGGAAGGCTAATTTCCATTCAATAGGAGGAATAACTCAAAATTAGAAGTATCCAACATGGAACAAAAGGACTGTCCTTGGAAGGCTGAACAAACATACGTCAGCACTGGTCCCGCAGGTGGTTGACTTTAAAGAGGCTTAATATTAACTATATGGAGACATATTACTTAGGAAAAATTTTAGTGAACTGTGTCGAGTGATGGAAGTTTAGGAATCTGTCTTAAGTTGTTGCCCTGGGAAACAGGCTCAGAGAGGGAGATTTGATGCCCCAGTGAAGAAAGCAGGGCTGGGCAAAGGGAAGTATTGCGCAATAACACACAAGCAAGAAAGGCCTCCTCAGATCCTATGGGAGGTCTGGAATTAGATGGCTTTGCAGAGTTGTCCTGCCCTGAGGCAAGGGCTAGTCTATACCTGCTCACCAATCCTGGTTTGGGGTTGCCCCAGGGGAAGAGATATGAACTTGAATTAGATGCTCTCATTGAGAATAATTCTAAGAGAGGAACTCACTGAGAGTAGTCAGCAGTGAGTTTCAGAGCCCCTCAGCTCTGAGAGAGATGAGGACAGCACACAGCAGCCTCTGGTACAGCTTTCTCTGTCTCTCTAGAACCACAGGAAAGTGACTCTTGTCATCCTCCAAGGCCAAATAACCCACAGCCTGGAGTTTGTTTGCAGAAGAGTGTTCCTCAAGTCTCTTTGTTTTCTATCTGCATGCTTTGGAATACCTTCACTATGATTTGCATTAGAAATCTCATTTGTCCTTTTCTGATATTTATCTTAGAAATTTGTCTCACTTTGCATTTCAATCTTCCTGTGCCTTATTTCTGAATCTATAAAATGGGTATAATAATAATATCTTCTCTTGTGAGTACTATGGGAATTAAATAACTGTGAACTAACATAATAGGTAATTCACAGTAAACACTTAATGTGTTTTTATTACCAAAAAAGATAGAGTATGTATATTCATACATATTCATACATATTCTTGTATTCATATATTCATGTATGAATATTACAAACACATGTACATGTGCGTGCGCACACGTGCACACACACACACACACACACACACACACATTCAGGTTCTAATTTCAATGTCCTTACCTAAACCAATAGCTCTGAAAGGTTCCCCAAGACCCTTTATGGAGGTCCATGAGAACAGAATTATTTTTACTGTAGTACTAAGACATCATTGCCTTTTTCACCTTCACTCTTTTTTGTGACTAGAGTTTTCCAGAGGCTACATATGACACATATTGATACTCTCTCTGACGTTAATAGGTTATCATTGCTATTTTTAAATTTACAAAATTTAACTTCTTCTCATTTCTAATTGGGATAACTGTTGATAGATATAATCCACATAAGCAAAACCTTTTTAGGGTCCTCAGTAATTTCTATAAATGCGAAGGAGTCCTGAGACTAAAATGCTTGAGAACTTCTGACCTAAGCAAACCTGGCAAATCTCTGCCCACTCTGCATTCCTACCACAAGCCTGTCTGATGGCCTTCCCTGACTTCTATTTCAAGGCTGCTCTCTCCGTTTTTAATTAAGATCTACTCAGGCTATGATCTTGGAAATGGGGACTTGGGATCAAGTCAGAGAATGTGATTTACCCCTAGGGATGGTCAGATGGAAGGTTCTGGAATATTAAATGAGGTACCAGAGAACTGGACGGTTAGAATTTGCCCAGAAGATACTATACTGTGTAGCACCAAATGGATCACTAAGTGACAGATGTCCTGCTCTCACTTGCTGACTGTATTTTAGGAGGATGGGCATGTGCAGAACAATGTGGATTCTATCATTAAGTAAATTATCATGTGAGGCTTTCTCTAATGATTATCATAGAGATGATTCACTCAAGTCAATTTGACAGTTGAATGGAAATTTTTTTTTTAACTAAAATTTAAGACTTCATTTATCTCAACAAATTTTCACTATTACAGTGGTGTTTATGTATATTATTATTTCCATTGACATTTACCTTTTAAAATTTGGAACCATACCCCCCCCCAAAAAAAAGAAGAACAGAAAATTGTAGCAATGCAGTTTGAAACTGTCAGAATTTAGGAAAAGAACTTAGAACATTTGCACAGACCTCAGTTTCTTATCTTCTTCCCAGCCCTTGATTATTGTGGGCTATCAATATGAGGAAAGAGATACTAATAGGAGGAACAGGGAAACTGTGTACCCAGAAGGAGAATTTCACGTGAAGGGAAAACAAACTAAGAAAGATCATCATAGTTCTATGTACCTCTTGTTTCCTGCAGCAGATCAGATGCTTCCCTCAGTTCTCCTCTTGGCAGCCCTGTGAGGTAGAGATGGCCACCCACATTCTACAGATAAGGAACCTGGGGATGAGAGAGGCTTAAATGACTTGCCTGAGGCCACACTTCAATTAGGTGACAGAACTGGGTTACTCACCCACGTCTTTCTACCACGCAACATGATGCTTTTCATTTTGTGTGCCGGAGAAATCCAGTTTTAAATTTCATTTAATGTTTATTAATCACCTAAAAAGGTGTTGAGTTAGAATTAGCGGATCTTCAAAGGCATAAAACTGCACCCACATGGGTCCTGATGTCAAAGGAGCCACAGGACAGGCTGAGAGCCAAGTAGCCTCCATGAGTGAGGAAGTAGCTGCAGAGTCCTGAAGGGACCCAGACAGCAACAAAGAGGAAAAACACATCCTTAGCACTCAGTATTGGGTGCCATTCACATGGCACTTCATGAGCAACCTCTTTCATCTTACAGCTCTCTGGAAAAGGTGTAGTTGTTCTTCCTGTGTAATGGACAAGTAAACAGAGACCCAATGTGGTGAAATAATTTCTCCAAAGTACACAATTAGTACATTCTAGTGCTGTGATTGAAATCCAAGTCTGTGTGATTCTTTTTTTTTTTTTTAATATTTTTATTTATTTATGTGACAGACAGAGATCACAAGTAGGCAGAGAAGCAGGCAGAGAGAGAGAGAGAGGAGGAAGCAGGCTCCCCGCGGAGCAGAGAGCCCGATGTGGGGCTCGATCCCAGGACCCTGGGATCATGACCTGAGCCGAAGGCAGAGGCTTTAACCCACTGAGCCACCCAGGCGCCCCTAGTCTGTGTGATTCTTAAACCCTAAGCCTTCCCCGTGCCCCACTGCCGAGGCAGGGAGCACTCCTAATCATCAGGAATGGGGGAGAGCCCTTGTGTGAGAGCATATGCAATAGACTAGGATGTCATCGTCCGTCCCTCACTTAGAATCACCCCTTCTCCCTAGACAGTGTGGCTTACTGGTATTGTGGGTCAGACAAGAGTCTTCAAAAGCTAGTATTAATCGTTTGGTGGCGCAGGAGCACTCTGGGTGGGGTTGTAGGTATTAAAGGTATTAAAGAGTACTATCAGTTATGTGACAGCACGTTTGTGCTTTTTGTTATTACACCACGTACAAGTGTTACTTCCTCACTTAAAAGAAAAGCCAGTTACAGAGGGACGGGCGATAAATAAAAGGAATGAAAAGGGGTATTTTTAAGATAGAATTAAAGAATGTGTAGAGTTTTGAAATATAGAAAAGAGGACAAGACATTCCAAGAGGCAAACATTTGCACAAAGTGTGCAAGATAGTGTTATGAGCTGAATTGTATCCCCAAAATTCCCATGCTGAAGTCCTAACCCCCAGTAGCTTTGAATAGGACTGGATTGGTAGATAGGAACTTTAAAGAGAGGCTTAGGTTAAAATGAGGTCATTAAGGTGGGGCACTAATCCAATATGAGTAGTATCCTGGTAGGAAGAGGAAGAGAACCAGAGCACAGAGAGAAGGCAGCCATCTGCAAGACAAGGAAAGAGGCCTCAGGAGAAGCCAAATTTGCCAGCAGCCCTGATCCTGGGCTTGTAACTTCAGAGCTGTGAGAGAAAAAATTTAGTTGTTAAAGCCACCCAGTCTGTAGCATTTTGTTATAGCAGCCTGAGCAAGCTAATACAGACAGCAAAGTATAGTCTTTGTGAGGAAGAGTCTGAAGCATCCACCTTCATAAAAGGTCAGGAGGGATGGTAGAGAGATAAAGTAGGAAAGACATCTGGAGTAGATAATGGAGAACTGTGTGTGTGTGTGTGTGTGTGTGTGTGTGTGTGTGTGTTAAGGAAAATCTGATTTTCAGACCAGTCACGAAGAGTAAGGAAGAAGGGACAAAGAGATTCCTCATCTATAGTTCACTACCTTGCAGAAATACTTATAGTGGAAGAGTCTGCTGAGAATTTACTTTTTTTCCAATGGCTGCTTATAAAGTTACTCTGTCTAACCAAGTTTATGATTTTTCCATCTCTAATGGGTGCCTTTCTGGACCAATTATTTTCATTTCTTTATTGATGCCATTCTCTATCTTATTTTTATGTCCCAATTTTATTCTAAACTTTAGCTTTCTGAGGATTATGCAACAGCAAAATATACTGACCTGAAACTTTGCTAAATAGATTGTCAGAGTAAAGAGTCAGAGTGTCTTGGTGAGCCCCCTTTATTCCCAATAAGCAGAGCAAGGCCCAGAGAGAGAAGGGTACTCCCAAGTTCACATATACACACAGCCACCATCCAGTGCCTTTTTTTCCCAGTTCACTGTGCCTGGCCCACCATCTGCTTACTAGCCCACCTGGGCCCAGTTTTTGCTGAGATCAGGGCAGCTCCCAAACCAGAACACCTTTTCTCTACACAGAATACCATTCTGCTGTGTGTAGGTGACAGGAGAGAGTGCACAGAGAGTTTGGCAACTGACCCAAGGCCACACACCCAACCCTGACCAGAACTGAACCCAGTTCTTCCTGTCCTGTCATGTCCCCTAATACCTCTACTTTCTACCCCTGCAAGTGATTTTAGCATGAAATTCTAGATGGGAAAACAGAAATGATCAGTGTCTCATTATTATACCCATTTTCAGTGCCACACTAGCAAACTGTCATCTAGGAGCCAACTTTAAGAAAATGCAATGGTGGGGTGCCTGGGTGGCTCAGTGGGTTAAAGACTTTGCCTTCGGCTTGGGTCATGATCCCAGGGTTCCTGGGATCGAGCCCCGCATCGGGCTCTCTGCTCAGTAGGAAAAGAAAATGCAATGGTCCCTCTGCTCTACCTCCCCCAGAAGCTCTTCCTACCTGTCAGTAGACTAGAGCCATAGTCTGCTGAATTGAAGCAGGCTCCAGAAGATAATCTAGATTTTCACCTCCTGCAAATTGTCTTTGAGATTCTTCTTAAACTCCAAATGGCAAGACTAACTTATTTTTCAGGCAGCTTTTTGTACTTTCAGTCAATTGTTTTAAAGTGTATTTTATAATGGAACCACTATAATCCAGGGACCCAGCTGGTTCAGTCTCAGAGGGAGTTTATATTCAAAAATTACAGTCACTGTCCAAAAATAAAGAGAAAGGAATTCTATTCTTCACTCATGTGCCCTAAAGGGGACCCAAATACATCACAAAATCCTTTCTTCTCCCAGCCTTTTCTATCAGTATGCTGCTATTCAAAAACCATCCTCCCCTTCAAAAATTCCTCCTCTGCTCCCACGAAGACTCCTTTCCTTCTCCCTTCCATTGCCCTTTCTGTCCCAGCCCTTTATTACTAGATTGACTCAGCATCTCCCTCAGCAAGAAAGAATTATTCCTTCCACAAGAGGAAGAAATTGATCTGGCAGTTTAGGGATTAACTTCTGCAGACTGTATGTGTCTAAGTCAATGTCTGCTAATTTCTACCTACTGGTCCTGTTGAAGCGATGACCTTAGAGCCACACTTCCGTATGACAGTATGACAGTGCTTTAAATATTTGACAGAGTCCTTAAGCCTGTACCCACACTCTTTTCTCTTCTCCGAATCAAACATGCTTGCTGTGAAGTTGTTCCTTCTCTGGGCCTTCATATGTGATATGTGATGTGAAAGTACTATGTAGATGGGGTTAAGAAAACAGGTGTTGATATTTTTGTTAACAAATATTAATTAAACCTCAAAAATGAATTAATCCAGCCACTGTTTTTGGTGCTGAGGATAAAGTGCCAAACAAAACTCTATCCTCCAGTAATATACCTTCTTGTGGGAGAAACTGAATTAGTAAGAAAATAAATATGGAAGATATTATATAGGGATAAAACACTGAACAAATTAAAACATGTGATAGAGGGACGCCTGGGTGGCTCCGTTGTTTGAGCAGCTGCCTTCGGCTTAGGTCATGATCCCAGCATCCTGGGATCGAGTCCCATATCGGGCTCCTTGCTCGGCAGGGAGCCTGCTTTGCCCTCTGACTCTGCCTGCTACTCTGTCTGCCTGTGCTCACTCTCTCTCTCTCTCTAATAAATAAATAAAATCTTAAAAAAATTAAAAATAAATAAAAATAAAAAATAAAACATGTGATAGAGTTACTAGGACTTGGGGTAGAGTTCCTTTAACTAGAGTGTGCAGGGATGGCCCATGGAAAAACGTGATGTTGGGGGGGAGACCTGAATCATGGGAAACTGCCAGTCCAGTACAAGACCTTCAGACAGTAAAATGGCTTGGCATGTTCAAGGGGAAAGATCAGCTTCCATGGGGTTGCAGTACAGTGGTGAGAGGATTATGAGTATCATCTCATGGTGGAGAATTCAAGGCAACTGTATTTTACTCTTAGGGGGATGAAAAGATACATGAGAATTTGAGTCAAAATGATGACTGATTTTGTTTTTAAAAGCTTGCTTTGTTGCTATGTGAAAACCAACCAATCGAAGGCAGGAGAGAAGGGCACAAAGACACACCACCAGGCAGGAATGGTCTGGGCAAGAGACGAAGGGGGCTTCAGCTAAATTTGTAGGGGTGGAAATGATAAGCATGGTTTGAGTCTGTGATATGTTTTGAATCAATGCAGTCTTGGTTTTTTAGGTGAGCTGCTTTGGCCTACAGTGGAAACCCACACAACCTTCCTGAAGTCTTCTGTTTTCGCCTCTGATGTGTGTCGGCTACTGTTCAAATAAAAATGCACACATCACCTTAGAATAAGCCACTGATTTTCATCACAGTTATGTCTAAGCCCAGACATATAAATTAAAGTTATGCCTCTGAAAAATGTGGTCTGGAAATATGTATCTCTGTCTCCATACAGAAAATGTCTTACATGGTTACAGAGCAATTTAGCTCCTTAAATCCCCAGTAGTTCCAACTTTCTACCTCCTATTTTGGTCCCATTTACATTGCATAACTAACTTCTTGCACTTTACCTATGCCCAGGCTTAGAGCCCCAGACTACCAGGACCATTTACTTGACTCAAGAGCTCAAGTATTGTGGACATCTATGGATGAATCCACAATCTCAGTTCTATTCAAGGCAATTAGTGTAAGCCAAGATAGGTAATTCCACATTCCTTGCTTTGGCTGACTCTGAAACGTGCATGTGACTAGTCTGGCTAATAAAATGTTATAAGACATTCTGCTGGGGACCCCTAAAGAATTTATTATTCTAGGAAAGAAATACAGAAAGGGGTAGTCTACTTTCTTCCTCTAGGCATTATCACATCTGGAGATGGGGCCCACAAATCCTACAGCCATCTTTGACCACATAACTATGCATAAAATAAAGATCATGCTGAAAATGACAGAATAAAAAGATGGGAAGTCCTCAAAGACTATATTAAGGCACTAATCAAAAATGCCTAGGGGAAAAAAATAAATGCTTAAAACATCATATTTCTAGGCTTCCAGTTTTGTGAGATAATCCATTTCCTTTTTGTTTAAGCCAGTTTGCATTGTAAGTTTGTGGTTATACACAGTCAAATTCATTCTATGAGAGATGTTGTGGTTAATTTTGTTTTTAATTGGACAGACATTTATTGAGTACTCACTGTGTCACATGCACTGTTTTGGGTAGTAGTAATACAGAAATGAATAAGATAATACCACCTCTTCTTATGGCACCTCAGTATTCTAATTCTGGGGGAGAGAAACTAAATAGAAACAAATGGGTTAGCGTAGAAAACACTGAATGCCATGAAAGACTCCTAACTCCTAACCCTCCTAACGGAGGGTTGCTAACGGGAAGGGTTGGTGGGGGAGGATGGGGTAACTGGGTGATGGGCATTAAGGAGGGCACATGATGTGATAAGTACTGGGGGTTATACACAACTGATGAATTTTTGAACACTACATCTGAAATTAGTGATGTACTATGTGTTGGCTAATTGAATTTAAATCTTAAAAAATGTTCAAGAAAGAAAGAAAACATTGTATACCGTGAAGGAAATAAAACAGGATAAGATGCTAAAGAATTTTAGGACAGCAAAGTCTTTTAAAGCCTATTAGATATGTGCAAAAGTGGGCCAAGGACAGGGGTCCTCACACCTCCATTCCCATATGTTTGTAGTAGCAAACGTTTGTAGTAGCAAAAACCTAATAATAATAAATACAAATAACACAGATGTCTGCCTCTAAGAGCCTAACAAGTTAAATTTTGGTACATCTATGTGATGGAATACCATGTCATTAATGAAAAGAGAATAAGATTATATTGCTTATATGACATCATCTCCAATATAAATTATTTTTTAATTTTAATTTTGTTTTAAGAGTATTTAAGGATATAAAAGTATTATATTAATGCACTACAAAATGGTATGTAAGTGTAAATGTTGTGGATTCCTAGTGTTGGTTTTCTTTCTTAAGTTTTTATTTAAATTCTAGTTAGTTAACGCACAATGTAATATTAGTTTCAGGTGTAAAATATAGTGATTCTGCACTTACATACAATCCCCAGTGCTCATCACAGCAAGTATACTCCTTAATCCCCACCACCTATTTAACCCATCCTCCCACCTACTTTCCTCCTGATACCTATCAATTTGTTCTCTATAGTTAAAAGTCGTTTCTTGATTTGCCTCTCTCTCTTTTTATTTTCCTTTTGCTCATTTGTTTTGTTTCTCATATTCTACATATGAGTGAAATCATATGGTACTTGTCTTTCTCTAACTTATTTCTCTTAGCATAATACTCTCTAGTTCCATTTATGTAATTGTAAATGACAAGTTTTCATTCCTTTTTGTGTCTGAGTAGTATTTAATTTTTTATCCATTCATGAATTGCTGGAAACTTGTGCTGTTTCCATAATTTGGCTATTGTAGATAATGTGCTATAAACATAACTAATTCATGTTTCCCTTTGAATTAGTATTTTTGTATTCCTTGGGTAAATACCTAGTAGTGTGATCGCTGGATCATAGGGTTATGATCTATTTTAACTTTTTGAGGACCTACCATACTGTTTTCCAGAGTGACTGCACCAATCTGCATTCCCACCAACAGTGCAAGAGGGTTCCCCTTTCTCTACATCTTTGCCAATACCTGTTGTTTCTTGTGTTGTTGATTTTAGTCATTATGACACGTACAAGATGATATCTGATTATAGTTTTGATTTGTATTTCCCAGATGATGAGTGATGTTGAGCATCTTTGTTTGTGTCTCTTGGCCATCTGTACATCTTCTTTGGAGAAATGTCTATATCTGTCTTCTGCCTCTTTTTAATTGGGTTATTCATTTTATGGGTCTTTCAGTTTTATAAGTTCTTTATATATTTTGACTACCTCTTTATCAGATATGCCATTTGCAAATATTTTCTTCAATTCCATAGGTTGCCTTCTAGTTTTATTTATTGTTTGCACCAAAGCTACACCAATAATGAACCAGCAGAAAGAGAAATTGAGGAATCAATCCCACTTACCATTATACCAAAAATAATAATAAGCTACCTAGGAAAAACCTAACCAAAGAGGTGAAAGACCTGTACTCTGATGATCATAAAAGAGTGATGAAAGAAATTGATGATAACACAGAGAAATGGAAAAATATTCCATGTTCATGACTAGAAGAACAAATACTGTTAAAATGTCTCTACCACCAAAGCAATCGACATATTTAATGCAATCCCTGTCAAAATACCACCAGCATTTTTCACAGAGCGAGAACAAACAATCCTAAATTTTATTATGTTTAATTAACCAACATATAATACCTCATTAATTTTTGATGCAGTGTTCGAATGATTTATTAGTTGCATATAACACCCAGTGCTAAAATTTGTATGGAACCACAAAAGACTCCAAATAGCCAAAACAACCTAAAAAAGAAAAGCAGATAGAGACATCAAAAGTTCAGACTTCAAGTTATATTACAAAGCTGTAGTGATCAAAACAGTATGATACTAACATAAAAATAGACACATAGGACAGAATAGAAAACCCAGAAATGAGCCCACAGTATCTGGTCAATTAATCTTCAAAAGCAGGAAAGAATATCCAATGGGAAAAGTCTCTTCAACAAATGGTGTTGGGGAAACTGGACAGCAACATGCAAAAGAATGAAACTGGACCACTTAATTACACTAAACACAAACATAAATTCAAAATGTATTAAAGAACTAAATATGAGACTTAAAACCATCAAAATCCTAGAGAAGAACACAGGCAGCAACCTCTTTGACATTGACCATAGTAACTTCTTTCTAAATGTTTCCTGAGGCAAGGGAAATAAAAGCAAAAATCAGCTTTTGAGATTTCGTCAATATAAAAAGCTTTTCCACAGTAAAAAATTATTATTAAAAATAAAAGGCTGATTGTAGACAAGTATGAATAGTGTTATCCTAATTCTTAGAATTAGAAGAAAGATAGAAAGATACAGATATAATTAGAAATTCATTTCTGGAGAGATACGTAGAAAGTTTATCGGTGTCCTTTAAGAGAAGTAGAGAGAAGAGACTTTTATCTTCTATTTCATGCCTTTCTGTGTGTTTTTAGAATTTACTTCACCACATGCATTTTTAATTTATAAAATAAATATATTTTAAAATTCTTATAACATCTAAATTTTCTTCCAGGCTAAATCTGAGTCTAGGAATATTAATATAAGTATATATTGCTTAGAGGGAGTAGCTTTTGAAATACATGACATAAGAGAGAAGAACCTGATTTTAAATAGGAACCAGACAAAAAGTGAGGCCATCTGTTCTGCCTGGTCACCTGGCATACACTCTCTCCACCATCAGGAGTAAAAGCTGCAGGGAAAGATTCTACCACCAGAAGCTCTGCGACTACCCAGAGCAGCATTGCATGAGACCAGCTGCCAGGATTATACATAAGATAATTTCAGGATGGAGAAATGATGAGGGAGGATGATAGAAACATACTTGAGAATTGCCAGAAGAGCCCAAAACCCTGATAGATCATAGGAGAACCTGAAGAAAGGCCCCCATGACAAAGGACTCAAGATCTGGAAGTCAATAAGAAGATACAAGTTTGTTCCCAGGTGTATTTGCATGACCCTCCAGAGAATTTTACACACTAGGTCCTCCCATCTAAGCCAGGCCAAGAACCTGTGTTGATCTCATTTAAGCCATGACCTCCCTCCTTACTGAACATGTGTTTTGAAAAATCCTCGTCCGCTACATGTCAAACCCATATTTGTAACACACTCAGGAGGTCTCCAAAGGAGGCTGACTCAAAGCCAACTTCAAGAACAGAAAGGATTGGGTAATCCACCATAATAATGAAGAAGATTAGTGGCAGAGTGCTTTTCTGGCTGCCTGATTTCCTTTTTCCTTTCAGTGTTGTCTTCTTCTCTTATCAATAACCATCACATATTTGGTGATTGGTGAGCCAGTTTTCTGATAAATAGCACAAGTGGTGAGAAATGATAGATCAGCATGAGGAAATAGGTTTTTGTTCATTCATGGAAGCTCCACACACAGTACTGTTCTGTAAGTGCCCATCCTTCGATATGTCACATGCGGTCACTAATGATAACCAGAGTTGCTGTAAACCTTGGGACTTTTTGCTCTTTCATTCGTTTACTGTGTAGGTTCAACCAGATCTGTTAACTTCATTCTGACTTGCTTTCTCTGTCCTAACAGGATATTAGGCAGGAGTAGCAATCCATGGAAGAGAGAGGGATGTAAAATACACAGTGGTTCCCATTAGTTTGCTTTTCAAATCCTAATCTCCCAAATGTTTTCTCTAACTCAAAGCAAACAAGTTTGTGACTTGTGTGGCTTTCCTATGCTCACAGCCAGCATCACTAATTCAGCATACATTTTCTCCTACTGCTTCTAGATGAGGCCTGAGAGCTTCAGGCAACTATTTGAGAACTGACAGATAAGCCCGACTATCTGCCATCCCTGCAGTTGCTCTAACCAGCTTTGGATCCTACCCATGGTTTAGGTCCCAAAGGCATCAATTTCCCTTACAGTGTGATGTGTGTGCGTGTAATGTAGTATATTACACCATTACTAATGGGTGACCACTGAGGAGATTTTAATTTGCATAGAATACATCCTTATGCTGAAAAGGAAGCCAAACTTTGCTCATGGATCATCCTTTGTCATTGAAAATCTGGAAATCTGTGGGTTTCTCATTAAATCATTTCCTTGAGAATTTCTGAAGGGCTTAAAAATAACCCAATACAGGGGAAAGAAAATTTAATTCCCATCTCTATGCCCCCCCTTTCCAGTTCTCTTTTCAAGAGAAGGGGGAATTGCTAACATAATTGGCCAGAAATAAAGAAATAATTGTGCCATGAATATTAATGGATTAGAGACCTTAACCCATGTTATGCTCCTCTTTCTATATGTGCTGCCGAAGCGAGCACTGTTATGCTCCTCTTTCTATGCCTTCCGCTGCACACAGCTTGGTTAGTAAGTCAGATGAGAACTTTGTTTGCCAGGACATGTCAGCTGCCTCCCCTCTTCTTAAACTTCATAAAACTTATACTTAGCTGAGTCAGGTTTCTCCTTGGAACCTAGCCATTACTCTCTGCCTGCATGCCAAATCATGCTGGACATTGTGCTGGGTTAGAACTTTATTCACTTCATCTCCTTCCAATTAACAAAAATATTTTGAGCACCTACTATGTGCAAGCATCATGGTGAGTGGTAGGCATTAGCCATGTACAAAGCACAGAAAAAACATCTTATATTATTTTAATAAGTAAAATGTAGAGTTATTCAGATGGTAAGTGCTTCAGAAAAACTTAAATCACACAAGTCAGACAAGGAATATATGGGTGAAAAGAGCTGTTCTGATTTCAAGTAGAGAGGTCAGGAAAGTCCTCAATGAGAATATGACAATTCGACAACACTCAAGGAAGCAAAAATCCAATCCTATGACTATTTTGGGAGGAAAGCACTACAGATATGGAAAGGAGCAAGGGCAAAAAGCAGGGGGCATGACTGGGTGTCTGAGGATTAATAACGAGGCCAAGTGGCTAGAACAGAGTGACCTAAGGGCAGAGTGATAGAAGAAGAGGTCCATGTTATGATGTGGACGGTGGGGAGCAGATTGCTTAGGTACTTACTGTCATTATGAAGACTTTGGATTTTACTCAAGATTAGTGGGAACAATGAAGAGCTGTGTTAGATTCCTATTACTGCTATCACAAATTACTACAAATTTAACAGCTTTAAACAACAAATTTATTCTTTTATAGTTCTGGAAGTCAGAATTCCAAAATCAGTTTTACTAGACTGAGGTCACACTATTGGCAGGGATGGTTCCTTCTGGAGGTTGTGAGAAGAAAATCTGTTACCTATTTTTTTTTTTCAGAGTTAGTGGTCCCTGTATGCCTTTGCTTGTGGCCCCTGCCTTCATTTTCAATGCACGTGGCTCCAGTTTCTGTTTGCATTGTTATACCACCTTTTCCCCTGACTCTGATTATTCCAGCTCCCTCTTATAAAAATGGTTGTAGTTACATCAGCACACCACCGAAATCCCAGTATCTTCTCAGCTCAAATAATTAATGTACTCATATCTGCAACATCTATTTTTGCCATATATAGTAACATTCATGGGTTTTGAGGGTTAGGACATACCACAGATACGGGTGTCCCTGCTTTCCAAAAGTTTGAGTTATGCCAAGTAACTTTTAGGAATGATCTACCTTAGTACTTGATTTTAGTTACAAAGAAATCCGAAGAGAATTTTTGCTTTCATTAGAAAAGCTGATAATGAATGAATGCAGGCCTTTCTTAAAAGCAAAGTCCCCTAGTGTGAACATTTAGAAAGTGGGACATATTCTTTGCTTTACGCTCTTTTGACTTAGAAATGGTTTTGTAGGAACTCTACTTCTAGATAGTGAGGCAAGACTATAACTTAACTTGATTCAAGTTTCTCTGGCTGCTCTGTTGAGAACAGTTTTGGAATTATAGGGACAGGAACAGGAGAACCAGGTAGGTGGCTCTTGCAAAACCTCAGGCAAAAGATGATGATGTTTCAGTTCAGAGTGGTGGCAGCAGTGTTGTTGGGAATTCACACCCTGGATACGTTTTGAAGATAAAATCAACATTATTTGTTGCTATCAGCCATGAGGAAAATAGAAGAGCAACTGATCCCTCCAAATCTGAGCTGTTGGAAGGATAGATAAGCTTTTTTTTCCCAAATGAGAAATGTTATTGAAGGAGCAGATTTAGAGGAACAGCGAGTTTGGCTTTGTATATATTAAATTTTGAAATGTCTGTTGAAGATTCAAACTGAGATGTCAACATTTGAATTAAATTTTAGGAGTTGAATGTAATCAGGCGAATCAGACTAGATCTTAGCATAATTGGGTACTGAGAGTTATGTTAAGTACAATTTGGCTGTTATTCTTTGCATAAAATGTAGATAGGAATGTCGAGAGGGCACAAGAATACGGAAGATGGGCAGTAGCAGGGGAGGATTAATGTGCTCCCAAAACTCTGGCTGCAATACCATTGAAATAGCATTGTAAAGATCCAAAATACCACTTAACCCCAACACTGTGTATATTTGCAAATATAATTTGTTTCTAAGGTTGATAGAGACATCTATAAAGATCCCCTTGAATCTTGGTTCATGGTCCATTTCAGTGATCTTAAACTCTGGTGTGTGCAGAATCAGGGGAGTGTGTTAAAATGCACCTTCCTGACTCCGTCTCCAGAGTCTGACTCAGAAGGTTTGGGTGACAGTAATAGTGACACTGAGCGTTATGAGGGAGGAAAGAGGAAAGAGAGATTGTTTGTGGCAAATGGGGCTATGTAGTAGTGGTTTGGTTTGGTTTGGTTTGGTTTGGTGTCTGTAAAGAATTCATAAGCAAATTACATTTACCATGAAAATATTATCACTTTATTCTCACAACACCCTAGGATGTGGGAAGAAAGTAATAACATGAGTGCCATTTTACAGATGAGAAAACTGAAGCCCCAAGGAATGATAACTTACCAAGTCACACTGCCAGTCTGTGCCACTCACACAGAGCTGAGATTTTAAGCTGAAGTTGTTTGACTCTAATTCCCATATCTATACGAGCCCCTGGTGTTCCATGCTGGGAAAGGGAACATGGAAAGACGAATTGTTGGATGTGTGAAAAGGATGTGATTCTAAGGTGCTATTAATAATGTCTGGATTTACACTGAGAAAGTGGAAGGAGTTTTGGAGTCAGGCAGCCTGTATTCAAAATCTGAATTCTGTGACTTACCAGTGATGTGTCCCTGATGCCATCTCACCTCTGTAAATCTCACTTTTCTTTTCTGCAAATAGAGCTACAAATAGCACCTACATCCCAGGGTTATTGTGTTGATTAAAGAATATAATGCACAGAAACCCATTCACCATAGCCTACAACATCTCTGTATGATCTGCCATCTGCTTTCCTCTTCAACCTCATGCATGAAATACTCTCTCCCATTATGCATCTTATTCCACAGATGCTGAATTCTTTTTATTTTACAAAAAATTCTGGTTCCTATGGGACATTTATCTTGGAATACTCATCTGCTTGGAAAACTTTCCCCATTAAAAGAATGTCAGTTCATATGTTCCTCCCACACAGAAGTTTTCCCTGTACACTCAAAGATAAGTAGTCCTTCCTTCCTGGGTTATTATCTGAAGCTGTTTGTTTATCTGATTATTACTATCTCTTTAACTATAATTTAAGGTGCATAATGTACTTGTTCACTACTATAGCCAGAGTTCTTTACCTGATAGTATAGGGAACTCAATGAATATTTGTGGGGAAAAAGGAAGGAAAGGAGGGGGAGAGGGAAGGAGAAGAAGGGATGGAAGGAAGGAAGGACAGAAGAAAGGGAGGGAAGAAAGGAATAAAAAATGGAAGGAAGAAAACTACTTGGCCTTTCATCTGATGTATAGAAGTACTAAAGATATGTTACTACTATTATTATTAAAGAAATAGTTATTAAAATACCTACTATAAACCAGGAATTGTGCTAAACTAGATTGACCAGCCTTATCACAGAGTATATCTTTCTCAACCACTGTTGTATATGAACTGAAAAACTTGGGGTGGGGATGACCCATTGTGAGACTCCCTAATTCTTAGGATTCATTGAATTTAGAACTTACAATCACATCTTCAATATCTGTAGAAAATTCAAATTCAACTGGAACCTGTCCCATGCACAAAACTCATTCTCCAACCTCACACCAAACAGATGGACTATGCATTGCACCTAGGACTCTAGCCAACTCTGGCTGTGCTGGTCACATCAGAGAATCTCACAGAAATGGGGTAGAATTTACAAACTTCTAAAGGGGAGTGGGGCCCTATGTCCCATTTCCAATTTTGAATCACACAGGTTATGGGTTTTAAATGGATATTTTCATTGTTTATCTTGACTCAACGTTCACTCCTTTTCCATCTGGGATGATAAGATATCATCTGGCACCTCTGCCAGCCTCATCATCACAATTATCTGCCTGCCAGAGAATGGCTGGTTTGGGGACCAGATAGAGCTTTTCTAGGGAGTTAAATATACATCTCCCTCTTCTGCAGAGTTTTGAACTTTGGTGAAAGCAGGAAAGGTTCTGTGCTCAGAGAACTTTGGTGATCTCTCATTCCTTTACCGGTTCCTAACTGGACATAAATGCCCTTTAGCCGAGAATGAAACAGGCTCAGTTCCCAAAGCAGAACTGTGGTCTGTGTTAAAAAGAATTTTTGAGTCTCCTCCCCTGAGCATCTACAATGAGATATCTAAGAGGATAGCACCAGTGACTTGATCTTATTGGGGGACACCCATTCTATCCAGATTTGGAATATGTCAATCTAAAAGGCAGGCCTTTACTGTCCTCCTTGTTTCGACAAAATAAGTGTTGGCATTCTGTTCGCTTAAAGAACATTTACTATGTCCCAGGCTCCAAGTGTTGATGTTACAATGGTAAACAAGCCACTTTGCTCATAGAGTTCATAGTCCAGTGGAAAATAAAGTCAAGGAAATACTTCATGATAAGCCAATGCAATGGGAGCTAGGCTGAACAAGATACTTTTTGGAGCCCAGAGATGTTTACCTAACCCAGGTTTAGATGGACAGAGGGGCCTGTCAGAGGAAGAGGTATCTTTATCTGAATCCTAAATGAATCCTCGACCAGTATGTTGTCAATGGATCTGAGATCCAGTTCTCATTGTTTTGAGTTATTAGTCTTATAAACATGAGCAAGTCTTTTAAAATCAAATAACATCAGTCTCTTTATCTTGAAAATGGGGTTAATAATACAGCTCACAGGACCTGGTAACCAAAAAAGGGGGGGGGCAAGTGATTGGAAAATTCTAAAGCGTTCTACAAAGTGCAAGGCAGGGTGTTATATGATACACCACTGCTATTGATTCTCTAGTATCTCAGCCTACGTGTGCTTGGATTGAAGCCAGAAAGATTGGCTTCACCTTTTCCCAGCATCATTCATCTCTGAAAGTGCTTTGAAGTTATTTTGTAACCAAGATCCACAAATGGAAACTCAAATTTATTGCCAGCTTGACTCTGGTGATATTCAATCTTATCTCCCACCACATCCCAAGTTCTGACCCCATAAGGTTTTTTCCTAGTCTTCATACTTTCCTAGGAAGCAAAAGAGCATGATCCATGAATATTTACCAGTATGATTTGTGATTTGTAAGCAGATTTGAGGATGAAATATTAATATTTCAAGCATCAAGGTTGAAATGGGTTCGAACTAACACAGAGTTTTATTCCAAAGTAAATATGAGGAGCAAACTCTTCCATGGCAATACAGCAAGACTTATTTTATGTCACATCTTCTATAAAGCATAACAATACTCTCAACTCTTGGGGCAGCCCTTCTCACCTACCATCCTTGGAGGCACCAGAATTAAAGTTCTCTCTTCCTAAACTGAAACTTATTTTCAGAACAGTAGCCAATGTGTTCATCTCCAAGTGTGATATCTGGAATTACCTATCACATAGAAAACCACACTCAAGAAACTGTGAGACCAATGCTTAGAAAATCAATTTCAATTTCTTAGATATATTTGGATGAAATAAAATGAAATAAGAACTCAAAAGGTAACCTGAGAGAGAGAAAAACAAGAGGAAACACTAAGCATTAATCTACAAAGACAATGCTTGTACCCTGCCCCACGTTGTTGTAACTCAGTATAAGCAATTATTTCTTTTATTTTTTTATTTCAAGTTTTTATTTAAATTTTAGTAAGTTAACACATATGGTAGATGTAGAATTTAGTGATTCGTCTCTTACATATAACGCCAAGTACTCATCGTAAGTGCCCTCCAACTACTTTTTCTTAGAAACAGCCTTTTCCAGAGAACTTTTGATCCTGATGAGTTCTCATCCTAATACTGGACCTTAGAAAGAGAAGATGAAAACTCCCTCTCAAGCCTGCTCAACCTCAATACTTGCATGATTTGACTGAGGACTCAAAATGCTAAAATAAAACTAAAGCAGTGGGTTCTTAAGGTAAGAGTTAATGGAAGGATTTGTTTTGTAGGTTTTCCTCAAAATATGTTGCCATTCATTAAAAATCCAGCTGAATACTTCTAGGATCAGATATTTCTGAGGCTCCTTTGGAAAAGGGTATAATCAAACAGTTAAAAACCTGAATTCTGGAGTCTGTCTTAACTTTAGTTGTGCTTGAATTTTTATCTGCCCAGTATTTGCATTTTGGGGCTTATACAGAAATATAGTTATATAGTTTCCCTTCCTGCCAACAGGTTGAAATCAAAGAAGAGACCAATGACTTGAGGACACAGGAAAAGATGGAGATCACAAATGCTTCTTTGGGGTATCCAGCAAAGGGAATCAGTGATGAAGTAGTACAACAAAGGTAACTTCAGAAGATTTTCATGTTCAAGAGAGAAACTGTACTAGCAGGTCTGACACAGAAATACCTATTTGTCCTCAATCATGAAGATCTTTTGAGAGAGGTTAACTTATCATTCTACATTGTCATGAAAGGAAGGATATCCTTCTCCCTAACCTTAAAAATAGAGTCTGAGAGGTAACACAGAGATGCCTGTGAAACAGAGTTTACACCGTTGAAATTTATCATGTCTTCCTCTTCATGCCCTCACTTTAAACATGTTCCTCTATTACAGATTAATTCTGCCCTATTTTGCATCCTTTAGTTATGTGTTTCCTCCATCTCTATATTATGAATTTAACAAGGTAGAGATCAAACACTGTGCCTCTTTTTCTTCTTCCCATGCCTTGCCCACCAAGCCTGTACATAGTAAGTGTTCATAAAGTGTTTGGTGATAAAATAAAATAGATGATTGAAGAGGAAATTTCAGAGATTCAGAGGTTTGTTTTTTTTTTCTATCTAGTCTGTCCCTATGCAAAATCAGGAAGAATGTAAGTTTTATTAAATTAACCGCATTAGTATCTTTTTACCACTCACTCTCCCCACCAGTGTTCCTCCCAGTTTTCCCACTTCCTTCACTGTAAACATGACTCATGTTCCAAATGTCTGTGTATCAAAACTTACCTCTCTATTTTTCCATTTATGAAAAGAATTTTGTTTTCAAGTTTTCAAGGTAAAAACTGGTTTCCTGGTAAACTAAACTGTTCATTCAACAGCTGATGATTCCTGGCATCTTAGGTGTGCTAGTCCTGTATTTATTTTATAGGAGGGTTCCTGGGACACCTGTCTTCATGAAAAAGATTATGTATCTGACTCTAGATTGTTTAACAGGCAAATGGAAATATAATATGAAGCAGAGAAGCTTTTTAGTCTTCAAACCATTCAGACTGCAACCTAGACCTAGTTATAAATAAGCATTCATATGATGAATATGAAAAATTGAGATTAAAAAGAAGAGCACCAGTCATTCCATTTTCAAAAACTCATCTTGGTGGCTGGTGCTAGAAACTTTATAAATGAGCAGCTGCTTGAGATGAGCATTGTATTTTGTGTATTTAAATGCATTAATATTAGAAAAATGAACAAGAAGTCATGGAAGCTGAGTATTTTCTTATTCTTTCAAAGTCCAGATCTTCAGCGTGCCTTCCACCACTTGATTTTCCTGCATCTGTTATTTTGCTGTAAGCTGTCAGAAAGCCAAGATAGAAATGATCATTACAAGTTAAACAGGCTATTTTGGCTCAAGAATAAATCCAAAGTGGAGATAATGGGGGGTTGGGGGAGAAAATCTGCTATAAGCTGTGTATGGAAAGAAGTGACTGCAAAGGATGTGATTCTAGAAGAGAAAATTGAAAAAAGACAGCTTAATGGTTTTGCCCAACTTTGATTTTTAGAGGACGGTGAATACTTAGCTTAACACAGGTGGGGAAGAAAGAATAGCAGAAAAATAGCAGACCATGGTGAAAAAAAAGCAGGTCTTTGAGTAAAGATACCTGGTCTGTCACTAATAGGGTGTTTTAATGGGAAATAGACAATTTACTCTTTGGGCTTCAAGTTGACCTATATAAAAAATGAAGATGTTGGTCCAAATGATCTCCAGAATGCCTTGGGAGAATGCTCTGATGCTCAAGGAGTTCAGAAAACTGCTCGGGGTACTTTGAACCCATCCGCTCTATGATTAAAATCTTCACTTATATCCACTTTCCTCTGTGCAGGCTCAGGGCACTTAACAGTAGATTAGGCAGAGGGGTCAATTCCCAGGCCTTTGGATCTGAAAAATGTGGTGTCACTTTCTCATTTTTGATTCCAGTGATATATTTTGGTTCATGATGCATAAAACGGATTATGAAAGACAAACTCCCCAAGCTATATCGCAGAACCATTAGACACTGCGTCTTACTTGCAGGTAAAGTTTCTTAAAGGATTTGTCTACAGATATACCATGGAACCCAACCACAATGATGCAATGTGCTTTGAATATCTAGTTGAGAAGGAGAACCACCACCTTTGGAAATAGTGGAAATAATACAGAGCCTGGAAAAGCCTTGCAGTTAACATGGAACTGTGTCCCATTCATTCAACAAATATCTGTTGAGTTCCTATTATGTGGTGGGCACTGGGGAACCCATGGTAAGCAAGACAAACTTGGTCCTTACCCCAGTGAAACTTACACTTTTTTTTAAAAAATATTTTATTTATTTATTTATTTGACAGACAGAAATCAAAAGCAGGCAGAGGGGGGGTGGGGGTAGGGGAAGAGCAGGCTCCCTGCTGAGCAAGGACCCTGATGAGGGCCTCTATACCAGGACCCTGAGATCATGACCTGAGCTGAAGACAGAGGCTTAACCCACTGAGCCACCCAGGTGCCCCATGAAACGTATACTTTAAAGGGTGCTCTGACAGTTTTATGGACCATCTACAATTAGATGTCATGGAAGCCCTCTCTTAATAATAATAATAATTAATAATAGCAAAGAAGAATAGAATAAGCCTTCCAGTTCTTTTAGATATTCCTCACATGAGGTGTTTTTCATTTCTTACCTCTGAACACACTATACTTGATCAGGATTCTCTTTAGGTGGAGCAATCAGAAGTGAACTTAGGATCTATTTTAAGAAGAAGGGAACAGGATTCTCCATTCTCCCTGTTCTGAATACAAAGTTACATTAATGCAGCCTGTGATCCCAGTGGCTCTCATATTAGCATAACAATGATGATGATAATGATGATGGTGATGAATAAGAATAATGAGAATGCCAAGATTCTGAATGCCTGGACTAAAGTCCTCTTCTATCTCTGTCTTGGTTTGGGTTCCCTCAAGAGCAGGAATAGGTTGGGGAACAGTTACAAGACCTAGATGGCCTGACTCTGGCATATATTCCTCACAAGTAGGTTCCTTCTACTGAGAAACTTCTTATTCCTCCCTATTTTTCTCTGCTTGCCCACTCCCTAGCTGGTAGTGCCTATAAAAATCTTTGGATCTTAGATACCACTTCCTACAGGAAGCCTTCCTCAACTCCCAAACATGGTTGGCTTGCCCTCTTACCTGTTTCTATAGCATCTTGCCTTTCCTTTTTTCATGGCACTCACCTTGCTATGTTTGCACTGCCTGTTGTTCATTTGGATTCATACAACTTTGAGTTCTAAATAGTCATAAAGGGTGAAATGAATGAATGATGATCACTACTTTGCTCTGGACCAAAGAAGCATGACCTCCCACATAACTCTGATTTTTGAAAAAGCACATATCTGCCTCCAGCATAAATGTTGATTTACTCCCAGTGAATATCCTTCCATTAGGCCTATTCTGGTTTCCTCTAGTCCGTGAAATATGACTTGTCTTGATTATTGGAATAGAATAAGGGAAAGCACATTGTTTTTAAAGACTATTTGGTGGATGCAAAGGGAGATAATCTGGCTGCCTCTCCAGCCTGTAAGTTCCAGCAAATCCCTCTAAACCACTTCTAGATAGTATGTTCTATTAATTAAACTAATTAGACACAAGGTCCCACAGGACAGATGTCCTCTAGGTGATGCTACTAGTGATCCAAAAAGAGATTGAGACTGTGTGATTTCCCCCCTTAACTCTCAAAAGAGTCCTCATTCAGTCCAGGGAAACAAAAGTCAGAACCTGAGAAACCAGTAGAAGAATAAAGACGACCATGGTCATTAGTGTCTAAGAGATCTTGAATTAAACTTTGGATCTGTCCCTAATCAGCTGTAAGACCTCATAAGTCACTTATATGCTATGAGTCTGACTTTCTTCTGCTGTAAAATAGGGGTAACTTTTCCTTTTCTTAAAACCATGTCTGGGATTTAATATATCCTGATCTTAAAAGACAGATGATAGCATATAGGCCAAAGAATTCCCAATTTGAAGTGGAAAGGGAAAAGAAAAAAAAAAAAAGGCAGTACGTTGCTACTCTTTAAAAGCAAATAGCTTTCCTGAAAAGATTCTTTTATACTATTGCAATTGTAGCATGCAACAGGCTTACCTGCAAGACTTGTTAAAATAAAGTTCAATGAGCCTGACCCCCTGAGTTTCTGATCCAGTAGAAATGGGTTAAGTCAGGCACTGTGCTGGGTCCTGGGGATATAGGAGGGGGCTCCCTGTGCCTGTCTTCACAGATCCCACAATTTAATGGAGGAGGCAGGCATTAAACTATGTTCAGACACATGGAGTTTTCAGAAGACAACACCACATTCAGACTCCCCCGCCCCAGAATATTATTAAGCCCTGTACTGGTTCTCAAACTTTGGTGTACATAGAAATAATCTGTGGTGGTGGGTGTTCAAATGCAGGTCCCAAGCTCCACTCAGAGAGCTCAGTAAGTCCAAGGTGAAGCCAAGAACCTGAATGTTTTATAATTTCCCCAATTCATCCTAATGTAGGTGATCTTCACCCCACACTCTGGAAACACTGCTTTATTAAAGGACATCATTCTTTGCTGATAGATTTTTAATGCAGTCTCCCAATTGAAGTAAACCAGACTGTATTTCCTTCCATTTTAATAAAGGAGTCACTCAAAATTAAATCTCTGTTCTTCACTCTCTTTCTCTGGTATTTTGATAGCCTTCAGGGAGCTATTTTAATTAAGTAATTCATGGAGAGAACACCTGTTCAGGTGTGTCTTGGCTTCATTTGGAAAACAATAATTATAAACCAAAATCTTACTGTTCCTGGAAGGAAATGGGCATCTATTTGTTTGAGGCATAAATAATATTTGTAAAATGAAAGAGCAGTGATGATGTATGTTTAAATGTAGACTAGATTCAAGCACCACCTGATAATATTAATACATGTAGGAAATGCAAATCAGTCTTATCTCACGTAGGCATTTCTAGTCACTGAAGGGGACCACGGGGACCTATGTGACAGAATAATCCTAAAATTACTTCTGGGTTCAGTGGCGTAGAATGAATGTAGAAGGAGTCACATGGTGGGACAAATGTTTGAGAGGCTCTGGTTCCTGCTCCTTCAAGACAAAGGTGCAAGTGAGCAACAGGCCATAGATAAAGTGAGCCAATATGAGACTGATGTCAGTGTAGAGAGAAATCATCATAAAGCCAATTTACCTAAGGCCTGAGAGACTCTCAAGCACTTACTCTATATCCACAGGAAGCAAGACCGTATCAGCAAGGGTTGCCCTTTCCCCACGTTCTCAGCAAGGGTTGCCCTTTCCTCACATTCCCTAATGATACAGTGGAATGCTCTGTTAATGGTCTTTTCATTTGTTCCCTCCTGTTAACATGAGAAGGCGAGCATAAAGATACAATGTACATAGCCAGACTAGCTTGACAAGACATTAGCACAACCTGTAACAGGAAGATGAGGGGAAAAAATCCTTCAAACACTTAATAAAAATTAATGAAAATAACACACTGCATATCAAATGGACAGAAGTTCTTCAGCTGGGGGGAAAAAGAAATTTCAGATAAACTTATTAGGCTTTGGCCAAATCAGAATGCCCAATGTTGCTAATCTACATTATGAAAGTTGAAAAAATTAGAGTTACATTACAGTCTAAAAAGAGATTCTGAATAGCATTGGAAATTACTTTGTTCCACTATTATTTATTAATATAGCTAGTGCATGTCTCCACAACTGAGAGACTCACAAAGTCAAAAATTACCCACCCATGAGCAATGACACCTTTTCTTCATATTCACTCACAAATATATATGGATCATAACACAAGCAGAGCACAGAGACACTACAGGAGGGCACAAAATTCAATCACAAGAGGGCACCATCTCCATCTGGGGAGACAGAGTACAGGTAAGCCATCTCATCCCACCAAATACATAGAACCAACTGTCCATATCTCCCACTGGCTCCCACAGCAAGAAGATAATCAGGGGCAGGGATGATCAGAGAAAATGTTTGGTAGGAAGCAAAAGAAAAGCTTATAATAAGTTAAAGGGGGTAAAGTAGCCACAATTTTCTGAAGAAGAAATGAGTACATTCCAAGTAGAAGATCTAAAAGGCCCATAGTTTTAATCAAGTAAATCTTTCCCTGATGAAAGCACTGGGGATTATGTAAAATAAAGTGTGCCTTTCCTTATCAAATAAATGCAAAATAAAAATGTAACAGTATCTTCTGCTGATTAAATTAGAAATATAAAATAATTATCATCAGAGTTGATAAATCCTACTCTGGGGCTGTATGTGATTTGCTACAACTTTTCTTGAGGGACAACTAGCAATTTGCTATCAATGGCCTTCAAATTTATCATACATTTTAAGATAAAAATGCCATGACTATAAAAAAAATCAATGTTGAATTTCTGTAAAATGGAAAAATTACAAAAATATCGATATCCAATAGGTGGCAATTCGTTAAAATACACTCCCATATGATGATGATAATGGGAAGAATATTTAATAACTTGAAAATTATTCATAGCAACTAATGAAGAATGTGGTCCAATTTTCATTTTAAAAACATTTCCTATATACTAGGAACCATCTAAAAATCTAAAATCATATTCATCAAAATATCAATCCATGATGGTTCTGAGTTGTAAGGTTAGAGATAGATTTTTTTTTCTTTTTATTTATGTCATTTCCACATTTTCTATAATGAACATGTATGCCTTAGAAACCAGAAGAACATGAGAGGTGTTCTTTTAACAACCAAGGAAAGAGGCTGAATGAGGAAAGGTCAGTGTTTTCTCATTGTTCACAGCATAAAGGCCAGATTTCCTTACAAGGCTTGGCTCTACCTGCTACTCCAGTCCCCTCTCATTACAGTCCCATCAGTTTACTCAGCCTTAGCCACACAGGTCTCTGGGGTTTTTGCCATTTGCTTCCTACCACAGAGCCTGAGTATAGTATATTATATTATTTTTGCAATTATATATTCCCATCCCCTCCTGTCAGAGGATTATGCTCCTGCTCACTGCCATGTACAGTACTCTGTCCCGAGAGTATGCCATGTACATCCCTGTCCTGTTGGCTTTGAGTTTGGCTTTGATCCTCTACTTCTCAGGCCTCCGTGGCCCCTTCTTGTGGATTTTGAAACGGTTAAAAGCTCACTGTCATCAAAAGGAATGCAAACCAAACATGACAAGTCTACATCCAAGCAGAAGCCTTCAGAGTTGTGTTAAAGATTTCCAACAGTGCTCCTGACCTTTTGTTCTGCTACAAGAATAGCATGTCCCACATTGGGGCTGTTCCTTCAATTTGAGTCCTTCAATGAGACATGGAGTCATGGCCCAAGCAGAGCTACCATCTACCTATAGCCTACCTGTGAGTAGTAGGCAAGCAATTAATCTCTACGGTATAAGCCATTGAGGTGTGGATGTCAGTTAAGCATCCACAGCACACAAAACAAAACAGACTAATACACATGGCACATGGTGTTTCTTTATCTAGAATATTCTGACATGCCACCTCTACCCTATAGAGTTAATTCCATCACTTCCTTCACATCTCAGTTCTTCCCTAGCCCCCTACCAGGTCAAATCTATGTCATGAGTTTTCTCAGTACTGGGTACAGCTCCTTCATAACATTTATCACAATCATAATATCACAACTTTTGCATGATTGTTCAATCAATATCTGGCATGCCCGTGGAGTATGAACTCCTTTAGATCAGGGATAGTGGCTATTCATTCACCCATGTCCCCTCTAGGACCTAGCACAGTGCTTGGCACATAATATATCCTCAATAAAAAAAAATAATATTTAAATGATTACATAGAGGAAAGCATGTATAAACTAAGAAAGAACCTTAAACATAAAAGTGAGAAGCATAAATCAAATGAAGCAAATATTTGGAAGATATTATTGGTCTTCCAGTGAGAATACATGTAAGTCCTTTATAGTACAAATAAATACATAGTAACTATGTTCATGATTTCCTGAATAATAATATTTAATAATTAAATTAATTATTAACAATTAATTAAATAATATTTAATAATATTTAAGCACTCTCACTTTAAAGGCCATATATATGTGTGTGTATATATATATATGTCAATATTAACCCAGCAACTGCTTTGTGATGTAAGTACTACTATCTGCCCCCAACCACCTCCAAGGACATTTGGCACTGTGCCCAAAACCACATGGCTGGGAGCTGGTGGAGTAAGGGTTTGAATCCAAGCACTCTTGTGCCAAAGTCTATGTCTGTAACCACTAGATTATGTTGCTGTTCATTTTGTCTGAAGGTTATGAGTACTGGAAAGGACTTGGGGAACTGCATTGGCAAGGCAAGAAAACATTTAATTTTAGTTTCCCTCTTGAATCACATAGGATCCCCTGAGCTACTGACAGGGTGGGGTGGGCCCCTCCAGAAGAGCATTTCCCTTGGGTAGATAAAAAGCACACACATTTTCCCACACTGCCCTCATTATTCGTTTCCTACTCAGTGTCCTCTCCCTGATTCACTGATAAAGTGATGCCCATGACAGTAATGACACCATCATCTCTTCACACCCCTACCGTGCCTAGCACAATGCCCTGCACATATCAGGTGCTCAGTAAATGTGTTTTGAATCAAATGGGTCCTGTCATTCTTGTCTTCTGATTTCAATGATTGGGATCTAGTTGCCTGTACAACAACTCCTTCTGTGGGAGCAAGTGGGATGTGAGAATTTCATTCTAACGCTAAACCTGACTGAAAAAATAAGAAACCTGAATCCATTGCCTCAGCCATGGAGTAGGGAGAGAACCTGATTGTGGGGCCCATGCACCTGACTACTTCCCCAGAAGTAATAGTACCCTAGGGAGTGAGCCTGGGAAGGGTTGGCCTGAGAGGAATTCGCTTTGGGGGTGGAAGTGTAGTGGTAGTGATAATTGAAGGTCTAGGGGTCAGAAGGGAGAAAGGGCAGAACTAGGGCTCAGTGTCTTTTCTGGTGGGATAAGAAAGGGTTCAATGATATCACATCTAAGGTCTCCTACAGCTGGAATATCTGTGAGTCTAACACTGTCCTCTGACAAAACTCATCTGTAAGGTAAAGGGAGGAGGCACACACTGCAGCCAGCTGGAACATTCCTGAGGGCAGGGGCAGAAGCAGGAACTGGAAACAATGGAAACAACTGGTCCTTGCAGAGTTTAAAAGGCATCAAGAAATGCCAGGCTGGAAAGAGTATTTAGACCTCATCTAGGGCAATATTCCTTGAAGCACAGGGGCTAGGCCATTCACATGTGAATCCTGTAGGG
Organism: Meles meles; assembly: GCF_922984935.1. Taxonomy (NCBI): domain Eukaryota; kingdom Metazoa; phylum Chordata; class Mammalia; order Carnivora; family Mustelidae; genus Meles; species Meles meles. Next base: position 132,424,738 of record NC_060068.1, read on the forward strand.
AAATTTTTTAAAATAGACTCCTGGGTCCTCCTGGAATCTGAGAATTTCATTCAGAAATCTGCCCTTTTAAAACCTGAGATAATTCCTATGAGTCTAAAAATCTGTAAATCTCCAATCTGGAGAGAGGGAATACTAACTTGCCAGGGCAAGGAAATAAAATCCCCAACGCTTAGATTGAAATCTGAGCAATGACTGTCTTTTTTCAAGGATAATTGGACTCTTTTAAGACCACCTGTGGATCACTGGGACAGCCATCAATTGCCATGACTAAGTACTTGTTAATAATAAACCTGGAGTGCATTGCTGTACTTTCCTTGCTGATCTCCCCAACACAGAAGAAACGGAATTTCTTTTCTGCCTGTGGTCAGAATTCAACCTGTCTCTCAAGTTCTCCCCCTCACCTTTTTTACTGAACATAAAGGTGGCTGCTCCATCTGTCATGAGACAAGCTGGGGCCTGTGAAGTAGGGGTGCAGGATAGCCAAGCCTCTGGTGGAGATACAGCTTCTTGGCCTGGAATGAAATTACTCTGTGAAGCAGCTAGACAGAACCCATCTTCTGATATTTGATCTTTGAATTCCTACAAATTTCTAAATCAATCACCAGAAAATGGATGCTCTCTGGCCAAGTGCCCATGTTCTGGCTCTAACCTAGGGGCTCCCTCTCAAAATAACTTGGAGGGCCCAGACCCAGGCTGGTGGAGACCAGGCCAACCACCCACCAAATAAAAGCACAGGCAGCCTCCCTGGGGTTAACTCTGGCTACTTCAGCTGGTTCAGCCAGCCCAGCCAGGGAGCCTTGAAGGGAAGAGGAGGAGGAGGGTGGAGATGCCCGGCTTGGAGGAAGAGCCTTCAAGCCTTGGGGAGGGTGGGGCTAAGCAGCAGGCCAGGAGAGGAGGAAACTCAGTGGAGGAACTGTCTTCAGGTGTGTAACACTTGGGCTGGGCTTCTGAAAGGGGTTGAAGCAGCCTGCTCCAGCCAGAGCTGAGAAGGAAACTTTCACTGGCACTCACTCCTCTTTGAAGGGATAACTGGAGGTGGTTGTAACCTAGCCTCTGTAGTTAGTGTCCCACCAGAAGGAGTCCTGACTCCCCCTGTCATAGCTGTGGAGCTTGTACCGAGGAAAGAGGAGGTAAGCATCCTACTTAACTCTAAGACTGGGGGTTGTTTATTTGTTTGTTTGTTTTTCCTCCACTTTCTGTACTGCTTGCTGGCCTGGGACAGGTTGTCACTTCAAAGGGAGCCTTTGAGCTTGTCTCTGGCCTCATCCTCAGTACCCAGGGTCCTGGGGTCTGCAGCTATGTCCCTCGTTAGCCACCAGCAGTTCCAGCCTCCCAGGGGACTCTCAATTTGGCGAGCTCTTGGCCCAGGCTGGAAAGCCCTGTGCATGTAGTTGACTGGGTTGTGAGGGCAGTTGCAGATGGTGATTAATCTATGTAGTTTTGGCTTTTTCTACATGCTGATGAGCAGGCAGCCTCTGCCTATGTTGCCTATAGCTTGAAATGAATTACTCGTATGGAGAGTCAAAATACACAGGTATTGATCATTACTTATACTATGCCAGGGCCTCTCCCAAGAGCTTACAAAACCATTATGCAGGATTTTGAAATACGTATACATGCGTGAGAAAGAAAGTAGAAAAAAGTTGGGTCTTTGATGGCAACTAAAAATAATAATAGTGAGAGCTCCTTGCAAGCTTATGGTTTCCAAAGCATGAGGGTGAACCATATTTTGTCTTGTTGCAAGTCCCCGAGGCAGGTGTTGGTATTATCTACAATTACTGACGAGGATGCTGAGGCTCAAGTTAACTGAGCCAAACCGATGTTTGCAGGTCCCAGTCCATGCTCTGGACTTAAATCACGAGGTCATAATTAGTCTTGGGTTTTCCAGATTCAAAATGTACCGGGGTAGTAAAGAACAACCAACTGTAAAGAGGTTTTGTAAGGAAGTTTTCTCCAAGCAGAACAAAGCTGACAGCTTCCATTTCCTGTTGCCATATTCAGGAAATAATTTAGACCGTCTCTCTACTTCTCAGGCTTCAATGTCCCTTTCTTGTGAATTTGGAGACTATTTGGAGCCCACTCTCAGCAATATGTAATCCACATGATTTGTGCATTAAGAATTCAGAGACTGTGCAGCTGAGCAATAGAGTTAGTCTTTAAAACACTAGAGCCCGTGGTGGAAGGGGAAAGGGAATTCCCTCAGAGGCCAGACCTCAGGCTGGGCCACTGTGGCCAGTCAGAATTAAACCCAGTCCCCCAGAAGAGTTTGACAAACCTCTCATGATCTCAACTCTTGCCTACACCCCAATCTTAACTAACATCGATCCCTTAATTCATGGTGAGCCAGCAATACTCTGCCTGTTCTTTTCCTCCTTGGGACCTGTGTGCCTAGTCTTCCTTCCACTTGGAACATTTTCACATGGGCTTTACCTATATTTGTCTTCAATCAGGTTGCAGTTCAAATGTTGCCTGTTCCAGAGGGCTTCCTAAAATGCCTACAGAAGCTAAAATAGGTCCTCCACCACCACCATTATCACCCCCAATTACACTCACTCAAAGCATTACTTTGCAATGCTGATGACCATCTGAAATTCTGTCTTCTTGTGTATTGTGTATCTCCCCACCAGAACAAGAGTTCCATGAGCAAAGGGAGGCTCCATGTCTTCTACCTGCTGGACACTCCTGGGTCCCCAGGGCTTAGCAGATTTCCCAATAATAACAGGGACTGGGTTCACAGGTTGAATGAAAAATAGAAAGGATGAGGAGACACCTTGACCACCAGAATGCCTCCTTCTCATTCAATACCTCCCCTCAGTCTCCCTTGACAAGGCAAAGCCATTGGTCTATAAACTGAAATAAGCACCTGAATTTTCAAGTGCTCAGGGGGAACCGATTGCATTCCCCGAGTAACATAGGGGAAAAAAGCTAAATGGCATTAAGCGGATTTAGTTCCCTGAGAAATAGCAAGGTATGGTAAGGCTGGCTCTGCTGGCCAGTGTCAATAAACAGCATTGCCTCTGATTCAGCCCAGAATGCTCTTCTGGACCAAATGAGAGCCATGACTGAGTACTTGCCGTGCCAATAGGATTTCAGAAAGCTGAGCATGCACCTTTTCAGGCTTGCTTCATCAAGTCACTCACTTAAATTCTTATCAGGCTTCACTCATGTGTCTTTTGCTATTTTGGGCGTCATTTATAGGGTGGGAAGAGGCTTATAATTGGTACGGGGGGGGGGTGTCAAAATGATTCTATGGGCTCTACCATTCTGCAATTGTGGGAAAGTCCCTTAGTGCCTCCACTTGTCATGTTTCTCCTCAGTAAATGGAATGATTACAGCTGCCCTGTATGGCCTATGAGGTTGTTGCCAGATCTGATGCCAGCTCTTTGGGTATTGCAGGTGATGATGATATAGAGACTAGCACCATAAATCTCTTGCCCACAAGCACACAGCCCTACACTTCCAGAGGAGTGTAGAACACACAGGTGTGTTTGTGGGTAATTTCACTTGTGGAAAATCCACAATTTCAAAAGAAATCTATGAGAGGAAGAGACTCCTCTGTAGGATTCCTTTTCCCAAACAACTACCTCAAGAATCAACTTCTACACTTTGATTAACACCCAGCCTATTTGCTTTGCAGTGGGGAACATTAGAATCCAGCCTAGTGATGCTGCCTCCTTGGCAAGCACACAGCATTTGGCAGTATTTCACATGCTGATGGTTTTTATGGGTCCCTTCTTACACTTATGGGTTCTTCATTGTAATGTATTTTAAGCCTTCCTGGCATCAACCCTGGCCCTATTTGATTTAAGAGACATCTGATTTTTATATCTGATCCTCAGGTTGTTCTATAATTTTTTTAAGGCACTCCTTATCTTGTTCTAGTCCCTCGTGCTATTCTTGATTTGCAGATTTTTTTTATTTTATTTAATTATTTGACAGAGAAATCACAAGCAGACAGAGAAGCAGGCAGAGAGAGAGAGGGAAGCAGCCTCGCTGTCAAGCAGAGAGCCTGATGCGGGACTCGATCCCAGAACCCTGAGATCATGACCTGAGCCGAAGGCAGCGGCTTAACCCGCTGAGCCACCCAGGCGCCCCGATTTGCAGATTTTTTAAAATGCCTTTTTTTTTTTTTTTTTTTTAAGAAAATGTGTCTTTGAATCAGAAGCCATGCCAGAGTCCTGATGATTTTCTGGGGAAGAAGGAGCCCATATGCAAAGTTGTATCCTGGGGAAAGAATTACATTATTTGGAAACATGGGTTTGAATTCTAGCCCTGCTTCTCAGTAACGCTTATCCAGCTTCTGGGGCCTTGGTGGGCATAATAGCAATATCAGCAGTGCACTTTTTTTGAGAACTTACTAAGTGCTAAGGGGATTCCTTGAATAATCTCATGTGATGTTTATCCTGATGATCTCTGTGTTTGGAAATAGGGAATACAAGACATGGAGCTTATGAGGCCATCAGGTAGTGGGTCACGGAACCCAGATTTGAATGCATGCTTGTTGACTTGAGAGCATGTGCTCTTATCTCCCAGGCTTATTGCTTCTACTCTGATACACTATCCTGGGATCTTTCTTTATACACAATTTGACATTACTGGGTCTGTCCTCTTCATAGGCTGTCATCCAGTGAAATAATGCCTATAAGGATTCACTGAACTGTGCAGTTTTACTTCACCATTTTTGTTTACCAAGATTTAGAGAAATATTCTATAAGGACTCCCTTTCTCTAAGTGGCCTTTGAAGTAAATGACAAATATTTTCATAGAGCAAAATGGTGCATCTTGCCAAGAAGGAGTATGAAGATCATCAGCTCTAACGCCAAGCATACACTGGATACTAGGATAGACCCAAACTTCTTCAAATTCCTAAAATCTTTATATTAGAAACTGATGGTCAACAACATCTCTTCATATTCAGCACTGAGAGAAGCATTTTCCTTGTTATTCCACATGCAAGAGGCCATTCATCGTCGTGGTGAAAGATGTGGCCTCATGGTTTAGAGTGTCCGACTCTGTCAGTTGCTAGTCTTGTGACCTTGGACAAGTTTCTTAGCCACTCTGTGTTTCAGCTCCTGAGTCTATGCTTGGGGATATGACTGAACTTTCCCTCTAGTGTTGGGAGATTTATAGAGGTGCCGGAACAGTTCTTGGTATGTAGTGGATTCTCAAATATTTGCTGCCATTCTAACTTTTCCCTCAGCCCTTTTATAAGTGACATCCTCTCACCTTCATCTTCTAAATGTAGACACTGATGAAGTCAGTTCACCTGACTAGAACCAGCATTTGAACTTCTGTGTTCATCCAGGGCCTTCCCTCTTCTATGTTCTATTTCCTCAATAAAATCTCAAGGAAGCACCAAGATCTCTGGGAACCCACAGTTTGATGGGATTTATACTCTAAAACCAAACCTACTTTCTCCCCATGCATGTACCTAAAGGTACTTACTGGTCTCCTGTCCTTTTTAGGCTGGTGAGTAAAGTGTCTTATTGAAAATGACTAAGTTGTGTTTCCAGGTTATCATCAAACCAGCCAGAATTTTTTTTTTTTTTTTTTTTTGTCTATTCAAGATTCTTTCTGTGGACAGGCAACCATGCTGAACTTAGGGTGCTAAATTTGCTTATTAAAAGCAACCAATGGCACTATTTCCCAAGAGAGAGTACTGACCTAACCAGGTAGGCGGCTTCTTTTAGCTCTAACACCATCCTGTGCTGGCTTAAATCTGTTGACCTAAATTCTCTTGAGTTAGTACCGATGTTGGGCTATGTAACCAGAATAAATTATCTAGATATCTGTCCTGGGCTAGTCAAAGACTGATGCCAGCTCTTGTACTCTTTTGGTTATGGTACCCAGTTGGAAATTGGAGTCATTTTACAAACTCCTTCTCCCCCTGCATGGACCCCTGCCTCTGCCAAGATCCCAACACACAGTGTAAGGACACCATGACTCCTGAAAAACAGCCATCCTTCCTTTGCCTGCCCTGAGTAGGCATGTGTCTTAAAAATCTCTCAAGTAATGGCAGTAATTAATAATTAACAAGAGCTTCCTTTTATGAGTACTTGCTGTTTGTGAGTTTACTTAATTATTCATGTGATCCTAACGCAATACCTCTCTCAAGAAATTTCCACTATTATCCTCTCTATTTTAGGGAAGAGGAAGACGACATGTAGAGAGTTCATAAATTTGGCCAGAGGCCACCAGCTGAAAGTGACACCACCAGGACATAAACCCAAACCTGTGTGACTAACAACCTGTTCTTCACCTCTGTGCTTATCTACCCTAAGCTCCTCCTGCCTGAATCACCCTCACCTAGATGGTTTGATAACACATTTCTGATTAGCTGTGGAAAAACTCGTTCTATGGGGCTGCCCCACCGGGGATGTGGACAAACCTGTCTCACCTGTTTCCCAGGACCTTCCTGCCCTGACCTGGGTGGTGAGGTTCTTTTTCCTCTTGCCTCATCTTATCCAGACAGAGTTGAGCTCCTTAATTACTCAGCTTGGCCTTCCCTCCCTAATCTTTCAGCCAATGGAATATTATAGTAGATGAGCATTAGGGTGAAGTCTCTGTCCTTCCAAGGCACCCTCAGCCCACTCCTTATGCTTTGGAAAAGTAATCCTTTTGTGTTTGTCCAATTTCTTTCCTTTCTTGTTCTTTTTTCAGCCTGGTTTATGAGCAAGCCAGATTAGATCACATATCATAAAGCATATTCTCTATGCTGTGAGACAGTCCAGTAATTGGCATCTTAGCCTGAGCAGTGGCCCGTGAATTCTGTCTTTTACAAAAGCAGACAAAATGGTGGTCTTCATTGTAGCTGTCTATCAATTGTTGCTTATGCAACTGGACTCTTACCAGTAAGAAATGCACAAAGGAGTTGGAGAAATCTAGTTACATCGTAGATACCATACCATGCCTCTTAATGCCTATGTGATCTTGCACCAATTATTTTCCACAGTAGCATAACACTGATTTCATTTCATATAGCTCTGCATATTTTACTGACATTTCTACAGTGTCCCAGGCACTGACCCCTATATGTATACATTTCACTTAAGTCAGAGACCAACCTAATGAGGTAAATACTGTGATCATCACTTTACAGATTAGAAAACTAAGGTTGATAAGGTTAAGGTGGGATTTCAACCCAGTTCTTTCAAAATCAAAATCCATTCCATAGGCCAGCATAATGCTGGCTGATGGTTCAATGCTAAATTTTTCCCTTTCTGCCACAAGAACACATACAAGTTTTTCTCTTGTGCAGCTCATGCTGAGGACATTTTTCCAGACCCCATCCGACTGTACTGCTTCTCCTCATTTGCCAGCCTTCCAATCGATGATGGAAGCAGCTCTAGTCAGTGCCCAGATCATCACTCATTATCTCTTCTGTTCAGTCTGCTCTCCCTGTCACAGAAAGAAAGACACCTCATCGATGAGAGTAAACACTTTTTTTCTTTCTAGCAATTGAGAGATCTTCTAAACAAATACTTATGCTTCCTTCTGACAATACAACCATCTATTTCCTCTTTGTCTGCATGGTAGAAACATCACCAGACACTCACTGCTGCATTTCTAGGACACTCCAAGACATAAAAGCAGGGGCTGTATATGGGTGAGCTGAATAAGCCATGGAGTTGGGGGCTTGGAGGGGACCCCTTAGGACTTAAGCCCATGAGTACAAGGGTCAACTCCATCTCATTTGTCACTGTTCCCCAACACCTAGATCAATACCAGGCACAGAGGACAGGCTCACATGTTATTCACTCAATCAGTATATTAGCACTAAAAAAAAAAAAAAAGTGTGTGTCTATTACATACTTGTTTCCTAGATATGTTTCTGTTTTGTTTAAAAGTAAACAACAACAACAACAACAACAAAAAGGTGGCTGAGGGAGTAGCTGTTGGGTCATTGGAATTCATAAATTTGCAAACAGTTTCTTTTATTAAAGCAGACAGTTTCCATGCCCAGCTATACTTTGACTTAGTCCCAACTATTTTTTGAGGATGGAGCTTCTTTCTCTCCCATGTAATAGCACCATCTCTCCTGTCACAGCTCACACTGAGAGGCCTATCACACACACTCTAGCTCTTTCCATCCCAGATGAAGGTTTGGGTGGTGACCACCTGAGTGGTCACTTTTCACTTTTCAGCCACCTCCTCCTTTTCTCTTTGCTTCCAAAACTATAAGATTTCCATTTACCAGTAGCAACCAACCAGGTAAAGTGTTAAATGCCTCCATATACTACTAAATTTAATCATCCCAAGATCTTCACCTTGTCATTTTGCAAATTTCAAAAACTCTGACAGTTAGAAAGGTGAAGTGATGTGCTACAGGTCCCCAAGCTGGTTGATGGTGAGCCCAGGCCTCCATGTTGAGTCTTTGGGTTCCCAACCTCAAGCTCTTTCCACGATGGGCTGTACAGAAAATCCATGTCTTGCCTTCAGCTGAGGCTTGTTATATAACCTCGGATGTGAGAGGGACGCTAGTCCTTTTCTGACTTTCTCAAGCCAAATACCCACAATATAAAAGTTATGGTTTATTTTTTTTTCCCCCTAGAAGGGCACTTTCTGATGTAACCTACTGTGAAGAGCCTGGGGCGGAGTTCTGTGTATCTATTAGGAAGCACAAAATCCCATAAAGGACCTGCACCTTCACCCTTGGTTGCCATCCTGTTAAGCATGGCAGGGGGCTGCTGTGTGGTCTGAGCGAATATGGCCCCAGCCCTTAGAAAAGGCTGCAGTTGGCTACAGGTCATGAGTCCTTAAGGGAAGGCCATTTCCACTGCTCAACGTGTGAGGATGAAGGTCATTTGAGAGCTCAGATAGAGGGTTTGGCAGGGGTGGGGATCCCATTCTTCCATTCCTCATGACACAATTACCACATCTTGAGGCTCCACCAGGGCAGCCTTCATTGATACTTACTAGACATCGTTATTTCAACAGAAATGAGATTTGTTTAAAAAGGCAACTACTCTAAGTGGAAAAATCGTATTACCACAAACAGCAACTGTGAAATTAAATACAGTGATCACAGAGCACCATGAGTAAACTCTACCCAGACAGTGCTATCCATGGGAAGCTCTGGCCCTGAGACCAGTTCTTGCTTTGTCTAAAAGGAGAGTTAAATATTAATTGGCACTGTTTTGTGGGTGGGGAGTTTCAGTCTGGGAAGTTCTGGAGATGGAGGGCGGTGGAGACTGCACAGCAGTGTGAGTGTACTTAACACCATGACACTCTGCACTTAAAAATTGTTAATATGTAAGTTGTTTAATGTATTTTATCAGTGGTGAAAAAAGGAATGAAGCAGCTCTTTGTGTACAGTTACAAAACAATCTTCAAGGTACCTTAAGTGAAAACAAAGCGCTGAACTGTGTGATTAAAATGTTGTAACTTGTAGTTTAAAAAAAGAGACACACCCACACATCTAGGCTTGCATATGCTTGGGTTCTTCTAGAAAGAATGACATTGGAATCCATAGAAGGAAGGGGCTCTATGGGATGGGAACAAAGAGCGAGGGAGGGTCATTGCTTGCTTTTGAGTTATGTTCCAGGGCACCTGTAACTCATTCTAATTGATAATATTTTAAAACCTAATAAAAATGACTGACTAGCATCACAGTGAAATTATCTCCCTAAAGCAGTGGTTCTGAACCTTGGCTGCACCCTTAACTGTAGCTGCTCCAGATAAGTCCCCTAATGAGCAACATCAGCATCACCTGGTTACAAATGAGGATCTCCAGCCCCACCCACACCCTTGGAATCAGAATCTGCCTTTGATCAAAATCATCAAGTGGTTTGCAAGACACGAAAGAATAAGAAGCTTTGCCACAGGACTGAGTTAATCCTGAGGGGCTTGAGCCTGAAGTTGACTGAAGCCCCCCAGGTGGTTTCATGAGGTAGCTGATGTGGAGAGCCTCTAATTTAATGCAATTGGGAAAAATGAAGAGATTGGATTTCCCTACTATCTAATTCGGTTTTATTCAGTGGGGTCTCTCTGTGCCTCTTAAAAATCGTTACACGTGCCACACGAGAGCACTGGTCTCAGATCTCGCAAACATCACAGGAACCTATAACCGTGAGCTTCACCTGAAAACGTTCTTTGTTAGCTTTGAGTACACTTTTCCCGTTATATAAAATAGATTTCAGAGTTCCACACCAAACACATACCAATTAAGGATTTTTTTTTAATCCAGGAGTATAGCATAACGCCAAGTCATCATAAGTCAGACTTTAGAGTTAGAAAGATATGCATCTGAATTCACCTTTCAGAACCCCCTGCCAAATGGGGCTTACCATAACACTTACCATATGGCACTGTGTTATTTAAATGAGATAGTGTAGATAATGCTTGATCCATCCTTTGCACTTGCTTCCTGGGAAGTAACGATTGGAAGTTTATGTCCACTCTCTTCGCCCTGCCACATCATGTCCAGAGCTGCTCTCCCTGTCACTGCTTCTTTCACATTAGCTTATCTGCCTTAAGCATCTCTTATATAGATGACATTTCTCATATTGCAAGTGAAGCCAAGGAACTTGCCTTCTACCACCCGCACCTCTTGACAAACAGAAAAAAAACTGTTGTCTCTTACCAAATTATCTGACACATTTCTAAAATACAAGTGAAACCTCATTACATGGATGAACAGCTTTCCATCAGCTCATTCCTAGCTCTGATATTAATATAATTGTTGCCGAGACATTGCAGTTGGCCTCAGAGGCAGGCAGGGAGGCGTGGTTGTCAGCACCCTGAGATGACTGTAAGTGTAGAGAGCTGGCGGAAGCGGCTAGGATTCTGCATGGATAGATGATGTTGCAGAGTGAACGCCATGGCTCCTTTCCACGGCTGTGACAGGTAACAGCTGGCGGAGGGGGATAGGGTATCCAAGTTGGAGATAGATGTCTCTCCCCATAGCACCCAGAATCATCTTTTCAAAATGCAAATCTGCACATGTTGAAACCTTTGCCTAAAACCCTCTGAGAGCTTCTTACTACTTTAAGCATAAGGCCTAGCTCTCCTAATGGGGTCTGCAAAGTCTGACTTCTACCTACTTCCCAGTCAAGTCCCCAACTCCCATTTTTCTGATCATGGGATGTCTTCTCACTTGATTAGGTTCTTGCTTTATGTGAATCCTGTTTCCCAGGCCGTAGACCAAATCTGATTTTGTGCAGTCTCGTAGCCTTAGGGCCTAGTTTGTAGCAGATGCTCAATAAATATTCATGGAAAGAATAAACACAGGCAAGGATGTTATACAAGGGGATCCTGCCTAATTTGCCACCCCCTGCCTTGCAATATGTCTCCCAGTAACACTGAAATGCTAGCAGTTGCCTAAATAAGTACCAGTGTTCTTATTTTTTCTATGTTTTAACTTTTGCTTGACCACCTTATAGCTTTTGCTTGACCAGACTTCCTGCCTAAGGTTAGCCTCTTACTCCTCACTCACCTTGTCTAGGAAATCTTATTCTTACACAGGGGTTTTCTCTAATAAACTGCCCTTGACTCACCAACCTTCTAGGCTTCTCAGCCCTGACAGCCCTCCTTTATGTCCTCATTGCACTCCATATATAATCTCTCATTTAAGTCTGTTCCAAGTTTGTGGCTATCTTTCCAGCACTTTGAGAAAGAAGAAATGGGGTAGTGTAAAGTGTGTGTGGTATGGTAGGTAATGAGTAAATAGGGTGTGTGTGTAAGTTGTGTGAGAGAGAGAAAGAAAATCGGTCACCGGTGTTTCACTGTGAATAAAGAAGTATGGCTTACAACCCTGTTGCTTTCATACGTGACGTTTCCTCCATCTGGATTCCCTCCCCATCCCTTCTCCCGGCCATTTTTTTTATCCTTCAGACCTTCAGTTATACCACTGCCACATGGAAATTTTTCCTGCCCCAGTACTAGACTCTATCAAACACATTTTTAGATCCTTATGTTTCCTTTATGAAGCAGAAAACTGTTTCTAAATACAAACTGTATTCTTAATTTCATTTGCCTGTCATTATACTGGCAGTTTCCTGAGGACTGGCTTTGTCTTCGTTTCCCACCCTAACCCCTAGCCCCCGACCCAGCATCTAGCATAGTGCCTGGTATCCTATAGGATGAATTAAAATGAATTGTTGATCGTCTACAACCCTTTTTAGTTCCCAGGTATGAAAAGAGAAATAGATTAAGAATGCCTAGCTTCCCTTCCTTCTTGTGGTCCTGTGAGCCTGTTCCCCAGTTGGGTAGGCATAGAAACACCTCAACCCACCCCCAGTCTTCCAACAGGGCAGGCATCTGCAGGCAAGCATTGTGGCTGCTCGTTCCCACCCTGTCCCACAGTGCTCTTTTCCCTGCTTAAATTAGGCCACTATTGTCTGAGAACTAGTTTCTTGGAACACTCTACCAGGTCCAGCTGCCAACTGCTGAGACAGCAAAGGTTCAGAGTGACAAACCCAGAAGGGGAGGCAGGTGGCAGGGAAGAAAGCAGAGTTGTGGCTTGTAAGTAGATATGACATCCTCAGACATGTTCCATCTGGAAAAATTAGCCTTAACAGACTTGGGACTGGCAAGGGGAGAACTGATACTCTCCTCCTCTCGCTGCCCCTCTCAAAACAGACCAATGGTGTGTTTGGACTTGAGTAGAATACCCTTCCAGGTGAAGGGTCCACCCCCAGTCCAATTAAAACACTTGAGGCTGAACATTTCCCTGTCATTGACATTGAGAAGACGCTGACATTCCTAACATCGCCAAACCACCACCAAGTTTTTCTTCCTTTTGTCCTGCCCTAGAAAGCTTTCTGGTGCCTGTTCCCAGGCACCTTGAAGGTTAGAAGACTTCAAACATCTAAGCAGCCCGGGGAGAGGCTTGGAAGGTATATATATGAGTGGGTTTTTTTAATTTTTTTTTAAGATTTTATTTATTTATTTGACAGACAGAGATCACAAGTAGGCAGAGAGGCAGGCAGAGAGAGAGAAAGGAGGAAGCAGGCTCCCTGCTGAGCAGAGAGCCCGATGCGGGGCTCGATCCTGGGACCCTGGGATCATGACCTGAGCCAAAGGCAGAGGCTTTAACCCACTGAGCCACCCAGGCGCCCCTATATATGGGTGTTTGTCCTTAACTAGTAACAGCCCTATGCCATGGGTCAGGCAGTTGCCTGGTTATCACCACAAAATTTGGCAGGAGGAGAAAAGCACATTGAGCTCAGAAGCCTGGGCCCCACACCCAGCTACCTGCTCTCTGTGCCTTATTTTATTCCCTGTGAAACAAAGCGGCCAGGATGATAGGAGTGATTTTTCTCACATATTCTCTGGAGCTGTGGGGGCAAAAGAGATTATTTGGAGTCACCACGGAGAGCAGAGGAACGGGACCTTGAGGCATTCCTCCCCATGTTCACATGTGTACTTGAAACCACGACCTATACTCCTCTTCTCTCCGAGGTTTCGTGTGTTTCATGTCCTGGCATACGGTGAAGGGCGCATGACACTGTCTGTGATAAGAAAGTGGGGTCCGCGGAGCATGAAAAGATTTAGAAGCCACTAAACCAGATAACCTCTGAACTGTACCGGCCCCTTGAAACTCCAGTTGTAATACTGGGATGCTCGGTCCTGCTGCAGACGTGTACCAGAAAGTAATAAGAGGACAGTGGTTAGGGAGTAGGTGCTCTGGAGCCAGACTGCACAGGTTTGAGTCTGGTGGCTACCCCATACTGTGTGTCTTTAGGAAAGTTATTTAACATTTCTGTGCCTTCATTTCCTGATTGCTGAGATGGGCATAAAGGAGCACCCACCTCTTGAAGTTATTGTGAGGATTAAATGAGTTAAATAGGTAAAATGTATAGAAAAATGCTAAACATAAAGAAGTATTCTTAAGTATTGGAATTTACTGTATTGTTTAACATTAGTAGTGATTTTTAACATTTTGGGGGATCATGCATCCATCCTTTTGTAAATCTATTAAAGCTATGGACTCTTGCCTTGGGAAGCTATATACCAAAAATGCTATGCATTCAATTCAGAGAGCAATTAGTTCCTCATCTTCAGTGGCTCACTGAGACCCCAAAGTCTGAAAGACTTTGCCCAAGATCATGTAAAAGAAGTAAAGCTAGAACTGGAGTGTGGGTTTGCCGTTCTGTCTGGAGTTCTTCTTGGTGCATACACCATGCCTCCCAAATGCAGACCTTGCAGAGCATCACAAAGACTGAGACTCTATCCCTGTTCTTCCACCTACTAACTGTAGGACCTTGGCAAGTTTCTGAACACCTCTGAGCCAAAACCAGACAAGTTTGCTTGTCTGTAGAACAGGGATATGCTGTACCTCACGAGTTATAAAATTCCCACATCAGGGAACACAGACGAGATGGGCCACCCTCCTCTCACCCCCTGTCTCCATGGTAACAGAAGGGCTGTTCTGGGAAGTCCAACTCTCTTCTACACAGAAGGCAGGCTAATGGAATGAAAAGGGTTTTCTTTCCAAGAAGTGTGATGGCACCAGAAAATAGATTGGTATACTTGAGAGATAGCCCTGAACCAAAGTATGGGGAGAGTAAGTGCTTTGTTCTCTTTTTGTAATATCCCTTGTCTAGATGTTCAGGGATTGGCTTTCTAGAGGGTACCACCTCCAATCGAGTTTTCCTCTCCACCTTTGAATGTCATTTCATCATACTCTGAAAAGTTTTTAAAGACATAATTCAATACGATTTGAAGGAAGTCCAGTGACTTGTTCAAGGAGGTGCTTGCTTATATGGTTTACACAAGAACTTAGGCCTCCTGCTTCTGAATCAGGATGCTTCCTTTGTTCTTCAGTCACTCTGGTCCTACAGCATCCCACTTCTAGGCTCTCCATCATTCTGCAGCTTATATTTGGGCACCTGCCTCAACAGAGCTCTTTTCTGTGCTTTATGAAATCCTTCTGACCAGGCTTCTCTGAGATCAGTCCCCAAGCTGTGTCCAAGAAGAGAGGCTGGCTGTTCCCTAGATCTAAACCCTGAAAGGAATTTTGTCTCATGGTCCTTTAAAAACAGAACTGGGCAATTTCACCAGCCTTTTATTGAAATTATGGAAAGTTTATGTTCTCAAGCCCATGCTGGCAACTTCTTTCCCTGAACAGCTGTATAATTGGAATCTAGACATACAGTCATGACTACATATAACCTCACATTTATCATTAGTTGGTTCAGGTTCATAAGTCTTACCTCCCCAGTTAGATTCGTAAAGTGTCTTCAGAGTAGGGTGCTGTTTTATAACCTTTTTGCCATTGGGTCTTGTACAGTTCTGAACATAGAAGAAGGCCTAGTTTAACATTTTTTTAACATAACCAAGCAAAACACAAAGCCTGGTTAATTTTCTTATATAAATAAATACACACATAAACACACACCCATACACACATTTAAGGGGCAGGTAGCTTGCATATTTATAGAAGTATGTTATTAATCACTTAACCTGTAAAACAATGAAAAATCAGGCAATTAATAGCTTCTGATAAATAACTGCTAATTACATTTTATGACAGAGCAGAGCCAATCTATATTCATCTTAGAAAGAACTCAATATGTCCCTTGAATTGCTGCACATCCTTCAAACAAGGTATACATTTATTTAAGCACCTTCCAAAGGGACCTAGTTTCAGGGATTGCAATTTGCTGAGAGATTGGACTGGGTATTTCCACAGCAAATAATTCCATTTACATTACACCCTGGCCTGGTAACTCTGCTTGCCCTGAATAACTCATTACTATCAGTGAAAGGCGTCCAACCCTATAAAATGTGCAAAGCATAAAGAATGCATAAAGAAGATAGAACATTCAGGTTTGTTAAATTTCGGCTTTTTGTTTTGTTTTTGCTAGCCCTCGCTTCATAGGACTTTAGCTAGGAGAAATGAAAGGAGTGAGTTTTACAACCAAATTAGAATGTGAGATTGGAGCCATGTGGATTGAAGTAAAGGAGATAATGGATGGGCTAGGATAACGAGCTCAGTGGTCAGCATGCCACTAGGTGTATGCGGCTTTCATTTTCTGGAAGCCAGTTTTATGAGGCTGCAGTCCCGTGGCAAATGTCTCTAGTGACAGCTCTGCCTCTGAGATCCAACAAAGTTCTGAGAGAGGGGAGAAAATAAAATATGCCAGAAGGGAATCCCTCTATCATCCCATTTTCTCCATCAATCTTAACTCCTTGGGTTTTAGAAGTAGATTTCCAGGGAGCAGCAAATCCCATGGAGTTTTATAGGGTAGTTAAGGTCCTATCTCAGGGTGTAAAAAACATGTACCTCAGGCTGAACTTAGATCTCCTAATTCCCATACTGGTACTAGATTCATAGGAAAATAAGCAAGATATCACTTATCTTTTTATCTATCTGGAGACTTATTAGAAGGAATTCTCATTGGTGTGGTATGTGTGTGTGTCTGCAATTAACATATAATGGACATGTAGCACTGTATTCATTTCAGAGGTACAACATAATAACTTGGTATTTGTGTGTATTATGAAATGATTATCACCAGAATAAGTCTAGTTAATATTCATCACCATAAAGAGTTAAAAAAAACTTTTTTTAATTGTGATGACAACTTTTAAGATCTATTCTCTTAGCATCTTTCAAATATAAGTTACAGTAGTAATGATAGCCACTATGCTGTATGTTACAAATTCCTAAGGAGAAACATTTTTGTCCTAAGTTCTGTTAATGGAAGTATATTCCCCACAGTTTGCTTTTTAAGATTTAACTGTTTAACCAACCTCACAGGCTATCGATGCATAGGACTCTCACATAATTTGGGCAAAGCCCCAATGTATCTGAGCATATGTATTTCTCTGCCCACCCAGAACCATCTGCTAAAATCAGAAATGACCTTCAGAGAAATCTAGTTCAGCCTCCTACTTCTAGTCAACTCTGGATGTAAGCATCCTGACCATACTAGGCAAAAGGAAGCCTCAGTCTTCCCTTAGATTTACTTACTTACTTATTTGAGAGAAAGAAAAAGAGAGAGAGAGAGTGCATGAGCAGGAGGGGCAGAGGCAGAAAGAGAGGGAGAGAGAACCCCAAGCAGACTCCATGCTGAGAGCATGGAGCCTGACACGTGACTCAATCTCATGAGCCTGAGATCACAGCTGGAGCCAAAACTAGAAGTCAGATGCTCATCTGACTATGCCCCTCAGGTACCCTCTTGGTCTTCCTTTGTGATTCATTTCTGTTCATCCTTTTCTCTCTCCAATTCTTTTTATGTCAGTTGGAACTCAGATTCCTCCTTTTTTAATGCATAGTCATGGTCTTTTTTTTTTCCAAGATTCAATTTATTTATTTATTTAGAAAGCCAAGGGGTGGGATGGCAAAGGGAGAGGGAGAGAGAGAATCTCAAGCAGACTCTAGCTGAGCATGGAGCCCAGTGCAGGGCTGAGTCTCACAGCTCTGAGATCATGATCTGAGCCAAAACCAAGATTCAGTTGCTCAACTGACTGAGTCACCCAGGCACCGCCTCAGCCATTGTCTTAGAGTTGGGGCATGTAGAAGTGGAGACGACAGAGAAATTTTGTAGAATTTTTAGAGTTCCTAAGATGTAGCAGGAGAGAGAGTTTTGAGTTATATCTCCTTTGTCCTCTGAGCCTTGGAAAGGTATATAAGGGAAATTATGTTAGTCAGCGATGTTAAGCCTGGACTGAAGAAGACATACAAAGAAAAAGTAGTTTAAAAACCAGCCCCTTCCACTGGCCAGCTTCAGGGTACTGAGAAAATTTCTATACTTTTTAAAGTTGATAATGATATTTCCTTGATTCTAAGTCACACACTTTTTTGTCATCAATGTTTTTAGGCTTTGTTTTGGTTTTTGGTTTTTTCTTTTTTTAAAGATTTTATTTATTTATTTGACAGACAGAGATTACTAGTAGGCAGAAAGGTAGGTAGAGAGAGGGGAGGAAGCAGGCTTCCCGCTGAGCAGAAAGCCGGATGCGGGGCTCAATCCCAGGACCCTGGGATATGACCTGAGCCAAAGGCAGAGGCTTTAACCCATTGAGCCACCCAAGCGCCCCCAGAGAAAGAATCTTTTTTTTTAAATATTTTGTTTATTTGACAGAGAGAAATCACAACTAGGCAGAGAGGCAGGCAGAGAGAGAGGAGGAAGCAGACTCCCTGCGGAGCAGAGAGCCCAATGTGGGGCTCGATCCCAGGACCCTGGGATCATGACCTGAGCCGAAGGCAGAGGCTTTAACCCACTGAGCCACCCAGGTGCCCCCAGAGAAAGAATCTTAAGCAGGTCCAGGCCCAGCACAGAGCTGGATTGATCTCATGACCCTGAAATCATGACCTGAGACGAAATCAAGAGTCAGACACTTAACCAACTGAGCCAGCCATATGTCCCTGTCATCAGTGTTTCTTAAGAAGATTCAGCCTTTATAAATTATAAGCCCATTCAATGTAGTATTTTCCCCCTTCCCTTTAGCACTTTTAAAAATTATTGGATTGTCTTACCACCAATTTTTTTTTTAATTTCTCTTGGTACTGAATTATATTCTTGCTCAATTTATAGGATGGTGAAGTCTGAATGAGACTAAACTTAGGATATTTTGAAAATTAAAAAGACTCATAGAAGAGCTAATTATTATTCAATTGGCTGAGTATTTACTGAGTATATACTATGTACCAGACTTTGTTTTCCATATAAGGCCTAGAACATTGAACAAAAAATTTAAGGCTCTGGTCTCATGTAGCTTTCTTTCTACTAGGAAGAGGTCAAAAATATGCACACAAATAAGATTTCAAAAAGTGATGAATACTATGAATAAGGTAATGGAAAAATACTGGG
This sequence comes from Meles meles, assembly GCF_922984935.1. Lineage (NCBI taxonomy): Eukaryota > Metazoa > Chordata > Mammalia > Carnivora > Mustelidae > Meles > Meles meles. The sequence continues at coordinate 132,443,496 of NC_060068.1, forward strand.
TAGTACCATTTTGGCTGGGAGAACCAGGAAAATCCTGCCTAAGCTGAAATCTGAATGTTAAAAAGGAATAAGGGAAAAGGGAATAAAGGGAAAAGGATGGAAAGGCATTTCATACAGAGTAAAGAGCAAACCAAATGTCCTGGGACAGTCCTTTCAAGAGTCTGAGGACATTATGGCTGGAACACAGTAGGTAAAGAAGAAGGCGACGAAAGCAGAGAACAGAGCAAAGGCCAGATCATATATGGCCTCTCAGGCTATGAAAAGATCTTGGATTTTACTTATCAAGCCCCTGCTTTTAACAAATTCAGTAACTAAAGCCCAAAGGTGAAGTGACTTGTGCAAGGTCATGGAAACACTCTGTGGTTTTGGAAATTAGATCTTTTCACTCCCTGACAGTTGTTCTGCTTTACTGAGCTACTTGCAAACAGCAGTTTTTTTCATGTTGGTCAGCTGAGGCCTTCAAGATAAAACCTGACATTCCTTTGTAATGTTTGCAATTGTGGTTTTCCCCACATTTTCCTAATAAATCATTTTCCTCCTAATTAGAGATGACTATATTCTCGTCACTTAGCTGCTTTATAAACAAAAGCCAAAATAGAAGAGATTCCAAGCCATTTAAGTCAACATTAGTTATTAAGATACTAAAATAGTCCAGATAGGAAAACAAAACAAAAACAAAAACAAACAAAACACACACACACACACACATACACACACATACACACACACACACACACACACACACACACACACAATCTGACAGATGGCTCTACAAAGCAGCTAATCTAAGTTATTTCGATTGTTGGTCCATTGGGGAAAATACAATAACATGCCATATCTGACAGGATCCTGCTCCTAGATTCAGAACACTGACTATTTCAAGAGAGTGTCTGCTAAAGTTAATGGTGGCCCTCCTCCAGGTTTCTCATCTCATCCCTTGTAACCCACTGGCCTGTAACTGGAACATGTGTCATCAGAGACCATCCCTTGGCATGCCCAGTGGGGGAAACCAAGGCTCTGATATCAAATTTGAATTTGAATCACTTTCCAATGCCATGTTATTTTTCATTTATGATATCAAGATAACTCAGGTTGTTATAATTAACCCATACAATATAAGTATTTCTCATTCAAAGTAAACAAAACTATTTGTCAAAGTATCTGGCTCCATAATGTCCCTTCCCTTCTTATGACATCTCTTAGAATCAAGGGCTCTTTGTGTCCCAGCTTAATCTGCCTTTTCTTGCTCTATTCATAATATGCAGGTCCAAAACTACTTAATAAGCACCTTCTGAATGTCTTGAACTGACCACATACACCCGGCTAATTAATATTTAGGGACATTCCCATCCTTATACCAAACATTATGAAGTCTATAAGAGATAAATCTTTCTGTTCTAAAGAGTTTAACACTTCAAAGGACAATTTCTAATTAGAATATGATTTAGGATTTTGTATTTCTAAATACCAGAGTGTATGTTCCTGAGAAGAGAAGAGAAAGGAGAGAGGGATACAAACGGGAGCAGCCAGAGGGCTTTGGGTAAAGGGGCTTGAGCTTGGCAGGATGAGGGCAAATCAAGAAAGGAGTTGGTGGCATTCCAGTTTAGGGGATTAACAGCTAGGTAGGCATGAGCATAGTGTGGGTATAGAAGAGGAGAGCATGATAAAATGATAATCCCTGCCACTACCTGGATTATTAGTTTTTCCACTCTTTTCTCCAGCCCTGTGAGTATCTTCATGATCATTACTTTAAACTCCTTATCAGGCATATTGCTTGTCTCCATTTCATTTAGTACTTTTTCTGACATTTTTGTCTTGTCCTTTCATTTGGATCATATTCCTCTATTTCCTCTTTTTCTTGACTTTTTCTTTGTTTCTGTGAGTTAGGCAGAACAGTTCCTAATTCTTCTAAACTTGAAGAAATGGTCTGATATATGATCATCCCCTGTGTAGACTGTGTGCACTTGGTTACTTTCACCAGCCAACTAGAGCTGTGGCTGGTGTGAGCTGGGAATCACAGGGCACTCTATGCTAGGGCTGCCCTTGTCAGATGGTCAAAGCTGAAGTAGGTGCAAGCCAAACTGTCCAAAGGTCCTGTGCCTACAGGATACCCTGAAAGGACAGCTGAAACTGAAGTGGGTGCAAGCCAGGGAACTCTGGGGCTCTAGGCACAGAAGACCGTTTGGCAGAACAGCTAAAGCTGAAGTGGGTACCGGCCTGTGTCATCTCTGGACTCTCCATACAGAGGGTGCCTTGGCAGGACAACTGAGGCTGAAGAGGGTGCAAGTCAAAAAATCCTGGAGCTCTATGCAGGGAGGGCACCTTGGCAGGATAGCTAAAGCTAAAGTGGGTATAAGCCAGGGTGTTCCAGGACTCTCTGCACTGAGGGTACCCTAGCAACAGCTGAAGTTGAAGTGGGGGCACATGGGGGTGTCCCGGGACTCTGTGCAGGGCCAGCATAGGCAGGAATATCCTGGGGTTCTCTGTATAGGGGGCACTTTGATGGGGTGGCTAGAGCCAAAGCCAGCATCAGCGTGGAGGTCCCAGAGCACTTTGTACCTGGGGTGCCCTTGCAAGCCATCTAAAACCAAAACGGTGAGGGCCCAGAGTATACTGGGGTGCTTTGCACCTATGTCACATTGTTGTAAAAGCTGGAGCTGTAACGAGTGCTAACAGTTCCAGCAGGGGAGGGGGGCGTGGAGGGGTGTGCACTGCACTGGGTCAGCCTTGGTGGGATGGCTGGAGCTGGTGTGGGATAGCGTCCCAGGGCCCGCTGGGGCAATAGACATGTTAAGGTAAAGCTGCAGGCTTTTTGTAACATTATTTTGGAATGACATCCCATCACCTCTGCAATATTTTGTTCATTAGAACCAAGTTATAAATCTAGCCTACACTTGTACTTTCTCTCCCAAGAAAAGGCAGTGGTGCCTGGGTGGCTCAGTCAGTTAAGCATCACACATTATCAAGAAAGGTAGGAGGGGCACCTGGGTGGCTCAGTGGGTTAAAGCCTCTGTCTTTGGCTCAGGTCATGATCTCAGGGTCCTGGGATGGATCCCCGCATCGGGCTCTCTGCTCAGCAGGGAGCCTGCTTCCCCCCCACCCCTCTCTGCCTGCCTCTCTGCCTACTTGTGATCTCTCTCTCTCTGTGTGTGTCAAATAAATAAAATCTTAAAAAAAAAAAAAAGACGGGGCGCCTGGGTGGCTCAGTGGGTTAAAGACTCTGCCTTCAGCTCAGGTCATGATCTCAAGGTCCTGGGATCGAGCCCCGCATCGGGCTCTCTGCTTGTCATGGAGCCTGCTTCCTCCTCTCTCTCTGCCTGCCTCTCTGCCTACTTGTGATCTTTGTCTGTCAAATAAATAAATAAAATCTTTAAAAAAAAAAAGAAAGAAAGAAAGAAAGGTAGATGACTGTATGGTTCAGTCAGTTAAGCATCCAGCTGTTGGTTTTGCCTCAGGTCATAGTCTCAGTTTTCGAGATTGAGCTCTGCTTCAGACTCACCGCTCAGCCAGGAGTCTGCTTGAGATTCTCTCCCACTGGCCCTTCTCTTGCTCATGCTCACATACTCTCTCTCTCTCTCTCTTCCTCTCTCTTTCTCAAATAAAGTCTTACAAAAAGAAAGAAAAGTAGGAGTAGAATATTTTACATTAACATTAGGTATAGTACCTAAATCATTCTAAATTCTCCATAAACGGAAGCTATTTTCTAAGTTCCTTCAGAATCTATCTTTCTCAGCTTTAGATATTCAAAATCTAAAGTCTAAATCTAAAAGCCATGCAATTCCAGTTACCAAGTACCTGCAGGATTCCACAGGTAATAAAAGTAAAAAGGAGAGTGCAGAGGAAGTGGGAGAGGAATGTAAGTCTCTCCAGAGTCATGACCTCAGGTAAACAAAATTGTTGCATTTCTTCTAGTTTGTGTTGTTTTGTTTCATTGAACTATAATTGGTATATGATATCATATTTCTTTCAGGTGTACATGATAGTGATTTGATATTTTTATGCATTGCAGAATGATCCCAACAATAATTCTAGTGACTGTCACCTTACAAAGTTATTACCATATTATTAACTATATCCCTTATGTTGTATGTTATATTCCCATGATTTATTTTATAACTGGAAGTTTGCAACTCTTAATCTCCTTCACATATCTTGCCTAACCCTTCAACCCCCTCCTTCTCTGGTAACAGTTCCTTTCCTGTATCTATGAGTCTATTTCTGTTTTGTTCTGTTCATTTGTTTTGTTTTTCAGTTCCACATGTAAGTATACCATATTTATTTTTCTTTCTCTGACTTATTTCATTTAGCATAATACCTGCTAGGTCCATCCATGTTATTGCTCATGGCAAGATTTAATTTATTTATGGTTGAATAATATTCCATGGTGTGTGTGTGTGTGTGTGTGTGTGTGTGTGTGTGTGTGTGTGTGTATGTGTGTGCCTGTATATATTACATCTTTATCTATTCATCTATCAATTAACACTTAGGTTGCTTCCATATTTTAGCTATTTGAATAATGCTACAATAAACTTATAGAGGTGTATATATTTCTTTGAATTAGTATTTTCATTTTCTTTAGATAAATTCTCCAAATTGGATCATATGGTAATTCTATTTTTAATTTTTTGAAGAACCTCCATACTGTTTTTCATAGTGACTGAACCAATTTACATTCCCACCAACAGTATCTGAGGGCTCAACTTTCTCCACATCTCCACCAACACTTACTTTTTGTCTTTCTGATAGGAGCCAATCTGACCAGTGTGAGGTGGTATCTCATTATTGCTTTAACTTGCATTTCCCTGATGATCAGTGATGAGCATCTTTTCATGTGCCTTTTGGACATCTGTATATCTTCTTTGGATAAATGTCTTTTTAGATCTTCTGCCCATTTTTAAATTGAGGGTTGTTTTTTTTTTTTTAATGTATCAAGGTGTGTAAGTTCTTATATATTTTGGATATCAACCCTTTATCAGATGTATGATTTGCAAATTATCTCCCCCCATCAGTCAGTTTTCTTTTTACTTTGTTAATGGTTTTCTTCACTATACAGAAGTTTTTCAGTTTAATATAATGCCATTTGTTTATTTTAGCTCTTGTTGCCTTTGCCTAAAGACACTGTTCTAAAATGTTCCAAATATTGTTAAGGCTGATGTCAAAGAGTTTACTGCCTATGTTTCTTTTAGGAGTTGTATGTTTCAGGTCTTTCATTCAAAGACTTAAATATAATTTAAGTCTTTAATCCACTTTGAATTTATTTTTGTGGTATAAGAGAGTGGTCCAGTTTCATTCTTTTGCAAGTAGTTGTTCAGTTTTCCAATACCATTTATTGAAAAGAGACTCTCTTTCATATTTTGTCATAGAGTAATTAACTATATAACTGGTCTTTTTATTCTATTCCATTAATCTATGTGTCTGTTTTTATAGTAGTACCATACTGTTTTGACTACTGTGGCTTTGTGATACAATTTGAAACCAGAAAGCATGATATCTCCTGCTTTGCTCTTCTTTCTCAAGATTGCTTTGGCTAATCAAGCTGTATTTCAGTTCCTTACAAATTCTAAGATTGTATGTTCCTGTTCTGTGAAAAATGCCATGGAATCTTTGATGCAGAGTGCATTGAATCTATAGATGGCTTTGGATGGTATGCACACTTTAATAGTATTATTTATTCTAGTCCATGAATGCAGAGTACCTTTCCATTTGTTCTTGTCATCTATTTCTTTTATTAGCTTCCTATAGTTTTGGAGAACAGGTTTTTCACCTTCTTGGTTAAATTTATCCCTAGGTATTTTATTGCAAAAGGGATTGTTTTCTTAATTTCTTAATTAATTTCCCTTTCAAAATTGTCTCATTTCTTTCTTAACCCTATCCTTATTCCTCCACATTACTTTTCTATTTCAATGAAATTAGGCTTAAGACAAGAGCTTAAACATAATATTTTACAAAAAAGTTCAATGTATCCTCTGTTTAGTGGCCAGATTGAATTGAATGCCAGCCATTATGTGCTTTAGTTGGGATTTTTTATACATTATGACAAGAATTTTAATTAATATTTAGGAAGCACTCATTGAGCCCCAGGCTCTGTGCTAGTACTTTACATGAATGATCTTTACTCAGCAAACCCTACCATGTAAAAGGTACTATCACTTGTTTTGTATATGAGGAAATTGAAGACCCAGGCAAGTTATGAAATATGTCAAATATCATAGCTTCAGGTGGTAGAGTTCTGAGTCAGACTTGCTCTCCAACTCACTAGGCTGTGTTGCTGTTTAACTTTCTTGGCAGCCCTGTGGGACAGAGACTGTCTTACCATATACCTGAGAAACCCCAGCCCCAGGGAGGTTGGTGACTTGCCCAAGGCTAACAACAGAGCTATGAAATGGCAGTGCTGGGATGGAACCAAGGCTCATCTGAATTTTAAATGCAAAGCTGGGCTATCCCACAAGTCTTGTTACCAAAGACTAAAGATATCTAATGCATTAACCCCCTATCCATAACTCCACTATCAAGATTTACATACACAGTGCAGTAAGTAGTCAAAAACACAGACTCCAGAACCAAACCAGCTCTCTGTCATTAGGGAAGTTTCTTAACTTCTCTAAGCCTCAGCTTACCTGTATGTTAAATGGGACTAATGGTACCTGCTTTGTAAGCTTTGTAAGCACTTGAAATAACATCCAGTCCAAAGTTTATTGTTCAATACCTGTTAGTTATTTTTCTTCCAGCTTGTTTACTGTATAGTTTTAAGGAATCTCCTTCTTTCTCTAGACCTCAGTTTCCCCACATATAAAGTAGGAATTTGTCTTGATATCCTCTGACTCCCCTAGCTGTCATTCCACCCTTATAATTCAGTCAGATGCCAAGTGAAGCCACACAGGCTTGTGTGGCACCTAAGGGAAGCATAAGGTCTTCGTGAAAATAAACACATGGTTAATATTGGCAAGACAAATTCCATAGCCCCCAAACTCTTAATGATTATAATAGCTTTTATTTGCAGAGTGCTTGCTACATACCAACTGCTCTTCAAAACATGGCAGATACGTTATTGTATGTAATTCAAAAATCTGTTCATCCGTTCGCTTCTCCCTTGCTAATGTTGGCAAAATACATATTTTTGCCTTAAAAGGTAGGTTGTAATCTGGGCAGACCAGGTTAGCGCAAGGTATTATATTAGCTAAAATCAGTGCTGCAGCAAACATGAGTGACGCATGTAAGTGCATTCATGCATGTGTGCACACCTGTGTGCAACACACACACACATGCACACACACACCCCTGTATATTGAGAGAGAGTTAATATTATTGCTTTGTCTGGACTGTCTGCCCATCTTGCATCTGTCTAGACTGTGAAGGCCGAGAATAGGAAGAGCTCCTATATACTCATATATACTCATATGTATATACTATATATACTCTATATACACTCATATATAGAATAGGAAGAACTCATATATACTCATATAGGAAGAGCTCACATATACTGAGTAACAACTAAATTCTAGGTCTTGCTATGAACATTGCATGCAGACTGCCTCATGTGCTCCTCACAGTTGCCCTTTTGTGTAGGTATTATTAATATCTTGCTTATAGATATATATGAGACTTAAAGAGATTAAGCAGCCTGATCAGCTAGGAGATTAGAACCCCACCCAACAGTATAACTGTGCAGCCCTAGACTATTAACCACACTCTTAGACCTTGCCACAGTTTCTGAACTTAAGCCCCTTTAAGAAATATATATTTATTAAAGATAGAGAGCATGAGCAGAAGGCGGGGCAGAGGGACAAGCAAACTCCCCACTGAGCACAGAGTCCAACCCCAGGACCCTCACTCAGATCATGACCTGAGCCAAAAATCAACTAAGCCACCCAGGTGCCCCTGAACTTAAGCTCATTTTTTAAAAGCAGGAAACCACACCCAGCAACCTGAATAGTTTCATGGGGTGTTTTGTTTTGTTCTGTTTTGTTTTGTTTTTAAGGCACTGAGATCTTTCTTGGTCCTGGGGAAAAGTGCAGGGGTGGAAATCTTAGCAGGAAGTGGAGGCCCTCAGTCCTCAAGCCTTTGGTGACAGAGGCTTCCAGGTGAGGCTAGCTACCCCATGAATATTCTGACCTTCCACATGTCACTATGAAAACACTCGTGGGACCACTAGCCAGGAATGATCTCCTGGTCCGGAGAGATCTAAGGCCTAAGGCCTGTTCCAGCCCTCACTGACCTGGGGTGTGGGGAGAGCTGTGACTGACTGCCACTGAGCAGTGCACCTGCACTTCCTTCTGAATGAGAACAACATGAGGCTGTGTCGGTGGGCAGGGGGGCTATGCTGTGCTCCCGTTCTGCTGCTTTTGGTTGTGTGATACCTGCCGGGAGCAGCCAAGCTACCATTTGGCAAGCATGTGACCAAGTCCTTAAACAATGATGGGACTTGTTCTGCAAGAAGCTAAATGGGATGAGAAAAGGGATGTTAATATTGTATCAAGGCTTCTATAATATTTCATTTTCAGTCAACCATCAAACAGGTATTTAGCATTTCATGCAACTGGAAAGAACAGATTCATGTTATTACAAGTTTTCCATTTATGGAGAATATACTCTATGGTGCTGGTCCTTCAATGGCTCTTGAAGTCCCCTGACTACAGAGAGAATAAACTGCATTTAGGCCTCTGAGAGCCTGTAAGGCAAAGCCTGCTGGAAGCATGTGTCTCTCTCTCTGCTAGAGATGATAAACAAAGGACCACATGTGGCAGGGATTCAGGTCCCCATGCCTGCCAGGCAGCCTCACTGCATTAAGAACAGGAGCAGGCTTCTCTGAAACCCAGCCTAGCAACTTAGAAACTTTGAGTCAGCCTACTGGGTTCTGGTCTTGCATTTGACACAAACAAGCTACTTGGCCCTGAGCAAGTTGGCTTTTCTGGACCTCTGCCTTCCTGCCTATAAGATGCATTTTGATTGACTGGTCTCTGACTCCTCTTTTAGAATGTTACAAGGCAAATAAAGTCTCAGCCATTTGCTGCTGTTGCTAATAGTTACTTACTAGTTTTTGAGGCAGGGCAGTTGATAGGTAGGGTCTTTGGAATCCAAGAGAGCAGATCTGTTTTGCTCAAGATTCTTTCTCCAGTGCCTGACACTCAGTGGATACTTTGTAAATGTCAGATGAACAGTAGTCGCATGGGTTCTGCTTTCTCTTCTGAGTTAAATACTATCTTCCATGGACACTCCTAGCATGTACTCACAAGCACTCATCAAAATAGACTCCCAAAGGGTGTCCATATTAATTGCTGGTGACACTTATGAAGCTTACACAGTGAATCCCTTTAGTCATCAGAACGTGTGTCTCTCTTGTTTCCTTTATCACTTGCCAGTCAACATGCCTTTGTAGTAGCAATGACCTTTCTCATCTACCAGAATGTTTCAAGTTATTGAGCAATTATTGAATTGTTTAACCTGTGCTAGAGCCCTCCAAAGGATGTTTTAGAGGAAAACCAAAATTAGGAAAAACTGCACTGCCATCAAGGAGTCTGTGGTTATTTGGGAAAAGAAAAGATGCTCCTAATTCTCTGTCACCTTTGGTTCTTGCGCTGATACTGTTTGTTCTCTTCATCCTGAGCTCCATTCTTTCCTCTAGAACAGACTTCAAAACTGTACTCTATCCTACCATTTTGCAGATCTCTTTAAATGCTTGGCATTTCCCCATTTTCAGGGAAACTTGACCCCAGGTGTTCTCATGTACACCTTTGCCACAGTCTCTCGCGTTATGATAGTGAGGACACCATCAGAGATTCTGAAGTGGAGAATGGTGCGTTTCTTCAATATCACACAGCAAACTCGTCACAAGGCTGGCCTAGGAAGTAAGATGCCAAGGCTCACTCATTCGGTGTTCTTAAACTGTCCTCCCCACAGGAAGAGTTTTTGGAAAACTTAACATCTATCAGAATTGTTACCAAAGCAGTGAGACTTCTCTTTTGTTAAAAAAAAAAAAAAACAAAAAACACAAAAACAAACAAACAAAAAAAAAACCAACAAAACTATGGTTTTATTTTCTAGAATTTGACCTTACTCTTAAAAGAGGCAAAAGACCTCTGCAAAACTATGTTTGATTTTGAACTTCCACTATGTAGACAGTAATGTACTTATTTTTAGTTAGTTTAAACTAAAATTAAACACTTTTGTACACAATCCCATACCTTCACTCCTTCAAGGGTCAGTAGAAGAAGGTGCCTCTGAAGGACTCCCAACAGAGGTGGACTCTGATCTTGGTTCTGTGACCAGCCATGTGACCTTGAGCAAGTTAACTTCACTGAACATTTTCTTCATCAGCAGAATGTGGGTCCTTTATTTAAAGGACTACCTCATGTAGTTGTTGGAAAGATTAAGTGAGGTAGAATCTATAAAATGTAATACTTAGCAGATCACAGGGGCTCAATAACCTACTGTCTGAACCAAGTTCTACAATTTATTGGTCTTCTGCAGTGCACAAGGACCTTTGGGGGAATGCAGAAAAAGCTGACAAGGTTGACCCACTGACTCCCAAACAAACCTTGATACATATACCTCATGTGCTTCCCATTCTATCCTCACACTTCTAAATCTCAGCTCCAATATCCTTGCTACAGAGACGTCTTCCCTTCCCAGTATCTAAAACCAGCCCCTCATTGCCCCTCATCTCATCACCTTTTGTAGTTCCTTCACAGTATAACCATGTTTTGTAGGGTTGATTGTTTGTAGGCTCTTCCTTCCCCATAAGCTGGGGGGAAGCTGAGACTTGTGTCTTTTTCATTATGAAATGAGACAGTACTCAGCCCAGTGCTTGGAACCAAGTAGACATCCCAACTATTTTTAATTGAATGAACTAATCCTAGCTACTGAGGATACATGAGGGAGAAAGCAGGTGTAGGTCTTTTTTGTATTTGATTCACAACCAAGTGGAGAAACATAAAAACCTTCAAGCTAACTGTTTAAAACTTCCCTGCTTTTACTAAGACTTAACTTTCTACCTCAGAGCAAACAATGATGGGTTTTACAAAGTAGGTATGAATGGAAGTGCCATACCCAGAAGTGGAAGGGAAGAGGTAGCTGGGGCGAGGAAAATGTGTTACCAAATTTGTCCATGCCCAGATGTGCAATAAGCTAATATCTAAGACACTAGTTTTAAAGCAAAGAATATTTTATTATCAGGAAGGCAGTCCAACAAGAAGGAAGAGATTATTCCTAAAGCTGCCTTCTCCTGCTGAGCCTAGGCACAACTTATATATGTTTGTGGAAGGAGGTGAGTACATGAGAAGAGGGTGAGGCATTTCTTGAAACTTGGGAGCAGGTAGCACTTGAAACAATGTGGAGCAATGCATTCTTCTGAACAGTGAGTCACCATTTGGTACTTGGTATGATCAGGTACATCAGATAATTTCAAGACAAATATTACCATCCAGTCCCTTTAGGTTTCTACAATCACTGGGTCAACAGGGTGTAGGGGTGAAAAAGGCAAAGTTGATGTTTCACTGTGCATGAGGCTAAGAGGCAGATAAAACCTAATCAGGAAACTAAACAGAACTTGGAGCTAAGTTAATAATGCAACTATGAATCTATTGTTCTGCTTATGCTTTCAGAACAGGTCCAGGAACCAAGTGTCTGGTCTCAGGTGTGGGAAATCTTTACTAGAAGATGGCATATGAAACTTCATAGCATTTGCATTGCAAATGGACTGGATGGAGCACTTTTTTCAGATCAGCTTGTGGTCACTCTCAGGAAGAATGTTCCCATTCTGAACTGAGAGCTGAATTTTTCTTTAGACAAGTTTTGATTTGCACCTCTGATATTTTCCTATGATCCTGGAGTAACCATATTATGTTGCTTTCTTGGGAGAGAAAAGATGCCCAGCACTATTTTCAATAACATGAGTAATATGTGCTCATCGCAAATATTTAAGAAAATACAGATAAGCAAAGGAAGACAGTAAATCTTATTCATCCTCTCATGATGCAGATGACCATCGACACATTTTGGTGCATATGCTTTTGATTTACTGTGTAGTATATGCCAATCGTAAAGTTATTAAACGTGTTTTATGCTTTGTGGTAGGCAATGACCATTTTCTTTACCATTTAATATGCTCCTTCAGCCAACGGAGATAGCACATACATCAATACCTGTGTGAAGGGAAGAGGGAACTCATGAAAAGAGCTGTCTGTGTCTAGGAGTTGAAAGTACAGATGTTGGAGTTGTCCCATGTTCAAATCTGGGCTATGCATTCACAAGAAGCAGAATATCCACACACCTTTGAACTTGTGATATTTTCCGTATCCGTAAAATAGGAAGAGTGATGGTAAGTGTTCCCTGTGGTGTTTTTAAGGATTAAAGAGTATAAGGAAAGTGGTTGGTCCCACAGCATTCAACAAATGTTCATCTGTTTTTCGTATTCAAAGGGGAAATAGAGCAAGAAGGAAAGAGAAAATTGAGCAGAAGAAAAGGCAGGGAAAGAAAAGAAATGCTGTTTCCATAATCTGAAGGTATGCAGTAGTTGAGGACAGCCTAAGGAGAAGAGGAGTCAATGCCCTATGGGAAATGGCAGATTTTCTACAGGAGCTTCTGGTCTATGTGTCTGAGCTCCTCGCTGCCTTAGGTAAAAACAAAACACAATAGCAACACAATTTTCTGCTGCCCGTCTGGACTGTAAGCTTTCTGTTGAGGGTGCCTGATGCAGTGAGGGGGATGGAGTGGGAATCTTTACCCTTTGCTCTTCCAGGAGAGGAGTCGCCATGAGCACAGAGGTAAGTATGGGAGGCCACAGCTGCTGCATGGGCTATCCTCTGTCCCTCACCTGCATGTGGACCTCACCGGTGTCCCATTTCAGAATGGATAGTATAAATGAGATGCATTATCTCTACCTTCAGACACTTATATTCTGAGCTCACCTGCCAGAGAAAATCCATGACTGCCATTTTACTGTAGTGGTGGTTATTTTTTTTTCCATATAATCTTTACTGATGTTAACAGCTTTATTGAGGCATAATTACTATGCAATAAATTGCATGTATTTAGAACCCCATATTTAGTTTGTAACATATGAATACACCTACAAAACTCTCACCACAACCGACCTAATGAATATCTCTGTCCCCTCCTATCTCCTCATGTCCCTTCATGGTCCCTCCCACCATGAATCATGCCCCCAAAACTTTTTGCATGACTGCATTTTTCGAATTCCTTTTCCATTTTATTTTCAGTAATTAGACAATTTGATGTTATCATATTCCTGTGGTTTCTTTTTTTCTGAAAGTGGATTCTCATTGTATTTTTCTCCATATTCCACTAATAACTGTGATGCCCCCCCCAACCTAGTGTCTAAAGCACTTCCGAAAAGATAACTACATCTTTTAATATTCCTTATTGCAAGTGGAAATGTTCTTATATCAACTCTTTGTATTACTTTTGATTTCCCTATGGAATTGGAAGTAAATCTTGCTGGAGATGATTTTGGCACCAAGAAGGAAGAGAAATCATGGCTTCATTCATTCAACAAAAGGCAGGAGGCTCCTAGTAGGCAGCTTTTCATATGCGAGGAAGGGTAAGACAGAACAGGTTCCTTACCTCACAAAACTCACAGCTTAGAAAAGGAGGGCTAAGCATACCCAGGTAAACAAACAATCATTTATGAAGGAAAACAAAAAGCATGTAGTTAAAAAAAAATTCTGGATTTGTTTTCTTTTATATGTTAAGCATAAGGAATGGGCCATCAGAATGAAAGCAATTAACTAAGCGGATAGCAGATTCCATCTTACTGAAAAGCTTCAGAGAGCCTGGTGGTGGGTATTAAGGAGGACACATATTGCATAGAGCACTGGGTATGGTGCATAAACAATGATTTCTGGAACACTGAAAAGAAATTTAAAAAAGAAAAGAAAGAAATCCTAGGGAGCAAGGTTCTAGGCTGGTTCATGAGCAGATGCCAAGGACCTGAGGCAGAAAAGAAATTGAGACCTCAAGGGAGCCATCCAGCATGGTTGGAGCCTGAGAGACAGAGAGATGGCTGAGAACAAAGGTGCAGGTCAGAGCCCATGGGGGCCTTGGAAAAGGCTTGGGTTTTATTCTAAATGAAATGAGAAGCAATAACAAAGCCTCATTCAGAGAAGTGGTACAATTTGATTCTTCAAAGATTATAGCTTCTCATTAATGGATGTAGAAAATATGAAAATGTTAATGTCTGGATTAAAATAATAAATATAAATCTCTATAGCTACTGAGCTCAGAGAAAAATAACAAATGACTATTTTGTATTAAAATCTGCTATCCTCATTTACCTCTACAAAACATGTATTATTCCTACTTTACAGATGAGAAAATTGAATCAGATTAAATAATTTTCCCAAGTTTACAAAACTTTGAGACTAGCTTACCTGAGTAAATCAGTAGAGCTTCTCAGCTACTTTTTGCTGCAAAGGCACATTTAAACCTGTTTTCTTAACCCCCATGGAGGTTAATGGCTTTTAGAAAGAAAATAGGTCATGCACTGAAAGGAGGCAGTGATGAAGAAAATCAGTGGGGGTGAAGGACACATACTGGTGGGATATTGGGACAAGAGACAGAGTGTCCATGATGGTCACCCAGAGCATATGTAAGGTTACTCTCTACCTGAAAAGTAACACAAGGGGCAAGTCAGGCAATCATGTTGTTCTGGCAACATGGAATATTGGGCAAGGAGGAACACACCTTAGCAACTGCACACATGGGTTTCTAGTCTTCATATACAAAAGGCCTCAAAAAATTAAAATTACTATGTGACTCAACAGTTGTTCTTCTCAGTATTCATTTATCCAAAATGAAATATTCAAAAACAAACAAACAAACAAAAACTTTGTAAATGAATGGTCGTAGCTATACCAGTTGGAATCTTCAAAAGGTGAAAACAATTCAAATATTCATCAGATGATGAACAGATGGATACAATGCGGCATACCATACAATGGAATGTGACTCAGTCACAAACAAAATGAGTTTCCAATACATGCTATAATGCAAATGAGCTTTGGAAATTACATTTACAAGGAAAAGATGCCAGACCTAAAAGGTTACATACTTTGCTAACTCTGCTTATATTAAATATCTAGAATAGGCAAGTCCAGAGAGATAGAAAGCAGATTTGTGGTTGCCATGGGCTGAGGTCGAGGAGAGTGGGGAGTGGCTGCTGAAATCTGCCAGTTGTGATGTGAATGTATTACATTGTGAGAGTACAACATGGCACTATTTGTATATTTTAAATGATTACATGTTTTCTCAGTAAGAAAAAATTTAAGAGAGTCAGAGGAAGCATCCAAAATCACTAGCTAAGGGAAACTTCATAATCCATAAAGAAAATCTTTAGATAATTTTTATTCATTCCATTTATATCCATTGAACATCTACTATGTTAGGTATTAGGCTAAGCCAAATGTTACATGGTATCTGCCTTTGTAGAGTTCATAGATAGCCTAGTGGAGAAAAAAGACATTAATCAAACAACCACAAGAATATAAACTATGAATGTGGCGAATGCTCTAAAGAAGAAGGTTTATAGTGCTAGAAGGGGAGTGGGGGAATCCTTCCCTGATGAAGTAGCAATTGAGGAATCTTCTGAAGGAATTTACTAGGAGAAGGGCAGGCAGCTTGAGATGGAGAGGGAACAGCATGTGCAAAGGCCCAGTGATGGGAAATTTCAGGGAAAAGTTCAGATCTGAAGGAAAGCTTGTGTGGCTGGGTTGTAAACAAGAGAAGGCCTGTGTAAGATGAGCCTAGAAAGACAGCCTAGAGCCTCGAGAAGGCCAGATCGCACAGAGCCCTGAAAGTCACATTCAAGATTTTGGTCCAAGTTTTTGGAACCAAACACGCTTCATGTCTCCATTCCCTGCCCTGCATTTTCCAACCTGACACCTTTTGCCACTCTTGACTTGTCTGTTGACTGTCTCATACCACTTCTGCATAAACAGCATAAGGGTAGGGACTGTTCACTGATAACGTTTGCTGTGCACAGCACTTACTACTGGGTGCTCAAAGACTTGTTGAATTGACTCATGGATTTCTATCTTGAAAAATATATTTCACACTACAGTATGGTAAAAACTGATAGTTTGGGGTAAGAGGAGACTCTGTGGCGCCAGCTCCTTGATTCTGTAGTAGAAGGGAAGAGCTGCGCTTGGGTTACCTCTCCTGAGAACCTGTGTGTGTGCTGCGCTGCCTGGAAGGGGGCAGCAGCTGCTTTCTCTGCAACAGGCTGGTCTTTCCTGGAAGACTAAGACCCAACTCTCAGCTGAGCACTCCGACTGCCTTAGCAAGAGGTTAAACAATCAAAAGGGAGCATCCATTCAGTGAAGAATGTCGGAATCTGATGGCAGGATAGTGCACTGGGCTTGGCTTCCAGAAACCTGGGTTCTACCCCAGGCCTATCATTTCACCATGAGACCTTAGCATCTCCATCTCTCTGGTTTTCCATCATATTAATGAAGTAAATAGGAAATTGACTTAGACAATTTATCCCTATTCTATCTTTTCCACAGAAGATTTTGTCATTTGTGATAAGAGCAACCTGTTTATTTATCTAAGCCTCTGGGACAAAAGGTTACTGTGTTGAGCCTTATGACAAACCATCCTATGAATTCAGTAACACTTTTAATAGGATTCATATTTCATCATTCCCACTAACACCTACATTTCAAAAACATATATGTATATACAAAATCATATTTATTTAATCTAGAGATAACATCTAGTGCTCATGGATTTGCTGGAATGAGAAACATAAAAGATCATAATATGAGGAACAAAGAAAAAGATGATTATAGGAGGGGAAATGGAAAAGCTTCACAGGCTGCCTTGAAGTGGGGCTGTTTCCTTCTGCTTCTTCCCCTCTGTTTCCTGATTCCAAACAGGTGATAATCCCCAATACCTCCTCCAGGGAGAAAGGTCTTCCCAGAACCAAGAAGCGGACTGCCTTCTTCCCTGACATTCTATCACCGGTGTGCCGACCCTGAACTGGTTTCTAGAATGGTTCACAAAATGATGAAAGTTCCAAGAAGCTGCCTGGGTGTTGAGAGAATTCTGTTGGCTGCTTAATGAAGTTTATCAGAAAAAGCAAAACTTGTGGATCTTTGAAGCAGAAAGACCCAAGTCTGGAAATTGACATTGCCCTTTCTCTTGGCCTCTGCTGCATTTATATTTTTCAAACAGATTTCTTTGTCAGAGGCACTGATTTTCTTTTCCCCAAGCTCATTAATTTCTCAGCATTAATACATTTCCCTTATCCTCTAATTAGGCACCACTTCTCACATATTTATGGTAGTGAATGCCCATGGGCCAAGCTTGCCCCTTCATGTAACACAGGTCAGTCCACACTTGTGATCTGTGCTCCAATTGCAGGCATGGCAGAGCGGGAGCCACTTATAAGCGTAATTTACAAAAGGCTCCATTGACCATAGCCTTTTATTCAATACATTAAACAAATATTTGAACAATGACTGCATTTCAGGTGCTATCCTAGATGCCTGGGATTTTTGCAGAGAACATAGCACAAAAATCTCTGCCTCCCATCACATGTAAATGATATCATAGGTTAGGAGTTAATAAATGCTTCATAAGGAAAAACAAAGAATAGGGCTGGGATTGCTTGAGGGTAGCAATGGGTACCTTCCCATGTAGCAGGGAGGGGTGTGTCTGTAAATACCATGTTGAGAAGTTGTGTCAGGAAAGAGTTAGCCATGCAGATATCTGGGGCAAGAGCAATCCAAATGACAGGGACAGTAAGTGAAAGATCCTCAGAAAGGGTGCATAACTGCTTTATCCAAAGAATAGTAAGGAGGTCAATGTGGCTGAAGTGAGAAGGGCAGGTGGGGAGGGTATCATAAGAAGGTTGAGGTCAGAGTAGTAACAGGTTCTGATTGTGGGAGGCTTTGGGGTCCTCTGTAAGGACTAGGGCTCTAGGTAGACTAGAGTCTATTTCTGGGCTCTCTATTCTGTTCCATTGATCTATGTGTCTGTTTTTGTGCCAGTACCATGCTGTCTTGATGATGACAGCTTTGTAATAGAGCTTGAAGTCCGGAATTGTGATGCCACCAACTTTGGCTTTCTTTTTCAATATTCCTTTGGCTATTCGAGGTCTTTTCTGGTTCCATATAAATTTTAGGATTATTTGTTCCATTTCTTTGAAAAAAATGGATGGGATTTTGATAGGGATTGCATTAAATGTGTAGATTGCTTTAGGTAGCATAGACATTTTCACAATATTTATTCTTCCCATCCAGGAGCATGGAACATTTTTCCATTTCTTTGTGTCTTCCTCAATTTCTTTCATGAGTACTTTATAGTTTTCTGCATATAGATTCTTAGCCTCTTTGGTTAGGTTTATTCCTAGGTATCTTATAGTTTTGGGTGCAATTGTAAATGGGATTGACTCCTTAATTTCTCTTTCTTCTGTCTTGTTGTTGGTGTACAGAAATGCAACTGATTTCTGTGGTCCATGCTGAGTTTTAACCAAGGAAACAATGATATCTCATTTTTGTTTTATTTATCACTTGCTTATATTTCCTTTCACCTAGTAGCTTTAACACCAATTGAAAATTTGTGCCTGAATCAATTACATTAAAGCTTTGCAAAATACTTTTTCTAATTCTGTCACTTACTCTCCCTCATCAACTGCCATTTCTTTGTAGAACTTTCTCTCATAAACTCTGGGTATTTGATTGCCCAGGAATGTATTTCCTGCTGGAAAGTAAAAATAAATGCTTAGGTCATTGTCGTTAATGGCAAATTCTCAAGAAAAGTATTTTTTTAAAATAGCCACCTCAAATAGAGGCAAATTGTGGATCTTTGAAGCACAAAGATCCTTGTGCTTTAGAGGGACTCTCCCACTGCCTACTTACAGCATCCTTTCTTGGTACTTGGGATGAATTTCCAGCAGGGAACCAATCCTTCAGTTAGCAGACATCATTTGGACGGTGTACCTGATATCTAGAAGGATAAGAATGGCCCTGGAAGAGAGGGTGTTGATAACTCTTCCCTAGATTTGTTGATCACATGAGCTGATTGTTGTGTCCAGACCCTGGAAAGCAACTAAGATAATGCCATGTCCCTGTTCAACAACTTTCATTATTTAGTTAAATTCAAATGGCTTCACTGGGTTTTTAAGGCTCTGTGAAATTTGTGCTCTGGTGGTCTTTAACTCCTTGATTCTGTTCCTGTCCCTACATCCTCCTTCCCCACCTTACCCACACTCACATACATCCACACCCTACATTTTGGATATTACTGTAGCCCCTCCAAACTACCCAGTGCCCCTGAACACACCCTATTCAATCGCATCTCCAGATTTTCTCTATGGTGGAATATTCCATTGGGATGTCCTTTTCCAGAGTTATCTATGCCTGTTGAATTTCGTCCTTCAAAGCTGTCATCAAATGCTCCTTCTTCCATCTCCATTCTAGGCAACGCCTGACTCTTCTTTCTCCATGTACTTCATCTTTTCGTCTTATTCCATTTTCACTCTGTTTCTCATGTTCTCAACGGTATTAAAGTTACTTGCGCTTATGGTTGTATCAGCTACTTAAGAGATGGGGCTCTTGCACTGATTTTTAGTTTCTCCTGATGGCTGAAAGTAGTATCTGGTTAATGACAAGTGCCCAGACATTGGCAGAATAGTATGTATACAGCAGCTATAACTATTTTCAAATGTCTACTTTTATTCATACATTTAATTAAAGGGTGCTATATACTGAGCACCTATTGTATTCAAATAATGGGTATGAAGGAGAATACAAAAATGAGTGGAGTAGATCCTGCTTTCTGGAAGAGTCCAACTTAGAAGGGAAGTGAGACGTCTGTAAATTACTACATTACAAAGTAAGGAGTGCTAAAAGCTAGAAGAGTAGGAACAATAGGTTACATTCATTTTGGTATTTCTCTTTGCCGCTCCAACAGCCTTTGAATCATTCCATCAACTGGGATGAAAACAACTTTCACTAAACCACCTGGGATTTTTCTTTTGTCCCCGCTAAGAGCTTTCAGTATCGTGCTGGTGCCCTTTCTGAGCAGACAACAAAGACATGTCATTTCTCCCTTTCTCTTAATGCAGGTTGGATTCACACTCAAATGTGATTTTATAACTTCCACCAATAACCAGGACTTTTGTTTCCATGACTCCCCGAATTAGAAATCAATACAGTTAATCCTGAAGTTAGGCAAGATGACCATAAGCTCCATCTTCTCTGACTTGCCTAAGAAGTCATTTTGGTGTCCATTGTTCTCATGGGGCTATCAGCCAGCCCTGAGAACACATCTGGAGGGAAGACAAACACTTAAGTGTTTTCTCTAATGTCCTGCTGGTGCAGATTTCATATTCTGCATCTGGACCATGCAGGGTGTTCTCTTCCTTGTTAGAGTCACAGTGTGCTCTTTGCATTAACCCCCCTTACTAAAACAGGGATGTTGAGAACAACCAGATCTTTGCAATTCCCTCTCAGCTCATCTGTTTTCTCTGTTTACTTATTCATTCACTTATATATTCATTTATTCAACAAATACTGATTAATCACCTCCCTTTTTATATACTCTGCCTATTCCCAAAAGGATCAGAGGTGGCTTGCAGGACCAAACATAATGCAAAGCAAGGAAGCTAAGGATAAAAACAGGAAGGAAGAGGCCTTGCCACCAGCTACAAAGATGGTTGCAATTCAGTTCTGGTTCTATTCCAACAAAAGGGAGATTTGTCAGATCTCTGGGTTTTTTGCATTCTGTTCAACAAAACATGCAAATTGGTACAGAGTGTAATTTTTTCTGCAACTAAATACATTTATTGAACATCCAGTGGAATGCTTTGTTCTTATAATGCAAATGCCTTCAGAATAAATGAAAGAATTAATTCAGTGGTTTCCAAATTTTAGTCATTCGCATGCCACTTTTCAAATGTTTGCTTAACTACATGACTGTTATTTATTTTGTAGGTTAAAAAAAATAACGTTTAAATTTACTTTAAAAATACTTGTCCCCGGGGCACCTGGGTGGCTCAGTGGGTTAAAGCCTCTGTCTTCAGCTCAGGTCGTGATCCCAGGGTACTGGGATTGAGCCCCGCATTGGGTTCTCTGCTCAGCAGGGAGCCTGCTTCCTCCTCTCTCCCTCTCTGCCTGCCTCTCTGCCTACTTGTGATCTCTGTCTGTCAAATAAATAAATAAAATCTTTGAAAAAAACAATACTTGTCCTTTCTATAAATATAGAATTTATATCAATTTCCGTAACTAAAAAGTAATGATAAGGGGAACCTCACCTTGCTAATAAAGATAGCTCCTACCTAAAAACCTGAGCTTTGATGTCTTCCTTTGTGTTACCAGGGAAATTAGGATGTGTTAAGGACTAAAATCAAGCTAGCACCAAATTGTGATAGATTCTTTCAATACAAAAGGAAACTAAAAAAGAAAAATCCCATTATAGACATCGATATTTTATTACCCCTTTTTGAGTAGCATCCTACATTTTCTCATACTGCCCATGGGCCCTATTACATAGGCTCTCCCTACCCTGGCAAGCACTGATCAATTAACTGAAGCTGAAACTTATGGGATAGAGTTTCTGTGGTATCTGGAAGATATGAAAGGTCTTTATACACACTTGGGTTCATCCCAACAAGTACATGAAGCCACTCTCACCCTTACCTCTACCAACCTGTGTTACCTACAAAGAATGGCTATAGTATGGTTAACCTCAAAACAGAATATATGTGTCTCTTTGAGGAGTTAATAATCGAGATAAGATTTTGGAAGACTTGCTTGGATCCAGCAGCAGTAAATTATGCTCATTTAATGATATTAGTTTGCTCAACAACAGTATTCCAGACAGAATAAGGGACTATTAGTTGATTTGGAAAGTCTCAAAAATTCAAGAATATTTCTGTTCACCTATTAGATGTCCTAGTTTCAAAGTACTTAGATTTAGATCCTAATTTCTTTGCATACTCTCATGTACTCATTTAGCTTCTTTTGCATCAAAAATGCATATCAATAAGCATAATTATCTACTTAGGGAGTAGAGAACCTAGAAGAGATGCCAGTGAAGATTAAACATGTATTCCAGCAATGGCACTTGATTTCAATGGACATCCAGTTTGGTCTTGTTTGTTTGCTTTGACAGGTTGGATGGTCCACTCTATCTGTTCAGGACTACCACTTTCTCTTCTCTCTTGCTATGGGTTTTTTTTTGTCTCCCCAAAATTCATATGAGAAGTCTCAACCCCTTCCTAAGAATAGGACTTCAGTTAGAAATAGAGGCATACAGATATAATTAGTCAAGTTATGAGGAGGTCCCACTGAAGTAGGTGGGCTCCTAATCTAGAATGACTGGTATCCTTATAAAAACGAATGTGTACATATAACCATGCATAGAGGGAGGACACTAGGTGAACATGAGAACAGGGATCAAGAGGATATGTCTCTAAGCCAAGGCACATAAAAGATTGCCAACAAAACAGCAGAAGCAAGGAGATGGTATGAACCAGATTCTCTCTACTACCTTCAGAAGGAACCAGCCCTGCAAATACCTTGATCTGGGATTTCTAGTCTTTAGAACTAGAAGACCATAAATATCTGTAAGTACTACCCAGTTTGTTGTACTTTGTCTCAGCAGCCCTAACAAACTAGTATCTCTTCACCACTACCCCTGCAGGAGGGAAGGGTTGGAGACTTGGCACCACTACGCTTTCTAAGTCCTGCTGTCCCTCACTCAAATAACAAACCTCGAAACTGTCATTCAATATACCACAGGCACAAATGCACACATGACTCAGCAGAATTCCTGCACTTCTAAGAAAAACAAATAACTTTTATTTAGGAAGTTGACATCTGAGTGTTATTTCGCTGATTTGTTAATGAAAATGTTTAACTAATTTCAAGGGGCAAGAAAAAGCTTTATCTGTCATTTAATTTCTGGGATTTTCTGATAGAACTTCAAGGGGAAAATAACATTACTTAAGTGGTATTTAGTTTATTGGTTACTGGACCATACAAACCCTGCTGATCTAACATAGAAAAGTAGTCATATCTACTCTAATTTTTTTTAAAGATTTTATTTATTCATTTGACAGAGGTCACAAGTAGGCAGAGAGGCAGGCAGAGAGAGGACGGGAAGCAGGCTCCCTGCTGAGCAGAGAGCCCAACGCGGGGCTGGATCCCAGGACTCTGAGATCATGACCTGAGCCAAAGGCAGAGGCTTTAACCCACTGAGCCACCCAGGCGCCCTTGTACTCTAATTTTTTAATGTGCTTAATTTGAAGAACACTGGAGCTTTTGTTAGCATTTTTTTTTAATCTTCTAATGTTCTCTTTGTTTTTGTGTGTGTCCATTTTTGGTAATTTGGAAAGCTTATACTTAATGTATAAGTAATTATTTTAACTATAACATTAGTAATGACTATTAACCCTCTAATTTATTTAAATAGTATCTATCAACTTTGTTATAAACATTGATAAAATTAGAGTACCTCTTTTCCCCCTTTTTCTATCACCCAATTTCAGTTCACTATTATCTTTGCTGGTGTTTTCTTCTGTTCTATTATACTTCAGTGTTCACTTTATCATTCTTGGTTATAAAATGTAAGAAAATCACTGTATCTATACCATCTGTCCTTATCTGTCCCTCTTCTCTCAACTTTTGTAGGGTAATAAAATATAAGACTCTCCTCTAAAACCGTTATCTCTACATGACATTCAGTTTCAGTCCTGTAGTTACATAGATTCAGTCCTCCCTCACCAGTCTTTTTGCTATTATTTTTACATTCTTAAATGGGTGGGCTGAAATTTTTCCTCCAACAGATTTTTTAGTGAAGACTCTTGGGGACATATTCCCTAAGTTCCTGCATATTCAAAAATGTAATGATAGTTTAGCTGGGTGTAAGGTTCTGAAGCCATATATTCTATCCCTGGGGGTTTTTTAAGGCAATGCTGCCTGTCTTTGCTGAAGCTACTTTCCCTCCTTACCCAGGACTTAAATCTTTTTTTCTTTGGCTACCCCCAAGGAGTCCCTCTTTATCTTCGATAATAGTAACTTCATGAGGGTATGTCATTGGATTGGTCATTCTGGGTCACGTCTTTCCTAGAACATAGACTACCCTTTCAAACTATATATGCAACTCTTTCTCTGTGTTTACTTTTTTTCTTTAATTATAATTCCTAATATCTGCTTTAGCTGCCTATTTCCATTTTCCTCATAAAAGTCTTCAGTTATACACATAACAGACAGTCCTATCTGTCTTCGATATTATTAATTTCCCTCATGGATCTTTTTTAACTTTTCCCATTCCTTCATTCTGTAGTCTACTGCATTTACATTTGCTTTTGTTCTTCCTTAGGTGCCTTCCCATGTCAGGTTTATTTTTTTGTTGCCTTCCCTTCTATTCTCCGTTTCTTTTCGTATACCAACCAGTTCCATCATCTTTTTTTTCTTTCTGTATTCTCACAATACTTTTCTAGACTTTAGGGTTCTGACTTGATCTCTGGATTTTAGTGAATATTGCTTCACAAGGTGGTTTTGCTGTACTGTGCTCACCATGAAAACTCAGTCAGAATTCTATCTTCTCTATGGCAATATTTTTTGTTGAGTGTTTATTGTTTTCATTAGTTTTTCCTGTTCAAGTCCCCTCTCGCTCTGCGTAGTATCTATGTATAAAATTAGTGGCTTTTAAAAATTTCTTCATGATTATTCATCTTTGAGTAAGAGTCTATGCTTCAGAGCAGTCATTTGCAGGAGGTTTTGATGGAGATGAGAGGGGATTTTTTTTTTTTAAGATTTCATTTATTTATCTGACAGAGAGATATCACAAGTAGGCAGAGAGGCAGGCAGAGAGAGAGAGAGGGAAGCAGGTTCTCTGCTGAGCAGAGAGACTGATGCGGGACTCGATCCCAGGACCCTGAGATCATGACCTGAGCCGAAGGCAGCGGCTTAACCCACTGAGCCACCCAGGCGCCCCGAGAGGGGATATTTTAAAAGGAGGGTTTTATAAGTTTTTCCAGACTTTCTTTCCCAAACTGAAATAAATGGGCAATTATAGGAACATTTCCTGTCCCACAGGTACTATTGGCTTTGAAATTAAGCATTTTTATAAATTTTTAGTCCTATATCCTCAGCTTCTCTTCACCAAATAGGGAATGAAAATGAGATGATAAATAATAGCAGCGTCTGAGATGAATTATATTGTCCAATTCTCATACCAATGGAGAAAAATGAGAGCTGTTAGATGTGGTACCTAGTTTACAGTTGAGTTGGGCAGAGTACAATAATAACAACAAGAGCCAGTGAATGTTATGCCAGATTAATGCTCAGATATGAGATATGGATACAGAGTAAGGAAATTTATAATAATTGTGTAAAGTAGATATTACTTTGCTTACTTTTCAGAAGAGGAAACTAATACTGAGAAATTAAGTAGTTTTTCAAAGTCAAGTACCAGAAAAAGGTGGCAGAAAAGGTGGCAGAGGTGAAATTAAAACTAGGTCTGTGTGAATCAATTCTAATGCATTGTCAACTTCACTGACTGCCCCGTGGTTGATACATAATTAACCCTTATAGGAATTACTTGACTTCCCTATTTAATTAATGCAATTGAATAATTACAGATTGGGTAGATATTAGTATGTCCCTGACTTTAACCACTACTGAGGGCACCAAATCTTGATTCTCTTAATCTATGTAGATATAGTGGTATAAATTTCAGTATTTTCCTCACCAAATATTCCTGGGCATTCAAAGGCATACCTAATATGCAATCCTAATGAATCCTAGTCCTTACCAATTTGCAAGTCTTACATAATGTCACTCACGTTCCCAAAGGTTAGAGTAGTATTATGTAGTTGATTTGTCAAGAGAAGGCAGACTTTTCTTTTTAAATTTATGATAATCCAACCTGACTTCCACATCAGAAAGATATATTTATGCCTTTTTTTATAAGAAAAACAATTTAAGAGAGTGTTTTCAAATCAAAATATGAAGTTATTTTTTGTTTTTTCTTTCTTTTTTTTTAATTAATATATAATATATTATTTGCCCCAGAGGTACCAGTCTGTGAATCATCAGGCCTATACATTTCAAAGCACATACCCTCTCCAATGTCCATAACCCAGCCACCCTATCCTTACCCTCCCCCAGCAAACCTCAGTTTGTAGCGTGAGATTAAGAGTCTCTTATGATTTGTTTCCTACCCAATCCCATCTTGTTTCATTTTTTTTCCTCTCTACCCCCAAACTCCCCTCACTGCCTCTCAAATTCTTCATATCAGAGAAATCATATGATAATTGTCTTTCTCTGATTGACTTATTTACTAAGCATAATACCCTCTAGGTCCATCCACATCATTGCAAATGGTAATATTTCATTTCTTTTGATGGCTGCATAGTATTCCATTGTATATACATACCATATATTCTTTATCCATTCATCTGTTCTTTCCATAGTTTTCTATTGTGGACATTGCTGCTATAAACATTCCAATGCACATGCCCCTTTGGATCCCTACATTTGTATCCTTAGGGTAAATACCAAGTAGTGCAATTGCTGGGTCATAGAGAAACTCTATTTTCAACTTTTTGAGGAACCTCCATATTGTTTTCCAGAGTAGCTGCACCAGCTTGCATTCCCACCAGCAGTGTAGGAGAGTTCTCCTTTCTCCCCATCCTTGCCAACATCTGTTTTTTCCTGACTTATTGATTTTTGTCATTCTGCCTAGTGTGAGGTAGTATCTCACATGGTTTTGATTTGTAGTTCCCTGATGACAAGTGATGTTGAACACTTTTCTATGTGTCTGTTGGCCATCTGGATGTCTCCTTTACAGAAATTTCTGTTCATGTCTTCTGCCCATTTTTTGATTGGATTATTTGTTCTTTGGGTGTTAAGTTTGATAAGTTCTTTATAGATTTTGGATACTAGTCCTTTATCTGATATGTTATTTGCATTCTGTCAGCTGTCTTTGGTTTTTCTGACTGTTTCCTTTGCTGTGAAAAAGCTTTTGATCTTGATGAAGTCCCAATAGTTCATTTTTGCTCTTGCTTCCCTTGCCTTTTGCAATTTTTCTAGGAAGAAGTTGCTGCAGCTGAAGTCAAAGAGGTTGCTGTCTGTGTTCTCCTCAAGGATTTTGATGGATTCCTTTCTCACATTGAGGTCTTTCATCCATTTTGAGTCTATTTTTGTGTGTGATGTAAGGAAATGGTCCAGTTTCATTCTTCTGTTTGTGGCTGTCCAATTTTTGCAGCATCATTTGTTGAAGACTGTCTTTTTTCCATTGGATATTCTTTCCTTCTTTGTCAAAGATTAGTTGACCATAGAGTTGAGGGTTTATTTCTGGGCTTTCTCTTCTGTTCGATTGAGCTATGTGTCTGTTTTGTGCCAGTACCATACTTTCTTGGTGATGACAGCTTTGTAATACAGCTTGAAGTCTGGAATTGTGATGCCACCAAATTTGGCTTTCTTTTTCAACATCCCTCTGGCTCTTCAGGGTCTTTTCTGGTTCCATATAAAATTTAGGATTATTTGTTCCAGTTCTTTAAAAAAAATTGGATGGTATTTTGATAGGGATTGCATTAAATATGTAGATTGCTTTGGGTAGCATAGACTTTTTCACAATATTTGTTCTTTCAATCCATGAGCATGGGACTTTTTCCATTTCTTTGTGTCTTTCTCAATTTCTTTCATGAGTACTTTATAGTTTTCTGAGTACAGATTCTTTGTCTCTTTGGTTAGGTTTATTCCTATGTATCTTATGGTTTTA
Source organism: Meles meles (assembly GCF_922984935.1). Classification (NCBI taxonomy): domain Eukaryota; kingdom Metazoa; phylum Chordata; class Mammalia; order Carnivora; family Mustelidae; genus Meles; species Meles meles. The sequence goes on from NC_060068.1 coordinate 132,471,252, forward strand.
GGTGCAGTTGTAAATGGGATTGATTCCTTAATTTCTCTTTCCTTTGCCTTGCTATTGGTGTATAGAAAGGCAACTGATTTCTGTGCCTTGGTTTGATATCCTGACACTTTACTGAATTCCTGTTTGAGTCCTAGCAGTTTTGGAGTGGAGTCTTTTGGGTTTTCCACATAAAGTATCATATCGTTTGCCAAGAGTGAGAGTTTGACTTCTTTGCTGATTCAAATGCCCTTTGTTTCTTTTTGTTGTCTGATTGTTGAGGTTAGGACTTCTAGTACTATATTGAATAACAGTAGTGATAGTGGGCAGCCCTGCTGTGTTCCTGACCTTAGGGGAATAGCTCTCAGGTTTTGCCCATTGAGAATGATATTCTCTCTGGGTTTTTCATAGATGGCTTTGATATATTGACATATGTACCCTCAATGGCTACATTGTGAAGAGTTTTGATCAAGAAACGATGCTGTACTTTGTCAAATGCTTTTTCAGCACCTATTGAGAGCATCATATGGTTCTTGTTCTTTCTTTTATTAATGTGTTGTATCACATTGATTGATTTGTGGATGTTGAACCAACCTTGTAACCCAGGAATAATGCCCACATGGTCATGGTGAATAATCCTTTTAATGCACTGTTGGATCCTATTGACTAGTATTTTGGTGAGAATTTTTGCATCTGTGTTCATCAAGGATATTGGTCTGTAATTCTTTTTTTTTTTTTTGTAATTCTTTTTTTTTTAAAGATTTTTTATTTATTTATTTGACAGAGAGAGACCACAAGTAGACAGAGAGGCAGGCAGAGAGAGAGAGAGGGAAGCAGACTCCCTGCCGAGCAGAGAGCCCAATGTGGGACTCGATCCCAGGACCCTGAGATCATGACCCGAGCCGAAGGCAGTGGCCTAACCGACTGAGCCACCCAGGCATCCTGTAATTATTTTTGATGGGGTCTTTGTCTGGTTTTGGGATCAAGGTCATGATGGCTTCATAAAATGAGTTTGGAAGTTTTCCTTCCGTTTCTATTTTTTGGAGCAGATTCAGGAGAATAGGTATTAATTCTTCTTTAAATGTTGGTAGAATTCCCCTGAGAAGCCATCTAGCCCTGGGATCTGGTTTGTTGGGAGATTTTTGATGACTGCTTCAACCCCCTTACTGGTTATGGGTCTGTTCAGGTTTTCTATTTCTTCCTGGTTCAGTTGTGGTAGTTTATATGTCTCTAGGAATGCATCCATTTCTTCCAGATTGACAAATTTGCTGGTGCACAGTTGCTCATAATATGTTCTTATAATTGTTCATATTTCTTTGGTGTTGGTTGTGATCTCTCCTCTTTCATTCATGATTTTATTAATTTGGGTCCTTTCTCTTTTCTTTTTGATAAGTCTGGCCAGGGATATATCAATCTTACTAATTCTTTCAAAGAACCAGCTCCTAATTTTGTTGATCTGTTCTACTGTTCTTTTCATTTCTATTTCTTTGATTTCTGCTCTGATCTTTATTATTTCTCTTCTCCTGCTGGGTTTAGGCTTTCTTTGCTGTTCTTTCTCCAGCTCCTTTAGGTGTAGGTTTAGATTGTGTACTTGAGACCTTGCTTCTTGAAAGGTTTTCATTGTTATATACTTTCCTCTCAGGACAGCCTTTGCCATGTCCCAAAGATTTTGAACATTTGTGTCTTCATTTTCATTTGTTTCCATGAATTTTTTCAATTCTTCTTTAATTTCCTGGTTTACCCATTCATTCTTTAGTAGGATGCTCTTTAGCCTCCATGTATTTGAGTTCTTTCCAACTTTTCTCTTGTGATTGAGTTTTAGCTTCAGAGTATTGTGGTCTGAAAATATGCCGGGAATGATCCCAATCTTTTGGTACCAGCTGAGACCTGATTTGTGATCCAGGATGTGATCTATTCTGGAGAATGTTCCATGTGCACTAGAGAAGAATATATATTCTGTTGCTTTGGGATGGAATGTTCTGAATATATTTGTGATGTCCATCAGGTCCAGTGTGTCATTTAAAGCCTTTATTTCCTTGTTGATCTTTTGCTTAGATGATCTGTCCATTTCAGTAAGGGGGGTTTTTAAGTCCTCTACTATTACTGTATTATTGTTTATGTGTTTCTTTGATTTTTTTTTTATTGGTTTATAGAATTGGCTGCTCCCATGTTAGGAGTATAGATATTTAAAACTGTTAGATCTTCTTTTTGGACAGACCCTTTAAGTATGATATAGTGTCCTTCCTCATCTCTTATTATAGTCTTTGACTTAAAATCTACTTTGTCTGATATAAGGATTGCCATCCCATCTTTCTTTTGATATCCATTAGCATGGTAAATTATTTTCCATCTACGCACTTGCAATCTAGAGGTGTCTCTGGGTTTAAAATGAGTTTCTTGTAGACAGTGTATCGTTGAGTCTTGTTTTTTTGTGTTTTTTTTTTTTAATCCATTCTGATATCCTTTGTCCTTTGATGGGGCATTTAGCCTATTTACATTCAGGGTAACTATTGAAAGATATGAATTTAGTGCCATTATTATTGCCTGTAAGGTGACTATTACAGTATAGTCTCTGTTCCTTTCTGGTCTGTTACTTTGAGGCTCTCTCTTTGCTTAGAGGACCCCTTTCAATATTTCCTGTAGGTCTGGTTTGGTGTTCACAAATTCTTTTAAGTTTTGTTTGTCCTGGAAGCTTTTTATCTCTCCTTCTATTTTCAGTGGCACCCTAGCTGGATATAATATTCTTGGATGAATATTTTTCTTATTTAGTGCTCTGAATATATCATCATACCTGTTCTTTCTGGCCTGCCCGGTCTCTGTGGATAGGTCTGATGCCAATCTAATATTTCTACCATTGTATGTTACAGACCTCTTGTCCCGAACTGCTTTCAGGATTTTTCTCTTTGTCACTAAGACTTGTAAGTTTTACTATTAGATGATGTGGTGTAGACCTATATTTATTGATTTTGGGAGTTTCTCTGTGTTTCCTGGATTTTGATGTTTGTTCCCTTCCCCAAATTAGGGAAATTCTCTGCTATCATTTGCTCCAATGTATCTTCTGCCCCCTCTCCCTTTCTTCTTCTTCTGGGATCCCAATTATTTTAATATTGTTTCATCATATGGTATCACTTATCTCTTGAATTCTCCCCTCATGGTCCAGTAGTTGTTTGTTTTTTTCTCAGCTTCTTTATTCTCCATCATTTGGTCTTCTGTATCACTAATTCTTTCTTCTGCCTCATTTATCCTAGCAGTAAGATCCTCCATTTCTGATTGCACCTCATTAATAGCTTTTTTTATTTCAACTTGTTTAGATTTTAGTTCTTTTATTTCTCCAGAAAGGGACTTTATTTCTCCAGAAAGGGATTCTCTAGTATCTTCCATGCTTTTATCAAGTCCAGGTAGCTCCTTGATAATCATCATTCTGAACTCTAATTCTGACATATTACTAATATCCATATTGATTAGGTCCCTAGCCATTTGTATTGCCTCTTGTTCTTTTTTGTGTGTGTGTGTTGAGTTTTTCTGCCTTGTCATTTTATCCAGATAAGAATAGATGAATGAGAACAAAATACCAAAATGGTAACAATGATCCCAGAAAAATATACACTAACCAAATCAGAAGAGACCTGAAACTGGGGGGAGAAGATAGGGAGGGGAAAAAAAATTTATATATATATAAATTTTTATATATAGAATATATATATATATAGAATAGAACAGAGCCACACACTTGATTTTGGTGTATTTTGATCTGTTAGAAGAAACTACTCCCCAAAATTTTAAAGAAAGAAAAACTTATATACACAAAAAATAAGGGTAAACATGATGAAGGATGGAATATGACTATAAAGATATAAATTTAAAAAGATTCTAAAAAAGGTATTGATAAGAAGTTGATTGAAAAAAGAGAAAAAAAGGGAGGAAAGAATGTGATCAGGCTGGAAACTAGAACAAAATCATGTGCTAGATTTAGGGTGTATTTTGATTTATTAGAATAAATTGTATCCCAACATTTTAAAGAAAAACCACCTATATGTATACAAAAATAAGGCTAAATACAGTGAAAAGATAAAATATGACTTAACAATGAAAATTTTAAAAGATTTCTTAAAAGGTATTGATAAGAAAAAATAGTTAAAATGTTGAAATAAAAAAGGAAAAACTAAAAAAATAGAATAGGAAGAAAATAAAATTTAAAAAATTTAACTTTGAAAGACTTAAGGATCGGGGGGGAAGCCATGAATTCTGTGTGTTGCTTTCCCCTAGCCCTGGAGTTCTGCAGTTCTCATTGATTAGTGAACTTGGTCTTGGATGGAAGTTCTTGCTGATCTTCTGGGGGAGGGGCCTGTTGCAGTGATTCTCAAATTTCTTTGCTTGAGGTGGAATTGCATCATCCTTGCCAGGGGCCAGGCTAAGAAATCTGCTAGGGTTTTCTCTCGGTAGCTTCTGTTCCATGAATGCTTTCTGTACAGCTTTGGAGGATGGTAATAAAATGGCGGCCTCCCAATCTCCGGCCCCATGGGAGCCAAGAGCTTGGGGCCCCACTCCTTAATGTGCCCTCAGCAGTCAATCCCTCCCATCTTCCTGGTCTCCAGCCACACTCCGTTCTCACCCTGCCTGTGACTGAGGGTTTCTATCCCTGGTGCATGGCCCCATTTGGACTTTCCAAACCTAGCCAATTCCTGCAGCACACTGCTGCACTGTTCCTCTAGGAGGAGGAGGAAGGTGGTCTCCCCAGATCTGCCACTTGCAGGGTCCCTACTCAAAGAACAGTGGCCCAACTGTACCTTGGATCACAGTTTAAGTTAACCCCAATCTGAGAGCACACTCCTTAGCTCTGTCTCTGTGGCTGGCTTCCCCACTCCAATACCTGGGAACTCTGCCACACTCAGAAACCCCCCATCTTTTTGTGTCCCCTGGGTCCTGAGACCACACAGTCCCCATGAGAGCTCCACTCCCTGCTTAGCCTCTGGAACAACATCTCTCAGTGGATGAGACTTCTAAAAATTCTGATTTTGTGCTCTGCTGCTCTCTCATTTGCTGGGACCCTGCCCCCTCCCCCCAAAGTCTATCTTCCACTCATTTTGGATTCACTTCTCCACATTCAGGAAAGTGGTCGATTTTCTGTTCCTAGAATTGCTGCTCTTCTTCTCTTCTGTCTCCTATGGAGTTTGTAGAGGTTTAGAATGGTTTGATAACTATCTAGATGAACTCCTGGGACCTGATGATATTTCGGTCTCCTACTCCTCTACCTTCTTCGAAGTTGTTTTTGATCCACATGTTCATATGCCTTGGAAACGAGGCTCTTATTGGAAAATATGCAAATTTTTTTGTCTTAAATTTATTTTTTAAATATTTTATTTATTTATTTTAGAGAGAGACAGGGTGAGAGAGCACGAGAGGAGAGAAGGTCAGGGAGAGGCAGACTCCCCATGGAGCTGGAGCCTGATGTGGGACTTGATCCCAGGACTCTTGGGATCATGACCTGAGCTGAAGGCAGTAGCTTAACCAACTGAGCCACCCAGGTGCCCTGTCTTAAATTTATAAACTTCATAACAATTATTTCAGCAAGTGTTGCGTGCATGTGAGGAAATTGAGTAAACCCTCACTGGAAACCCTGTGATGATGATTACTTATAAATTTAAATGAGAGGGGCACCTCAGTGGCTCAGTCACTGGGCATCTGCCTTCGGCTCAGGTCAGGATCCCAGGGTCCAGAGATTGAGCCCTGCATCAGGCTCTCTGCTCATCAGGAAGCCTGCTTCTCCCTCTCCCACTCCCCCTGCTTATTTTCCCTCTCTGTATCTTTCTCTGTCAAATAAATATAATTTTTAAAAATAATAAGTAAATAAATAAATTTAAATGAGAGAAAAAGAGTAAATTGGATCAAATGGACATGTAGGTTTTTACCTAAGATAAAAACCATCTATTCAGCATGTTCAGGTTGAATGAGAAACCAGAAAAATTCAGGTAAAAAATCAAATAGGCACTCACTCTTCATGCAAGATTAACCACTATTCCATCCCAGATGTGGAGATAGTATTCTAGCAGCCTCTCTTGGGAGGAAGGGGTTTTTTTGTTTTTTGTATAGGAGCTTCAGAGAGAAGGTCAGAGGTGTCTGTGTAAACCAGGCTCAACACCCTCTCTAGCCTTGTGATGCTGAGGATTTGGTTGGTTTCACAGTTCTTAAATATATCACCCTTTAGCCCTTTTAAATGTCATAAATGCAGTGAAATAATGAAGCCAGAGCCATAAAATGTACCTGAGAACTTCTAATATGAGGAGTATACCTTGAGTTCTAAGATGTCTTCAATCATATACTGCATTTGTAAATTAAATAATAGCATTTCAAGATTTTAAATATCTCATAAAAGTACTTATCAAGTGTAAGAAGCACCACAATTTCAGAAGCATTATCATATAAAAAAGTGGGAATATATGGTAATATGAGATTTGATCTTATGAAACTGATTGGAATGAATCCTTTCCATAGAATTTCCCAGAATGAAAAAAAAAAAAAAGAGAGAGAGAGAGAGAGTTACCAGGGATAGTGGAATATTAATGACTGCTGAGACTGATGGAAAAATCAAGGATGTACCTGTCATCCTATAGTCTTTTGCCCAATTCATAGTTAGTTGCAATGTAGAATTGTGAGGATGGTCACTTACAGACATGTAGTTGGGGGACTTCTATATGATGTTAGTAATGTTGATTGCATAGATGGTATTCATATTCTGCAGAAGTACCAAAAGTCAAGGGAGACCCTGGAAATCAGAAATGAGGGTTTTAAATCTATATGATAAAAAGATGATAAAGTAAAGGAGTTGTAGAATGGAAAAAAATTCTGAAGATGTTCAACAGCGTTTGGAAGACTTTCCCAAGACTATTTGGATGCAGAAGTGTCCCTGGAAAACATATGGTACTTGGGCTCTTGTTCCTTTGAGGTACAATCTGAGGTACCATCACATGTGATGCCTCTGCCTCCACCATCCTATTCAGGAAAGATGTCAGGGAAACATCTTACTGGATAAATCAAATACTTGAGTCTACTAAAAGTGTCACACTGTGGTACTCAAGAGTTCACTGCTCTTGGTCTGAAGTCCCAAGAGTTACTTTATATACCACTGTTTATTGTCACAGACTGAATGATGCACCTGCTACAGCCTCTGGCCAAACCCTGGTGCTAAAGACGATACCCTGCATGGACACCAAAGTAAACAGAAAGTTCATTCTCCATTCCTGTTTGCCCCATGTCTATTATAATAGAAAAATACTAAAAGGTGAAATAATAAGGTGAAAATAAGTCATAGACTTATTTGGGCTGCTGAGAGAGTATGTAAATAATTTGGGACTTAGGAGCCTTAGACACATCCATAAAAAGGAAGAGCTAGAGGAATCTTAGAACATTTTTAAGAAAGGCTCTCATCCCAATCAATATATCTCTAGTAACTATGTAGTTCTCCTGCCAACTTTATATAGAACAACCCAGTTTGATTTAAAAGGATTACAGGAGAGAAGGAAGTTCCTTCTTCTGGTTCCCTCTATTGCTAATTATTGGCTTCTTATTGTAAGCTCAAGATGGTGACACAAAGACTACACAAGAAGAAAGTATAATTCCTGTTGGAAAAGTTACTAAAATTCTACTTGGAGAAAATACGAATGCAACAGTTTATGTTGCAAGCAGTTGGTAATTGTAAATTAAATTGTATTGTTATTAAAGAATCCAAAAGGAAGTGGATCATTGAGAACAAAGAAATTTGGAGAGTCTTCTTAGAGAAAATGTCAAAAATAGGTGTTCCTAATCAATAAAAGTCAGTACTTAATTCCACAAATGTATGTGTCTCCCATTATGTGCTAAGAACAGTAGGTGCTATTTTTGTTTATTTCTTTTCCTATATATAAATTACTTTATTGTGACTATCATAACAATGGCTAGTTTTTTTTTAAGGTCTTATTTATTTATTTGAGAGAGAGAGGGAGCAAGCATGAGCAGGAGTGAGGGGCAGAGGGAGAGCAGACTCCCTGCAGAGCAGGGAGCCCAATGAGGGGCTTGATCCCAGTACCCTGGGATCCTGAACTGAGCTGAAGGCAGATGTTTCACTGACCGAGCCAACCAAGTATCCCTGGTTAATCTTGATCTTTATTTAGAGCTCAAAGAATACCATACATTATACGTGCGTTATCCATGAATTAGATGACGGTGGCATCCCCACACTATAGGTGAGGTTATTAAGTCTTGAAGAAGTAAAATAACTTGCCTAAGGTCACACAGCTAGTAAGAAGTCAGAATTTGAACCCACAATTGTTTAGCTTAAAAAGCCCTAGCTCCTAACCATGACCATACAATAGCTCTTTAGCTTCTTCTAAAATTAAACAAGTAACAATTTCTTAATGATTTGTGCTGCACTTAAGTCTGATTTTCCTCAAAAGTGACATTATAAAAACCCAATTTTGCCAGATTTTACAACATCTTCATCTACATTATAAAATTCCCAAAGCCTTAATAACCAAAGTTTATGTGCGTTGAAACAAACAAACAAAAAAAATAGAATATTAGGATAATAGGATATAACTTGAGGGCACTATGCTAAGTGAAATGACTTAGATAAAGCTAGATAAATACTGCATGAAAAAAAAAAGAACTACCAAACAAAAATCTAGTTGATAGATATAGGGAAAAGATTGTTGGTTGTCACAGGTGGGAGTTTAGGGATGGGTAAAATGGTTGAAGGAGGGTCAAAGGTACAAACTTCCAGTTATAAAATAAGCCATGAAGATATAAAGTACAACATGGTGACTATAGTTAGTAATACTGTGTTGCATAGTTGAAAGTTGATTAAAGGATAGATTTTAAAAGTCCTCAACACAACGGGCTCCTGGGTGGCTCAGTGGGTTAAGCCTCTGACTTCGGCTCGGGTCGTGATCTCAGGGTCCTGGGATTGAGCCCCTCATTGGGCTCTCTGCTCAGTAGGGAGCTCTGCCTATTTGTGATCTCTCTCTCTCTGTCAAATAAATAAAGGAAAATCTTTAAAAAATATTTAAAAAATAAATAAATAAAAATAAAGGTCCTCAACACAAGAAAAAAAATTGTTGTTGTATCTTGACCAACAGTTCATCAACTGTATGTTGTATGTTAACTAGACTTATTGTGATCATTTCACAATATAGACAAATACTAAATCATCATGTTATAACCTGAAACAATATAATGTTATATGTCAATTATACCTCAATATTTTTATTTTTTTAAAGATTTTATTTATTTGAGAGAAAGAGAGTAGAACATTGGGGAGGTGCAGAGGGAAAGGGACAGGCAGACTACTTGCTGAGCAGGAAGCCTGACATGAGGCTCAATTCCAGGACCCATGATATCATTACTGGAGCTGAAGGCAGATGCTGAACCAACTGAGCCACCCAGGCACCCCTATACCACAATATTTTTTAAAATCAGAGTAATGCAAGCCCCATCACAGGGTTAAGAGGACTGGTAATGTATGCTATGAAATCACAAAGAACAATGGTAGGCCATTTTGGCAATTGTGGCATTCAAAAACTCACATACTGAAAACCAAAAATATCGAACCGTTCGTAGTGTTTTATCTTTAAAGACTCCATGATGTAAGTGACACTTGCAGTCTGTGGTGATGAAAAGTGATGATGTGGCCTTGGGACTACTCAAGGGAACAATTATATATGAACTGTTTGTATGTGCAAAGGCAGGGAATAAGCATTCATTCAATACCAGAGAGTGTTCTAAGAATATAAAATAATGTGTATGTTAATGTGTATGAAATCAATTATCCTGTTGTAATCCATAGTGAATCAATCTTTTCTTCCAGCTTCAGAAATGAGATTTTTCTGTATCTTTGTCATTACAGATGGTGACACAAGTTATTTAGAAGAAGAAAAGCCACACTGTTCCCATAGTTGTTGTTCCTGTGCTTGGTAAGTTTCACACTATTTCCATAGTTGTTGTTCCTGTGCTTGGTAAGTTTCAGTTCTTAAAGGTCGCATTTTAGAATATGATTATCATGTATTTGTTGTTTGTTCCTTCTGAGAATCCCTGACCTCTTTCTGATAACCCATTTTCTTGTAAATAATATATTTAATGTGGCTAAAAGAAATGGCTTTGCTGCAGCAATGTGTACATGAGTTGGTGAATCAGAGTATCCATCCATATGGCAAAAGTAATTAGTCCAGGAATGAGCCCTAAACCAAAGTGAGCCAATCAGAGGCTTTCCTGGTACTTGGGCAAAATAAAGTGTTTCAGGAAAAGCTTTTTAATGAGGCCAAGTCATAATGTGTGTATAGAACCCCAAAAGACCACCTGGACCACCACATAGAGAAAGCCAGCCTACAACAGGTAAGGAGAAGGCTTATCACATTCTAGTTCTGTAGGCCAATAAATTCTTCTTTTTTGCTTAATTAGTCTGAGTTGGGTAAAAAACAGTTGGGTGGAAATACTGTGATTATGGTAACCTCATTGAGACAGTGAGTAGCGGCAGAATAAATGAGGAATTGTAAGATAGACTTAACAGTGACATTGATTTGTGACCTCAAGCAAACTGCTTTATCTTCCCAAATCTGCCTCCTTTTGGATATGCTAATACTGGATCACATAACATCTGAGGCCCTATCTTATCATCTGTTTTTATTCCAAATGCCATTGTTTTAACTTTATTAATTCATAGTTATCTCACCTAGAAGTCATAGGGAATGGTGAGCCATACACACTACCTATTAGCACATCTAATTAAGGCAAGGCTTTTATTTGTAGATGAAGATCACATCACTCTGTTCCCAGGCCTCATTCCACCTCTAACCCCAGCAGCTGCCTTGCAAATGTGTGATGTCAGACAACCACAAGACCTGCCCAACAGTGCATGCTTGGCTCTAAGAAAAGCTGGAGGCAGAGGCTTAACTGACTGAGCCATCCAGGTGCCTCCAGCTGTGTCATAATTCTTCTAGAGGTTCTATACTATTTGTCATTCACTTCCTAAACTAAGTGAAAAATATTATATATGGATATCAGCAAGTCTTTTGGATTTCAGTGTATACAGATTATTGTACAACTTTTTAAAAACCTGAGATCTGTCCTATTGACCTGTGTGACAAGCTGTTCAGTTCTCTGTGTGTTCTAAAATGAATAAGGCCAAGAGTTTGCTTGAAATTTAAAAGATGTCCTTATGACTTATTGGATATAGACATAAACAATACCTGTGCTTAGATGAGCAAGTGAATTTTCCTAGTTGGATCCGGTTACCTGTTGTCAATTAAATTTATTTTCAGTATCCCCAGATATTAAAGATGGGTTTCACTGTGTATGAATTGCCACCATTTGTAAGTTCTTTAGATATTCTCTCTCATAAGCAACTACATATAACTCTTATAAGATCCTAGAAAAAGATATTTAAGTGCTTGTATACAATTTTTTTGTTTGTTTTTTATTTTAATCCTAGACTGGTACCTCCTTAGCGATTAGTTTTCTGGAAACATCTCATTAGTTTTCCATGTAAGCATAGAGAATTTGGAAGCCTGATTGCTCTATCAGGGCACTTGACATTCTCTAAAATTTGCAACTTTCAACTTCTAAAATTCTCCCTTAAATCTGATAAATGATGTGCTTCAATTAAATATGCTTATAAAACTTTGTAGTGTTTCCCATTTACCAATTATACATGAACAGTATATGTCACTATTTAGAATAAACCACCAATGTCAAATTTATACTATATGTGATAACCCAGAACTGGGCTGGTAGATCCCTTACTTCTCACTTTTTTGTGCCACAACTATTAAGGTAACTTCCCAACTGATTGCTCTGGCTCCAGTATTTTACCCTGGTAATTTATTCTTTTTTTTTTTAAGACTTTATTTATTTATTTGACAGAGAGATCACAAGCAGGCAGAGAGGCAGGCAGAGAGAGGGAAAGCAGGCTCTCCACTGAGCAGAGAGCCTGATGCAGGGCTCTATCCCGGGACCCTGGGATCATGACCTGAGCTGAAGGCAGAGGCTTAACCCACTAAGCCACTTAGGCACCCCTGGCAGATTCTGGCTCCAGTATTTTACCTTGGTAATTTATTCTAACTAACATCAAATGTATTTTCCAAACTAACAAGTGTCTCCATATCACTACCCAATTAAAAACCTCCTATTGGTTCCTTATTGCCTGTAGAACTAATGATAATTATGAGAGCCAACACTTAATGGATTTATTCTATGTTAAGCACTATGTGAAGTACTTTTTATACATTTCCTCATTTAATTTTCATAATAACTCTGAAAGTTCATAGCTGTAGAAAGTGAGGTCCGAAAATGTTGAATTATTTATCCAAGATCACATAGCTAGTATGTGATAGAACTAGTACTCAAACTCAAATCTGTCTGACTAAAGTTCGTACTCTGAGCCATGACACTATTCTGCCTCCTTTTCCTAATAAAACGCATACTCCTTCGCCGGTCTTTCATAAAATGGAAACCTTTCATTTGTTCTAATAAATCCTTTGTTCCTTTTTAATACACACCTTTTTCAGCTCAGTTTTTGTTTTATTGTCTTAAAGTCATATTCCATCTTTCAGTTCTTTGGTTTTCCATTTTTCCCAACTTTTCCACTTTTGCTCTTCGCACCTTTCTTTTGCACCCATCCTCTGCTTCCTTAGTCATTCAGGGAACAGCTTGTTAGTATTATGCACCTGCTGATTGGTCACTATCTCTATCTCCCATAAACTCACGTACTAGAGGGGGCATCAAAAGGAAGGATCCATTCCATACCAGAAGCAGCTGAAAAGAATAAAAATGACCCTAATCCAGTGTCTAGTACTCAAAAAAGTATTGGTAGAGAATTAAGTCCTAGTCACTATTAAATCTCATCTCATATTTTCAGGGGTGAATAACCATATTTCTCCTGGGTAAATTATAAGCTCAAGCGTAACACAAACCCTGTTTCTTTGCATCACTTTCACTCATGCTTTAGATACAGGTTATGTGTCCTGCCTACTTTTTGTAAAGAATTTCTTTGTGACATATGTGTATTAAATAGTATGATGCTTATATCTGCAAGTATATTTCCAAATATATAGAAGGTTATTGTGCTGAAAGATAACAAGCACTGGCATAGAAACTATGAATTTAAGAATCAAGACTAAAAACCACTGAGAGATCAGTGCCATCTGATAAATATCCCCTCTGAGGATAGAAATGATGGTTTCTGCCTAACTGACTCCATAGAATTATTATGTTAAGTTAATTCATGACAGGAAAGCCATTTTAAGGTATATCCCCTACTACTGATCTCAAAGTGTCCATGTATCAGCGTTTAACCAGAGGAACTGAACCAGTAGGAGATACTTCTTAAAAGATTTATTGCAAGGGAGTGTCTTCCATGATTGTTGGTCTAGTTAAGCAAGTGTGACATCCATAGGGTAAGCTGGACATCAGGCAGGCCAGCTGGAATTCTCAAGCATAAGCTGAGGTTACTATCTGTAGCTGTAATTTCTTCTTCTATGGAGTATATATAACAATTCCTCTAAGGCTTTTCAACTGATTAAATCAGACCCACCCATATTATCTAAATAGGCTCTCATATTTAAAATCAACTGATTATGGACTTTAGTCATATCTACAAAATCTTAGCAACACCTAGACTAATGTTCAATTGAATAACTAGGGATTGTAGTCTAGCAAATAGACACATAAAACTTTCAATTGTAGTCCCCCAAATCTCCCTTTTTCAACCAGGTATAAGGCTGGATTATTCTTCACAGTGAGACAGATGAAACGCATAAACAGATATGAGAATTCAGCTGTCTTCTATTCATATATTAAAGAGGTTTAGAAAATTCTCACTAATTTTTTTGTTTTAGAAAGTACAGTTATTTTTTATAAAGCTGTTGTGCGTGTTAACATGCAATGAATATATTTTTTAAAAGAAATGTATAAATTATTTCTAATTTACCTTTCTAAACATGGATGGATATAACATGCATAAACAAAACTCATTAGGATCCTAAATAATTTTTAAGAGTGTTAAGGAACCCTAATTCTAAAGGGTTTCAGAACCATAATTCTGAACAAGTAGAAAGATTATATAACTACTCATCTCAATAAAACAAACACCTCAGCAGTTATCCTTATATTTGTCATAAATCATTGCAAATATCTTCTCCTGTACAGCATGAAGTTTTATAAAAATTTTGTCCTACCTTATGAATGTAAAAATCATGCATTGATTTAAACAAATTATTATTCAAAGAATCACAACCTCCTTTTGTTATAAACTATAAACTATAAACTACCTATAAACTATAAACTACCTATTTGAATTTTGGCTGTAAACACTTCCAATATCAGTATTCAATATTTTATTCTGCAACTTAGTTTCTGCAGATTCCAGTAAATTATCCCTAAGTTACCTTATACCATGGTCAAAACATTTATTTGGGGGATTTTTTTATCTTGATTTATATAGTAAAAATTTTTTGTCTTGATTTATATAGTAAGAATTAGTGACTTTCAGTTCCAGAGGATAAACATCAAGTTATTCTCTACCATTAGCTACTTTTTGATTAGCAGAAAAAATTAGAGGAAAGTCATGGAAAAGTCAAAATCTCATTTTGGGGGGAAAAAAAATTGACCAAAAGATAGTGTAAATTTGATCTGAGAAAAATGTATCCAAGTAATACTGCATATTGTATCCCAAACAGTTTATTATATGTCACCCTAAAGCGTAAAGTAAAAAGGAATATAAATATAATCTTTTAAGACAGAAGTTGCAAACTAAGATTGCTGCAGGGACATAGCAGATAATGTCATGCACTGAAGCTATTCATAGGAGGAATGGAGATATTTGTGCCCTGTCCAAACTGGGTGGCCACTATTCAACAATGGCCAACTCTTGACTTGTGGTAATGTGTACCTGTTGTTGTCAGTTCTTTAGCTTGTTTCACAAAAAAAGAATCTACATTACTATGAGAAATACCCAATGTTTAAGTCCTGCCAACTAATAAAAAATTTAAGCCTGTGCAGGCCAAGTATTTCTGCAGATGGTTACCACTACGTAACATCTGCTTTAGGAATGCTGGATATCACATGAATTACTTGGTGACAGAAGGCCAAGAAGATACCATCCTCTAAGGTAATCTGTAGGCATTGATTTCCACCCAAGCCTGTCCCTACCCCCTCAACATTACTTAATATAAAGGCTCCTCATCGTTATTTTGTCTCTGCTTTCTAAGATTACTTCAGAAATCAAATTAATCAGTGGAGGCCCAGACTGAGACTCCCTCAAATTGCTCATCTTTAAAAGTTTGTTCAATATCTGGAAAAAGAACACACTTAGGTGGGGAAGAGGCAGACAGAACTCACCAAACTCAGTCTGTTCACTCAATAAATCAGTCCTGCCATTATCCTAATGCATCACCTTGAGAATTCAGGAAACCTCTAAGGCAGGATTTCTCAACCTCAGCAAAATTGACATTCTGGGACAGATCATTCTTTGTTGCAGGAAGCTATCCTGTACAATGTAGGATGTTTTGCAGCATCCCAGGGCTCTACCCACTAGAGGCCAGTAGCACCCCCAATCCAGTTTGGCAAAGTTGTTTTCAGATACAGCCAGATGTCTCCAAGGGGCAACATCAGCCCTTGTTGAGAACCACTGATTTAGGAGTATTCATGCATGCCCCCTGGGGACCTCTCACCTCTTCTCAGGCAGGTTACTCTCTACTCTTTCTAAAATGAGTTCTGGTGGGGCACCTGGGTGGTTCAGTGGATTAAGCCACTGCCTTCGGCTCAGGTCATGATCTCAGGACCCCGCGTCGGGCTCTCTGCTCCGCAGGGAGCCTGCTTCCTCCTCTCTCTCTGCCTGCCTCTCTGTCTACTTGTGATCTGTCTCTGTGTCAAATAAATAAAATAAAATTTTTTTAAAAAATGAGTTCTGGTTAATTAAATGTGTTTCATCATGTTACATTTTCAGAGTGTTTGAGGCCCTGGACAACTGTGTTGCTGTCCATCCCTTTGCTTCAGTCCTGAAGGAACACATTTTATGACTAATGTCTCATGTTAACCTATTCGTTTTCCTATTTCTGTTACTTGCTTAATACTTCTTCCAGCACTTGCTCATTAATCCTATACTAGTGTTTGTATCTGCTTAACCAGCTAAAATGCTTCAAGTTACTTTCCATTCTGAATAGTTAAAACATTATTTTGCTTGTGTAGTAAAGATTAATCTAGACCCTTGCCTTTCTTATGACCAAAGTCATGTGTATCTGTCTTAACTTATCAAAGTGACTATAAGAATTTTCCTTTTTCTATTTTTCTATTTCAGTTGGTTTGAAGAATTTGATAACCCTGGTTTTTTGGGGGGGTTAAAATATATTGTTTATGATAGAGAGATTGAGAGAGCAAGGGGAGGAACTGAGGGAGAGGGAGAGAATCTCAAGCAGATACCATGTTGAACACAGAGCCTGACACGAGGCTCGATTTCACAACCGTGAGATCATGACCTGAGTGGGAAACAGGAGTCGGATGCTTAACCAACTGAGCCACTCAGGTGTCTCTATAGCCCTCTTTTTTTTTTTTTTTTAAATAGAATAGTTAAGTTAAACCATAAGAGACTCTTAGTCTCAGGAAACAAACGGAGGGCTGCTGGAAGGGGTGGGGAGGGATAGCCTGGCTGGGTTATGGACACTGGGGATAGTATGTGCTATGGTGAGTGCTATGAATTGTATAAGACAGATGATTCACAGACCTGTACCTTTGAATCAAATAATACATTTTATGTTAATTAAAATTTTTTAAAAAATTTAAAAAAAGAATAGTTGAGTCAATTTATTAAGGTTGCTGGGGAATTAAATGAGTTATTATATGAAGTGCTTAATACAGTACTAGGTGTAAATTGATCAGTAACAATTATAACAGCTGCCACTAGAAAATTTTCACAGCTTGTAGTAAATAATTGGTTGTGAGTTTTTATATTTCATTCTAGTCATATGGTATTGGGTTTAAGATGGGACAAAAAGCCTCTATCAACAATTACTTTTTTAATTGGCAAGTCTGGGCAACAAGAATATGAAAGCTAAACATGACAAACTCTCTAAAAATCATAAACAAAAATCATGATGCAGTCAATGAGAAATGCAAGTATATACAAAATGCTAAATTCACATTAGTGAAGAAAAGTTGACTGCTGGAAAGGGGAATTATATAAAGGTCTGAGATGCATGATCCTTTAACATGATTTATTAGGGAATTCTAGCAGCCTCTCTAAGAGAAAGAAAAGAAAAAAAACACGGCCTCTCTAACAAAAAAGAAACATGGCCTCCCTAACAAAAACTGAACACATTTCTTTTTTTTTTAAGATTTTATTTTTATTTATTTAGACAGAGATCACAAGTAGGCAGAGAGGCAGGCAGAGAGAGAGGGGGGAAGCAGGCTCCCCACTGAGCAGAGAGCCTTATATGGGGCTCGATCCCAGGACCTGGAGATCATGACCCAAGCCGAAGGCAGAGGCTTTAATCCACTGAACCACCCAGGCAACCTGACACCACTTCTTATCTATTGTTATTAGGTTTCGAATTAGCTAGTCAGTGGCATTTGAGTCCAATTCCATGATATAAATAACTCGCTACATGCCTGTTAGTATTTACAATTTCTAAGCAGCTAGGCAAGTAAGTCTGTGCTTTGAGGACTCTGTATTTATTGGTCATCATGACTCCCTTGTCCCAAAATTGTATGTGCCTCTCTCTGTGTGTTGGGGAAATGATGAGGGGGAAAGAGCAGGGGTTGTGGAAGTAAAGAGATGTGTTCTGTGTCTGCCACTAATTTCCTGTATGACCTTAAGCAGATTTAACATCTCCAAACTTCAGTGTCCTCACCCACAGCACAAGGAAGCAGCACCAAATGATTTCTGATTACCTTCTGTTGCTAACATTTTGTGATTAACCAAATCTGTGATTCTAGGTCACACTTGTGCTGAGAAACCATGAGACTCAGAAAAGAGAGGAAAGGAACAGGACTTGCAAAGCACTCTTCTCTTTAGCAGATGGAGATCCGTGGAATGCCAAGTGCCTTTAAAAAAAAAAAGTTCTAGACTATCTAAAGTGTTAGGCAAATTTCATGTTCTTAAAAATCCCTAACTTATATCTTACAGCTATTCCAATTTTAGATGCGTGGGTGTTTTGTCCCTTCTAACATGTTTTTATGTCCACATTTCTTCTTAGTATTCTGATAGGATCCAACAGCACACAGAAGTTCACAATTACCTTAGCAACCAGCCAAGTTCCTTTGGAAAGATTTTCATGAAGTTAGACATTATGTTCAAATTTTTCCACACCTCTTTTCATTCCCAAGCTTGGCAATAGTACCCTTTTTGCTACCTTCAGAATAGGCTTGTTGCTTGCTCTATCTTGTTTTATTTATGGACTCACCAATAACTATCCATCAATATGGCAACCTGTTCATGACCTTTACCCCAATTAGCAGATTGCAACCAACTCAGTAAAAAGATTATACATGAAAATTTTCTTTAGGGAGTGAATCAGCACTCTCCATAAGCCCATAAATAAGTCTGACTTTCTGTATGTCTGAAGTATTCACATAATCCATAACTATAATGTATTGGTCCCCCTTTCCTTATTTTGTATAATCAAACAGTAATCAATAAGAACTACGACTGCGGCAAAATGGGACTGCTGAGGATTTGAGGGCAAATTCATCACCAGCACGTGTATAAAAGTCACTGCAGAGAGTCTTTTCTTTCTTTAAGTGCCCTTGAAACCCAGCAACTGTGTTATGTTCCAGGCCCCCAAGGAGAACTACAAGGTTATAATTGTCTCACACTTAATTACATGCATTGCAAAAGGTAAATGGACAAAGTCATTCTTGTACCAGGTATAGAGAATAAAATCACTTATGAATTTTTATATTGCTGGCTCATTGATTCACAGAAAGTAGAAATTTATGCAAGACCCATGTCTAACAGTGATGGTGCTGTGTAAATGTGCAGCCAAGCCAAGAACACTGCCTTCACTGTTCTGGGCCCGGGGCCCACACTCACAGTCCTGCTATTCTTTTCCTTCTCTGGTGGCCCTAGTGCGGCGGCTTGTTTTCCCCCATTTCCTTTACGGGCCACAGTTGTGATTTGCCAGGCCATGTTCTCTGAGTTTCTGAGACAGGGTTAGCTTAATGCCTTGTCTTGACACTAACAGATACAATCAGAGAAATGAAAAATGCCATGGGCAAGATAAATAATATTTTAGCCAAGCTGTTCAGGATAAACCGGGCCACATTCAAGTCCTGTTTTCCATGACTTCTACTGGAGTCTTCTCAGGAGAGACAACAGCCTTTCTGGGGTAAGTAAACAACTGACCTCTTCCACATGATGGGGGGATGATTACCTCCTATGGCCACTAATCCTCAGTTTTGAATCGGGCCCATGATACATACCTACTTTTCTTCATACTGCATTTGAAATGTCATTTGGCTTGCTGGGTAGAGATCCACATCCCTTTTGTAACAGAATGTTGCATTTTTCTTTAACCGATTTCATCAGGAAAAGCTGATGTCAGATCCTACTTCCTTATGCAAGAGTTTGCTGCCTGAATGAACCTGTATACGTTTTATGATAAATAATAGATCTTACACTTATCCAGTGCAGCCTGAGGAAGTAAGATGGAGTTAGTGTCTTGTGTCTTGTCCTCAAAGCAGAAAGAAACTATAGTTTAGAAGAAGAGAATGAGATTATTACACGCGTTCCTAATTTCATTTTGATAAACTCCAAAACTGGCACATTGTGGCACATATAGGTAGGAATTTTGACTCTCCTTTGAGTTCAAAGGAAAAAACTGATGTTTAAAGAAAACTATTTTTAGTCTCTGAGTATAAAGTATTCCCTCCAGAAAAGCCCCATGTATGCAGGCAAATCGATGAGGAACACCTTTAGTATAATCCTGTTATGACGTGGGGTAAAACCTCTCCAACCACAGGCGAAAAGTAAATTTTTTTTTAATCACTCTGAGCAGCTAGTTCTTTAGCCTACAGAGTTCATACACCTGGTGAAATTCATTTGTTCTCTTAAATTGCTACACAACTCTGGTCAAGGTAGTCAGAAAATTGAAATTCTGGGGAAGAACTCGACCTTCAGTAGCCAACCTGGCACCCTTCTCCTTTCTTCTCCCATAAGACTTTCTCTTTCCTAGATCTTGAAGACATATAGTGAACAGTGCTAGGAATGGTCTTCCATTAACTGATGCATTGTTCTGTTAAGCCATTAATCAAGCAAATCACAGATGTTGTTTTCTTTCTAAATGTTACTATAGTTGCACCTAATAACACCTACTGAAGCTGTCATTTCATTGCCATTGATGACTTTTAAAAAATGTATCAGATAAGTCATTTCTTAAATTCCGTCTGTATGGATATCAGTTGTACTTCTATCTTGAAGGGTTCAGAATCTCCCCTCTAGTTGTCACTGCATATTTGCCAAAGAATATAACAGAGTAACCTCACATATGGGTAGATAAATAGGTTCTTGAGAGACTGAAGTTTGAAACCCACATGCTGAGTTTGCAATCAAACCATATTCTCCTTATACTGAGAGATGGGTATTATCATTTTGAGGCATATGGTGCTAATAAATCCAGTTGAAGGAATCTGCCATTCTTAAAGGCAGATCCAGGAAGGGAGCTTAACCCAGCTGCCTGGTGTGCAGATGGTGAAACGGGGACCCAGAGAAATGAAGTTTCAGTTACTGAGACAAAAAAATGACCAGAGTCCAAGGCTCATGCCTCACAATCTATTGTTATCTCTCCTACCATACCGGTTCTCCAAATAGTCCTTGCCATGTCAGGAGGAAATAAAAATCTCCTTCCTGATTTAGCTGAAACAGTTCAGATTTCTGAGATTCATTCTACACACTTACCCACTCTCCTAAAATTAAAACTTAGCTAGATATTCTTCAACCCTGATTTGAACTGAGTGAGCTCTATCTTCATTGCTGATTAAATATCGCTGGTTTCTCCTGTTCTGGTGACATCATTTTAAAATTTCCTTCTAAAACTTTCAAGCTTATGGAGTGATTTTTCCTTCTCATCATTTAAGTCCCTATAAAATATGCTGCTATTAAGAGATTGATAACTGGGTAGTGACAATAGCAGTGGTGTGGCTTAGAAAAAAATAGGCATTGGAATTGAACTTGGAATTGAATCTCTGATCTGCTTAGTAACTGTGTGATTTCAGACACGTTACCTAAATTTTCACATCTTTCCATTGAAACAGAAAGTGTTTCCAGGTAAACACCTGGTACACACAATAATTGGCTTATAGAAGGTACTAAACAATGATTAGTTATTGCTGTTAAAAATAATGATTAGTTATTGCTATTAATTAGAACCATACAAGAGAATGGGAACTGTCATGGCATTTTTTAAATGTTCCTTAACATCTAGAGGAGAGAAGGAGGACCTCATTTTCTGCTTTTAGTATTAATGATCACGGGCTGCTACCACCAATGCAGAGAGCCTTGCAGATAGTTAGCCGCCTACAAACAAACTGTATTACTGAAGAGGAGGTACTTTGACCTCTTAGCCAAGATTGTTGCAGGCTGCTGTTGTGGTGTAGTATCAATCTCAACTCACTGGATTGAAAAAAAAAATTCAGGACCACAAGAATATGTTGGGTGTTTCTTTGTCTTACCTGTTTCATTAAATAAGAATTCTGAATCCCAGCAATCACCAGTGAACTCAACGGTGTCATGCCCACACACAGGCCCATGCCACCATATGTTCTCAACCTCTTCTTCCCCAGTTATGACCCAGAGTGGTGGTTCTGGTAATGTGGTTCCTGGGCCAGCTGCATCAGCTTTCGTTAGGAACTTATTAGAAATGCAAATTCTTGGGCCCAACTGGGGACAAGCTGAATCAGAAACCCTGGAGAAGACTCAAAAAATATGCTTTTAATAAGCTTCCAAGATGCTACTGATGCTCACTAGAGAGTCAGAGAACCATAACCTGGAGAATCTGCCCAGGTGCCACAGGGTTTCTCAAAGTGAGGAGGGGGTACAAGGGCAGGATTCAGAATGATCCAAGAGAGGACAACGATGACTTTCAAATAGTGAAAGATTTCCTATCTTTATTCTCTTTCATTATTTAAGTCTCTGTTTGATGTTCATAGCCCTCTAATATCTCTCTAACCATCGCTAATCTTCTTTTTCAACAAAGAGAGTAGGATTCAAATCCTGTGTCTTCAGAGAGTGGCAGAATTTAGTTATAATTTAGTGATATTTTGTTTCTTTCTGTTTACTTTTATGGATATCTTCAGTTTATGGCCCATTATATTTGTTTTACATTTAATTGTGATTAAAAAGTGTGATTTTTTTTCTTTTTTTTTTTTAGTAAGTGTTTAGTCAAGGGATACCTGGGGTGGCAAAGTCAGTTAAGTGGCGACTCTTGGTTTCCGCTCAGGTTATGATATCAGGGTGATGAAATTGAGCCCCAGTTCAGGCTCCGTCCAGAGTCTGCTTGAGATTCTCTCCCTCTCCCTCTGCTCCTCCTGCTCATGCTCTCTTTCTCTCTCTCAAAATAAATCTTAAAAATGTAAGTATTTAGTCAATTTAAGGAAAAGGTTAAGAAAACAACATAGAGAGTGTACAGATATGGCAAAAGTCAGTGACACCAAAGTGGATGCATTCAGAGAAATGCTGGCATAATAAAGAATATTGTCTGTACTACTTTTCCTAGCTTCAACTTTTTCATCAACTGAGAATGATGATATTAACATCACAGAAGTGGTGTAAGAGCTTCCGTATGAGAAATACTGGCTGTAATGCTCAGTTACTTGGTACTTGCCACATTCTTATTCTCTTGCCACATTTCTGTTCTCTCAAGCTTTATTTGGAAGTTGGCTTCCTGTGTGGCCTTCAGGATACCATTTCTTTTTGGGCTTCCAAGATCTCATTTTTAAGGCAACGAAAGGAGACTTGATTATCTCAAAAGTCCCTTCTAACTCCTAACCAATATGTATGTACATGTATGTTGTGTATGTGTGTGTGTGTGTGTGTGTGTGTAAGCATATATAATAATATCTGTATTTCCTATCTTTATGCAAACATGAAGTAGGCATAAGTACCTATATTCCCCAGCTATAAACCTCAAGTACTTGGGAATAATATTGGAAAGTGAATGAGCTGTGTTGGAAAAATAAAAATCAAGTCATGAGGAATGTGTGAGCTGATGTACATTTCAGAGCTCAAAGGTAATTTCATTGTATTTTATTATCATCTGTCAACTTTAAAGCAGTAGTGAGACTAGAAAATAGATTGTCATGGAGGTTTCTGAGGACAGTGGTTTCCATGAGTTGATGTAAATATATTCAGAGAGACTCATTCCTACTTAATAACTCACGTTTTTTCTTCTGAATTGCTGATGCATTCACTTATAGCATTTGAAAGGCAGCTTGTCCTTTGCTGTCAAGTGAACTTGATAGAATGATAGAAAATTCTGAAAAATTCAATCAGATCTTGTTGTTCCTCAAGGGAATTTCTTGACTATGTATTCTATTTAAGGAGAAAGCGTTGGCAATGTTCTTTGTTGTTTTTTTTTTAATTTGGTTTTTTGTTGTTGTTGTTGTTGTTGTTGTTGTTTTTGGTCTTGTACAAAATGTTGATCAAGTTTAACAGCACAAGTTCTAGTTAGCAGGTGCTACATTGAGTTTTCCCTTCTCAGCATTCCAGAGGATGGTGCGCTGGAGTTTGGGGTCCTTTGGCAGGTGAAAGAAATACTTAAGTGTATACTACAATCTGGAATTGTTATGAAATCAGAAGTGACAACCATCAGCTTGTTTACTGCTTATAGCATTTTAATCAATCAGACCTAAAAACAGAGCAAAAAGTGGTGAACTTAGTTTCTCTCAATCACAATGTAAAGTAGCTTGTGCTCTTTTACATAACTGACTATTAAAGCAGAAGATAGATGCTCTCCAATATTGACAATTCTGAGGAAACACCCCAGTGGGACTATTTGACTCAATTCAGCTGTCAGTGAATTGAAAATTACTATGTAAGTAAGGTACAGGGAATGTGCTTGAAGTCAGATGGACAAAGGTCCAAGTTATTATCTCACTATCCCTTTAAGCTCTGGTATCCACATCTATAAAGTGAGAATAAAATGTTCCTACTTCACAAGACTGTTCTGAGAATTAATGTTGGAAATAATTTAAAAAGATAATAGTCACTGAGCACTTACTACCTGCCAGGTGTCATTCTAAGTGCTAGGATCATTTAAGCCTCCATAAATCTGAACTTAAGTTATTAGTTCCAGGTTATGGTTATGGGAACAGACCCCAGAGAGAACTTAACTCACCAGACATTATGTAGTCTGGCTCCAGTTGCATCTGTAAGGCTTTAAAGCACTTGATATTGTTCCTAGCGTTTCAAATGAGTTGAGTCGTGTGAAATTACAGATACTTGACCATTTTTTTATGTATAAAAATAACAATTTCATGTGGTTCTACCTTATAAGCATTAAATGTGGATTTATAGTAACTGCACTTGTTACTGCTAATAATGGTAGCAGTGATACTGATTTTATCTTTGAAACTCATTAATATAAAGAATGCAGGTGGCATTATAGTGTAAAGATTACTAGCATGGCAGTTAGGATCTGGCTAAACTCTAGGTCTTGGTTTCCTCACTTGTAAAATAATGGTGTTTGTCTTCTCCAACTCTAATATTCAATGGCAGAGATTTTAAAACTATGTATTTAACAAAGGATCTTTTTTGGGACACCTGGGTGGCTCGGTTTGTTAAACGTCTGCCTTCGGGTCAGGTCATGATCTCAGTGTCCTGGAATCGAGCCCCACACCAGACTCTGTGCTCACCAAGGAATCTGCTTCTCCCTCTCCCTCTGTGCGTGCTCTCTCTCTCTCTCTCAAATAAACAGATAAAATCTTTTTTTTTAACAGGATCTTTTTTTGAAATAACTAGTTCTACCATGAATGACTAGTATATAGTTCATGTCATAGACAAGGTGAGTTTACTATACACATGTTTAGATATTGTAATAGAGCCATATTGTACCCATTTCTGAACACATATTAATTTCTTATTTACCTTGTAAGCCATTAATAATCAATTCATGCATGGGCACTGGTTCATGAACTGTATACTATTAGTAACATTAGAACTCTGTGGTATATAAATGCATTCTTAAAAGTGTGTGGGTGTGTGTATGTATTCATTCCTTTCCCTTTAAAAAATGTATTCTTTGGAGATCATATATGATTATTTAAAAACATAAGGAATTATAAAAGTAAAGGCCACAGATGTGTGATAGAAGTATTACTCAGGGTATTTGGATAAGATAGAGAAAAAAAGCAATGTGTTCCACAATCTGTTGGTATATTTATACATATATATATTTTTTTAATTTAAAAATGGTTAACCTCCTTTCATGTTGTGTTCGAAGCACTAAGTAACAGGGTTAATTGAGGCATAGCCTTTGTCCTGCAAAGGCTCACAGTCTAGCCAGAGATGCCAGCAAATAAGCACGTAATTACAGGATAGTAGATAATGCTCTAACAGAAGATTAACAAAAAAGTATTTAATATGCTTGGGTATCAGAGGGGTTTCACCCGTAAGGTATAATTTCTTATATTTTGTTGTTTAGAATGTTTTTACTTTACTAAAATACTTTTTATTTATTTACATGTGACACAAAACCAAAGGAGTAATCTTAAGTATACAGATTGATGAATTATAATAAAATTAACACACAAATGTATGTAGTTCTATGTAGTTCAAGAAACCACTACTTGGTCAAAATTAGCATTTTTTTTAGCTTCCTGGAAGGTACTGAAGGTACCCCTTCCTCAATCATTGCCTTCTTCCTCTTCACAAATGTAAACAAAATCCTGATTTTTAATACCAAGAATTAAATCTGTTTGTTCTTCAATCCTACTTATAAAAACAAAATATCTAGAAATAAATTTAACCAAGTAAGTGAAAGACCTATATATTGAAAACTATAAGACATTAATGAAAGAAATTGAAAATACAAATAAATGGATATTCCATGGTTACGGATTATCAGAATCAACATTGCTGAAATGTCCAAACTTAACTCAAAGCATTATACAGATTCAATGCAATCCCTGTCAAATTTCCAATGGCATTTTTCACAGTAGTAGAAGAAATAATCCTAGATTTGTCTGGTATCACAAGAGATCCAAATAGCCAAAGCAATCTTGAGAAAGAACAAAGCTAGAGACACTATGCTTCATGATTTCAAACTATATTAAAAGCTAGAATAATTAAAACAGTATGGTATTACCATAAAGACACATATATAGATAAGTGGAACAAAATAGCCTAGAAATAAGTCCATGAATATATGATCAATTTATGAAAAAGACAAGAACATACAATGAGGAAAATTCAATCTCTTCAATAAGTGATATTGGGAAAACTGGACAGCCACAAGCAAAATAAAACTTATCACGATCTTACCACTCACAAAAATTAACTGAAAATCACTTAGAAAGTATAAAACATAGGCATGTTAAGCTCTTTGACATAGTCATGGCAATATATTTTTTTAATCTGACAGCAAAAGCAACAAAATAAAAAACAAGTGAGACTACGTCAAACTAAAAAACTTCTACACAGCAAAAGAAACAATCAACAAAATTAAAGTGCAATCTGCTGAATGGCAGAAAATATTTGCAAATCGTGTATCTGGTAAGGGGCTAATATCTATATAAAGACCTCACAACCCAATAGCAAAAAATATTATGATTTTAAAATGTGCAGAAGATTTGAATAGACATTTTTCCAAAGAAGACCTACAGATCAACAACAATGAATGAAAAGATGCTCCACATCATTCATCATCAGAAAAATGCAAATCCCAGAGTGAGATAGTACCTCATACCTGTTAGAGTGACTTTTATCAAAAAGACAAGAAATAACAAGTTTTGACAAGGATGTGGAGAAAAGAGAACCCCCATACAATTGGTAGGAATGTAAATTGGTGTAGCCACTATGGAAAACATTAAGAAAAAATTAAAAGTAAAACTACCATGTGATCTAACAATTGCATTTCTCAGTATTTACCCAAAGAAAATAAAACAGTACCTTGAGAAGATATATGCATTTTCATGGTCATTGGAGCATTATTTACAATAGCTAAAATATGGGAAAAAAACTAAGCATCCATTGGTGGATGAAATAGATAAAGAAATGAATAAGAAATAAAGAGAATTGGGTAAAGAATTGTGGCAGTTCTGTGGGTGTATATATATGTATATACACAATGTATGTATAGTTTTATACACACACACACACACACATACACGCCCAGTGTAGACATATATATACATAATGGAATATTATTCAGCCATAAATATAAGGTAACCATAAAATTGGTAAAGAGTTGTGGTGATTCATATATATGGTAGTTCATATATATGTATATATGTCTACACACACACACACACACACACACACACAGGAATATTATTTAGCCATAAAAAATGAAATCTTACAATTTGCAAAAACATGGGTGGAACTTGTTGGCATTATGCTAAGTGAAACAAGTCAGAGAAAGACATATATGACCCCTCTCATATGTGAAACCTAAACAAAACAAAAACAAACTCCTAGATACAGATAACAGGTGGATGGTTGCCAGGGGGCAAGAGTGAAGAGGAGACATGAGTGAAAAATAAAAATTAAAAAAAAGTTTATAGCAAGGTAGGAATCCCAATTATATTTGTAATATGTTAGAGTAAAACATTGTCTATGAGCTATTTATGGGGAAATGCTAAAAAATTATCACTGTACTAATAGGAGTTTTTCTTGGATCATAAAACAATGATGATCTTTTTTTTCTACTTTTAAGTATTTCCCGCATCTGCTATAATGAGCATGTATCACCTTCAATGAGAAAAAAACTAGTCAAGTTTAAAAGACTACTTTAGAAAAAAAAATAAATTTTTTTATTAAACAAAATAATAAAAAAGACTGCTTTAGGCCTAGGCTAGCTGTCAGAACCCTGCAGTGGTGATCTCTGCTGGCTGTTGTGTCTGAAGGTTAGTCCATCTTTGTTCAGGCCCTATAATGACATTTACTGAGTATTGTCTATGGGCAGAGGTTTAAATGAGGAGCATTGGTTCTAATTGGGTGCTAGAAGGATGCAAAGACAACCTAATAGATGTGGAAGACAGGCAAAGTAGAATGAGAACTATAGACATGGGGTCAAGTTTGGTATTTGCCACTTACCTACTCTGTGACCTTGGACACTCCTTTGTTTCTGGACTTACAGCTTTTTCTTCATAGAATTAGGAATGTGGACTACATGATCACCAAGATCTCTTTCAGTTCTAAAATTATTTTGAGATGCTTTTCCCCCATCCCTGAGTTTAAAAGGGAGACCTAGCTGTAAGACCTAGATAGCAAATTTAGGGGCCTGAGTGCTGGGTTTTTTACTTAATAATGTTGCTAACTTCCTGGCCTTAGTTTTTTCTCCTTAAAGTTGAAAAAGGCATATATGCCTGTTATTTAAATCTCATGCAAATGGGATCACACTAATGGATTCCCTTGTGTCTCACTATTTTTTGTTCAATATGATTCAAAATCATGGTTCCCAAGCTGTGTGCCAAAGCATCCCAGGGCACTGTCAGATACTTTTTTTAATTTTAGAGAAACAGTAATACTCAACATGTCAGAAACTGGACAAAGTAATAGCTTCTGGTAGTTCACAATTTAAACATTAGATTGTATCACGTCTTTTTTTAATGTGTCATAGTTTTGCATATTTTAAGGGCAGCTCTGATTAAAAGTAAATACATGCAAAAATTAACGTGGAAGAAAAAATGAGGGTGGCAGTACCTAATCTGACTAAAATTTCAGAAGTTGGGTCGTACCCAGAAGGCACACACATCCCATTAGTAGGTTATTGTGACTATTTAAGAATAAAATTTAAAAAAAAAACTGGGCTTTTTTCTTTTAATTGTTTTGTACTTTTCAAGCATAGCTTCTAAGTTGTTGGGACATAAATACTAAGTTGCGGTTGGGGCGGCTGGGTGGCTCAGTGGGTTAAAGCCTCTGCTTTCAGCTCAGGTTGTGATCCCAGGGTCCTGGGATCAAGCCCCACATCAGGCTCTCTGCTCGGCAGGGAGCCTGCTTTCCTTCCTCTCTCTGCCTGCCTCTCTGCCTTCTTGTGGTCTGTCAAATAAATAAATAAATCTTATATATATATATATATATAAAGTTGCTGGGAGCGAACTACTTCTTTTGGTGTAACAACATTATGAAAAAATTCCTGAGACACTAAGGAACCTGAGAAAATTTGGAAATTTTTGCTCTATGAAATCCATTTCTGTTTCCCAGTACTTATAAAAGTTATGTGTACACTATGCAATAGTCTATTAAGTGTGCAGTAACATTAACTACCTGCCTAACTTTAAAAATATTTTATTACTAAAAAATGCAAACCATCATCTGAGCTTTCAGCTGGTCATAATCTTTCTGCTGGTGAAGAGTCTTGCCTCAGTGTTGGTGGCTACTGACTGATTAGGGTGGTGGTTGATGAAGAATGGAGTGGATATGGTATTTTCTTAAAATAAGAAGGCACATTTGACACATTGGTAGACTCTGCCTATCACAAACAATTTCTCTGTAGCATGTGTTTCTGCTCAGTAGCATTTTACCCACAGTAGAACTTCTTTCAAAATTGGAATCAGTCTTCTCAAAACCTGCCACTGCTTTATCATACAATTTTATGTAAATATTCTAAATTATTTGTTGTCATTTCAGCAGTCTTCATATCTTCACCAGGGATAGATTCCATTTCAAAGAAAAAAAAAAACTTTCTTTGTTCATCTATAAGAAGTTAACTACTCAACCATTCAAGTTTCATCAAGAGAGGGCAGAAATTCAATGCCATCTTCAGTCTCCCCTTCTAATTCTAGTTCTCTTGTTGTCTCTACCATATCTGCCATTTTGTCTTCCAACTGAAATCTTGAAGTCATCTATGAGGGTTGAAATCAACTTCTTCCAAATTCTTGTTCATGTTGGTATTTTGATCTCTTCTCATGTATCATGAATGTTTTTAACGGCACCTAAGATGATGGATACTTCCCAAAAGGTTTTCAATTCACCACAACAAGTTCCGTCAGAGAAATTACTATATATGGCAGCTATAGACTTTATGTATTTCTCGAGTTTTAAGACTTGAAGTCAGAATTACTCCTTGATCTGTGGGCTGCAGAATAGATGTTGTGTTAGCAAGCATGAAAGCAACATTCATCTTGTTGTACATCTCCATCAGAGCTCTTGTACTTCCATCAGAGGTACATTGTCAATGAGCAGCAATATTTTGAAAGGAAGCTTTTTTCCTGAGTAGGTCTCAACAGGAGGCA
Source organism: Meles meles (assembly GCF_922984935.1). Taxonomy (NCBI): domain Eukaryota; kingdom Metazoa; phylum Chordata; class Mammalia; order Carnivora; family Mustelidae; genus Meles; species Meles meles. The sequence goes on from NC_060068.1 coordinate 132,501,636, forward strand.
TAAAATATTCTGTAAACCATGTTGTAAACAAATGAACTGTCATCCAGACTTTGCTGTTTCATTTATAGAGCGCAGGCAAAGTAGATCTAGCATAATTCTTAAGGGCCCTAAGATTTTCAGAATGGTAAATGAGCACTGGATTCAACATAATGTCACCAGCTACATTAGTCCCTAAAAAGAGAATCTTTCTGTCCTTTGAAGCTTTAGAGCCACGCATTGGCTTCTCCTTTCAAGCTATGAAGCCCTAAATGGCATCTTCTTCCAACAGAAGGCTGTTTTGTCTACACTGAAATCTTTTGTTTAATGCAGTCACCTTCATTAATTACCTTAGATATGGCTACTAGATTCTATATCTACTAGATATGTCTACTAGCTTCGGTATCAGCACCTGCTGCTTCACCTTGACTTTTATGTTATGGAGATGCCTTCTTTCCTTAAACATCATGAACACATTTCTGCTAGCTTCAAACTTCCACAGCTTCCTCATCTCTCAGCATTCATAAAATGGAAGAGAGTTAAGCCCTTGCCCTGGGTTAGGATTTAACTTAAGGGAATGTTGTGACTGGTTTGATCTTCTATCCAGACCACTCTCTCCATATAAGTAATAAGGATATTGTACTTTCTTACCTTTTGTGTATTCACAAGGGTAACATTTTTAATTTCCTTCAAGAACTTTTCCTTTGCATTCACAACTTGTCTGTTTAGCAAGAGGCCTGGTTTAGATGTATCTTAGTTTTCAACATGCCTACTTCACTAAGTTTAATCATTTGTAGTTTTTTTTTTCATTCTTTATTTTGCATACTTTAATCTCAGAACAAAATAAACAGAAAAAAAAAAAACCACAATACACATCCAAACCCCTTGTCAAATATCAGAAGGGATAGGGCTTGAGGGCCTTCTTTCCTGCCTCAGAGACAGGAGGAAGAAAAAAAAAAAAACACTAGACATCAGCAGAGGGAACCATGTGAACAGGGCCACTCCAGGCTGCTAGGGAGCCATGGGGACATTATACAGAGGGCTCAAGGTCTGCAGGTAGAACTAATCTACTTCTTCCATGCGAGAGGCATCCTCATCACCCTCAAGAGGGGGGATCTCATCAGGAACAGCAGCACTGGGTTTCTCTGCTGTCACTTCATCTTCATCAATGCCCAGGCCTTGCTTGATCATCATTTGTAGTTTTTTATTTAAAGTGAGAGACGTGTCACTTTTCCTTTCATTTGAATACTTAGAAGCCATTGTAAAGGTATTAACTGGCTTAATTTCAATATTTTTGTATCTCAGAGAAAAGTTGAGGCCCAGGGAGATGGAGAGAGATGGAGTAGGTGTGAGGTGATATCTTACTAAAAGTTTAATTTGTATTTTTCTGGCAATCAGTAAGATTGAGCTCCTTTCTATGTACCTGTTGACCATTTGTGTGTCTTCCTTGGATAAATGCTTATTCAGATCCTTTGCCTATTTTAAAATCCAATTGTTTTCTTTTTTCTATTGAGTTGCATAAGATCTTTATATGTTTTATGTGGTAACCCCTAGTGAGATACTTGATTTGCAAATATTTTCTCACATTCCATAGGTAGTATTTCATCTTGTAGATGGTTTCTTTTGCTATAAAGAGCTTTTTAGTTTAATGTGGTTTCAGTTGTTTTTTCTTTTGTTGCCTATGCTTTTCGTGTCAAATCCAAAAGTTATTGCCAAGACTGATGTCAAGGAGCTTAATGCTACAATTTCTTCTAGGAGTTTTATGGTTTCAAGTCTCATGTTCAAGTATTTAATCCATTTTGAGTTAATATTTACATATGGTATAAGACAGGGACCCACTTTCATTTTTTTGCATGTAATCGTCCAGTTTTCCCAGCACCATTTTTCAAAGATAAATTGTATATTGTATTTTTTATTTATTTTTTTGCTCCTTGTTATAAGTTAATTGCTTGTATGTGCATAGGACTGTGTCTGGGCTTTCTATGCAGTTCCATTGAAGTGTTTGCTTTTATGTCAGTACCATAGTGATTTGATTTTAAAAGCCTTTTAATTTGGTTTGAATCAGAAAGTGTGATGTCTCCAGCTTTGTTATTCTTGCTTAAGATTGGTTTAGCGTCTATGGGGCCTATGATTCCATTTAAATTTTAGGACTATTTGTTTTATTTCTGTGAAGAATGCCACTGGAATTTTGATAGAGATGACATTGAATCTGTACATGGCCCAATGATACTAATTTTAGATGGAAAGAGACTGGAAATCTATGAACAGAGGATATCTTTTCATTTATTTGTGTCTTCTTCTATTTCTTTCATCAGTGTCTTACAGATTTCAGTGTACAGATCTTTCTTGGTTAAACTAGTTAAATTTATTCCTAAGTATCTTGCAATTTGATACAGTTATAAATGGGATCATTTTCTTATTTTCTCTTTTTGATACTTTATTGTTAGTGTATAGAATCACAACTGCTTTTTGTAAATTGTGTATTCCTGTAACTTTACTGAATTTGTTCTAACAGTTTTGTTGTTTTTTTTTTTAATGACCTCTTTAGGGTTTTCTACGTATAAAATGTCATCTGCCAATAGAGACAATTTTAATTCTTTCCAATTTGGATGACTTTTATTTCTTTTTCTTGCCTAACTGATCTGGTTATAATTTCCCAAACTATATTGAATAAAAGTGGTGGTAGAGGCATCCTTGTCTTGTTCCTGACTTTAGAGGAAAAGCTGAAAACTTTTAGAATATTCAGTTTTTCATTCTTGGGTACAATGTTAGCTATGTGCTTCTTGTATAAGGCCTTTATTTCATTGAAATATGTTCCCTCTATACTCCTTTGTTAAGAGGGATTATCTTGAGTGAATATGGAATTTCATCACTTGATCTTAGCCAAAAGGCCAAGAAGCGATACAGAATTTCATCAAATATTTTTCTACATCTATTGAAATGACCATGTGATTTTCTTAATGGAGGATTGATTGATGGATTTTTGTAGATTTTAGGCCATCGCTGCATCACTGGAATAAATACCACTTCATCACACTGTATAATCTTTTTTTTAATTTAAATTTTATGTAGTTAATATACAATGAAATTTGGTTTCTGGAATAGAATTCATCGATTATATACAGTGTTCATCATAACAAGTGCCCTCTTTAATACCTATCACCCATCTAACCCATCCCCCACCCACCTTCTTCCATCAACCCTCAGTTTGTTCTCTATTGTTAAAAGTCTCTTTGACTTCCTTCCCTCTCTCCTTTTTTTCTTTCCTCCCCTTCCCAAATGTTCATCTGTTTTCTTTCTTAAATTCCACATATAAATGATATCATATGGTATTTTTCTCTGACTGACATATTTCACTTAGCATAATACACCCTAGTACATCCTTGTTGTTGCAAATTGCAAGATGTCATTTTTGGTGGCTAAGTAATATTCCATTTTATATACATATCTCATTTTCTTTATCCATTTATCAGTTGATGGACATTTGGGTTCACTCCACAGTTTGGCTATTGTTGATAATGCTGCTATAAACATCAGGGTAAATGCACTCCTTCAAATCTGTATTTTTTTTTCCTTTGGGTAAGGTAGTTCTATTTTTAACATTTTGGGAGACTCTCCAAAGTGTCTGCACCAGTTTTCATTCCCACCTACAGTGCAAGAGAGTTCCCTTTTCTCTGCATCCTCACCAACACCTGTTTTTTCTTGTGTTGTTAATTTTAGCCATCCTGACAGAAATGTGGTGGTTACCTCCTTACAGTTTTGATTTGTATTTCCCTGATGATGAGTGATATTGAGCATCTTTTCAAGTATCTGTTGGCCATCTGGCTGTCTTTTTTGGAAAAGTGTCTATTCATGTCTTCTTACCATTTCTTATTTGAGTTATTTGTTTTCTGGGTGTTGACTTTAAGTTCTTTATAGGTTTTGGACACTTATTTTATCAGATGTCACTTTCAAATATTTTCTCACCATTCCATAGGCTGTCTTTTAGTTTTGTTGACTGTTTCCTTTCCTGTGCAGAAGTTTTTTATATTGATGAAGTCCCACTAATTCATTTTTGCTTTGGTTTCCCTTGCTGGTAGTGATGTATCTAGTAAGAAGATGCTATGGCCAAGGTCAAAGACATTGCTGGCTGTTCTCTAGAGTTTTGATGGTTTCCTGCTTCATATTAAGGTATTTCATCTATTTTGAATTTATTTTTTGTATATGGTTTAAGAAAGTGATCGCATTTCATTCTTCTGCATATAGCTGCCCAGTTCTCTCAGCACCATTTGTTGAAAAGACTGTCTTTTTTTCCTTTGGATATTCTCTCCTGCTTTGTTGAAGATTAATTGGCCACAGCATTGAGGGCCCATTTCTGGGTTCTCTATTCTGTTCCATTTATCCATGTGTCTGTTTTTGTGCCAGTACCATACTGTCTTGATGACTACAGCTTTGTAACATAGTTTGAAATTCGGAATCATGATGTTTTTCTTTTTTTCAGAATTGCTTTGCTTATTCAGGGTCTTTTGTGGTTTCATACAAATTTTAGGATTGCTTTTTCTAGCTGGTGGTATTTTGATGGGGGTTGCATTAATTGTGTAGATTGCTTTGGTAGTATAGACATTATAACAATATTTGTTCTTCCAAACCATGAGCAAGGTAAGTTTTCCATTTTGGTATGTTGTCTTCAATTCCTTTCATAAGTGTTCTATAGTTTTCAGAGTATAGATCTTTTAATTCTTTAGATTTATTCCTAGATATATTATTGGTTTCAGTGCAATACCAAAAGGATTGATTCCTTGATTTCTTTTTCTGTTACTTCATTTTTGGTATATAGAAATTCAACAGATTTCTGCATATTGATTTTATATCTTGCAACTTTGCTGAATTCATGTATGAGTCCTAGCAATTTTTTGGTAGAAGCTTTCAGGTTTTCTACGTAGAGTATCATGTCTTCTGCAAATAGTGAAAGTTTGACTTCTTCCTTGCCAATTTTGATGCCTTTTATTTCTTTTTGTTGTCTGACTGCTGAGGCTGAGGATTCCAGTACTACATTAAATAACAACAGTGAGAGTGGACATCTTTATCTTGGTCCTGACCATAAGGAAAAGGCTCTCAGTTTTTCACCATTGAGGATGATACTAGCTGTGTGTCTTTCATATATGGCCTTTATGATGTTAAGATATGTTTCACCTCTCCCTACCTTGTTGAGGGTTTATCAGGAAAGAATGCTGTATTTTGTCAAATGTTTTTTTTTTCTGCATCTATTGACAGGATCATATAGTTTTTATCCTTTCTGTTATAAATATGATGTATCACATTGATTGATTTGCATATATTGAACCACCACTATAGCCCATGAGTAAATCCTACTTGATGTTGCTGAGTAATTCTTTTAATGTACTTACTGTTGAATTCAGTTTGCTGATATTTTTTGAAAATTTTTACATCCATTTTTATCATGGATATTGGCCTGTAATTCTGCTTTTTAGTGGGATCTTTAGCCTTGGAATCAAGTTAATATTGGCTTCAGAAAGTGAGTTTGGAAGTTTCCCTTCCATTTCTATTTTCTTGGAACAGTTTGAATAGGTACTAATTCTTCAAGTGTCTGATAGAATTCTCCTGTGAAGCCTTCCAGCCCAAGACTTTGTTTTTTGGGAGATTTTTGATTACTGATTAAATTTCTTTCCTGGTTATGGGTACACTCAAATTTCTTATTTTTTCCTGTTTCAGTTTTGGTAGTTTGTAAGTTTCTAGGAATTTGTCTATTTCTTCCAGTGTGCCTAGTTTGTTGGCATATAATTTTTCATAGTATTCTCTTAAAATTATTTATGTTTCTGTGGTGTTGGTTGTGATCTCTCCTCTATCATTTGTGATTTTATCTACTTGGGTCCTTTCTCTTTTCTTTTTGATAAGTCTGCCTAGGGGCTTATCAACTTTATCAATTCTTTCAAGGAACCAACTCTTAGTTTCATTAATCTGTACCACTGTTTGTTTCTACATCATTTATTTCTGTTCTACTCTATTATTGCCCTTTTTCTGCTGACTTTAGGCTTTATTTGCTATTTCTTTTCTAGCTCCTTTAAATGTAAGATTAGGTTGTATCTTGGAGATGTTTCTTACTTCTTGATGTAGGCTTGTACTGCAGCATACTTCCCTCTTATGACTTCTTTTGCTGCATCCTCAGGTTTTGAGCTGTCATGCTTTCATTTTCATTTGCTTCCATGTACTTTTTTTATTCTTTTTTTCCTGGTTAACCCATTCATTCTTTAGTAGAATGTTCCTTAACCTCCATATATTTGAGGACTTCCCAAATTTTTCTTGTGAGTGACTTACAGTTTCATAGCATAGTAGTCAGAAAATATGCACAGATCCCTATCTTGAGAGCTAACTACTGACCCAGTGTATGATCTATTCTGGACAGTGTTCCATGTGCACTCAAGAAGAATGTGTATGTTGCTGCTTTAGAGTGAAATGTTCTGAAAATACCTGTTAAGTCCATCTAGTCCCCTGTATCATTCAAAGCCATTGTTTCCTTGTTGATCTTCCACTTAGATGATATGTCCATTGCTGTAAGTGGGGTGCTAAAGTCCCCTATAATTATTGTTTATTATTTATTGTTTACTATTTATCTTTTGTTTGTCTGGAAAACTCTTTATCTCTCCTTTTATTTTGAATGACAGCCTTGCTGGATAAAGAATTCTTGACTTCACATTTTTCCCATTCAGCATGTTGAAGATTTCCTTTCACTTCTTTCTGACCTGCCATGTCTCTGTGAACAGATCTGCTATGAACCTGATCTGATCTTCCATTGTAAGTTAAGGACCTTTTTTCCATTGCTGCTTCCAGGATTCTTTCCTTGTCTGTGTATTGATACACCTTGTCAATGGACAAGGGGTTTTTGTTTTGTTTTGTTTTTAATTTAGTGGGAGTTCTCTGTGCTTCTTGGATTTTCATATCTGTGTTCTTCCTCAGATTTAGAGAAGTTTTCAGCTATAATTTGTTCAAGTAACCCCTGAGCCCTTTTGTCTCTCTCTTCATCTTCTGGGACTTCAATGATGTAGATGTTATTATGTTTTACTGAGCTACAGAGTTCTCTAAGTCTATCTTCATGTTCCTTTACCTTTCTTTCCCCCTTCTTTCAGCGTCACTGCTTTCCATAATTTTATTGTCTTTATCACTGATTCACTCCTCTGTTTCATTCATCCTCATTTTTATGGCCTCCATTTGTGTTTGCATCTCAGTTGTAGCATTTTTAATTTTGGCCTGACTAGATTTTAATTCTTTTATCTATGTAGTAAGGGATTCTCTAGTGTCTTCTGCTTTTGTTTTTCTTTTTCCAAGCCCATCTAGTATCCTTATAATCATTGTTTTAAATTCTAGTTCAGACATCTTACTTATATTGTATTGATTAAATCCCTGGTTGTGAGTTCTACCTCATGTTTTTTCTTTTGTCCTGTCTTACCATCATTTTGCCCAGAAAATAAAAGAAGAAAGAGAAAAGAAGAACAACAAAAACAAAAGCAAACCCAAATCAAACAAAAGCAAGAAAAATGAAATACAAAACAACCCATCCCTCCCCAAAAAAAACCTAGGCTCTGGATGTGTTTTGGTCTGCTTGTTAGAAGAATCTAGATCCCAAAATTTAAAAAAATAATTAAAAAAAATAAAAGTAGACAAAAAAATAAAAAATATATATGAAAAGTATATATATGAAACTTTTAAAAAATTAATAAAGAAAATAAAAGGAATTAGAAAATAAATGAAAAATAATAAAAAAAAATTTAAAAGAGAAAAAGTAAAAAAGAAGCTCTAGCCTTCTTCGCTAGAGTTGAAGCTTTGCAGCAGTGTGATCAATAAACGTGGTATAATCTAATTATCTGTGCTGGTCTTCTGGGAGAAGAGCCTGCTGTGCTGATCCTCAGGCTGACTTGTTTCAGTGGAAAGACTTCTCCAAGGTGCAAATGGATGGGGCTAGGTGTACAGAGGTAGCTCAGGCCTCCACCAGGTGGCACTATTTTGTCCTCCAAAGGCTTTCAGCACTGATGGACTAGATGAAAATGGCTGCACTATGCTCTCTATCCTCTGAGCTGAGCCTCTGAGTTTGCATCCCCTAGTCTTCAGTAAGACTTCACAAAAAAGCAATCAATCACATCATTCTATTTGTTTTCCCTGCATGTGACCAAGACTTTTTATCTCAGGTACATGCCTGAGTTTCAAAATTCCAAATTTCAGGGACCCCTGTGATGGGGACCTGCACTGTTCCTCTGGAGGAAAGTCTTGCCATGCTTGCTGCCCCATCCCAGGAAAGCAGTTGCATAAGCAAATGGCAGTTCCCACTTTATAGCAGTAAGCTGGCACCAAGATCCACTGCTCTCTATCAGTTTCCTGGCTCCTGTGCCTGGGAATGGCACAGCACCTTGACACCATCAATTCTTCCTGTGACCCAGAGGATCTTGAGACCACCCTGTCACTCCTGAGATTCTGCCCTTCTTCTTCCACCTCAGCACATTTAATCCAGGCACGTCCCCATGATAGCGAACTTCAAAGTTCAGATTTTGTGCTCCACTGCTTCTAACACTTTGCAGTAACCTCCATATATGCAGGCTCCCTCCTCACCACCTGATCCTCAACTATGTTTCCCCCAAGTGGATTTCTTTACCTCCTACCTTCCAAAAGGTAGTTGCCTTTCTAGTTATAGACTTGCAGATTTTGTTGACTTAAACCTCCGACTGACTTCTTGGGTTTTCAGAATAACTTGATAACTATCTAGCTGCGTTCGAGGGAGAAGACAAACTCAGGATCCTCCTACTTCTCTGCCATCTTAACTCCTCTGCCCATGTATGATCCTTTTGATGTACTGTCAAATTTAGTTTGCTAATATTTTTGACAATATTTGCATCTATGTTCATTAGGGATATTGACCTATAATTTTCTTTTCTTGTAGTGTCCTTGCCTAGTTTGGAGATCAGAATAATGTTGACTTTGTAAAATGATTCTGAAAGAATTCCCTCTCCTCTAAGTTTTGGGAGAGTTTGAGGAGTGCTATTAATTCTTTAAATGTTTGGAAAATTTCACCAATAAAGCCATCTGATCCTGGACTTTTACTTGTTGATAGTTTTCTAGTTAGGATTTAGCTTTTGTAGGTAATATGTTTCCAGGAATTTATTTCTTCTAGGTTGTCCAGTTTATTGATATATCATATTTCATGGTAGTTTCTTATAATCATTTCTATTGTGTGGCAGTAGTTATAATGTTTCCTGTGTCATTTTTGTTTTTAAATTTGAGTCTTTTTCCTCCCCTTGGTAAGAAAAAAGGTTTCACTTTTGTTTATCTTTTCAAAAAACCAGCTCTTATTATTATTTGATAATTGTCTTTTATAATCTTTAGCCAAAAGTCTGTTTTGTCTGATATAAGTATAGACACTCCTGCTTTCTTTTGTTTCCATTTCATTCAATATCTATTTCTCTCATTTTCATTTTTAATCTCTGTGCATCCTTAAAACAAAAGTGAGGCTCTTATAAGCAGCATATAGTTGGGCCTTGATTTTTTTTTTTTAAATCTATTCAGCTACTCTCTCTCTTTTGATTAGAGAATTTTGTACATTTACTATTTATTTATTTATTTATTTACTGAGAGAGAGGGAGAGGACACATGCCAGCAGGTGTGAGGGAAGGGGCAGAAGGAGAGGGAGAATTTTAAGCAGGCTCCACACCCAGCACAGAGCCTAACTCAGGACTCCCTCTCATGACCCTGAGATCATGACCTGAGCTAAAATCAAGAGTAAGATGCTTAACCAACTGAGCCACCCAGGGGCCCCTAGTCCATTTACTTTTAAAGTAATTGATAATATAGACTTACTGTTGATGTTTTGTTAATTACTTTCTGACATTTTTGTAATTCTTTTGTTCTTTTATCCTCTCCTTCAATACTTAATAATTTCCTATAATAGTATACTTAGAGTCCTTTATCTTCTTTCTCTTTTGTTGATCTACTATAGGTTTTTGCTTTGTGATTACCATGAGGATTACATAAAACATTTTATAGCAGTCTATTTTAAGCTGATAGCAACTTCAAACATGTACTAAAGCTCTACAATTATACTCTCCTCCCATATAGGTTGTTTTTGATATGACAATCTACATCTTTTTATCTTGTATGTTCATTAACAAATTGTTGAAGTTATAGTTATTTTTAGTATTTTCTGTTTGTTTGTTTAATCTTCATACTAAAATTATAAGTGATTTACCCACCGTTATTACAACACTGGAGTATTCTGAATTTAACCATTTATTTACCTTTACCAGTGAAAGCTATACTTTCATATATTTCCCATTAGCATCTTTTTTATTTCAGCTTGAAAAAGTTCATTTAACAATCTTATAAGGCTATTCTATTCTAGTGGTGATGAATTCTGTCAGCTTTTGCTTGTCTGGGTAATTCTTTGTCTCTCCTTCTGTTGTGAAGGAAAACTTCCAGGTAGAATATTTTTGGTTCGCATTTTTTTTTTCTTTCAGCACTTTGAAAATAACCTGCCACTTTCCTCTGGCCTGCAAAGTTTCTGCTGAAAACTCTGCTGATAATCTTATGGGGATTCTCTTTCATGTAATTTTTTTTTAAAATCTTATTGCTTTTAAGCTCTCTTCTTTAGCTGTCAACAATTTAATTATATGTCTCATGTCGGTCTCTTTGGATTCATCTTATTTGGAACTCAATGGACTTCCCAGATTTGAATGTCTGTTATGTTAACCAATTTAGGCAAATTTTCAGCCAGTGTTTCTTTGAATAAGCTTTCTGCTTTCTCTCCTCCACCTTGTCCTTCTTGGACCCCCCCATAATGTGTACATTGGTCTGCTTGATGATTTCCCATTTATTCCCTTTTTTATTTTATTTTATTTTATTTTATTCCCTTTATTAATTGCACTCTTTATTCGTTTTTCTTTTTGTTGCTCTGACTAGATGAAGTACATTGTCCTGTTTTTGAGTTAGCCAATTCTATTCTGCTATTGAACTCTTCTCTTTTATTTTTCAGTTAAGTTATTGCATTCTTCAGCTCTGTGATTTCATTTAGTACTCTCTTACATTTTCTATTTCCTTGTTGAAATTCTTACTTTTTTCATGCATTGTTTCCTGACCTCAGTGAGCATCTCTATGACCATTATTTTGAACACTTTTATTAGGTAAATCACTTACCTCCATTTTATTAAAATCTCTTTCTGGAGTTTTATTTTGCTTTATTGTTTGTCTGGAACGTATGCCTCTGTGTCTTCATTTTTCTTGACTCTCTTTCTTCACATTGCATAAAACATCCCCCTCTCCCAGTCTTGACAGAGAAGCATCCAATAGAAAAGAATTGGCATTCAGCCCAGCCAGTGTTTCTGGTTATCTCTCAAACCTTTGTGATTATTCATGCCACCTTGTTTGTTCTTTGTGGCTCCCAGTAGTTGAGAGTATGTCAAGGTCTATCCATGTCCCAAACAGAGGATCACAGTCAGCACCTAGATACAGGATGACTGAAAGCCAGATGCTTGGGCAGCAGCTGGAAATGTGTGTAATTAGAGCCCTTCTTAAGAGAAACAGGGATATTGGCTTTTTTGCCTGCTTTCTTTCTGTGAGTCTGAATATATAGTCATAGGGACTGCTCCCAAACCTATTAATAACTGCTTCTTTGTTTGGTAAAATTCTGTAGGTCTTGCTAATGCAAGCCCCTTTGTCTATCAGAGCCAGGTGATCCTAATTTCATCCCTTGGGTAGCACCACAAAACCTGGGGCACTAGACATGTATGCAAGCTTC